>NC_056623.2:182835107-183447607 GCF_002870075.4 Lactuca sativa
GAGATGCAAGAGTTGTCCTCGCAACTCCAGGAGTTGCTGGGAAAGGGATTCATTCGGCCGAGCAGCTCGCCATGGGGAGCACCTATTCTGTTCGTCAAGAAGAAGGATGGTTCACACCGGATGTGCATTGATTACCGGGAGTTGAACAAGCTAACGGTCAAGAACCGTTACCCGTTGCCTAGGATCGATGATTTATTCGATCAGTTGCAGGGAGCATCTTGGTTTTCCAAGATCGATTTGAGATCAGGATACCATCAGGTGAGGGTACGGGAAGAGGACGTCCAGAAGACAGCGTTTAGGACGCGATATGGGCATTACGAGTTTGTGGTGATGCCTTTTGGACTCACCAATGCCCCGGCTGTGTTCATGGATCTCATGAACAGGGTATGCAGGCCGATGTTGGATCGGTCAGTGATTGTATTTATCGACGACATTCTGGTGTATTCGAGATCTAGAGAGCAGCATGAGGAGCATTTGAGGGAGGTCCTTGAGGTATTGAGGTCGGAGAAGCTTTATGCAAAGTTCTCCAAATGTGACTTTTGGTTGCAGGAGGTCCAGTTTTTAGGACATGTGGTTAATCAGAAAGGGATATTGGTCGATCCGGCTAAGGTTGAGGCGGTGATGTGTTGGGAAGTGCCGAAGTCACCCTCTGAGATCAGGAGTTTCCTTGGGTTGGCAGGGTATTATCGGAGATTTATCAAGGATTTCTCCAAGATCGCAGTGCCACTCACCAGATTGACCCGGAAGGGTGTTGCATTCTCATGGGGGCCCGAGCAGCAGACCTCCTTTGAGACACTTCGCCAGAGATTGTGCGAAGCCCCGGTTTTAGCTCTCCCAGAAGGGATGGAAGATTTCGTGGTATATTGCGACGCATCGATTTCGGGATTGGGTGCAGTGTTGATGCAGAGGGGTCATGTGATAGCTTATGCATCGAGGCAGCTGAAGCCTCATGAGGCGAGATATCCCACGCATGATTTGGAGTTGGGGGCAATAGTGTTCGCTCTCAAAATTTGGCGTCACTACTTGTATGGGGTTCGATGTACGATATATTCGGACCATAAGAGTTTGAAGTATTTGATGGATCAACCCAACCTAAATATGCGTCAGAGGAGATGGTTGGATGTGGTCAAGGATTATGATTGTGAGATCCTGTACCACCCAGGCAAGGCTAATGTGGTAGCCGATGCATTGAGCCGCAGGGCGGAGAGCACTCCATTGCGAGATGTATGCTTGAGACTGACTGTGATGACTCCAGTGTTGGACGCTATTCGTGGAGCCCAGGCAGAGGCTGTGCGACCAGAAATGCGGAAGAAAGAGCGGGTTGTGGGGTTAATCTCAGAGTTTATCAAGGATAGTCGAGGCCTTATGACGTTTCAGGGTCGGATTTGGGTGCCGTTCGTGGGCGGTACGCGTATTACGTTGATGGAAGAGGCTCATAGATCTAAATTCTCGATCCATCCCGGTGCTACAAAGATGTATTTGGATTTAAGGAAGGAATATTGGTGGCCCTGTATGAAGAGGGACGTAGCATGGTTCGTTGAGAGGTGCTTGACCTGCCGTAGGGTTAAGGCCGAACACCAGAGACCGCATGGCAAGTTGCAGCCATTGGAGATCCCCGAGTGGAAGTGGGAACAGATCACTATGGATTTTATCACCAAATTGCCAAGGACTGCTAGGGGAGTTGACGCAATTTGGGTGATTGTGGATAGGTTGACGAAGAGTGCTCACTTCCTTGCCATCAGTGAGAGTTCTTCAGCGGAAAAGTTGGCGGAGATATACGTGAAAGAGGTGGTGTCTAGGCACGGGGTGCCGATCTCGATTGTGTCAGACCGCGATGTGCGCTTCACTTCCAGGTTCTGGAAGAAATTCCATGAGGAGCTGGGTACTAAATTGCATTTTAGTACCGCATACCATCCCCAGACAGACGGTCAGAGCGAGCGGACGATTCAGACGCTGGAGGACATGCTCCGAGCGTGTGTGTTAGACTTCGGGGGTAGTTGGGATGCGTATTTACCGTTGGCGGAGTTCTCCTACAACAACAGCCACCATTCGAGCATTGGTATGCCGCCTTTCGAGCTGTTGTATGGTAGGAGGTGTCGGACTCCCATTTGCTGGGGAGAGGTGGGACAGAGAGTGATGGGCAGCACGGAGATCATACTCCAGACGACAGAGCAGATTCACCAAGTGAGACAAAGATTATTGACTGCCCAGAGCCGACAGAAGAGTTATGCAGACAGGCGCCGATCTGAGCTTGAATTTCAGGTCGGCGACTTCGTTCTCCTGAAGGTCTCTCCTTGGAAAGGAGTGATTCGGTTCAGGAAGAGAGGCAAGTTGGGGCCCCGGTATATTGGGCCATTTCGTGTGATTGCAAGGATAGGCCGGGTAGCCTATCGGTTGGAGTTACCAGCGGAGTTAGGTCAGATCCATGACACTTTTCATGTGTCGCAGTTGAGAAAGTGCATAGCCGATGAGTCGGCAGTGGTTCCATTGGAGGATATTCAGGTGGATGCGAGCCTGAATTACGCGGAGAGACCAGTGGCGATCAGAGATCGGAAGATCAAGGTTCTGAGGAACAAGGAGGTACCCTTGGTGTTGGTTCAATGGCAACACCGTAAGGGATCGGAAATGACTTGGGAACCGGAACGCGAGATGCGGGGGCAGCATCCGGAACTATTTGCGGAGTGAGACTTCGAGGGCGAAGTCTGATCCAAGTGGGGGAGAGTTGTAACAGCCCGAAATCTCAGGTATTGTTTAAATTATGTTTTTGGATGATTTAAGAGGGGACTCGGCGAGTTGGGGCCAAGACTCGCCGAGTAGGATCGCAGACTTGGTCGCGGTCCGCGACTGGACTCGACGAGTCCAGATATGGACTCGGCGAGTCGACGCTGTTTAGCGGAAACCCTAACCGTTCAGGTTTGGGACGTATAAAAGGGGTCCATTGGCCGTCATTGTTCGTTTTAGCCTTCTGAGAAGAACCCTAAATCGATTAGTGCAGCAGGAGCAAGGATCTTAGGCCATTGTTGGTTATAGAAGAGTGGGTGTGCAAGGAAGAGGAAGGATTGGCTAAAAGAGCAGCAAGGGGTCACATTCTGAGGATTGGGAATAAAGAGAATACATCATCCAGGTAAGAATTCGTGTATGCTCTGCTATAATGATGTATTTATGAAATTAGGGTTTATAGAACCCATTTAGTGAATTGATGAAGTAATGCCTTGTTATCCCACGACTATAATCTTGTATTAGGACCTTTAGAGGTCCAGAAGGTCCCATGCATGTGTACTTCGGGACGAGACTTATCTCAGGAAGCAGTTACTCGTCTGCATGGCATGGACTCGCCGAGTTGTTCTTCAGACTCGGCGAGTAGCTTGAAGATTTACTGGGACTCGCCGAGTTGTTCATCAGACTCGGCGAGTGGAGTCGGGGTGGCCCCGCGATTCTTCCACGAGGACCTCGTCGAGTCAAGAGGGATACTCGACGAGTAGAAAGGGAATATTCAGGAATTTGTGAGGAAGACTAGACTCGCCGAGTCGCCATGGTACTCGCCGAGTCCAGTCGAGTTGACCGTTGACCGTTGACCAGAGTTGACCTAAGTCTGACTTCTTAGGGATAGTCACACTTAGATGATATGAGTGCTAATGAGTTATGTAATGTTATAGGAGGGTTGTAGCTCGTTGGTTTGTGCACGAGTGATTTCAGGAGTTGCTAGTTTTCAGCATTTACGAGGTGAGTCTTCTCACTATACTGCACCCGTAAGGGGTTTGACTGTGTGACCGGAAGGTCGGTTATGATATGTGATATGTATGCTATATGTGGTATGTTATATGTTATATGTGCTATGTATGATATGTGGGCCGGAAGGCAATATGTTACGGGCCGGAAGGCGATTATGTTATGAGGACCGGAAGGTCAGGGCCTGGAAGGGCGTATGTGCGTAAGTGTATATTGGGGAACTCACTAAGCATTTATGCTTACAGTTGTTGTGCATGTATTTCAGGTACTAGTGATGACCGTGGGAAGGCGCCGGCATGATCGATACACACTGAAGACGGTTTTATGATCTTGGGATTTTGAATAATTGTATTGACTGAATAATTAACTATTTATGTCTTGTTTTTAATGAACACAATTATGTTTTAAAATGGAAAAATTTGTTTGAAAAATTTGAGTTGTTACATCTAATTAACGGAACTTTTATACAGTGGAATATTCCGTTAACGGTACGGGGTAATGTAACGGAATAACTTTGGGTTGTCACATCAACTTAGGACTGTTAGCTCGCTTTATTTCCTTTTCCTTGTTTGGATGTGGACTTAGGGTATCGGTCAGTTGTCCGAAGGTCGTCTAACTATTAAATATATATTATGTATACATATGTGGACATAAAATTTCAATTCAATCAGTTTAGTACCTTTGGGTAGCAAAGGTATACATTCATCTATTCATATACATAACTTACTAGTAAACTATAATCGGTATAGTTTAGGAGAATACTATAATATACAAATACTATAACATAGAACACTATAACAGAGAATACTATAACAGAGAACACTATAACAAAGAATATTATAATAGAGAATACTATACAAAGGATACTAAACAGAGAATATTATAATAGAAAATACTATACAAAGGATACTAGACAGAGAATAATATCCATAGAATACTATTACTATAACAAGTATACTATAACAAGATTTAGAGATAACTCAATGTGAGATACTACTTCATGACACATCGACCATTTCGTTATGTCACGTTTTATAACCAGAATCTCATGGAGGAAGAGCGTGAGTTTGCGTATAGATCTATATTGGATTGGCTATCCTACACCTTTGTTGTTCGCTACAGTGGGACTTGCAAGTCTACGGGTGACAAATGTCATTTCTTCCGACGTATTTCATCGTCGTGTTATAGTCAGAATAGTATGGTAGCAATCATATCACATTTTGCCTTAATTAAACCATTGGTTTTAAGGTAGTTATTACTTCACTGATTAATACAAATAATATTGTAGTACACATATACATTTTCCCGTTATATTCATATTGTGATCTTCTCACATAAAGGGAAATTTAAAACTATATTTTGGTAATGATAGTCATACTTGGGAAAAGCACTCACTTTTACAAAGGAACAAACATACAACACAGTTGGGTCTTGGTAGAAGACTACTTTTTATACTAGTAGAAAATATAGGATTTTCTTGGAGTTTTCAAACATATATAAACATTTACATTGTTCAATTACAAACATTTTCATCAAAATTATACAAACATTGACACTAAATACTTATGAACTCACCAGCTTAAATGTTGATTTGCACTTTCAAAATAACTTGTATTCTCAGGTCACCAGTAGACTGGTACTGATGATCAGGTTTTGAGAAGACGGAGCATCTTCAAGACTCATCTTTTATTTTAATTATTCTTTTTGGTGTCTTATTACTATTAAAGAACACACTTGTATGAAATTATACTATTAATGCAATGGATGATGTTGTCGCTTATTTACTACTTTGCATTGTTATGATACTATACATGACGTCCTCCGCCCCAGAACATTTCCGCCGTTCTTGGTTTTGGGGTGTGACAACATGTTTAGCCAATGTGTACTCTTATAAACAAAGAAGTTTTAGATAAAAACAAAAGTTATAAAAGTTGTACTTTTCTAATTAAAAGTATAAAATTGAATCATTCGCGAACTTGTAATCCCATACAAGTAAAAAGGTTTATTTCATATAAATGACTTATTGATTAATAAGTAATGGGCTAGAGAGAAACATGTCAAAATATTCATTAAGTTTATCAAACTTAATTAGGTAGCTGGCACTTATCCATTTTTTGAGCAAAACATTCTTACCATATACAGTCCCACTTTCACTCATGAGAGTAGCCAGAATGTATATAACTAGTAGTTCAATTCTGCGACTGCACAATTTTAAAGTAAACATCAGTTCTATATTGAGCCTATAACTGAACTACAGACAAAACTCTGAACCTGCACCATGAGAAGGTGTCGAGACCATCACTAACGCCTTATCGACGCCATGAAAACTGTAGAGAATGAACCATTACACCTGATTGATTCGTTAGACGTAGGTTGTAGCTAGCAACCTATATAGATCTATACTAATGAAGTTTCATGCTCCTTGTGGATTAGCGGTTATAGCACAAAGGGCTTGTACTATTTTTTCTTAGCAGATGAAGATTTTAACTTATATAGGGAATCCCGTGTTTAATCGGTCTAAAAAATATGTCTTAGTTTCAATTCTAAACTTTCAATTTAAAAGTTTCTTAAACTAATATTTTTCAGTTCGTTCCAAATGAGAGATCTGTTCCCTAAATCCTTAAATATAAAATTTTCAACACTTAGTATTTCAAAAGTGAAATAACGCTTTCTAACAAAAATCGGGCAGCATAACAGATGACTTTTAACATAAACCAGATTGCAACCAATGTGAAATCAATAAATATAAACGTTTATACGTAGGACATACTCCATCAATCATCAATCTCCTCGAACAGAGTTTCTAATCTCTATTACGATCACACACGTACCCTTAATAAGATACTACCCAATATCCAAACTTAATTGAACTAAGCATCTCTTTTAAGTCTTATTTCATCACTAAGCAAGCCTACAATGCTTTTAATCAACTTTCAATGCTAACTCTGTTTTAACAACACTATTCTAATTTAGTGTAATATTTTATACAGAGTATTAGGTATTAAAATGCATTTATCTTCTCATTTATAATACTTTATAATTATTATCATGTAAATACATCTTAACACATATAGAACCATGTTTGGTTCGCATAGCATATATCATCACATAAGCATCTGACACATATTTCTAGATAATAAACATATAACTCACGTATAAACTTTCAACATATATTTAATACCTTTATTAATACTTGTATTAAAATCATGCTCATGAAAGGGACTATGAACTCACTTGCTAAAGTGACGACTTGAAATTTGGCCAGCACTTCGCTTCTAGCAACTGTCTTTTCCTTTGACGTAACCTAGAATTATTATTGTTAAGTTTTAGTCTAATATTTATTACGACTAATTATTAGTCTAGATTCATCATTAACTCAAATTCTACTTCAAGATCTATGAAGTAAGGAACAACCATGTAGGATCATATCTGAGGTAGGGTCCGTTTGGTATATGAAGTATACTGTTTGGAAATGCCACTTTAAACACCTCACTAAATTTGAGGCTAGACACCATCCCCGTAAGTAGATCAATCAGTATAATGACATGGAATCACTGATAAATCTTGTTTATAGGTTTATAATAACGATAATGAACTTAAACATAAGTTATACTTAAAGTATGGTAAACATAAATCACTTACAATGGGGTTTAGCGAGGAACCGGGCTCTGCACTGGCAGAACTTCTGAGCCAAAAGCTCTTTTTCTCGGAGCATTATGGGGCTCCGGGACTCGCTTCTAACACTTAGAAAGTGCTAGAGGAAAGAATAGAGGCTTTGGGGTGTTTGGGAGAGAATAGGTGAGAAAGGTATGGAGAATGGAGCAATTTGTGCCTTCTATTTATAGGCCGTGAATATGCCAAACGCGATATCACACCCCAAAACCAGAGCGGCAGAAACGTTCTGGGGTGGAGGACGTCATGTACAATATCACAACAAAGCATAATAGTAAACAAGCAAACAACATCATCCATTCCATTAATAATATACTTTAATACAAATGTGTTCTGTATAGTTTATAAGACACCAAAAAATATGAATCAAATAAAAGATGAGTCTTGAATGTGCTCCATCTTCTCAAAAGCTGGCCTCGGTACCTGTCTATTGATGACCCGAGAATACAAGTTATTTTTAAAGAGTTTATCAGCTTAAAAGCTGTTGAGTTCATAAGTATTTTAGTGTCATTGTTTGTATAAAATGTTTGTATCTGTGTAATGTAAGTATTTGTAAATCTTCGTACTTCCTAGAAAATCCTATATTTTCTACTAA
This sequence comes from Lactuca sativa, assembly GCF_002870075.4. Classification (NCBI taxonomy): domain Eukaryota; kingdom Viridiplantae; phylum Streptophyta; class Magnoliopsida; order Asterales; family Asteraceae; genus Lactuca; species Lactuca sativa. The sequence continues at coordinate 182,843,104 of NC_056623.2, forward strand.
ATTGTAGGCTTCTACCAAGACCCAACAGTTTGTATGGTTTGTTCTTTTGTAAAATGAGTGATTTTTCCCAAGTGAAGCTATTGTTATAAGAATATAGTTTACGTTACCATTTATGTGAGAAAATCCCAAAATTTAGAAGTGATAAAAAAAAGACTCCAGGTTGTATTAAATGTACTATACTCCTCAGGGAGTCTTATTTTAATTCTTAGCTGGTTAACTAAAGGTTTAAAAGTGAACTTGTTTGTAACCATGTTGATTGACTGTTGAATAATTAGTGACCTTCCGGGGTCGTAAAATAGTGACGTGACATTTTGTCACCCCTTGGCCTTGTCTGTTGGGACTGTAGCTAGCAGTCGGGGTGTGGGAGTGTCAGTCTAGTATAGATCTATACACACGATGCCCGCTCTCCCTCCAGGAGACTCTGGTTACAATATGATACAGCAATGTGTTGTTGTATCCGGAAATAATGTGTCACATTCTAGTTATCGTATTCTAATGTTTGTATAGTATGATCTCATGTATAGTATCGTGTAAGTCTCCTTAGTTTCTCTTCATAGTATATTCTACTGTATATGTATAGTATGTATTGACTCATGTACGTACTGACTCTCTGTATGTTTCATTATACTAGAAATAGTAAGTAGTATATCTCTAAACTATACCTATTATAGTTTACTAGTAACGTTGTTTGAATCACTTGGTAAGTTTATACACCTTTGTTACCCAAAGGTGTTGGAACTAAGGTAAAAGCTTTATATCTACACACACACACACACACACACACATATATATATATATATATATATATATATATATATATATATATATATGATGGGTTTGAGCCATAAGAACTTTCCTATGTGCACATGCAAACCCTAATTCCTTGGATCTAGGTTTCTCTAATTAAACATGCATTGAATCCAATACTTACAATACTAGATCTAATATAAACAATTGAATCTAATCATATGGATTTGGATCTAGAACAATACCTTGGATTACTTGCTTGATACTTCTTCTTCTTGGAACTTAGAGTCACAATTGTCACTCCTCTAATGGCTTACAAACACCAATTAGCAAGAAGATGATTTGAGAGAAGGAGAGAGGTGAGAAATCGGCTCTAGGGTTTCATCAAAGATTGATTGGCCGATTTCTCCAACCCTAAGGGTCTATTTATACTATGAGCTCCTAGGGTTTCACCTTAAACCCTAATTTGATAACATAGCCTCAAAGCAATCCAAAGATCCTTCTAGATAAGGCCTTGGAAGATTCTAAGATATCCATATCCTTAAAATCGTCCCTTCCGTATCCATAAGGATTCATAGCCCTAAACACAACTATCACACATTTGACAGTTTATGCCCCTTTATTCGATTAATCTCTTTAAGTCACCAAATTAATTCCTAATTAATATATATGACTTATATTAATCAAATAATAATATTATTCCTTTAATATATTATTCTCAAAATATATTAACAATAATATTTCTTCTCTCTATATAAATCACCTTGTCAAGTTGTTACGGTGAAGGCAACCCAAAAGGACCATGCACAACCGGGTCAAGTACTTACCAAATATAGTTACAGCCTTAGACACTAATTGATGTGTGCAAACTCACTTAGTTTTAAACCTACTTTTAATTATCAAATAACACACAAAAGGCAGTGAACCTATCAATTGTGGTATAGCTAAATAAGCAGGGTATCGATCACAGGGAACGGCAAATTAAATTAAAAACTAATTTTATCTAAGTTAATTAAGAAGTAGGGGTTTTCTCTAGTTTTACAAGACTAGAAACTTACTAACTATTACTAATTTAAGACTAGAAAATAATGACTTAACTAGATTCAATAATTGGAAAGGAACTTCTGTTTAGTTCAACTTGGTTAACTCTATGGTTGATTTCAAGGTAATGGTGCAATGGATTAATTCTTTCGTTGGTTACCGATTCAAGTGATTAGATTCGTATTCACTACCCTAATCCTTAGAAAATAAACTAACTTAAACAGTGGCCAATTGTCTAATTTAATTATATTCACTAGATTAATTATTCGGGTTAAGTTAGACATGCAATAGTTAACTAATTTATTCTTTTAATTAACTTCTTGTTTGATGGTCATCTTACAAGCTTGCACATGAATTTACTCAATTTTCTTATTAATTCTAGTTTCATATTCATTAATCATAGACATATAGCATAGTGATCACATAGCATATGACGTCAATAATCAATAGATGTTCATGCTAATCAATTATCTTCCTATTAACAGAAAATTAATTATTATTCACACACAAGGTTCTTTAGCAAGCTAAAATAACAAAAATTCACCAACTTGGAATTAATCCTACCAATCAATCAAACCATATTGTCAACTTTGTATCCCTAAACAGAAGTCTAAAGGTTTTAGCTCATAATTAAAGTAAATAATAGCAAACTAACAAAGTCAAGTTGCTTAATCATAATGATAAAACAAAAGAATAAGTGGAATGATGAAATTTTGCCTCAATTACTCTCCGGAATTGAATTCTAGCTTCCTTCGTTGTCTTCTAGGGTTTTTCTGGCTTCTCAATCGTAGCAAAGTATTTCTGAATCGTCCCAGAACTCCCTTCAATCGATCTGTGGAATTATCTTTAAATATACGAATCGACTCGTCGAGTCAAGTGGTGACTCGTCGAGTCCCTCTCACATTCCCCGTATTGTGATAGCTCTCTGGGATCCCGAGTCATTATCTTCTCGATTCTTCGATTGGACTCGCCGAGTAGTCGATCTGACTCGCCGAGTAGGTGCCATTTTTAGTGTTTTCCTTCTTGGTTTCATTCTCGATCTTCTAACTGTTTCTCCCGCTTCCTTTCGCTTCTGAGCTTCATCTTTGGACTGAAAAACATAATTTAACACTTTTAAGTACCTTTTGTCCATAATATGCAATAATTTAGCTAATAAATGAATAAAAATGTATACTTAATATGAACTAATTATGCACATATCACTAATCCAACAATATATATACATATATATATATATATATATATATATATATATATATATATATAACTAAGGATCCAACGACACTCGGACAAACAACCGGATACTCTAAGTCCACAACTGTGACAACCCGAAATTTTCATTTGTGTAATTTCCACAGTCAAATACTTCAAATATTAGTAAAAAACATTTCAGTACATATTTAGCCAGATTTAAGTCCGTTTGGTGTTTTATTTTATTTTTCGTCAAACGATTAAATAAAAGGAAGTGTCGTTATTAGTGAGGTGTAACAAACAAAACAACCAACACATTAGCTAGGAGTTTACGGCCAAACAATTGGTGTTTGGGCCATAAATACCTTTCCCCAAAGACTCATGCATATAGCATGAGTTTACACCCTTTTTACTCACTTCCCACTTCCCAACTCAAGAACACAAGCTTTCTCTCTCAAGTATCATCACACACTTCTTCCAAATCCGCCAAAAATGTAAGTTTTCCTTCCTAGATTCTTTCATACAACACTTAATCTAGTGTTTATACATCATTTCATCCTTGGATTTTCGATTTTTAACTAGATATTCAAGTGTTCTTCAAAACACCAAGAACACCAAGAAGACACACTAGTGTTCTTGGGTCCTAAACCCTCTTACAAGCTTCCTATAAGTAAGTATACTCTTTCTAACAAGTTATTTACTTAGTGTGCTTGCAAATCCATGGAATGAACACCAAAAACCCCCCAAGAACATGTGTTCATGGTTTGGGGATCTCCCAAAATCGTAAACACCCCAAAGGCCGTTTTGATGCCCCTAACACCTTCAAATGCTTAGACAAGAGGCTAGAAACTTGCATGCATGATCTAAGAACCATCAAAGCACGAAAAGGATGAAGTGGCCAAGAGTTTATGGCCATGAACCTAAGGGTTTACGACCGTAAACTCCCATGGAGTGGTCCAAAGGCCGCAAACTCCAAAGGGGTGCCATTTCGAGCCCTAACCACTTCCTAAGCCTTTGATTCAACCCTAGAGCACTTCTTTATGAAACATGAGACCTTGAAACACACAAATACACCATTCCCATGAGTTTATGACCGTAAAATCATGGGGAAAATGGTCCAGAAACCGTAAACTCCCCTAAGGGCTACCATTTGAGGAGTAAACTCCAAAGTGAGGCCATACTCTCCTTAGATACAACCCTTAACACTTCTAGCACTTGAAACAAAGTGTTTTCATGCATTAGAGCGTCTTTACTTACTTAATTAGTGATTAAATAACTAATTGGATACAATTATGTATCACTACATATTACATAGGATCCGCGTGTGTGTTCAAGTCCTCACTTGACACCTAGCACCATACCCGACATTTCCATCCACTCCACTCACTGATGGTGAGTTGATACCCCTTAATCAACCTTTTAAATGTTTTAAATGCTTTTATGGGGGGTATACAAGTTGAATCAATCAAGTTATAGTATCAATCACATGTGATTTATAACTTGCAACCAAAAGGATTTTCTATACTTTTAAATGCTTTGCCAACAAAACTGCTTTAAATGTTTATCAAACTCATTTTTCACATTAAATTGTTATAAAACTATTTCCAAACTCTTTTAAACTTCTTTTGTTCCCATACCATATCTACACCAATATATTTATATAAGTAAGACTTGAAGGACTTAGGACTGATAGCTCACTTTACTTCTTATTCTTGTTTGATTGTGGACTTAGGGTATATTGTTATATGTCCGACTGTCGTTGAATTCTTAGTTATATATTATACATATTTGTGTTAGATATAAAAGTCTTCACTTCAGTTCAATACCTTTGTGTATCAAAGGCATGCAACTAACAATTCTATTTAACTATAATAGGTATAGTTTAGGATTACCGCTCATTACTACTATTACCATGACACTTACTCTAGTTAGTACAATTATGAGTCAATACATGCTAAATACTATGCAAAGAGAATACTATATACTATACAAGAGAACACTCTATACATTATACCAGAAAGTACATTATACACTAATACAAAAGAATATACTAAAACAGAATGTGACATACTATTTATCGATACGACACTTCACTGTGCTATCACCGTGTAACTAGAGTCTCCTGGACGGAGAGCGGGAATTATGTGTATAGATCTATATGGGAATGAAACTCCCACATCCCGGCTGCTAGCTACAGTCCGAGCCAACTAGGCCCAGGGGTGACAAAATGTCACCATACTACGTGTGACTTGGAGGGTCATCTGTTATGGATCGTCAATCAGCTTGGTTACATACGAGTTCACATTCAGACCTTTAATTAACACATTAAGAATTAAAGGCAAAACGGACTCCTCGATGTGTATTGTACATTTAATACTACCTGGAGTCTGCATTTTTATTATATTCAGACAGCAGTGACACTACTGGGGTAAAACATTATTTTCCCAATTACTTTACATGAATGAGGTCTAAAACTATATTTTCATACTGATAGTTTCACTGGGAAAACTTTTACATTTTCAAAGCATCAAACATACAAATAACTGAGTCTTGGTAGAAGACTACTTTTGCTGGAAAATATAGGATTTTCTAGGGATCATACTATTTTCAAACATTGATAACAGCTATTATATATATTACATGATTGTAAACACTTTTATACAAGCAATGACACCAAATACTTATGAACTCACCAGCTTTATGCTTATACTCGCTTTCAAAATAACTTGTATTCTCAGGTCATCAGTAGACAGGTACAGATGCAGCTTTTGAGAAGATGGAACACATATAAGACTCATCTTTTATTTTGATTATACTTTTGGTGTCTTACAAACTTGTCACACCTCAAAACCGGAATGACGGAAACGTTCTGGGGTGGATGACGTCGTGTCAAGTATCATAACATATGCAGTATAGTAATAAAAGTACAACAACCATTTCATTAATAGTAATAATTTTACGTAGTTTACATTTCATAGCGTCATCAAATTAATACAAGGAATAATATAGATGTAGTTTGGTACTAGGCTGTCTTCACAAAAGCTCCCGGGATGTACCTGTCTATCGCTGACCTGAGAATACAAGTTATTTTGAAAGTGAGTATCAGCATTTTATAATTTTGGTGAGTCCATAAGTATTTAGTGTCATTTGTATAAATATGCATTTTTATTCAAAATAACTTTATGAAAGATAGTAGTTTAGAATCTACGGTGTATTAGCGTCCTTTCCAGAAAATCCTATATTTTCTAAATAAAAGCAGTCTTCTACCAAGACCCAACAGACTTATGTTTTAAGGAGTAATTCCCCCCCCCCCCCCCAAAATACTATCATTACCAAAGTACGGTATTGACTTTAAAGAAAGTATGAGAATATCACTAGTAAAGATACTAAGGGAAAAATAACATATGCCTCAACAGTAATACTGCTGACTAAGGCAAAAGAAATCATAGACTCCAGGAGAGTATCGAACGAATGATACACCTGGCTCAGTCTAACAAAAAGAAGCACATACTCCAGACAGTATCGAATGAACGACATAGCTAGCAAAGTCAAAAACATGGAAATACAGACTCCAGACAGTATCGAATGAACGACACGGCTAGCAAAGTCTAAAACATCCGGTAATCCTAAGTGGGTTGTTTCAAAAATACCGTGTTACCTTAAGGCCATGAATTATAAGGTAAACATGGAGATACTCGTAACCATATTGATTGACACTAGAGTACTTGACGCCTTGCAAGCGTCGGAATAAATGTGACATTTGTCACCCCTTGGCTTGGTAGGCCGAGGACTGTAACTACCAGTCAGGGTGCGGGAGTCTCAGTCTCGTATAGATCTATACACACAATGCCCGCTCTCCCTCCAGGAGACTCTGGTTACCAACTTCACGACGGGGAGATCTGTGTCTTGAAGATGTATCTCGTATTTTGAATTCTATTGTAAGTACTAGAATAACGATATAGACTCACGAATGAACTGACTCCTTTGGAATTCTCTGTACTAGAAATAGTAAGCAGAATCTCCTAACTATTCCTATAATAGTTACTAGTGTCTCTAATCTATGAATGATGAATGGAAGGATGCCCTTGCTACCCAAGAGAAATAAACTGGTCGATGGAAACCTTTATGTCCATGTATGTATACATGATATATAACTAATGTTTAAACAACCTTCGGATGGATAACCGATACCCACCAAACCACATCCCAACGAGGAAAAGGAAATAGGGAGAACTAGCCTTCCTAAGTCCTTTAAACATTATTTATATAACTATACAAATATAGGCATGCATTTAACGAAGTAAAAGCATAGAAAGAATACTTTGACGAAACCTTTGGAAAACTTTCATACATAAGAAATTTACGACTTGGTGTCATTTTGTAAAACAAGTTTTGAAAATCTTTGGAATCCTTTGAAAAACCATTCATAAATAGCTTTGAAAGTGGTTATTAATAAATAGTTTAAGTGAAGAAAAACCTTTGGAAAACCTTTAACAAGAAAGTTCTACTTGATGTCATTCTGTAAAATAAACTTTGAAAACCATTGAAAAAACTTCGGAAAACCTTTCGAATACTTATGATAATCTAAAAGAAATATTCATATTTTAACAAGAGTTGAAAATGAGATTGGAAAATCTTAAGCTGGATAAAACAGTTTACCATGCAAAAATCCATTTTGCTATACAGTTATCAATCACATGTGATTTATCTAATAACTGTACAGTTCAACTTGTATTCCCCCCCTATAAAAGCAGTTAAAAACATTTAAAAGGTTGATTCAGGGGTATGAACTCACCTGCTATAAGTGGATCGGATGGAGGTGTCGGTTGGGTGCTCGGTGTCAAGTAAAGACATGAACACACTTAATGACCTAATAACATATGAAGACATATGTTTACATATAATTAGTGATTATAACACTAGTCAAACACGTATAAGCATCCTAATGTGCGGAAAAACACTTTGGTCAAGTTTTAGGAGGCTAATGGGTTGTAATAAGGGGGTGTATGGCCTAGTTAGGGAGTTTACTCTTCAAGAGTAAACTCTTAGAGGAGATTTCAGCCTAAGACCATATCCCCATGAGTTTATGGCCGTAAACTCATGGCTGGTGTGTCCTTGGATGTTTAAAGGTCTTATATCACTTGTAGAATTAGGCTAGGTTCAAATCTAGGGCATAGTAAGGGTTTAAGGCTCCAAATGAACTATTTAAGGGAGTTCACGGCTGTAAACATAGAGTTTATGGCCATAAACTCTCACTTGGTCCTTCAACTCAATGTTTAAGGTCTTAAATGAAAGAGTATAAGGTTCTATGCATTTTTCCAAGTCAAAGGGGGAAGTTAGGGCATCATTTGGCCTCCTTGAGGGAGTTTATGGCCCATGGACCAATCCTTGGGGGTTTACGGCCGTAAACTCCTAAGTCCATAGTTTCTTTGATGTTTAATGCCCTTACTTCAATGGTGGTCGATTCTAGACATTTATCCAAGCCATAGGAGGTGTTTAAGGGCTAATTTAACACCTTAAATGGTATTCACGGCCCATGAAGAGAGGTTTACGGTACAAGAGTCTTCTTGGGCCATAAACTCATGTTTACTCTCCATATGATATGGTTTTGGGGTTCTAAGCTCATATATGCAAGTCCTTAAGTCATATATAAGCACTAGAAGGAATTTGGAAGGGTTTTGGGGTTCAAAACCCCACTTATGGGTGTTTGCGGTCCAAGAGTGTTCTTGGGCCGTAAACACAAGATTTTGCTACTTTTGGATGTTCTAAACACGAATTTGCATGTTAAATGAGCTAAACAACAAGTTAGGGTAGATCACTTACTAGTTTGGGGCTTGAAAGAGGCGTTTTTTGATTGAAGGCAACTTGTAAAGAGAGAGAGAGAGTAGAGAAAGGGTGGAAAAGTTTCAAATGGAGTCCACTCACCCTTATATAGGGTTTGAGTTTGTGGCTCGGAGGAAATCTACCTGATACTGACGTTAAACGGGGCTTTTGGTCGCACCCGACTAAATGGTCGTAATTTGACTTGGTTGTAACTAAAATTTTTCAAGTGAATATTGAGGGTTTTTCTAATTTGTTTCAACCCTTATGAAGTCATAATAAAAGTCCCAATTTAATTAACCTAATCCAAAAAGGTTAACAGAACAATTTTATAATGCGAGTTTTATCAGCGGAAAAGGGTTTACCGTGACGGAATAAATTTCGGGTTGTCACATCATCCCCCCCTTGTTAGAGGGAATTTCGTCCCGGAATTAGGGTTTAGGCAGAGAGGTAGGCATGAGCAATCGCGTAAAGAGATGAGGGTACTTCCTACTCGGTTGGTCCTCGCGCTCCCAAGTGAACTCTGGCCTTTGCTTGGCGTTCCAGCAAACCTTCACTTAACGGGATGCGGATTTCTTTTTGTTCGGTTATCGATTCCTACAGGCTCGTCTATGAAGATAGGGTTCCCAATAATTTCTATCAAGACAAGTGGGATTTAGAGAGTTACGTTGGACAAGCACTCTTTCAAGTCTAGGACGTGGATCGATTTGGGGTGAAACTTATGGGCTTCCGAAAGTAGTCGTGGTCTGACAAGGGTTGGACCAATTCTTATAAAGAATCTTGGATCGTCCTAAGCTCTCGAAAAGATAAAGCTTTTCAGTACTTAGAACATAATGTACTTCTATGGTGGGATCATCACTGGCGTGATCTCCATTTTGAAGTTCAAAACGTTCTCTCATACCGGGGGTGTAGTTCTTCGGGTTGGTTCTTAGAAGGCTCGGGTTATCCTCGGATTCGTGTTTCCTGCCGATTGGCTTTCAGAGGTTTTCTGGATCATCGGATGTATTGGCTACACACTGGCATGTAATTGGTTTCGTGGCATCTATCTCAACTTAGTGCAAAATGGACCTGCACTTCTGATTCTTGAGGTGTTTCTAACAGAAACTCTCAGGATCGGTGAGATTGGGTTTTACCAGACGATTGCTTAGAAAGTTTTTAAACTTCTCATCATCATCTCGTTGACGCTTTCACAATATGATTCCTAACAGGAAAGAATCATGCTCTTACTTGCTTTGATGTTTCATGAATAGCAATCTCTGCTCAGGGCTAACTCAATCCTTAGAGATTTTTTGAAGTGTTGGACTATCTCGGGAGGTGGTTCTACTATTTCTGTGTGAGATAGTATTCTTGGAACACCTAGTAGTCCAATGAATCTCTAAGACATGCCCGATTCTCTAAGGCGTCGGTTTCTTTTAGTTGCAGGAAGCGTGTGCTCTTGTATAATCCATCGACTAACACCTAGACTGGTGTCAAGTCTATAATCTCTTCGGGATCTGGGTTATAAGGCTTAACGCAACCTACTTCGTACTTTATTCAAGTATCCTTTTCTGCGGAGGTTATCCTGTGGTTCTTGGCATTCTAGTATTCACTTCGGAGAATGCAGTCTATTGTCTACAGGGCGACGGTGACTTCTTCCATGTGAGAAGGCGGAGTGTCCTAGGCACTACTCGTCAGTAACAGGGTGGACGAAGTGCCTGAGTAGTGCGAGCATCTTCTGCAACTACTCTTCTGGTGGTTCCGAGTTTCTTAGATTTAGATTAGGTCTAGAAGTATAGGGTTCCGTCACTCGGAATTTCAAATCTCTTCATCCACTCTTCTCAGAGTTTAACTTATCGCAGCTTCCAGGTTTCCGGGATATCCGCTGAGATACTTAATTCGTGGGATTAAGCGTGAATGGATGGTTGTAGTCAATGTCCTTGACTCTTACGACTTAGATTTCTTTACCAACTAAGGGTGTTAGCTACTATGTTGGCTTAACCGGGATGACAACAAATTTCGGATTTGTGGTCATTTTAGTAGCTCACCCCGCAGTGGTTCTCTTGACTCTAGTTCCTATTCTATGGGATAGGATGAAGGGTTTTACTATGAGGTTCGTGGTAGAGCTCATACTTGGCTTAACCACTAATACTTGGTGTATGCAAGCCGTATATAATTGAGATCGAAGGGATGTTCAGTTGTGCGACTCCACCCCAGACCCACAACCCAACGAGGAACAGGGAGTAGGGAGGAAGCACACATCTTAAATCTTTTTTATCTCAATTATATACCACCCTTATGCATATACTCAGTTATAGCAGTCAGTCCCATGAGTTCTTTCCTCTTGATTCACGAGCCTGATTGTGAGGTGCTAAGGGTCTTTCTGGGGGATCTACGGAGTAAGCTTCAGGTGGTTATCGCCTTCTGGAATACCTGCAGTGTCTTTCGCTCTGGGTTCTATTTGTCTAAGGAAGGGTTGGTTAACAGCGCGCGATACCCTACTCAGTGGTATTTCGGAAGGTTTTAGATAAGGGAGACGACTAACGGATTGCATTAGGTTTTATTATTAGGTTCGGAAGAACCTTTATTTTCCGAAATGGCTACGATGAAAGTTCTTTTTACACAGCACTAGGAATTTACACATGGTTGCACTAAGTCGAACCATGATTGATAAAGGCGTCGAAGTTGGCATACATCGACATGATATAGAATGAGGGTCGATAGGGCCATGTGCTGAACGGGCACACAAGTTCTTGGCGTCTTGGGGTTCGTCCCGTGTATCACGGTCGCGGATACTTGGACTGATAGAGTCGACGCGGAACTATAGAGGGTCCTGAGGTTTCGGAATAATGTACTTTTCATGAATGGATTCTCACGAGGCCTCTCTATAATCGCCTAATATACACTAGTCATGTATAATTAAGGTGGAAAGGACAGTTGACTGAGCGACTCTGCCCTAAGTCCACAACCAAACAAGGAACAGGAAATGAGGCAGCATCACTCACTCGAGGTCTATCCATCTTAATTATACATGGCTTTAACGTATATACCGAGCCATTATAGCTTTACCTGATGAAATATTGAATTTTACAAACAGTGCTGCGACTTTCACCTTAACGGGAGAGTAATTACATTTAGAATTAGCCTTTTAATGTTTTCGGTTAGTTATCTAGGATTGAGAGACGTACCAAAATTTCTACCGGGTTCCTTGATGCTTCTTCCTAGGTATTAGAGTTAGACTACTCCTGCGCCTTTGTCATTTCTTTCAGTTGGGCAGTCCCTCTTGAAGTGTCTAATTTCACCACATAGGTTGCATACTGGACTGGCCCCCACATTGGTGGTTGATGTAATGAACTCAACCGGGGCTCTGCAGGTACGAGAGGTATGCCCCTTCCTGTTGCACCTAGCACAAAAAAGTTCCCGGCATATACCATGATGATGGTAGCTGCATTTGCTGCAACGGGGAAGATTTCCTCGGTATGGTCTTCTAGGTGTCGGGATGGAAGGGTTGGCAGGGGTATTGACTACCTCAGCTTGTTGCCTTTTGGAAGGTCCTTAAGTCGAGGTACTTCCCTCGTCGCTCTTGAATTTCCTTTTCGGTGGATCTGGTTGAGGTCCTTGGGTGGCTGGGTATGCAGGTGTTGGTTGTTGCTGTCCATTGCTCTGATCGGGATTCCCGATAGGGCTCCTGCTAATGTTGACGTTGTTAGCATTCAGATGAGCCATGACAGCTGCTACGGCTTGTAACATTCGGATATCCAGGCATGGAAATTTGAGTATTTTATATTGGAATATGAAGAGACTTGGCGAGTTAATGCCTCAACTCGTCGAGTAGCATCGCGGCTTGGTGATCTGTTTAATGAAGGGACTCGACGAGTCGGGTATTTGGACTCGCCGAGTCAGTGCTGTTAAGGAAAACCCTAATTTCCCGGGTTTGAGACCTTTTTAAAGGACCTTATAGCCCTCTTGTGCAGCTACCAGTCCAGAGAGAGGTACCCTAGAGATCTGGAGCGAAGAGTGAGAGAGATAAAGCCATTCTAATCATTTCTTGGTGTGATTTTGTACGGGAGATGTCATTTCCAGCAAGGGGAGGTCAAGGGAGTTGTTGATTTAGAGTTCCTGAGCTTATATCTTCATTGTAAAGGTATCAAATTGTTTTCCCTTTCCTGTTTTGTGGTGAGATTGGTGATTCTAGGGTTTTTACACCTTCCTATGGCTTGTAGTGATGAGTATAGGGTCCCTTTGTGTGAAAGATCCCAGATCTGGACCCATAGAGGTCAATAGGGCCTTATTTTATATGCTTGTTGTTGATTCATGGAGAGAATGAGATTTGATGCCATTCTTGGAGCCATTTCTCCAACGAAAGCCTTGTGAGCTTTGCATGTATGTCAAGCCTCGACCTTTATGTGGTTATTGGTCGTAGGGAAGCCAGATCTATGGATTAGAGGAACAAATCTGACCTTAGAAGGTCAGATGAGTGTTGGCATGGGAGCAACTCGCCGAGTCCATGGGGAGACTCGACGAGTCGAGTCGGGTTGCCCGCGAGTCGAATCCAGTAGAAACCCGTCGAATGGAAGGTTCACTGGACGAGTCGAGTGAGGCCGTGGAAGAGTCAAAAGATACGCATGGACTCGCCGAGTCACCTTTGTGTACTCGACGAGTCTGGTCAGTGTTGACCAATGACTTGAGTTGACTTTTGTTGACTTTTAGGATTTGGTCAACAATTGGTCATGTGGACCATTTGAAGGGTAAAATGGTCTTTTATCCTTCTTAGAAGACATGGAAGGGATTAGTCTAGCCTAGGGAGCCGTTATTGATTGAGATAATTGTTTATGTATTTAGGCATAGGCTAGATCACTGTATCCGCGTGCGAGATTACCAGAGACATCCGAGGTGAGTCTTCTCACTATACTTTACCTAGAGTGGTAATAAAGTTATGTGATAGAGATATTATATGCTATTTATGTGATGTGTGGCACTGCATTATTTCTATCTGATTTATGATGTGTGTATATTAGAGTTAGGACCGGAAGGTCCACAGAGCTAGGACCAGAGGGTCCGCAGAGTTAGGGCCCAAGGGCCCACAGAGTTATAGCCTCGAGTGGCTAATATATGTTATATGCGGTATTTTTAGAATTATGTTCCAGTGTATTTGTATGCTATTTATGTGTTGAGATTTATTGTGATATGTGATTTAGAGTTCTCAGAATTAGAACCTTTGGGTCCATACAGTTAAGGCCAGAGGGCCCACCGAGAGTTGGGACTGGAGGGTCCCACTGAGACACACTAACCAGAAGGTCAACAGAGTTATATCCTTGAGTGGCTAATATGTGTTAGAGTGGTATTTTGGGGAACTCACTAAGCTTCGTGCTTACAGTGTTTTGTGTTATGTGTTTCAGGTTTCCTCAAAATCACGGGACGACACCGGCTCGATTGTACACACCAGAAGAAGCGTTTGTTTTGGAGGATCCTGGTTTATTAATTGATTGAACAAAAGAGTCATGATTTGTAATTTAAATAAAAATGAGATTTTGTTGAAATGTGTTAAAGAAATAAGAGAATTTAAATGAAAATTTTGTTTTGAAAATTTCGGTGTTACAAGTTGGTATCAGAGCCTTGGTTTGAGGGATTCGGATGCACCTTCGGGTAAATCTGGACTCAAACTGAGTCATGGGTATGTTCCTTCTCGATAACTCTTATGCTTGTATCCTATTTGATAGTGGAGAAGAGAGGAGCTTCGTAAACCAAAACTTTAAACACTTACTTAAACAATCACCGCAACCATTAAAAGAAACCTTCATCGTTGAAATGGCTAACGGAAAGACAGAGAGTTCTAACAAGATCTACATAGGTTGTACCCTCACGCTAGATAATCATTCGTTCCCAATAGACCTCATACCAGTATCGATTAAGAGTTTCGATGTCATCGTCGGCATGGACTGGTTGAGTCTCCATCGTACCGATATCCTGTGTTTTGACAAAGCAATCTGTCTAAATCTACCGAATAACGAAACCTTGTTAATCTATGGAGACAAACCCATTACGAGTCTTCGTATCATCTCAAGTATTCAAGCCCAGAAGTACTTGCGTAAGGAATATCGTGCATTCCTTGCATACGTCGTCGATACGAGCCAGAAAACAAAAGACCTAAAAGACTTCCCCGTAGTACGCGACTTCCCCGACGTCTTTCCGGAAGAGCTACCAGGTTTACCTCCCCAACGTCAGGTCGATTTCAGGAATGACTTAATTCCAGGAGCTACCCCCTTAGCCAAATCGCCCTATCGTCTAGCACTTGCTGAGATGCAAGAACTGTCCGGTCAACTTAACGAGCTGCTCAGCAAGGGATTTATAAGACCAAGCTTCTCACCCTGGGGAGCGCCGGTCTTATTCGTAAAGAAGAAAGACGGATCGTTCCGTATGTGCATCGATTACAGAGAACTCAACAAGCTGACGGTCAAAAATCGTTACCCTCTTCCTCGTATAGACGATTTATTCGACCAACTGCAAGGGGCGAGTTACTTTTCCAAGATTGATCTAAGGTCCGGGTATCACGAGTTATGAGTGCTTGAGGAGGATGTCCCGAAAACAGCCTTCCGAACTCGTTACGGACACTACGAGTTCGTAGTGATGCCGTTCGGACTGACCAACACACCCGCAATATTCATGGACTTAATGAATAGGGTGTGCTGTCCTTACTTGGATCAGTTCACCATCGTCTTCATTGATGACATACTTATCTACTCTCGAAGTAAGGAGGAGCATAGCGATCATCTACGACAAGTCCTGGAAACCCTACGATCGGAGAAGCTATATTCAAAGTTCTCTAAGTGCGAATTTTGGATCCGAAGAGTCGAATTCTTAGGACACGTGGTTAGCGAAGAAGGAATCCATGTGGACCCATCCAAGATTAAAGCTATTGAGAACTGGTTAGCACTGAAGACACCTACAGAAATTCGTCAATTTCTAGGCCTCGCTGGCTACTACCGCAGGTTCATACAGAACTTCTCTTGAATCGCGAAACCCCTTACAACATTGACCCAGAAAGGCGTGGCCTTTGACTGGGGAGAAAAACAAGAGAAGGCATTCCAAACCCTGAAATGAGCCTTATGCACCGCACC
This sequence comes from Lactuca sativa, assembly GCF_002870075.4. Classification (NCBI taxonomy): domain Eukaryota; kingdom Viridiplantae; phylum Streptophyta; class Magnoliopsida; order Asterales; family Asteraceae; genus Lactuca; species Lactuca sativa. The sequence continues at coordinate 182,858,997 of NC_056623.2, forward strand.
GATACTACCCCTCCCCGAAAGGATAGAAGATTTTGTGGTATACTGTGATGCATCCAATCAGGGGCTCGGTTGTGCTCTGATGCAACGAGGTAAGGTCATTGCCTATGCCTCAAGACAGCTAAAGACACATGAAGTCAACTACACCACACACGACCTCGAATTAGGAGCGGTTGTATTCGCCCTAAAAATCTGGAGACACTACCTGTACGGTACGAAGAGTACTATCTTCACAGACCATAAAAGCCTACAACACATATTCAACCAGAAGGAGCTCAATATGAGACAACGACGGTGGGTCGAGCTACTCAATGACTACGAATGCGAAATTCGTTATCATCCGGGTAAATCCAATGTAGTAGCAGACGCCCTAAGTCAGAAAGAATATTCTGGTTGAAGGGCCAAGTCATTAACAATGACTATCCATTCGCATCTATCCGCACAGATTAAGGAGGCTCAGCTCGAAGCCTTGAAACCTGAAAATGTGGCGGGAGAATCCCTGCAAGGAATGGATAAGAACATGGAAGTCAAGGGTGACGGAGCCTTATATCTCATGGACCGAATCTGGACACCGCGACACGGTGGCTTCAAAGACTTGGTCATGAAGGAAGCCCAAAACACTCGATATTCCGTTCACCCATGTTCAGATAAGATGTATATGGATCTTAAAAAGTCATACTGGTGGCCTGACATGAAAACAGAGATTGCTACCTTTGTGGGTAAATGCCTTACTTGCGTAAAGGTTAAGGTCGAATACCAGAAACCATCAGGTCTACTCCAGCAACAGGAGATACCTGAATGGAAGTGGGAGCGGATCACTATGGATTTCATAACCAAGCTACCCAAGACAACGGGTGGACTTGATACCATATCGGTCATCATCAACAGATTTAACCAAGTCCGCACACTTCCTGCCCATCAAGGAAACAGACAAGATGGAGAAAATCACAAGAACACACATTAGGGAGATCATACGACTGCATGGTGTTCCTATATCTTTATCTCCGATAGAGATAGTAGGTTCACTTTGAGGTTTTGGCAGTCATTACAAAGCTCCTTGGGAACAAGGCTGGACATGAGTACAGCCTACCATTCGCAGACCGATGGACAAAGTGAGAGAACTATCCAAACTCTGGAAGATATGTTGCGCGCCTATGTGATCGACTTTGGTAAGGCATGGGATACCCACTTACCCCTTGTCGAGTTTTCCTAAAACAACAGTTACCACACGAGCATCAAGGCTACTCCATTTGAAGCCCTCTACGGCCGAAAGTGCACGTCCCCTCTGTGCTAGGCTGGGGTGGGTGACACTCAGTTAGCTAAAGGACGAGTTCCTGACAGCACTCTCACGGGTCCGGAGATCATTTGAGAAACGACAGAGAAGATCGTTCAGATTCGTGAACGGTTGAAAGCCTCTAGAGACCGACAGAAAAGCTACGCAGACAAACGAAGAAAACCCTTGGAGTTCCAGGAAGGAGACCGAGTCCTTTTGAAAGTCTCACCCTGGAAAGGATTGATACGCTTTGGAAAGCGTGGAAAGCTGAATCCAAGATACATAGGGCCTCTCGAGATTCTCGTTAGAATCGGCCCCGTAGCTTACAAACTCAATCTAGCCCAAGAGCTTAGTAACATACATCCTACCTTCCACATCTCGAACTTGAAAAAGTGCCTATCCGACGAGACTCTTGTAATCCCACTCGACGAGATCGAGATCAACGAGAGCCTCAACTTCGTGGAAGAGCCTGTGGAGATTATGGACCGAGAGGTCAAGCGAACGAAATAAAGTTGCATCCCAATTATGAAGGTTCGCTGGAACGCCAAGCAAGGACCGGAGTTCACTTGGGAGCGCGAGGATCAAATGAAACTTAAATATCCTCATCTTTTTGCTTAGTTATTTTGTAATAACTTAGTTGTTTGAACTCTAATTTCGGGACGAAATTCCCTCTAACGGGGGGATGATGTGACAACCCGAAATTTTCGTTTGTGTAATTTCCACAGTCAAACACTTCAAATATTAGTAAAAAACATTTCAGTACATTTTTGGCCAGATTTAAGTCCTTTTGGTGTTTTATTTTATTTTTCTTCAAACGATTAAATAAAAGGAAGTGTCGTTATTAGTGAGGTGTAACAAACAAAACAACCAACACATTAGCTAGGAGTTTACGGCCAAACAATTGGTGTTTGGGCCGTAAACACCTTTTCCCAAAGGACCCACGCATATAGCATGAGTTTACACCCTTTTTACTCACTTCCCACTTCCCACCTCAAGAACACAAGCTTTTTCTCTCAAGCATCACACACTTCTTCCAAATCCGCCAAAAATGTAAGTTTTCCTTCCTAGATTCTTTCATACAACACTTAATCTAGTGTTTATACATCATTTCATCCTTGGATCTTCGATTTTTAACTAGATATTCAAGTGTTCTTCAAAACACCAAGAACACCAAGAAGACACACTAGTGTTCTTGGGTCCTAAACACTCTTACAAGCTTCCTATAAGTAAGTATACTCTTTCTATCTAGTTATTTACTTAGTGTGCTTGCAAATCCATGGAATGAACACCAAAAACCCCCCAAGAACATGTGTTTATGGTTTGGGGATCTCCCAAAATCGTAAACACCCCAAAGGGCGTTTTGATGCCCCTAACACCTTCAAATGCTTAGACAAGAGGCTAGAAACTTGCATGCATGATCTAAGAACCACAAAGCACGAAAAGGATGAAGTGGCCAAGAGTTTAAGGCCATGAACCCAAGGGTTTACGACCGTAAACTCCCATGGAGTGGTCCAAAGGCCGCAAACTCCAAAGGGGTGCCATTTCGAGCCCTAACCACTTCCTAAGCCTTTGATTCAACCCTAGAGCACTTCTTTGTGAAACATGAGACCTTAAAACATACAAATACACCATTCCCATGAGTTTACGACCGTAAAATCATGGGAGAAATGGTCCAGAAACCATAAACTCCCCTAAGGGCTACCATTTGAGGAGTAAACTCCAAAGTGAGGCCATACTCTCCTTAGATACAACCCTTAACACTCCTAGCACTTGAAACAAAGTGTTTTCATGCATTAGAGCATCTTTATTTACTTAATTATTCATTAAATAACTAATTGGATAAAATTATCTATCACTACATATTACATAGGATCTGTGTGTGTGTTCAAGTCCTCACTTGACACCTAGCACCATACCCGACATTTCCATCCACTCCACTCACTACAGGTGAGTTCATACCCCTTAATCAACCTTTTAAATGTTTTAAATGCTTTTATGGGGGGATACAAGTTAAATCAATCAAGTTATAGTATCAATCACATGTGATTTATAACTTGCAACCAAAAGGATTTTCTATACTTTTAACTGCTTTGCCAACAAAACTGCTTTAAATGTTTATCAAACTCATTTTTCATGTTAAATTGTTATAAAACTATTTCCAAACTCTTTTAAACTTCTTTTGTTCCCAAACCATCTCTACACCAATATATTTATATAAGTAAGACTTGAAGGACTTAGGACTGATAGCTCACTTTACTTCCTGTTCTTGTTTGATTGTGGACTTAGGGTATATTGTTATTTGTCCGAATGTCGTTGAATTCTTAGTTATATATTATATATATCTGTGTTGGATATAAAAGTCTTCACTTCAGTTCAATACCTTTGTGTATCAAAGGCATGCAACTAACATTTCTATTTAACTATAATAGGTATAGTTTAGGATTACCGCTCATTACTACTATTACCATGACACTTACTATAGTTAGTACAATTATGAGTCAATACATGCTAAATACTATGCAAAGAGAATACTATATACTATACTAGAGATCACTCTATACATTATACCAGAAAGTACATTATACACTAATACAAAAGAATATACTAAAGCAGAATCTGACATACTATTTCTCGATACGACACTTCACTGTGCTATCACCGTGTAGCAAGAGTCTCCTGGAGGGAGAGCGGGCATTATGTGTATAGATCTATACGGGACAGACACTCCCACATCCCGACTGCTAGCTACAGTCCGAGCCGACTAGGCTTAGGGGTGACAAAATGTCACCATACTACGTGTGACTTGGAGGGTCATATGTTATTCGATCGTCAATCAGCTTGGTTACATACGAGCTCACATTCAGACCTTTAATAAACACATTAAGAATTAAAGGCAAAACAGACTCCCTGAGGTGTATTGTACATTTAATACTACCTGGATTCTGCATTTTTATTATATTCAGCCGGCAGTGACACTACTGGGGTAAAACATTATTTTCCCAATTACTTTACATGAATGAAGTCTAAAACTATATTTTCATACTGATAGTTTCACCAGGAAAACTTTTACATTTTCAAAGGATCAAACATACAAATAACCGAGTCTTGGTAGAAGACTACTTTTGCTGGAAAATATAGGATTTTCTAGGGATCATACTATTTTCAAACATTGATAACAGCTATTATATTACATGATTGTAAACACTTTTATACGAGCAATGACACCAAATACTTATGAACTCACCAGCTTTATGCTGATACTCACTTTCAAAATAACTTGTATTCTCAGTCATCAGTAGACAGGTACAGATGCAACTTTTGAGATGATGGAGCACATATAAGACTCATCTTTTATTTTGATTATACTTTTGGTGTCTTACAAACTATACAGAACACGCTTGTATTACAAATTATTATATTAATGCAATGGATGTTGTTGCTTGTCTTTACTATTATGCATTGTTATGATACTATACATGACGTCCTCCACCCCAGAACATTTCTGCCGTTCTCAGTTTTGGGGTGTGACAACAACCAAATAAGGAACATGAAATAAAGTGAGTTATCAATCCTAAGTCTGTGACAACCCGAAATTTTCCATTCAAATCAAACCATATCAAGCCAATACATGTAGATCAGTTACAGTGAAAATTCAAACTTCAAGTATAAGCTTGACATTTTTCAGGGTTTTACACCTAAAAGAGATATTAGGACAGTGGTTGCACTAGGGTTTTGTGCAACACTGTAATTTCATTATCCTAGATCATTAGAATCCATTCCGGGAATAGAAAAATTTTCTGCCAAAAATCTCAGGACTATAAATAGAATTCTGAACCAAATTGGTTCATTAGTTGAATTCCAATTAGAGAAAAGCCAATTCCTCTCTCACGGATCTTCGGGTTTTCATCCCAGATTGTGAGTCTACTTTCATATATGTGTTTTAATACTTGTTATATGCTAAATAACATTGTTGACATGTCTAAAATGCAAGATCCGGGAGTTTACCGCCCAAGAACGTTCTTGGGGAGTAAACTCCAAAATCACGCCTAAAGGCCATCTAGTCCCATTTCCGTGTTAGGCATCTAGCTAAGGACCTTATGTATGAGCATTAGAGGCTAGAAACAAATCAAAACCATTTAGTTTGAGGAGTTTACGGCCAAGGAACATCTCTTGGGCCGTAAACTCCAAGTAAAGGGCACAAATGAGTGCCTAATGTTCCTTTAGCCTTAGAACAAAAACCTAGAAGCCTTAAACTCATGATTTATGCCACCAAAACAATTAGAAATCAATTTTAGAAGGGAGTTTACGGCCAAGAAGCTCCTTAGGCCGTAAACTCCAAGTTTAAGTGCCAAAATCCCTTCAAACACTTCCTAAGGCTTGGACTCTCTTTTAGGCAAATACCTTAATGTGTTTAGGACCTAGGAAACATAAGAAAAGCACAAGCATTGAAGAGTTTACGGCCAAGAGTGGTTCTTGGGCCGTAAACTCCCATAAAGGGGTCAAAGGACACCCTAGACACTTCCTTAGGCCATGAGACAATTAGGGCATGTACCTAGATGAGTTTTGGACTAACTAAAACATTTAGAACCCCATGTGTGAGGGATTTTACGGCCCAAAAGGTTCCAAGGCCGTAAACTCCATAAAATGGTACCATTTAGTGCCATAAATCTTCCGTAAGCCAAGTACTAAAGCCTAGACTTGTTCCTAGAAATGTTGGAGACTTGAAAGAACAATAAGAACCCTCCCAAGGGAGTTTACAGCCGTAAACTCCAACGGAAAAGGGTCTTTGGGCCGTAAACTCCCCAAAGGAGTCAATGTGGTGCCCAAACACTTGTATAGCCTTGAAACAATTCCCCACTAGAGTTGTAGTATTTTAGGGTACCATTTCAAGACTTGGTTGACAGTTTACGGCCAAGAGCTTACTCCCCTGGGCCGTAAACTCCAATGAATATGGTCTTTTGAACTTAAACTTCCATTAGGGGCATTGCACTTCTTTGTGCAACCCATTAGCCTCCTAGCACTTGACCAAAAGTGTTATCCTCGCGCTTAAATGTTATTACTTGTATAATTAGTGTTATAATCACTAATTATTTATATACATATGTTTTCATATGTAATTAGGATCATTGTGTGTGTCTAAGTCTTCACTTGACACCAAGCACTTGTCCGATCCTTCCATACGATAACAGCCGTTCAATTCCAGTCACATACTGCAGGTGAGTTCATACCCCTTAACTAATGTTTTAAACTATTTTAAATGTTTTATGGGGGGGGGATACAAGTAGAATCATGCTACTTATTATGTCAATCACATGTGATTAGTAAGTAGGGTTATATTACTTATTACATCAATCACATGTGATTAATATACAGCATTCAAAAGATTTGGCTACTCATTAGCCGTTTTACCAAACAGTTTCCTTCAAATGATTTTTATAAACATTTTATATGTTTCAAACTACTTTTTACACTGTACCTCTTACTCTGTTTATCATATTTCAAACTTATTTACAACTGTGTTTCAAACAAATGCTCCTTGTACTTATATTGTTTTATCAAATTTATGCCTTCAAATTGTTTTATAGATTGACATCAAGTCGATCTTTCCTTAAACTAATATTTATGTTTCAAATGTTTTACCAAATTTATTTATGCTTTTGTATTATAAATTGCATGCCTCTATATGTATAGTTATATAAGAAATGTTTAAAAGGCTTAGGAAGACTATCCACCCTATTTCCTTTTCGCGCCTTGAGATGTGGTCTGGTGGGATATCGGATACTCGTCCGAAGGTCGTTTAAATATTAGTTATATATCATGTGTACATATAAAGTCATAAAAGGTCCTTCCAGTTCATCATATGCCCTTGGGTAGCAAGGATATACATCCACGTCCATACGTACCACTTAGATTGCTAGTAAGCTACCATATGGGTAGTTCAGGAAGATACTAGAACCATTACTAGAACGCGATATCATACGATGAGTCAGTTCATTCATGAGTCAATACTTTCTAGAACATTACTGTACATTACATATACAACTATACTAGGACGAGAACATGTACAACTACACTAGAACGTTTACATTACTATACTTGCTAGATAGAGAGAACACACATTACAGCTAGCACACATTGAACATTACAGTTCATTACATTACTATACTTGCTAGAACAGTTCATTACATTACAGCTAGAACAGTACATTACATTACATATACGAGAATACGTTAATTACTGTGATTTAAATCGGAGCATGACTTAAAACCTCATGACTTAAGTTGCGGCCATAGTCTCTTGAAGGGGGAGCGTTGAGTTTGCGTATAGATCTATGCTGGATTGACAATCCTACACCTTGCTGCTAATTACAGCCGGACCTGCAAGTCTGCGGGTGCCAAACGTCATTTCTTTATTACGACCATTCATTATGTCGTTGTTACTAGCGATAGTATGGCGCAATTTATCACATAGTGCCTTTGCCTAAAATCCGACTTAAGGTAGTTAGTACTGTAGTAGTCCTTTTAGAGCTACGTTTTAGTACTACGTTAATTTTTCCATTACATATTTTTAGTGATAACCTCACTTAAACATCAATGTACAAACTATATTTTTGGATAATGATAGTTATACTTTGGAAAATACATACTCTTACAAGAGCCATACACACACAGAACAGATAGGTCTTGGTAGAAGACACCTTCATATACTAGAAAGAATCATAGGGATTCTAGAGTTTTTCAAACACTTACAAATACTTATAGTTCATATACACTTACAAATTCTTACAATACATAGACCTACAAATTCTTACATACAAATTAAGCCACTAAATACTTATGATCTCACCAGCTTTAAAGCTGATACTCGCTTTCAAAATTACTTGTATCCTCAGGTCATCATAGACAGGTACCGATGCAAAGAGAAAGGAAGATGGAGCCTATTCAAGACTTATCTTTCATTTTGATTTATGCTTTAGTGTTTATCAAAATTTGACAGAATATAATTGTATTATAATTATTTTATTAATGCAATGGATGATGTTGTTGCTTGTTTACTACTTTACATTGTTGTTGATATTATACATGACGTCCTCCACCCCAGAACGTTTCCGCTGTTCTTGGTTTTGGGGTGTGACAGATTGGTATCAGAGCATTGTTTATAGTGAATTAAGTATATCAACCCATAAAAGATATACTAACTATAAATACATAAGGGATTAAAATATACTCTGACCAAGAGTTTATACTTTAAATAGTAAAATATTTAAGTAAGTATACGTGCTGCATTCATACTAAAATCAGTGTCATTAAGACAGTACAAAATAATTACGATTGTTGGGCAACACAAGTGGGCTTAGAGACATATGGTCAAAACTGGGAAGATATAGCCTGATCACCTATATTATCCGAGGGTTGACTAGCATGTGCCTAAGTTTAAGTGTGTGGTTGCAACAATGCTAAAATCTTACCAACCCTACCACAATGAGAACAATAGAACATAACAATAAATTTAAAATACTATAGGAGTATTTGGTGTTACTATAAGTACTTTATACTTGAGAATTAAAACGGGATCTTCATTACTAAGTTGATAGTTGCTAAGTGGATACACTAAGGCTACATGTAATTATGATGTTATAGACTTAGAATCAGTGATAATTTTGCCTTACCCCTATTCTGTGTGAATTTGGAAATAAGGTCACTTATTCGAAGGTCTATCCTGTTTAGATTACACATAGCTGGTATGCACTTCACAAATAGCGATGTAACTAATGAAGGTTTTCTAAATAATTATCTAGATAGTTCGTCTAATAATTATCCACTTACCCTAAATTCTCGCATAGAAATCATAGCTGGACTCCATCCCCTGTACAACCAGTATCTTCCGAATGAAGTCATAGCTGGTTGGTTTGGAGAAGAACCAGGAAATGATCATCCTATCCCCTTGGAGGATCACCGTGATGAAGACCTTTCGTATGATGCTAACTCTGCACCAGAGGGTGAGAACCTACCCCAAGCAGCTCCTTTCCAATTCCTAACCATCGTCCTGCTTTTCATGGCCCGACCCGGAGTGAGTGGAATGCTTGGAAATATGGAGCCAAGGACAAGAGCAGTCTATGCTATTTGATGGCGACCAAAGCTTTTATGACTTGAGCAATGAGGGCTTAGCAGATATAGTCTTGCCAATCTTGGTCCGCGGAGAGGCCCGAACTGAGATTCAAGGCAAGACAGCCCTACATCAGATTTCAGAAATACTCGCCTATGCTAGAATGCATACCCTCCGCACCGTTCGTCTAGAGGATGCTCACGAGAGATCAGTGAGAAACCATGAAACCCTGTTGCAAGGACTGGATGAATCACGAGCCGAAGTCATAGAGCTCCGAGTACGCCATATGGTGTGCGAAAGACACCTACTTGACATGGAACGTCAATTGGTTGAACTAAGAGTTCACCAGAGGAATGACCGTCGCCAGTACTAGACGCTTTACTTTATTTCCCTTATAAAAAGGAATCGTTTTCTGTCTATGCCCGATGTGGCATTTTCTATGAAATTATCTTGTTCCGTAAGTACTTCAGCTAGGTCTTTATGCTGTCAGGAACTATCTTCTGTGGATATGATGTAAGACCTTTACAAGGTCATTTTCCTGAACCTTTACATCGTAAATATCAAAGATATTGACAGCCGGCTAACTTTTGCGTCATTCTTCATTCAAGTACTTTTATCTTACTTTCATTGGAGCCTATCTGAATCATACTTTAGTCAAGTCATTGGACTATGGTGATTTATTCCAAGAGACACTTCCAAGTCTCTTTCAGTGGTTGGATCTTGTTATTCACCAACCCACGATACCTCAGCTCGAACGACAAACGTCTTGAGACCATTCTACGAACATACTACCATATCGTACTAAGACTGCATCATAGGGATGTAGGTCAAACCTTAGCGAACATACTTTCATACTTTACCAGGACTGCATCATAGGGATGTAGGTCAAACTTTCGAGATCATACTCTTACTCTTTACATGAATAATCTAAGTACATCAAGGTCGACCAGAATCGCTCACAAAATCTGTACTCTTTCGTGTTACAGAATCATGTCGTCATCCGGAAACAACCAGCCAAGCAACGAGACCTCTACTTTTCCTATGGACGCCGCTACCTTTCAAACGGCATTTACAGTTGCCGTAGTGGCTACCGTAACCGTGGTCATTGCGCACCGTAGCGCTATCAGCACAGTCGATACTACTGATGGGAATGAAGTTCCCAATCGTGATATCCATCCAGGAAGTCACCAAACAGTAACAGTCACAGGCTCGCAAAGCCAGAAAGCAGAGAACAAGAAACGAAAGCGTCAAGCCCAGAAAGAACGCAAGAGAGCCCAAAAGCTGGCTATACAACAGCAGCAAGTGGAAACCCCTGCCGTTCCCGTACCGCGCAGGCCATATGAGGGAAAACTCCCGAAGTGTGATAAGTGTAGTTTCCATCATCATGGGGCTTGCCATGAGATGCAATGTTGCAATTGCCTAAACATAGGGCATCATGCTCGTGACTGTGGAGCACCGAAACGACCCATCACTCAAGTCCCTTTCATCGAGACTAACCCTGCACACAAGATGAGTTATAACGCAGAACGATTTAAGAAGCAATTTTCAAGGTGGAGTAATGAGGAAGGCACTCGTGTCACATAACATTGGCTAAGCACCGAAATCCCGTCACCAAAGCTAGTACTAGCCAGTCATGCCACCAATGTGGTGAGACAGGGCACTTCAAGAAAGATTGCCCGATAACAAAGAACGCTGGCGTAGATGGGAGGATTCTCAGGATCACAGCTGCAGGAGAGCCTGCTCAGGAACCACGTCAATGTAATTAAGGTGTTTCGTTGTAACATACTTATAAACTATCTAGAACTAGTGCAACTAGAGTCTTACCTTTTGCGAAATCCTGTCTGTATAGGGAGTCTCGTGCTACGTATACTTGTCTTTTGTAGTATATCTTATTCGCAGCAATAGTCTTGTGGTAAATCTAAAGTACTGTAACTCTGTTCATGGTTGCATAGTTGTGTTTTGTTTGTAACCGTCTTATGTTTAATTCTAATGTCTTTAAAGTTTCTGTATGATTCCGACATTATCATACAATCAGATTCAATTTGATCGACGCCAAAACAGCTTCATACGTACATCTCTTTCTTCTAGATCACTTTTCCAGCGAAGCCGTCATATCAGAAATCCCCGAAGTACTCATTCCAGGAGTACCTCCTATTTAATTTCTTTCCGAAGAAATCCCCGAAGTACTCATTCCAGGAGTACCTCCTATTTAATTTCTTTCCGAAGAAATCCCCGAAGTACTCATTCCAGGAGTACCTCCTAGTTAATTTCTTTCTGAAGAAATCCCCGAAGTACTCATTCCAGGAGTACCTCCTAGTTAATTTCTTTCCGAAGAAATCCCCGAAGTACTCATTCCAGGAGTACCTCTTAGTTATTTTCTTTCCGAAGGAATCCCCGAAGTACCACTCGTGCAGTACGTCAAGTTCAATCCAGGAATTCATGCGGATGATCTATCACTAAGGAAGGTATATGTAAGAGTTATATATAATCAAGCTTCTACAGGTTTAGAATTGAGGATTCCACTTTAACTTCTTTTTCCCCGATGAGATGCGAGCTTAAAGAAGAATCAGTTATTCGACTACATTTTCAATCTTAATTATATATGACTCGTATACCCGAAGTTGTGATTGTGAAACCATGTATGAATTCTAAAATGGACTTCAGGACGGAGGACTGCCTAAGTATACGAGTAATCACATCATCATGTGAACAAACCTAGAACCCTGTACGACTCCCGTAAACAGATCACCCTATAGTTTAAACACCCACGGAGATACAAGAACAGTACAAACAACTTAGCGAACTACACGGAAATAGAATTAGAAGACTAGGCTTCTCACCCTGGGGAACCCCGGTCATATTCTTCCAGAGATCGACGGATTGCATCGTATGTACCTCGGATATCGAGGACTCCGTCAAAGATTTCCATAGAAATCGTTATCTCTGCCTCGTATAGATGAAATGGTTGAGCAAACACTAGGAAAGGATTACTTCCAGGAATGGATCTGAGATCCGAATATCACCAGTCCGAGTGTTAGGGAAGGATGTCAGGAAGACTATCTCCTGGACTCGATGCGGACACTTCGAGTCCGTAGTGTTAACCTTTCAGATAGGACCAATACGCCCATGGTTTTCATGAGCTAAATGAATAGGGTTACGTCTTTCATACTTGGATCGATTCGTCATTTCTCCATGAAATGACTTACTTATCTACCCTCGTAGTAAGAAGAAAACCCATGAAAACATTTCCTACAGAGGAACTTTTAGCAAAGTTCTCTAGGCACGAGATTTGGAAATTGAAGAGTCAAATTTCTAGGACACACTATTAGTAATGTGGGAAATTTTGGGTACTCTTTCAATTTGCCAAAACCATTGAGCATTCATCGACACCAGAGACGCCGACAGTTTTCGCCAAATTCTAGGTCTTACCGACCTACCGCCTTAGTTCATTTAGAACTCCTCGCAAGCTACAGAAACTCGTACGACTTTGACCCAGCAAGGGGTGGCCCTTGACTGGGAAGTTACGCAAGAAAAGGAACCTTTGAAATTCCAAGTGAGTGACCAAGTTCTTTAGGATAACTCACTCTGGGAATGGCTTAATACGCTTCGTAGGACGTGGAAAGCTAAATCCAAGTTAGACAGGACCTCCGAGATTATTATCAGAATCGGTCCTATGCCTCGCACAAAATAGACCTACCCCGCGAACCCAGTAACGTACTTTCCACTCTACACATCCCGATCGTGAAACCATACCTTTCCGTTAGGACTCTTGCAAGTCCACTCGTCGAGATTCTTGCCTTCGTATTAAGAACCGTAATGACCCTCGACCGAGAGGTCAAGCGGACGAAGCAACGCCATCGCCAATTAGTGAAGGTTCGTTGGAATGCCAACCGAGAGCCCGATTTCACTTAAGTACGCTAGAACCAATCGATTAGGAAGTTTCCTCCTCACGACTCGATCATTCGTGAATACTTCCTTGCCTAAATTCTAATTTCGGGACGAAATTCCCTTTAACATGGGGATGATGTGACAACCCAAAATTTTCCATTCAAATCAAACCATATCAAGCCAATACATGTAGATCAGTTACAATGAAAATTCAGACTTCAAGTATAAGTTTCACAGTTTTCAGGGTTTTACACCTAAAAGAGATATTAGGAGAGTGGTTGCACTAGGGTTTTGTGCAACACTGTAATTTCATTATCCTAGATCATTAGAATCCATTCCGAGAATAGAAAAATTTTCTGCCAAAAATCTCAGGACTATAAATAGAATTCTGAACCAAATTGGTTCATTAGTTGAATTCCAATTAGAGAAAAGCCAATTCCTCTCTCACGGATCTTCCGGTTTTCATCCCAGATTGTGAGTCTACTTTCATAGATGTGTTTTAATACTTGTTATATGCTAAATAACATTGTTGACATGTCTAAAATGCAAGATCCGGGAGTTTACCGCCCAAGAACGTTCTTGGGGAGTAAACTCCAAAATCAAGCCTAAAGGCCATATAGTCCCATTTCCGTGTTAGGCATCTAGCTAAGGACCTTATGTATGAGCATTAGAGGCTAGAAACAAATCAAAACCATTTAGTTTGAGGAGTTTACGGCCAAGGAACATCTCTTGGGCCGTAAACTCCAAGTAAAGGGCACAAATGAGTGCCTAATGTTCCTTTAGCCTTAGAACAAAAACCTAGAAGCCTTAAACTCATGATTTATGCCACCAAAACAATTAGAAATCAATTTTAGAAGGGAGTTTATGGCCAAGAAGCTCCTTAGGCCGTAAACTCCAAGTTTAAGTGCCAAAATCCCTTCAAACACTTCCTAAGGCTTGGACTCTCTTTTAGGCAAATACCTTAATGTGTTTAGGACCTAGGAAACATAAGAAAAGCACAAGCATTGAAGAGTTTATGGCCAAGAGTGGTTCTTGGGCCGTAAACTCCCATAAAGGGGTCAAAGGACACCCTAGACACTTCCTTAGGCCATGAGACAATTAGGGCATGTACCTAGATGAGTTTTGGACTAACTAAAACATTTAGAACCCCATGTGTGAGGGATTTTACGGCCCAAAAGGTTCCAAGGCCGTAAACTCCATAAAATGGTACCATTTAGTGCCATAAATCTTCCGTAAGCCAAGTACTAAAGCCTAGACTTGTTCCTAGAAATGTTGGAGACTTGAAAGAACAATAAGAACCCTCCCAAGGGAGTTTACAGCTGTAAACTACAACGGAAAAGGGTCTTTGGGCCGTAAACTCCCCAAAGGAGTCAATGTGGTGCCCAAACACTTGTATAGCCTTGAAACAATTCCCCACTAGAGTTGTAGTAATTCAGGGTACCATTTCAAGACTTGGTTGAGAGTTTACGGCCAGGAGCTTACTCCCCTGGGCCGTAAACTCCAATGAATATGGTCTTTTGACCTTAAACTTCCATTAGGGGCATTGCACTTCTTTGTGCAACCCATTAGCCTCCTAGCACTTGACCAAAAGTGTTATCCTCGCGCTTAAATGTTATTACTTGTATAATTAGTGTTATAATCACTAATTATTTATATACATATGTTTTCATATGTAATTAGGATCATTGTGTGTGTCTAAGTCTTCACTTGACACCAAGCACTTGTCCGATCCTTCCATACGATAACAGCCGTTCAATTCCAGTCACATACTGCAGGTGAGTTCATACCCCTTAACTAATGTTTTAAACTATTTTAAATGTTTTATGGGGGGGATACAAGTAGAATCATGCTACTTATTATGTCAATCACATTTGATTAGTAAGTAGGGTTATATTACTTATTACATCAATCACATGTGATTAATATACAGCATTCAAAAGATTTGGCTACTCATTAGCCGTTTTACCAAACAGTTTCCTTCAAATGATTTTTATAAACATTTTATATGTTTCAAACTACTTTTTACACTGTACCTCTTACTCTGTTTATCATATTTCAAACTTATTTACAACTGTGTTTCAAACAAATGTTCCTTGTACTTATATTGTTTTATCAAACTTATGCCTTCAAATTGTTTTATAGATTGACATCAAGTCGATCTTTCCTTAAACTAATATTTATGTTTCAAATGTTTTACCAAACTTATTTATGCTTTTATATTATAAATTGCATGCCTCTATATGTATAGTTATATAAGAATGTTTAAAAGGCTTAGGAAGACTATCCACCCTATTTCCTTTTCGCGCCTTGAGATGTGGTCTGGTGGGATATCGGATACTCGTCCGAAGGTCGTTTAAATATTAGTTATATATCATGTGTACATATAAAGTCATAAAAGGTCCTTCCAGTTCATCCTATGCCCTTGGGTAGCAAGGATATACATCCACGTCCATACGTACCACTTAGCTTGCTAGTAAAGCTACCATATGGGTAGTTCAGGAAGATACTAGAACCATTACTAGAACGCGATATCATACGATGAGTCAGTTCATTCATGAGTCAATACTTTCTAGAACATTACTGTACATTACATATACAACTATACTAGGACGAGAACATGTACAACTACACTAGAACGTTTACATTACTATACTTGCTAGATAGAGAGAACACACATTACAGCTAGCACACATTGAACATTACAGTTCATTACATTACTATACTTGCTAGAACAGTTCATTACATTACAGCTAGAACAGTACATTACATTACATATACGAGAATACGTTAATTACTGTGATTTAAATCGGAGCATGACTTAAAACCTCATGACTTAAGTTGCGGCCATAGTCTCTTGAAGGGGGAGCGTTGAGTTTGCGTATAGATCTATGCTGGATTGACAATCCTACACCTTGCTGCTAATTACAGCCGGACCTGCAAATCTGCGGGTGCCAAACGTCATTTCTTTATTACGACCATTCATTATGTCGTTGTTACTAGTCGATAGTATGGCGCAATTTATCACATAGTGCCTTTGCCTAAAATTCGGCATAAGGTAGTTAGTACTTAGTAGTCCTTTTAGAGCTACGTTTTAGTACTACGTTAATTTTTCCATTACATATTTTTAGTGATAACCTCACTTAAACATCAATGTACAAACTATATTTTTGGATAATGATAGTTATACTTTGGAAAATACATACTCTTACAAGAGCCATACACACACAGAACAGATAGGTCTTGGTAGAAGACACCTTCATATACTAGAAAGAATCATAGGGATTCTAGAGTTTTTCAAACACTTACAAATACTTACAGTTCATATACACTTACAAATTCTTACAATACATAGACCTACAAATTCTTACATACAAATTAAGCCACTAAATACTTATGATCTCACCAGCTTTAAAGCTGATACTCGCTTTCAAAATTACTTGTATCCTCAGGCCATCATAGACAGGTACCGATGCAAGGAGAAGGGAAGATGGAGCTTATTCAAGACTTATCTTTCATTTTGATTTATGCTTTAGTGTTTATCAAAATTTGACAGAATACAATTGTATAATAATTATTTTATTAATGCAATGGATGATGTTGTTGCTTGTTTACTACTTTACATTGTTGTTGATATTATACATGACGTCCTCCGCCCCAGAACGTTTCCGCCGTTCTTGGTTTTGGGGTGTGACAAAGTCCTTCAAACCTTACCTATATAACTATATATGCGTTAGATATTGCTTTACAATATATAAGTTTTAAAGAGTTTAAAAGAAAAGATTTGGCATTTAATAAAGCTTGACAAAAGGCTCTCGCATGTAAAAAAGTATGATAATCATTTTGAAATAGTTTGTTTGATAAAACAGTTAAAAGTATAACAATCCCATTTGTTTGATAGTTATTAATCACATGTGATTGATCTAATAACTATAATGTTTCAACTTGTAATCCCCCCGCCCCCCATAAAAGCAGTTAATATCATTTAAAAGGTTGATTAAGGGGGTATGAACTCACCTGTAGTGAGTAACTCGAATGAAAGATCGATATAGGATTGTTGGGTGTCAATTGGAGTCTTGAGCACAAACAAATCCTATTTAACACATAATTACACATATATGTATACATTTAATGTATATAACTACTAATGGTGATAGGGACACACCTTAGGGGCCTAAAAACACTTAGAATTAAGTGTTACCAACACCTATGGTTGCACATAAGGGGGGTATGGCCCTATATTGGAGTGTAAGGCCACAAAATCATGGGTTTTATGTGTGTGCGGCCGCACACTCCCTATGAAGTGTGTCAAAAAATTCTTTCCAAGCCTTAGGAATGTTATAGGGAAGGTGTTTTGACCATTGCTTAGCCGAAATGGAAGTTTGTTGCTATTTTGGACCCTTAAAAGGGTGTGTGTAGTTACACTTGGTGTGTGTGGCCGTACACATGGTGTGCGCAGCTGTACACACTTGAAGATCATCTGAAATGGCGTTTTTCATGCATAAATTCAAGGACCCTTAGCTTATATCAAGCTATTGCAAGTGTATATCTGATTTAGTGGCTTAGAAGGGTAGTTAAAGTCCAACAAGTTTAGTAGGTGTTCTTGGTGTTCTTGGTGTTTTTGAAGATCTAACACCAAATAGGTGTTTTCATGGATCAAATCAAAGGGGAAGGCTAGTTAAGGTCATGTATTAGCTAATTAAAGGATGAATCACTTACTTGATTGAAGATTGAGGTGAAAAGTTGGATGATACTTAAGAGGATTTCAAGTTCTAGACTTGCAGAAGTGGAAAAATGTTCAAAAATGACTAAGGATTATATATATATATATATATATATATATATATATATATATGGGAGTGTATGGCTGGAATGGGTGTGCGGCCGTACACTCCACATGTTGGAGTGATTGGCCCAAATTTGCTTTCTACGGCCCGAGTTAACCCATTTCTAGGCTCCTACCTTGATTGTACTAGGTTTAGAACACTCAAATAGATGTTAAACAGTGCTAAAAGATAGCAAAACGAGTCTAACTTTGATTGAATTGAATAAGTGTACAAGATAGAAATTTCGAGTTGTCACACGCGGGGCCTTCTCTAGCTGAATGTTGGGCGTTTGTTGGCGACGTTTCACCATCTGGAGGCAAGGCGTGTGGAAGAAGCAGTGGCTCAGATCGCGCCACGTGTCACTCGCTGGTTACTCCAAAAACTAAATATCTTCTAAAATCCGTAACTTTCGCATACGAGCTCCATTTTTGACATTCTTTATATCTACGTGTAGGTATCGATGGGATCTACAACTTTCGACTCCGTCGGCTAATTTTGACTTTATTTTTAAAGTTATATTTTAACAGGCTTAGCCAGTTAAAGTCCGTTAAAAATTCATAACTTTGTCATCCGACGTCCGATTTCAACTGTCTTTATATCGTTGAGCTCCTATTAATGAGATCTTCAATTCTCATTTAGGTTTTTTTGGCTAAAAATCTATCGATCTAAAATTTGATTTCCGGACTGTGTACTGCTATGCTAAATCTTAGAAAAATCATAACTTCCTCAAACGAAGTCAAATTTGGACGTTCCCTATACACACGCTCCCGGTTTAACATATACTACGACTTTCTTTTAGGTCGCTAAGGCTAAAAAGTAGTTTATAAAAAAATTACTTTTTACGATATGCGGCACCATGCCGGTTTTGTCGCAAAACTTCAACGAGTCGTAACTTCTTTGTTATAAGTCGGATTTCAACGTTCTTTATATGTACGGAATCCATGTGACATATACTATACTTTGGTTAAGATTATTTATTCTAAAGAATATTCAATCAAAAATTTATTTTTAACACTTATTGTCTCTATATTGACCAACCTAAATCTGCGGATGTTAGATAGGGTAAAAAGGAAAAGCTGCCAAAAGGCAGTTCTAGTGCCGAACAGTCAAAATAGAGTAAATCAACACGGGTCGTGTTGAGTGGAAATTGACATGCCATCCTCTGGTCTTCTTCCAAAGTAAGTTGCTCAAAAATGTGAAACTAGACCAACACGACCCGTGTCAAAAAATGTTAAATCAACACGGGTCATGTTTAGCATGGTCAATGACTCCTTTTTGGTCAAACACGCCCCAAGCTCGCTTTTTGAGTGCAAATCCAACACAGCCCATTCCCGCTTTTACTTCCAAATGCAAACTTGATTATTTCAATCTCTTTGTTTCACATCCAATCATCCTGCCATCTTCACCTGTACTTCCCGGCACATCCCAAAGTGTGTTTCCACCTCCGGATCACCTGAAAAGATCATAAAAACATGCAAATAAGGTTGTTCTCGAAACTAACATGACTTAGAATGAAATGTATATAAAATGAAGTAAACTACACTAAATGGATGCATAAAATGGACGAAAAAACGTGCACCAAAATGCACCTAACACAACCTATACAAAATTTCTCTTACAGTTCTTTAAGACATTCCCATATAATTGTCAATGGAATTGGATGACTCCCCGTAAGACGTCAATCAAATCGCTGCATCATATTTCTACAAACCTGTGAATCCCCGCCTACCTCTAGCATCATATCTTAATAGGAATATATATATATATATATATATATATATATATATATATATATATATATATATATATATATATATATATATACACAATAGGTAAAAAATATATTTAATTTTAAAAAAAATGAAATAGACGATACCTACTTTTCAAGGCGCTGGCTATCCATACAAACACATTCCTACTCTAACGAAACCTTTTTTTTGAAATCCTTTGACTAGTAGACACAATTATCCACACAGTAATCATGATATAAACGTTCGTTTTCTTCCTCGTAATTTATGTTTAACATCACACGTCTTATTAGTAGATTGACTACATTTGCTTCTAGTAGCTTGTTATTCATAATGGTGATGAACATGTCATTATCATCATCTTCGGACGAGTCGACCCATTAATTTTATTGAAGATGTATTGAAATTGTATAAAATATAAAGAAAAAATGATGTGGAAAAAATTGGAGAAGATGGTCCGTATTTATAGGTAAAAATACTCAATTAGTTTTTTTTATTGACTTTTCAAAGATCAAAAAATTTGATTGGTTGATTTTCTCTGCAGAGCTACACTGTCGTTACCACTTCCCACATAGACTCCTCTATATCGTTTTCATCCCACACCAGATAGTGTTAGATATGAATATAAATATATAAATACTTTTTAACCAAATACAACAAACCAATGAACAACCAAGAATTGAGTGGTTACCTAATTTATTTAGGCAGGCCCGCACCCGACTACGTGTGTTTCACGTGGCTCTTTAAATTATAATTAGATTATTGGGTGATGATACCCATGATGACAGAGCACTATAATAAAGTAATTATGAAGTAAGTGTGCATAGTTCTTTTAAGACAAAGTTGCAAAAATGGTCCCTGTGGTTGTCAGATTTATGTGTTTTTGGTCCAAAAGGAAATGTTGGTGCATCACCGGTCCAAAATTGAATATTTCTATTGTTTTTGGTCCTTATACACTTAAAATGACAGTTATGCCCTTATAATTTATATTTTTTAATTGCTGAAATACATAAACTAATTTAATTTATATCTTTTTAACTTAAAACAAAAAATAAAAACAAATAACCCATTCCCCACTCTTATCTTAAAGAAGCCCTTCATTATTGGCTCCACCCTCATCACCGATATCTGGAACCACCATCATCAGCCACTATTCTCGTTGGAGTTCACCTAGATCGCAACCACCACCACCTTTTCCAGAGACCTGGTTGCTAGACTCCCCACCCCACTACCACCACCATTACCCAACATCGATACCGCCGGAAACCTTCACACCCCACCAATCTATACGTACATTGGGGAAGGAGTGATGAACTGGGTCAACAGAGACAGCAGAGGAATTTAAACCCAAATCGAATCACCCACCAAACATGGAGCCTTCGGTGATGGGAGATTAATTGTAGAAGATGATAAAAGAATTAGGTCAAGACCTCTTCTTTACCCAGCAGTACCAGCCGACTAGCACAACCAAATAACCTCCACTAAGCGTCCTTACACCACCATCACCACCAAGCTTGGTTTCACCTTGTCCAACTTGGTCCACATCTGCTTCCTTCCGTCTGCCACCACCATTCAATCGAAGACCATCACAACTTCCCCAACTCCATCTCCTACGACAAGCAATCGATTCAAGTCTTGCTCTCAGTCGTTCTCTACTCCACTACATACCTTAGCACTGCAAGCTCCTTCCTCTAAAATCTATTGAACCCCCTCGCTCTCTCTCCTCTCGTTCTCTACACCACTACTGACTTTTAATTTTGGTTCCTGAAACAAGATTGGAAATGATTTTCGGATTTGGTTTTAGAGGAGAATTTAAAATGAGGACTTCAGTTTTTGGATTTGATTTGGGGATTTAAGTTCGTGTAGGGCAGCACCATCTTGAAAGCATATGAGATGGAGGTCTCAGAGATGTAAGAACCGGAAAATGTCCTCCATCATAAAAGGGTGGTCCGATGAAGTCATGCCGATGAAGCTAGTGTTCCAGAAGGTATGGTGGTGGTGCTATGGGTTTGATTTTATTTTGGTGGTGGAGCATCTGGTTGGGAGGATGACATACAGAAAAAAGAAGAGAGAGAGAGAGAGAGAGAGAGAGAGAGAGAGAGAGAGAAAGTGTGTGTGTGTGGTGGATTTATTTTGTTTTTGTTTTTCATTTTATTATAAGAATAAGAAAACAAATAAAAGAAATTAAAATATAACTATTTAAGGGGTATAATAGTCATTTTAGGTGGGATGTGGACCAAAAACACAAGAAAATACAACCATATGGACCAAAACCACACAAGGTATCTAAAATTGGACTAGTTGTGCATCAACATTTCATTTTGGACCAAAAACACATAAATTTGCCAACCATAGGGACCATTTTTGCAGTGTTGTCTTAGCAAAATGTACTCGTGTTGACATTTGATTGATACTGCTTGGAGCCAAACGCATTATCAATTGACATTGCAACTCTCAAAAACTTCCAACCAATTAACTCGATTAAGGGACACCAACCCTCCACTTTCTATTTCCTTCTATTTCTCAATCATATTTACATATCAAGAAGAAAATACATATCAACCCAATTACTACTTATCCAAATAACAAGAATGATATTTTATCAAAATTGAAGAATATTGAAGTGCAAAAATACACATAGTTATCTAACATATGAAGCCACAGTGTGAGCCCATAACTTGAGATTATCTTTCATGTCAATCTCATCTCTAACAACAGGAATCTCCCAATTCAACAACGGTGTCTGTAATCTTCTATCCATATTCTCCCATGCTTCTGAAAGATAAGGCCTCCTTGCACTTGAAGATGAACATGAACCCTTATCATCATTTCCTCTCTCCACACCTAATCTTTGAAGCCCGGGAATGATCTCAACCAATTTTGAGTCTTTATCTTCTTCAGAAAAAATAAAACCCAAATCCATGAATCCTTTTAGCTCCTCAAACTCAAGGTCTGATAGGCTCTTGCTAAATCCATGTCTCTTCTTCTTCCTTTTCTTCATTTCTTGAACACTTTGCTCCTTTTGATCTGTGTTTACTGTTTCTCTTACTGTTATTGTTTTTGTTTCGTCTTCTTGGACTTGTTCTTGTTTCTGTACTGTAGAATCTAAGTTACCTGAAGGGATGGAATCGAGGTGCGATGTGAAAAGGACTGAGTTGGGAGAGAAAGAACCATAGTTGAAGCTTCCTATATCATCACTTTTAGACCTCACAAGGATTGATCTCAAGCTTGAAAATTTTGGCTCAGACGAAGATAATGATTGGTTTGCTTTAGAGGACTGATCTTTCTTCAGGATTTCATAATTGAACCAGCAGGAATCGAAGAGGTTAATCACGTCTTCTGGGTCCATGAAGAATGCAGATTTTGAGAGGTGTAAGAAAAGAAAGATGAAAGATGGTGATAGGTGGTAAATGAGAGCTAATTAAATCTGGTGGGGTTTTTATATACAGCTCATGATGAGCTTAAATGACGGAAATGTCCCTTTTTGTTGTTGATATTACAAGATACCGTCAACCCAGAGGGTTGATTACACGTTTTTTTTGGTTAAGGGGCAAACTAATATCTATTTAAGTCGTAAAGTGATTTTTTTTTTTTAATATCACCTGCACGTTTGAATTGTGGTTCCATTTCTCAATCTAACTAACAGGATGCTAGTGGTACGGAAATTACACTTATACCCTTCCAGCAATCAGAAAGCAATAATATTAATAGAGTTTGCCATTTGGATCGGACCTAAACAAATAAAGACCATATTATTACGTTTATCAGATTTTTTATAACAAGAGTTTTATTAAAACATTAGCAAAAATCTAGCATTTGAAAAGATACATTAACAAAGCCGAATCATCTAATAGACTAGTGTACTAGATAAACTATTGTCAAAACTGTCGTAATTGTCAATGTTTGATATATATATATATATATATATATATATATATATATATATATATATATATATATATATATATATATATATATATATATATTAACCCTGAAAGGTTTTGGAGTCAGGTACGGATCCATATAGTAGTCAGTATCTTGTGCTATTCCTCGAATTTATAAACAAAGTGAAAAAAAGTTAATATTTTTTGGTATAATTCAATTTTTTGGACGTACCCTTGAAATTTGCATGTGTGCTACTTTTGACATTTTATCATGGGTCCGAGTAGTCTCGTAATTTAATTTTCTTATTGTTTGGTTATAAATGATGGTGTAATTGGTGAAGATATGATATTTCAAATTTTTCAAAAAGTACCAAGTTATCTTTAATTACTTTCCAGAATTATGTTAGTTACTCTTGTTTCATAAATTTATCATTCCTTCTTTAATTTCTTTCGATTACTTTGCCGAATAATTATTTTAATTTGATGACATCATTTTATTATTTAATTTTACGGCTTCACTAGGCTACGGTGGTGGAATATTCGTTTTCTTAGACACGGGATACTTTTTGAATATTGATTTTTATTCAAGAAGATGGCTAACAAATATTTTGTCAAGTCAACCTCTCCGCGCTGATTCTCCCACATGAATTTTCATAATACTTTCACATGTGAACATGTGATGTTAGTTAGATAACGCATCTCAAAAACCTGATTATATTGTTTATGTATAACTTGATATTAAATATTAAGTTAATAAACAATTGATATATCGAAATATTTGGTTGAATAGCGATCTGCTCAGATGAATTTTATCATGATTCATGTCGTTCAGATTTTATTGAATATATTTGGTTGAATAGCGATAATGTATGAAATTTTGTTATTTTATTTATTGTAATGCATTATCTTTAATGTATTAATAAAGTTTAATGAACCATTTATTTAGTTTTCTTTTTTTTTTTTTTAATTTATAGTAGATTGTTTTATATAAAGTTATTTATAATACATGATTGATATTACAAAATTACAAAAATGGTCACTTTGGTTTGTTATTTTATGTATTTAAGGTCCAAACATTTGAAAAATTACAAATATTGTCATTTTTAACTAATTTTATCGTGAATTTGGTCTCTTAGGAAATTTGAAATGTCTATTTTATCCTTTAATTTTTTGGGATATCTACAGTAAAGTCTCAATGTTTTAGAAAAAATTTTAAAAAAATCCTAAATTTTTTCTTTAAATAAAAAAGCAGAAAAACGATTTTTTTTTTTTTTTCAGTTTAGTCGCTTTTTACTTATTCAGTATAACCATATCATGTATCTTGGACACATATGATGGTAGGGGCACTGCCGTGGACATGACGCAATTAGCTTCTTGCTTAGTAATCAAAAAACTAAGTTTTCTTTTAAGACCATAAAGTGTGAGCAACTAGATGCAACACCATTTTCAGGCCCGGCCCAATAGGGTGGGCAAGTTGGGCGACCGCCCCGAGCCTCTCTACAATTTGGGGCCCCAAAATTATTTCTGGTTAATATATATATATATATACACGGTTTGTTAACTTATTAACAAATCTTTGAGTAGCAGAGTTGGTTAAAGCTTAAAAGGCATCATTTCCATTTAATTTTTTTTTTGATAGATTCATGTTCGAATCCTGTTATGTGCACTTTTTTTAATAAGATTTGTTTTCTTTTATTACTCTTTTTTTTATCAATCGGAGGAGCCTTTTTTCTTGTAATATATATATTTTTTTTAAACATAAATAAACGTTCATGATATGGAATCTAAATTACAAAAATGACCCTTATATTCTTTTTTATTATTCATATACCATCCAAATTCTAGAAATAATACTTTCCTTCTTTTATTTTTTTATTTTATTTTTTTATTTTTTTTATACACCTTCCAAACACTTATTTTACTTAAACTTCTGGTGTTTTTATAGCTAACATAATTTTCATGTTTATTTATGAGATTTCTACTGATCACCGTTTTTTAAGGTATAATAACTATTTTTTTAGATTTGTTAACAAAAATCTTGGTAACCAACCGGTTAGGTAGTTCATTTTTTAAGTTTAATTTTTTATTTTATATTTTTCACCAACATAAGATTTTTTTTTCTCTTTCTAAAAACACCTTTTTGTTTAGTTTTTTTTTTCAGACACCAACCTAACGGTTTTTTAAAATAATCCGAGTTGTTGTATTGTTCATTTTTTTTGTTATTGGTTTTTTGAACTCACCTCCTTTAATATATATATATATATATATATATATATATATATATATATATATATATATATATATATATATATAACAAGTGTTGTACTGGTCTCCATAGACATCACTGGTCTCCACATATATCGTTGTATTCTTATTTGCGATTATTCAATTTTGAAGGGGCCTCGTTTTTGTTTTTGCCCAGGGCCTCAAATCAATATGGGACGGCCCTGACCATTTTGGTGCCACATCACATGCCACATCATCAATGGTGTTATAACACCAAGTGAGGAAATGGGCAACATGTTATATCTTGTTATGACACCAACTTTTTTTTCATTTTATAATTTATTTTATTTATTTCGATTTTTTTTTTAAATTGAGACAAATATTTTTTAAATTAAAAATAAATAAAACATAATGTTTAAAAAGTATAAAAAACAATTAAAATTTTCTAAAAAATCAAAATTAACATAAAGACTAAATTACACATAATATCCAAAAACAAACAAAAAAAAAGAAATAACATCCAAATTAAAAAAAAAAACAAAAAAAAAAAAAAACAACGCTATTCGTTATCGTTATTGTTACCATAGAAGATATGATCCGCCAAGTCCTCTCGAAGTTGTCAGTGTTTATTTGCGTCCTGAATGTCAACAACGCGATGTAAATAATCTGTTGTTCCTAGTTGAAACTGAACGTGTATGGGCCCCGTTGGGATATAGTGTGCAATATTTCGCCCTTTATATTCTACTACCATGTTATGCATTATGATACATGCATACATGATATATCGTAAAGTTTCTAAATCCAATGGTCGTGCTACATGTTCGACTATATGCCACTTCGCCTTCAACACTCCAAAAGCACGTTCCACATCCTTACGTGCTCCTTCTTGTCTTATCTTAAAAAAATTGTCTCGTTCTTCAACCGTGTGGCGGAATGCCTTCATGAATGTGGAATACTGAGGATACATTCCATTTGTAAGGTAATACCCATATTTGTATTCGTTTCCATTCACCGTGAAAGGAGCATCCGGGGCTTTTCCATTCAAAAGATCGTCGAATATTGGCGACAGATCAAGAACGTTGACGTCGTTGTTGGAACCCGCAACCCCAAAAAATGCATGCCAAATCCATAAATCTTGAGAAGCGACAGCCTCTAACACCAAAGAAGGTGATCCGTGATGACCACTGGCGTATTGCCCTTTCCATGCTACCGGACAATTTTTCCATTTCCAGTGTGTGCAATCAATGCTTTCGATCATTCCGGGAAACCCATGGCGTTCTTCATGCGTCGCATACAATTCTTGCAAATCATACAACGAAGGTTTCCGCAAATACACGTCACCAAAAGTTTCAACAACACCCCTTGACAATGTATACAAACTCTCTCTTGCGGTTCTTTCGGACATTCTCATATAGTCATCCATGGTGTCGGGTGACTCCCCCATAGCCATCAAACAAATGGCCGCAGCACATTTTCTGCAACGTTGTAAACCCGCATCTACCTCTAGCATCATATCTTAATTGAAAAAATTCGTACCTAAACATAAATTAACTACAGTTTAAAAATATATTGCATATGTTGTAAAATTAAAGAAACATGTAGTACTTTTTATTTATTTTGTATAAAAATAAAGTAAATAAATCATACCGGCTTTCCAAGGCGTTGGCGATTCGTAAGAACACATTCCTACTAAAATGAAATCTTATTTTGAAGTCCTTCGCCCCGTATACACAATTATCCGCAAAGTAATCGCGATATAGATGTTCGTGTCCTTCCTCGCGATTTCTGTTTAACATCGCACGTCTTGTTAGTAGCGGGACTGGGTCTGGTTGTAGCAGGTCGGTAGTGTAATAATGATATATCATCCTAAAGAAAATATCATCATCTGAATCATCGGACGAGTCGAAAGGATCCATATTTTTTTTTAAGATAATTGAAAGTATGTAGAGAGGAGAAGAGAAAGTGTGAAATTTTTAAAATAAAATAGGAGGTATTTATAGGATAATAAATTGGTTTTTTTAATAATTAAATTTTTTTTAAACCGTTGCATCAAACGGTCAAAAGATCCGTTTCTTCCCGTTACTCTAATAGATTTTATCTTCGCAACTGGTGAGAAGGTCTCATCATAGTCAACTTCGGGAGTTTGAGTAAAGCCCTTCGCGACCAATCGCGCTTTATATGTGTGTACGTTTCCATCCACGTCGGTCTTCTTCTTGAAGATCCATTTGCACCCAACGGTCTTACGTCCGGGCACATTATCAACCAAATTCCAAACTTGGTTGTCATACATGGACTGGATCTCGCTGTCCATTGCCTCTTTCCATTTCGCAGACTCCGGGCCTGCCATGGCTTCCTTATAGCTATTAGGTTCATCTAGATTTATTAGTGTACCATCACTAATATACGTATCCCCTTCGGTAGTAATATGAAAACCATAAAACTGGGGTTGAACTCTAACTCTTTCGGAACGTGTAAGAGGTAAGGACTCGTCAATCGGTTCAACCGGAGTTTCCTCCTCGAGTTGAGTGCCAGCGGTAGAGGTTCCTTCATCTATCGATTCTTGAATCTCTTCAAGCTCGATTTGCCTCCCACTGTCTCCTTGGCTTATGAGTTCTCGCTCTCGGAAAACTCCTATCCTCGCAACAAAGACAACATTGTCCTTCGGTCTATTGAAGAGATATCCAAAGGATTTCTGCGGGTAGCCGATGAAAATACATCGCTCACTACGAGGTTCGAGCTTGTCGTGAGTATCTCGTCTTACGAAAACCTCACAACCCCAAACCTTGATATGTACCAACGAGGGAGCTTTCCCTGTCCACATTTCGTGAGGTGATTTGCCAACCTTCTTAGTAGGGACTCGGTTAAGGATATGGGCGGCAGTCTCTAAGGCATACCCCCAAAAAGAGATAGGTAGTGAAGCACGACTCATCATAAAGCGAACCATGTCCAACAAGGTTCGATTACACCTTTCTGCCACACCATTCAATTGTGGTGTCCTAGGTGGCATCAATTGTGAAACTATTCCACACTCCTTGAGATAATCGTGGAATTCAAGACTTAGGTACTCTCCTCCTCGATCGGATCGAAGCATCTTGATTTTCCTGCCCAATTGATTCTCCACTTCATTCTTGAACTCTTTGAACTTTTCAAAAGTTTCTGACTTTTGCTTGATTAAGTAGATATACCCATATCTACTATAGTCATCGGTAAAAGTCACATAGAAGCGGTTCCTATCCTTCATGGTTGATCTAAACGGTCTACATACATCGGTATGTATTAGGTCCAATAGACCCTCACCCCTTTCACACGTACTTGTGAAGGGTGACTTAGTCATCTTTCCAAGTAAACAAGACTCGCATGTGTCATCTTCCCTAATGTCGAATGACTCCAACACTCCATCCTTTTGGAGTTGGGTTATACGCTTCTTGTTGACATGTCCAAGACGACAATGCCACAAGGATGCTCTATCCATACCATTGGAAGAATCCATGCATAAAACATCATTTCCTAAGTTATCTACAATCATAACAGTTTCATAAATTCCATTACATGGTATAGCTTCAAAATATAAGACACCATTTAGATAAGCAAGAATAGAACCATTCTCATTATTAAAAGAAAATCTAAAACCTTGTGTAAACAAACCATGAAATGAAATGATGTTTCTAGCCATTTCTGGCGAATAGCAACAATTGTTCAAATCTAAAGATAAACCATTCCTAAGCACTAAAGAATACACTCCAATCTTGGTCACAGGCGACGATCTTCTGTTCCCCATGATTAGATTTATTCTTCCATGCTCCACGTCTCTATTTCTTCTTAGTCCCTGCAATTCAGAACAAACATGGTAACCACAACCGGTATCAAGGACCCAAGAAATAGAATGAGATGAATCGTTGGATTTAATTGTATAAATACCTGCGAAAGATGGCTTGATCTTTCCTTCCCTTATGGCTTGCAGGTAGTCTGGGCAGCTTCTCTTCCAATGCCCTATTTTATGGAAATGATGGCACTCTGCCTCCTTAGGGTTAGGACAGGGTTTAGCAGGATCAACTTTGGTCCCACTAGAAGAGGAACCATCTCGGGACTTTCCCTTGCGGTGGCTCTTAGACGGAGCCTTCCTCTTCTTGCCCTTTCCTTGCCCAATGGCCAAAACAGGAGCAGCGACTGGGTTGGGAGTGGGTGCAACAGACTTGTCCTTTAGGTTGCTTTCCGCAACCCTAAGGAGACCTTGGAGCTTGCTTAGGGTGACCTCTTCCTTGTTCATGTGGTATAGGTCATCCTAAATTGATTGTAATATGGAGGAAAAGAGTGAAGCACCATGTCGATCGCCAAGTCTTCCCCAAAGTCAACATTTAACTTGCGAAGACGATCGACATACCTTTGCATCTTTTGCAAGTGCACGGTAAGAGATTCTCCATGACCCATTTTAGCGGAAATCATGTTAGTGAAAATCTCGTAACGCTCTTGCCTCGCGTTCTGGTGGTATCTCTTCAACAAGTCTTGGTGCGTTTCGTACGGATACATGTCCTCATAGGACTTTTGGAATTCGGCATTCATGGTGGCAATCATGATGCAATGTACCTTCATTGCATCATGCTCGTGGGTTTCAAAAGCGGTCATTTCAGCCGGAGTAGCGATTTCTGGGTTGATCTTCTCGAGCTACTCATCGAGGACATACTCCTTGTCCTCATAGCGAGCAATCGTGAAAATGTATCTTATCCATTCGCTAAAGTCCGTCCCATCGAAAGTGACCTTTTGACAAAGGCTCATCAAAGTGAATGAACTAGCAGCAGCGTTGTTTGTGTTCGACATCTACAAATAGAAAGGACAAAGATAGATTAGAATATGAATCCCTAATTATCACCCAATAAGAAAAATTAGGGCTAGGATCCAACAACAATATTTACATATTAGAAAAGGGATGCCGTAATCCAACATGCAAATAATATGAAGGTAAGTGAATGACGATTCACTAGTTCTCCACCATAAAAACATAACTTTAAGCCCTAAATGTATTGAGAATTCCTAGGTTTGGATGAGATTCATTGAAACTTTTCAATGGCATGTTTAAATCTCGATATGCCCCTCTCATTTGTGACTGGGATACCGAGGATCACAAAGTGGGTGTGAATTACCATGCAAATTCACATGGTGCCTTCATTGTAACGATCACCTATTCGATGTGCCGGTAAACCACACACGCTCCATTGAACTATGACAAACAATGAATCACCCTTTGCCACCTTTCCTTAGAACCAATTAGTGTGCCGGTAAACCACACACGCTCCACTAACTTCTTAGCAAGGGTGCAAAGTGTAATTTCATGGGATTGCATCAATTCACTTTTCCTAAAGTAACTAAGATTGGGAAATTTTTGAAAAACATGTAGTTACTTTGTATTTCATATTATACTTTTAATGAGGAGATGAGGTTGCCCTATCCTACCCATTCGGCTAACGACCCTCCACCGATCAAGCAAGCGGTGGGTGTGAGTGTACACCCATTAAGCGCCATTTTATAGGCAGCAACCTTATACCCACCTTATAGACCGGCTTCGTGAATGAGGCCTACTAACGGTAAGACTAGCATTTTAATTATACATATATACATATTAATCTTGTAATATCATATTAGTATAGGGTTGGATTTTAAACTTGTAAAATTCTAGGGTTTGAAATTTAAATTGTCTAAATTAAACTTTTAATCACAAAACATAAATTTCAAAACTTGAGGGCAAGTTTTAAACATTTAAAACATAGAGGATCAAATAACTAATAATCTTAATTAACAATTAATTCCATAATTATCCATATTTGATTTATTTAATGATTACTTGCAAAACAATTTACTAATTAAAATAAAATAATTAATCAATTATCACATAAGGAAACAAATATTTTATTAATTGATAAATATCTTCAATTAGGTCAAGAATATACTTATATATATATATATATATATATATATATATATATATATATATCATAAAATCGGATTTATATTGATCTAATATGATTAAGGCAAGTATCTCAAAGATAAACAACAAGAAATCCCGAAGTTTCCTCTTTCTGACACTTGAACTCACCGAGTACCCATATGGACTTTCCGAGTTCAGCCTACTCGCCGAGTTCATCAGCCAAAGGACAGAAAAATGAATTTTTCAGCAACAAACAAGCAATCAAAGTATCAATTCAATAGAAACCAATCTAGGCTCTGATACCACTGATGGGTTTTAGCCATATGAACATCCCTATGTGCACATGCAACCCTAATGCTTGGATCTAGGTTTCTCTAATTGAACATACATTGAATCCAAGACTTCTAATGGCTAATATACAACAATAACAATATGAAATCAAAGAATAGAAGCTTACCTTGAATCAGTTGCTTGATCTTGTTGTCCTTGAGGCTTTAGAGTCACAATTGTCACTCCTCTAATGGCTTACAAACACCAACTGGCAAGAAGATGATTTAGGAGAGAGGAGAGGGAATAGAAATCGGCCAGGGTTTCTTTCTAAAGAACAAGTGCCGATTTCCTTAACCCATGGGGTCTATTTATACTAGTAAGGCTCCTAGGGTTTCACCCTTAAACCCTAATTGGATAACTTAGGCCCTAATCAATCCAAATCCTTTCCATGATAAGGCTTGGACGATTTTATGGCTATCCATAGCCCTAGAAATCGTCCACCCTTTATCTTTAAAGGATATATAGCCCAAAGTGTAACTATCAAACAATTGACAGTTTATACCCCTTTATTTAATTAATCTCTTTAAGTCACCAAATTAATTCCTAATTAATTTATGACTTATATTAATCAAATAACAATATTATTATTCCTTAATAATATTCCTTCTCTCATTATAAATCATCCTGTCAAGTTGCTATGGTGAAGGCAACCCAAAAGGACCATGCACAACCGGGTCAAATACTTGCCTTATATAGTTGCAGCCTTAGACACTATTCCAACAACAATAGCCTTCCTAAACGCAACCTAACCCAACCTTAATAGGGCTCTCCAAACATGATGATGAACTAATCCTTTCTCAGCCTAAATTAATCCCCTACAGAATAACCAAGTCTACACTACCAGAATTCTAAAATCTCGAATTGGCCTGATTCCTCGACAGACCACCCATACTGAACCACTTCTAATTCTGTTCCACTTGTATTATAAACTAACTACTCAATTTCTGATTACCTGGGGTTCCCACTAGAAAACAGAATCACAAACCATTTACTGATTCCAGAAACTTTTCACTTGACGAAAGCAATTAGATATTATTTCGAGAAAAGGCTTATCCTAAAGCTAACGATTCCATGAACATAATGAACAACGAGAGACAATCTGGGAGTTAAACCTTCTAGTGTTGAACAAGTCACTGCTGAACTGATATGCTTCTACTATAATTCCGAAGTCCCAAAACTTTCCCGACTCATACACAGGTAGAATCATTCCAAAACATGATCATAAGGGCTCTTCCTACCACCATAACCAAAACATCCCTATTTCCTCTGAACACTTTAGCTGATGCCCTTGGCATACAGATTCCTTAATTCACGTCTTACTGAAATAAAGACCTTCCACAAAACACTTGTGATTCCCAATGGGAGTTCCCACCATAAGCCAACTCGGTATATAATTAGTAACCGGAGATCCAAGGATTTACACTTTCATTTCATCCAAAAAATTATGATTCGTGGCAACCCTTTACTAAAACTGGGTATAAAGATCCCCAACCACCACTGAGACTTCCAGTCTCACACTTGGTCCAACCACCAGGTTCCTAAGAGTCCAATTGACAAGGCTATCCTAGCCTATACATCACTCTGCGCCACTCACTGACCACATAATCATTCCTACAAAAACCATGATCCAATACTTTGACCCAAACGGTCTCTACCAGGTCCCACCTGTATTGCCATAATCACACAGGCCTCGCCCATGGGTCCCATCCTACTACAGCTACACAGGCGCAAACCCCACCTTGGACCCCAATGGTCCTCTTCCCAAGACAGAGAAATGCTCTCCGACAATCATGCCCGTCCTACCCAAGGCATGGACTGCTCCTCCTTTATACTCATGACCACCTCAACGATAGTCTACCTCAAAATGGTGAATGTTATGATCCCATTGTAGACTTACAACAATTTTATCCTATCTGCCAAACCAGTGAATGCTACGACCATTCCCCAGTCTTACAACACGTCTAAATCCATGGTTACTACCCATGGTATTACTACATCTATAACATCTCAACTCTAATCATCCTGGTCGAACCCGCATCTGACTGGATTCCAATCAGGTGTTTGAGTCGTGCTTTGAACCCCAAAGTCTTCATCAAATAAGAACATACAACGAGGCTCTAACATAACCCCCTATGTGAATCCATCCTTAAGCCTTCTATACATCACAAAGAAGACGCCAACCAGTTGTTGGAAGTTCATGAACTCCTAGCTTACACAACTTCAATCCATACATCCATATGAGTCGTCTCTCCTCCTGACTAGGGTGTGAAACCTACCCTAGCTCCATTCCCGATCCAACTCCCGAATTCTGAACGATTCTCCCCCACTTGGATTCATTGAAGCTCTCTTATCTCACAAAAATTGATGGATTCCCAACCCATCTGACATTCCTATAACATGAACCAACGATGAACCGCGCTTACTGTCACACCCTGCTAAAGCAGAAACACAAGGCGTGGCAATATAAAGGGTTTCATAGCAAAAGTTAAAAGACAACACCAATCTTTGTATTAAAAATCATTACAAATTTACAATGGGTTTGAAGAAATTTTAAAATAAATTACAATGTAAATTGAAATACAAAACATTCGAATGCTCCTAACAATGATGTGTCCCTAAGTGCCACTTACTCGATGATTCCTGAAAAAGCATGTAAAACGAGCGTCAACTATAAAAATTGTAAAACCCCCTTTATTTATTAAATAAATAAATAAATAAATGAATAGAAGCCCTAAAATAAATAATTACATATCAAAGGATGGTCTCAAGGAGCTAATTGTCACAAGTTTAGAAGATGGAGGTTAAAAGTGTAAAATTTGGACTTAAATTGTAAGTATTAATGAAGGCAGGGGCAAAATGGTAAATTACAGACTCCATTTGTAAAGAATTTTGAAGGTTGGGGTTAAAAGGGTAACATATGGATGTTATTTGAGAATAAATTGTAAAGGAGGGGCTGAATGGTAACTGTGTGACTAAATATGAAAGAAATTATGTGAGCAGGGGTGAGAAGTGTAAATTGTGGACTTCTTGTGAAAGGAATCATATGGGGAGGGACCATTCTGGTCATTATGGCAAAACTTTTAATGGTGTCGGGTATATAACCCGTAAGGAACCCTAATCCTAGCTGGAAGTGAGCAGCCGTCACCCCTCATGAGAAACTCCCTCAGCCGCCACTTGCATCGCAGGTTCGATAGCCTCCTCTCCACCTGCCGCTTCGCTAATGAACGCCGACACAAGAATCTACTGTTTCTGGTGACGCTGTGAGTGGCTTGGAGGGCCACCGAGACCGGAGATGTTTCCCCGACGGGTGCCGACGAACCCGAGGCGCGATGAAGAATCGATCGACTGCCTCCTAGCCTCCACCGTTCTCATTCTTCTTCTCCTTCTTCAACCGCCGTCAGTGGAGCCGCATCATCAGTCGACCACAAGGTTGCGAGCTGCCAACTGCCATGGTTACCTTGCTGTTGCCGCCGCCGGGGAGCTGGAGCGTGGCTGCCGCTTTTGTTCGATCATTAGCCGCTACTGCCGCCTTCGTGGGTCTCTGTCGTTCGTTGAATGCCACCATGTGGGTGGCTGCTTTCGGGGTCCGAGCAAAATGCATAGGGGTCGTTACCCTAGTCCGCCGCCGCTAGCCACCGGAGAAGGTGGTTGTGCGTGCTTTGGTGTGCGTGGTTTATTGCTGCAGTAGAGTGGGTGTTGTGTGGATGTTGGTTAGCCGGAAACTATGAAGATAACCACCATGGCCGCCGGCCATGGTGGCTACCGCCATGCGCCGCCGCCGGCCACCATTAGGTGGTTGTGTGTATGTGTTAGTATTAGTGTGAGTGTGTGTTATTTTGAGATTTTGCATTGTAACTGTA
This sequence comes from Lactuca sativa, assembly GCF_002870075.4. Taxonomy (NCBI): domain Eukaryota; kingdom Viridiplantae; phylum Streptophyta; class Magnoliopsida; order Asterales; family Asteraceae; genus Lactuca; species Lactuca sativa. Next base: position 182,895,052 of record NC_056623.2, read on the forward strand.
ATAGTGTCGAAATAATGAAATGAAATCTCAAACCACCACCGGCTGCTGTGTCGGGTGGCGGTGTGCTTGTCTTGTAAGTTGACTCGGTTGGGGATGCTAGAAACCCTAATGGGCCTTGTTAGCCTAATGGGCCCAATGAAGCCAAATGGTCTTAGTGAAAACCCTAATGAGTCTAATGGACTCTAATTGACCCAATAAAACCCTAATGGGCTCAATGATATTTTAGTGGGCTTAATAGGCCCAATAAAGCCCTAATTGATCTAAAAGCCCAACAAATTAATTAATGGACTAGTATTGGGTTGGTAACCCTAATTAGGGTTTGGAAAACCCTAATGCCAATGAAACCCTAACTTAAAGAATTAATCGGGTCACACACACACAAGAATTATTTAATAACATGAGATATTAAATAATAAACTTTGGCAAAGATTAATCTAAGCGATAATGGACTTAATGGATTAAGTCCTTAATGGGTTAAGTAGGAAACTTAACCCTAATCATCATTTTATGTGAAACCCTAATTTCACTTGGGTTTATTATTGGGCCTTTCTTTTGGGCCTTGAGGGTTGGGTAATTAATGGGCCATCCAAAGTCAAGCCAATGAACTAAAATAATTTAATGGGCCTGGGGTAAAGCCCATGTAAGGGGCTTGGGCCTAATTTGGAAAATTGGGCCATAGATGGGCCATAGTTTGGGCCTTAATGATTATATGGTGTTGAGCCTTAGAATGAGACCATGTGTAGGCCTAGGCCCAATTTGGAAAATTGGGCCATGTGTTGGGTTTGATTCCTAATTGACTTTGGGGCCTACGGATTGGGCCTTGGGCTTGAATAAGCCAAGCTTGGGGCAATGTAATTATCCAAAGTAAGTGTTTATGGTTGGTTATGTAGTGTGACCCAATTATTAATTGGGTGATGTTTTGATATTGACAGATCGGGAATCTGTCAGCTAGCAGCTGGGGTTGAGTATGCGGGACTTCAGCAATGTGGGATTGTGTCTATGGGACTTCAGCAGTGTGAGGTGAGTTACCTTCCAGTAGCGGTGGGTCTACGGCCACAATGCTGGCCCACCAGTAGGAGTTGTATGATAGATGATTGTCTCTGTGATATTCATCTAGGGTTGCTACTACCTGTGTTATGTTTATGTGCTAGTATGATATGATGCTATGTGATATGTGTTATGTGGTAGCAGTAGGGGGTGAAATAGTCCCCAGTATCCGGTTGTAAGGACCGAAGGGGAGACCAGCACCCAGATATGCTAGTCAGTATCCGGTTGTGAGGACCGAAGGGGAGGCCAGCACCCAGATATGCTAGGCTGTATCCGGTCGTAAGGACCGAAAGGGAGACCAGCACCCAGATATGCTAGTCAGTATCCGGTCGTGAGGACCGAAGGGGAGGCCAGCACCCGGATATGCTAGGTAGTATCCGGTCAAGAGGGCCGAAGGGGTAGGTCGGGCACCCAGATATGCCCGGCAATATATGTATGATATGTGATTGTATGGTATGTGGTATGATGGGGGAACTCACTAAGCTTCGTGCTTACGGTTTTCAGTTTTGGTTTCAGGTACTTCGTGTTTAAAAGAAAGGAGCCGGCTTGATCGTAGCGCATCACACTATGGTTTTCCGCACATGAGATCTTTGGGATTACACTCTGATATTGTTTTATGATAACATGTTTGATTATTTCTATTTTGGTTTTGACATGACATGATATTACAAATGTTTTATTACACTGTTGGTTTTATAATGACGTATTTAAAAATGAAATTTTTAGCCTATATTTTTGGGATGTTACAAAAATATTTGGTGAGTACTCACAGATAAACAAACTAATATTGGTTCCATGAATTGAAATCAAAGTTTTGATAAAAGTTTATAATGATAAAAGTATATTGTTAAAATGAGTAAATAAGTTTGTAAAAAAACAAAGTTCTTTGTCATCATGAGAGATAAAGTATGTTGCCCAAATGAGATGCAACGTTCATATTCTTATGGAAGATAAAGTTCGTTACTCAAAAGAGTAAACAAGCAATCAATTTCGTTGCTACAAGGAGCAAACAATTTCATTGCTAAAACATGTATATAAGTTTCCACTAATAAAAGTTTGTTGTTATAATGAGATACAAAGTTTATTGCTATAATAAGTATACAAGTTTCATTGCTAAAATAAGTATACAAGTGTCGTTGCTAACATGAGAATACAAGTTTGGTATGTGCATAAAGATTCCATTCATGAGTTCACAACCTAAGCCTAATGACCGAATCGTGCCCTATTGGCTACTATGTGTATCGCAAACATAGTGTATAAAATGGTAAAATGCACTCAAGCGAATCGTGCGAGTGAGGAGTTGTCTACCTCCTGATAGCGCTATCCATAATAACCATAGGCTCAAAAGAGTTAATGAGTTGTGTCTAGAGATTCCAAGAACTTAACCGCGATACAGTCCTCATGAATTAAAGTAACATACACATACATACGAAATATAGCAACCAAGTTTCATACGAGTCAAAATAAATACAACGAACATAAACAATTTTTGGACATGCTTTTCCACCCCAAAACATTTAAAACCGAAAATAGGAGAAGTTGTGAATACTCACAATATGCAAAATATAGCAAACAAGTTTATACGAGTCAATTAAATACAACGAACATAAATAGTTTAGGACATGCTTTTCCACCCCAAAACATTTAAAAACCGAAAATAGGGGAATACGTGAATAGTCACAATATGTATTGAGATGATGCAAATGGTGCCTTGAACTATGCTCCACTCATACCACTATCGTTTTCCTACAATGATGTTACACACTAATGAGTCTCTAATTGAAATCTAATACTAGTATACTTACTACAATAGAATTATGTCAATAATATGTCAAAATTTAATATTGTTAAGTTACAAACATTTTTATGGAATGATGAAATTTTATAACTCATGTGATTAAGATAATTTTGGATATTATTTTTCAGATTTTTATAATATTAATTGAGGGTATTTTAATACATTTAATGGTGTTTTAAACTCCTAAAATCCAAAAATATTATCAAAAAGTTTCCAAAATTCATCAAATTTTACATTTTCGTTCCAAATACAATAGAGGTCTTCCATAAAATTTCCCTTTAATTTTTGATGTGATTAACTATTTTTCTAGAATTTTAAGCCTTCATAACAATATAAATTCTCGAAAAATAGAATCCAGATGATAAAAATTCCCAAAATTCTTATAATACTGCCACTAGAAATACTTAAGCTGGGGAAAAAAAATATAAAAATGGATTTCTAAACTATTTATCCCATTTTTATGATTTTTGTGTATTTATTCTAATAAAAATCAAAATAAATAGAAAACAGTTTCCAAAATTGCCGAAACATTTTTTTATGACTGTTATTAAATATTATTAAGCGGAAAAATATAAAAATGGATTTCTAAACTGTTTAACCCATTTTTATGATTTTTGTGCATTTATTCTAATAAAAATTGAATAAATAGAAAAAGTTTCCAAAAATGCCCAAGCATTTTGTATTACTGTTAATTAACATTATTAAGCTAGGTAAAATATAAAAATGGATTTATAAACTGTTTAACCGAGTTTAATGATTTTTGTGCATTTATTCTAATAAAAATTGAAATAAATAGAACAAAGTTTACAAAATTGCCCAAACTTTTTTTAACACTTTTATTATACATATAGAATCTGTGAAAAATGTAAAATATATTTTTCAATTAGTCTTTCTATTTTTCTTAGTTTTATCCTCTTAAATAATCATTAATTGAAGAATAATTATTAAAATGTTAAATTAAATTACCAAAAAAATTCTAAACTTTATTTACAGTGTAAATATTCTAAGAAAAATATCAAATGTGGCTTTTATCCACTGAAATCTGATTTTTTGGATTTAAGTGTATTTAATATTAGAAAATAGAAGAAAAATAGCATACTGAATAAAAAAATTACCTAATTTTTTTATTTAGATTTATAACTCATTAGAAGGTAGTCTGGTAAATGTTCATGAATTTTGGATGAGTATGAATATTTTTCCGATTATTAGTCCATTATAAATACAAAAATAGGGGAAAAATAGGAATGCATTATGAAAAATTCTAAAAATATTTTTCTGAGTACTCCACATGAGGTAAGATCTGTGAGAAATCTTATATATCCTTTTCACATTCCTTAAAGTTGTTTTATGATTTATTTGTATTAAAAAAATTCAAAACCATACCAAACAGTAACAAAAATTGATGAAACTCACTGAAATGTCATCATTTACTTTAAGGGTCATCCACGAAATTACCTAAGATTTATAGACCTCAAAAAGTATTTTATATGAATTATTGCCCTATTTTCTTGCAATAATTATAATAATTCGAGAAAAATTAATTATTTTCTGAAAATTTGTAGAACATCTCATTTTGTTTGTGGAATTCTGGGAAAAATCGGATTTGATCAGAAAAGAAGTTTTAGATATTTATTTAGGAATAAATTCTTTATGAACCTATTTTGTATGTTTTTTAACAACAAACTTTGATGATCAAGCCTCTAAGCTTGAAGATCATCACATGCATGTTGGTTTTTGAGTGAAATAATATCACCATAACAACAAAAATCGTGGTTATGAACATGCATGTGAATAATCTCAAAGAAAAGTGTTCACGGAGGAGAAGAAATAGTTAAACTTGAAGGAATAGTGAACTAGAAATCAATTTTACCTTTAAGAACACCATAATATGATAAATATTTCATGTTTGAGGAGTGTTCTTAGGTTTGTTTGCTGTAAAATTTTGTGGTTATAGAGAGAGGAAGAGAGAAAATGGAGTTGGTGTTAGAAAGTGTGAGAGAGAGTGAAGTGTGGAGAAAATGGAAATGATTTATATTTTTGGGGAAATAGAGTATTAGGGTTTTCAAGTAAGAGAGAGAGGAGAGAGGTCCAAATTTAAGTGGTTTATTACCATCTTTTCTCTTTTTTTATTTATAAAATTTAAATCTTTTATAAAAATATGCAACTTGATGAGTTATAAAAACTCTTTGATCGATTAGATCTTCGTAACAGGTAAGTAAAGAACGTAAAAAGCAGGGAAATAAAACACAAGTATGGATCACAATGAGTCGAATGATTAGATTACTCAATCCTCAGCAGAGCTCGACTAAGAACTTCCGCTGTAGAGGATTCTAGGGTTACAAAACAAGAACGATGAATATGCTTGAAAATACTTTTCTAATCGTTTCTAATCATTACGTTCTAGGATACATGCAAGCATCTATTTATAATAAACCCTACAAAACTCACGGATGGACAGGCCCATACCGGAGATAAACATTGGACTAGCTAACGAGCCCAATAGACGCAACACAATACTGGACCTAACAATCTCCCCCTTTGCGTCAATTTGGAGCGAGACTTCATTTCTTCTTGGTTGGACCAGCGGCTGGAACTTTCTTGGTAGTATCAAACAGACGTGAGATAAGCGCAAGGATAGTCTATCTGAAGCGAATGTACCATTGAATCATATCGTCAAATTACTTTTTATCATCCGCTGTGTTCTTCTTGCACCGATGGATAATCCCTAAGACATGCTCCAGACATGCAGTGGTATAGAGATGTTTGTCTGCCAAAGCGAAAAGACATTTCTGGCCTTCGTCTCTGGTAAACATAACTGAGTTTCTCTTTGGGTCTATCTTTCCCATCTGCATCATGTTTAGGTCACTTGCCGAGCCAACAGGAGATACGGTAGGCTTTTTCTTGAATACGCTTGCAATCTCCTGATCCATCTTTGCGACTTCCATGATATAGCAGACAAGCATCCTCTTGAAGTGGTCGATGATCGGACCATATTCAGCTTCGTTTGTAAGAAGGATGTTGTGCAAGATGATCCAGTCGTGTGGATTCAAGTTGGACAGATCAGCAAGCGAGAGTGCATGTTCGGTGTTAGCAGATCCCCTTAGCTCCTTAAACCGAACGTTGGTGAAGTTTCCTTCCCTGTACGGCTTCAGAACCCGAACATTGATAATCTTCTGAGCGCTCCATGTTTGGTACTGTGGTTGAGCGGCCCTCAGATAGAAATCAACTAAGTCCCTATCAATTTTTGGATGTGGATGAGGGAACTCAGCAATGTTGTCAAAGGCATGGAATACAAATGCCTTTCGGGTTAGTGGCATGTCGAACTGAGAATCGACAGTGTTAGAACGATCCAAAGAGATCACCGGTTCTAGCCACAAGATGCTGGGTGTATCGATGGCTTCTTTCAGTAGCTTCTCAAGAGTCCAAGGAGGAAAAAGAGTTTTCCTGCTATCGAGAAGGTCGTGAGCTTCTTTTTGTCTTCTTTCGGCTTCTTCAACCTCTCTAGCTACACGAGCACTGATGTCTGCATCTTTATCTCGACCCTGTCTCTTCAAAAGGTCGACAATTGTCTCCTTATCATCATCGTCGCTCTCCTCAACAATTTTCTTGCCTTTGTCTTTCACACCGGAACCTGAGGCTTGGCCTACTGGAGGAGGTTCGGTTGTGTGAGTTGCTGTTGAAGTAGGAGGCGGTTGAGACACTTTCTCTTTTTCTCCCCCTTGTTTCGGAATGGACACAAAATCAAGGAGCCCTTCAACTTTTCTCAGGAGTGAGAGGGCAGGAGAGAGATTTTCCGCAAGGTCATGCCTCACAGAGTAGTTGAGGATCGGGTCATGTACTTCCAGGATGTTAGATATGGATGCGTGGACATCCGAAACACACGAAGAAATTATTTCTCTTTCAGATCAAAGAGACTCAATCTCCTGTTGAGAGTTGGAGAGTTGAATACTCTTGACCTTAAGAGCGGTAGTCTTCGTTGCAAGAGCATCCATGAGGGAGTTCTCAGCAGCTAAGTCTTCTTGAAGCTTGGAGAGGCGCTCCTCAATGGTTGTTTTGAAAGCTAAGTTGTCGTCAGAGAGAGTTTGACAAAGAGAAGCGAACGACTTCAGCTCGGATACAACGGATGTAGCCAGTTGGTTGACAATTGGTTCCAATGATGTTTTGGTGGCTGCAGCAGTTTCCTGTAAAGATTGTAATAGGGAAGAAGCATCAGTAAATAGTTTATCGACTTTTTCGGTTACTGCCTCACAGGCTTTGGTTGAGGCATCAATGGCTGTAGTGCCCGAATCAAGAGAAACTTGATGAGCTTTGGAAAAAGCATCAACAATTTTCTGAATGGCAGCTTCAAAGATGGAGGACTGGGATGTAGAAGATGAGGTGATGAGCGAATCGATTTTAGCTTGAAGCTCCTTGAGATGCTTCTTGGTAACGGGAGCATCGTCATCGTCATCACTCTGAACTTGAAACGGACTATAGTAGACCGAATCAAAGGTCATGTCCTCTCCGCCGAGGAATGGTTCTTCACTCTCTGCTGCATGAGCAGGAGATGATGGTGGTGGTGAAGCTTGAGGTTCGGTAGTAAAGGTAGGTTCGGGTTGGGTGGTGTGTTCGGTTGTTGGTGTGGGTTCGGGTGCTGAGGTGGATTTGGGTGCGTCAGTATGAACCCCCGTATCAGATACGTTGGTTCTTACTTCTGCAGTGGTGGTGGTTGCTTCAGTAAAGATGGGTGGTAGTACTGGGATGGAGGTGGATGGTATTTGAGTGGTGGAGGTTATGGGGGGAATAGAAATAGGAATAGTAACTGATGGAGAAGAAATTGGAGAAGTGGAAATGTGAATCTCTGGTGTAGGCGAGCGTGGTGGAGTGTTACCACGAGGAGATCCATCAGAATCAGAACCCTCTTCCTCAGATTCGCTTGAGGACGAAGCGATGATCAGCTTTCGCTTAGGTTGGGTTTTTCGCTTCTTCATCGGAGGGGATTGGACAGCCTTGGTGGTTTTTCTCTTCTTGGGAGATGGGCCTTTCACTCCCTTTGCAACTTGCTTGCCCTTATCAGTCTTCTTTCCCCTTGGGGCAGGCTTGTCAGCATCATGAATTGACTTGAGCATCTCAGGAGTAAGCTCTCTTGGACCAGAGCGTCGGAACTCCTTGTAGGTTTTTATAATCCGGCTGTCAGCAGGAACATCGCCGTACATCGATTCAGGGATTAAACCGTTGAAGGGAAACTTGGAGGCGTCGGAGACAATGATCTTCGTGGTATGGAAAGTGCCAATCGAAGACATTGGAGAACCAGCAACAATGGGGATGTTGTGCTTTTCCATCACCCATTTAGTAATCAGACTCCAGAAACAGGCGTATGAAATCTCATAATGCCGAGAAGTTGAAGAGAGACTCTGAATAAGTTGTTGCCAAAGAACCGATCCATAGTCCATGTTGATCCCATTGTAGACCCCGTATAGAATCGAGAGAAAAAGACGACTTGCCCCATCCGATCCAGCACTGCGTTCAGACAGCCCCTTGAACAGTACCGTAAATAACCCATTCCACTGAGGAGGCGGGCACGATTTCTTGAATTTCGTGACCGTTGTGAGCACCTCAGTGTACCCCATGTTGTAGAACATGTTGAAAAGATGACCTATTGGAATGGTTTCAGGGTTAACCCTCGATGTATCAGGTTCAAACCCTAACAATGAGCAGAATCTCTGCTTGGAAATTGACACCTTTTGATTGAACATGTCGAAGAAAATCTGATTGACGACCTTGTCGTAGTGAGCAGTGGCAAATATCTGGGACAAGAACTCCATGGGAACTGCTTCAGCTCTGGTGAGAGCATGAGCAATCGGAAAGTACTTCAGGCATTCGATTATCGGGAACATGAAAGTGTCGTATGCATGAGGAGTAAGATCAATGATCAAACTCTGTTGGGGACGAATCGGCAAGATGTGTGAAGTAGCATGAACGGATGAAGAATCCGCCATTGCTGTGAAGAAGATGGGAGAGATGATGAACAGTAGAGTGTTTGAGGGTTTTCTTGCTCTCTGGAAATATGGGTGCAGTAAAGAGGTAAACAAAGGTGTACGTTACCTTTTATACTGTGGGTAGAGGAGAGAGAAGAATCTTTCCCAAGTCTTCGAGTGAAATAAGAAGAGTTTTTTGGAGGCGATTGATGCGTGACAGTTGGTATTGCCGATGATTACGCATGAGAGAGAGTGTCAGTCCCGACTTACACGCCTTCCCATCAGGCGCCATATTTAGATGAAACGGTTCCAATTCGCACGCCTGGCCTTCTAGCGCCATTTGAAATCAAATCGATTTGACTCCCGCCTGAGTCAGCATTTTATCATCTTATCCTTTTAGAGTTAACGACATCTTTAAAGCAAAATTACCCACGTGGATTAATATTAACCACAACCCGTTTATAACTGCCAATCCCTATTAAAATGCCTTGTAACCAATGAAATCAGAATTCTGGAAAATCAAAAAGATTTTCGTGCTTAGTGTGTAAAAGAAACAGAAATAAAGCAACACATTTGAGGGATTATGTGATGTCAACTAAGACATGAAACAATGGATCCCGGGCACGAATCTCTTCCTTCAAAGTCAAGAGAGACCTTAAAGTGTTTGTGTGGTTTCCCGTTGAATAACGATCATACACTTATTAAGAAGTGTTGAAAGGCTTCTTTTAATTAGGCTTATTTGGGTGGCTTTCACTTCAATTCAGAATTCCTGATCTTGATATAAGACAGAAATCGAACGAAGTACTTGTGAGACTAGTGTAGTCTGTTGAACAAGTAGGTTGTAGATAATTTAAGTGGCAAGGTAAAATAATGTATGTAAAATCTCAAAAAAAAAAAAAAAAAAACTGGATTCCAAGGGAAGAAATGTTATTGGTTTTAACAATTTCATAGAAATCACTCAAAAGGAAATTAGAGATTTTACTTTGTATCCCCATGGATAAGTCCATCAATTCATTAGTGAAAGCTAGAGCAAATTTATTGTTCACCGTCAATGCATAGTAGGTATTGAATTTTGGGTTTCACTTAGTACGTAGTGACACGAAGCTAAGATCATAAACTCAGAAATTGTGTAACCATAAACCTCAGTGGTAATTACTGAGAGTCTCAAGGGTTACGTTTATGAAGCGAATGAGATGGAGAAGTAGTGTAGATGGTGTAAAGAAACCAAAGTACCTCTGCTATTAAAATATGGACTAAGCAGAAAACTCTTATCTCATGTGAGAAGAGAGTTAGGTAGCTCATGATTAGAATAAATATGAAAGCCTAATTAGGAAGACAAGGTTTGTATATACGAAGTCAATAAGACTATTATTCAGAATCAGGTGAGGCTTTGGACACATACAACAGCATGCTTCTAGGGACACTTAACTAGTGAAATGATTTCCCCACAAATAGACACACAAAAAGATAAGACATAAAAAAATAAAAAAAATAAAAAAAAAATATTTTTGGAGTTTTTGAAGTAACGAAAAGAAAACAAAAAATATTTTTGGAATTTTTGATTGTAAAAAAAAAACTTAAAAAAATTGGAAACATAAAAAAAATTTGGAACCGAACCCGAGCGTTCGGTCTATTTCGGTTTAACAAAATTTTTGGAACCGAACCCGAGCGTTCGGTCTAGTTCGGTTGAGAAAATTTTTTTTGGAACCGAACCCGAGCGTTCGGTCTATTTCGGGTGCCAAAAAAAATAAGTTTGAAAAAGAAAAGAACTTTGATAATATGATAAATGACTTCGAGAAAATAATACAACAGATTTACAACCAAAGAAACTACCTTTGAGTGATAAGCGAAGAGCAGATGATACGACCGAACCCGAGCGTTCGGTCTATTTCGGTACACCAGAACAAGACCCGAACCCGAGCGTTCGGTTCATTTCGGCATACATGAGACCCAAACCCGAACGTTCGGTCTATTTCGCTTCTAACTTTTGAGCTTGAGAAGTAATCTTTGGTACCGACTTCGATTCCATCATTCCTAGCCCTTGTAGAATTTTGTTGAAAGATGCTTCAGGAAGAGCTTTGGTGAAGATGTTGACCAGTTGATCAGTGGTTCGAACAAAGTGAATTTCGACGTTCCCATCTTCCGCATGATCCTTTATGAAGTGATACCTCAGTGCTATATGCTTGGTCTTGGAATGTTGCACTGGGTTATGACAGATCCTAATTGCACTTTCTGAGTCACGATATAGTGGGATCTTTTTCATATTGAGTCCATAGTCCCGAAGCTGGCTTTGAATCCAAATCACTTGAGATGTACAGGAGGCAGCTGCGATGTATTCTGCTTCAGCGGTAGATAGAGATACACAAGTCTGTTTCTTTGATTTCCAGCTAACCAATTTCCCATCTAGGAATTGGCATCCTCTAGTGGTGCTTTTCCTATCTAGTCCACAACCTCCAAGGTCTGCATCTGAGTAGGCTTGAACGAAGAAGCCTGAGTTTGATGGATACCATAAACCGAGAGAGGTGGTTCGTTTCAGATACCGGAGTATGTTCTTCACAGCAAGCATATGAGGTTCACGAGGATTCGCCTGAAATCTAGCACAGTAACAAACAGAAAACATTATATCAGGCCTGCTAGCAGTAAGGTACATTAAAGAACCAATCATCTGACGATATAACGTAATATCGACTGCTGGTTTCTCCAAGGATGGTGTAAGGTTGGTGCTGAATGCCATTGGAACTTTAACTTTTGAGTCTCCCATCATGCCAAATTTAGCAAGAAGAGTCTTGGTGTAAGCTTCCTGGTTGATAAAGATGCCTTCGGGTCCCTGTCTAATATTTAAACCAAGGAAAAAGTTAATCGGACCCATTGAGCTCATTTCAAATTTAGTCTCCATCAGCTTTCTGAATTCAGCTGTTAAGCTAGGATTCGTTGAGCCAAAGATGATGTCATCGACATAGATTTGAACAATCATAAGGTGGTTACCTTCCTTCTTATGAAAGAAGGTTGGGTCAACCGAACCTTGTTTTAATTTTGACATTTTTAAAAACTTGGTTAGCGTTTCATACCATTCCCTAGGTGCTTGTTTTAGACTGTAAACAGCTTTGTCTAGAATATAGCAGTGATTGGGATATTTTTCATTGACAAATCCCGGAGGTTGCTCCACATATACCGTTTCTTCAAGTTCACCACTAGACGAGCTTTGTTTCTAATCACATTGCCTTCCTTGTCCATTTTATTTCTGAAGACCCATTTGAGACCAACAACTGAGGCGTCTTTAGGAGTTGGAATGAGGCGCCAAACCTTGTTTCTTTCGAACTCATTGAGTTCGTCTTGCATAGCTTGAACCCAGTCAGAGTGATCAAGAGCAGTATTAACTGTCTTTGGTTCAACTTTTGAGACGAAAGAATTGTACATACAGAACTCTACTTTGGAGAATAGAGACGTTTGCTTTGCCTTCAGTTGAGATCAGGTCAGGACCTTTTCAGAGGCATTACCCACTACCTGAGATACTGGATGATCTTTTGTCCACTTAACAAGAGGAGGGTAATTTGGATCATAGGATGGATCCAATTCAGCATTCACCATTTCTTCTATTTCGGATTGACTATCGTCGTAGCTGAACTTTCTGGTGCTATAGGACTTTCGGGTGGTGTTGGGCTTTCGGGTGCAGTTGAGCTTTCGGGTGGAACTGAGCTTTCGGGTGGAACTGGAATGGAATTCTCCCCCTCAATTTGTGAGCTCATTTGTTTTGAATAAGGTGGATTCTCCACCTCAACTGAAGCACCATGCTTTGGAGGTTTGTTTGGAACATGTTCTCCTTCACCCATTCGTTTGGCGGCATTTTCGACGATTTGCTTCAGATGGTCGACTTTGTTGTCTGTAGCCTTGGCTTCCGAGAGAGCAGCTTTCTCTGGTTCATCGAATAGTTCTACAAACTGTTCAAACAAATTAGCAATCGAGGCCGTGACTTGACCTGTTTGAGTGAAAATCTCTCCAATTGCTTCTTCAGTGGCCTTTAGCTTCTTTACGTAGCTGTCGTCGAAAGTCACATAATACGTTTCTTCGATCTTCCTCGAACGCTTATTTAAAACCCAGTACGCTTTTGAAGTGAGTGAGTATCCCAGAAAAATTCCTTCATCAGCTTTAACATCAAACTTGTTACGATGTTCTTTAGAGTTGAAGATGAAGCATCGTGAGCCAAATATATGAAAGAATTTAACGTTCGGCTTCCTGTTGTTGATGATCTCATAAGGAGTAAGAGTGAAACGCTTATTGAGATATGACCTGTTCTGTGTAAAACATGCTGCAGCAATAGCATCAGCCCAGAAATATAAAGGTAGAGAAGCGAAACTTAGCATGGTTCGGGCCGCCTCACACAAAGATCTGTTTCATCTTACGACAATTCCGTTTTGTTGAGGGGTGTAGGGTGCTGAGAAGTTGTGACTGGTTCCTTTTTCTGCCAAAAAGTCTTCAAATTCTTTATTCTTGAACTCCAGTCCATTGTCGCTTCTGATGTTGCGAACGACTTTCCTCATTTGCACTTCAACCAGCTTAATAAACATCTTTAGCTTGAGAATAGCCTTAGATTTGTGCTTCAGAAAGAATACCCATGTAAAACGTAAAAAGTCATCAACAATAACAAGAATATACTTGCTACCGCCAATGCTTTCGATAGATGATGGACCACATAAGTCAATGTGAAGTAACTCAAGCGGTTCAACAACATTAGTGTTTATAATGGATGGGTGACTTTGACGACTCTGCTTCCCCATTTCACATGCAGCACACAAATGTTCTCGATCAAACTTGAGCAATGGAAGACCCCGAACATGACCTCCGGTGACAAGCTTGTTGATATCCTTGAAGTTGAGATGGGAGAGCCTTCGGTGCCACAACCAGCTTTTGTCAGAATGAGCTTTGGATAACAGACAGATAGCTGGATTTCCTTTGATAGGTTTGAGATTGAGAGGAAACATTTTGCCTTTGCGTTCTGATTTGAGAATCACCCTTTTTGTTTTCTTCTCTATGATTTCCGAACCCTCATCATGAAATGAAACTCTAAGACCGGTACCTCCAACAAGCTGAGATACACTGATGAGGTTATGCTGTAGCGCTTCAACGTACGCCACCTTTCTTATAGTGAAATCACCATTGGTTATCATACCATAACCCTTTATCGTTCCATATGAGTTGTTCCCGAACTTGACATTCCCACCATTCTGAAGAGATCGAAACTCCCTTAGCTCCTCTTTCCTCCCTGTCATGTGACGTGAGCAGCCACTGTCAATATACCATTCTTCGTCGAACTGCTCGTCACTTATAACCTGCAAAAATTAAGCAGATTTAGGAACCCAAAGTTTCTTGGGTCCACGTGAGCCTTTCACAGGAACAGGTATAGTAAGAGAAACATCAACAAGATATATTCTTTTTATTAAAGTTGTTTCATCTTTCTTCTTAATGGTGTACACTTTGATTTTGTTAGGATTAGTTACAGTCGTTTTGGTTTCAGGTTTTGGCGTTTAGGCCTTGGACTACTTTCGGTCATTCTTGACTGTGGAAACCTTCGATTTTCCTTTCAAATCCTTTGATGAATTTGAACTTTGAGCAGGAACATAGTTAGGTTTAGAATGAGAAGTATTAGAATGAGAGAATTTTGACTGAGAATGTTTCCTGACGTGAGGTTCTAAGTGATCCTTTTGTTTTTGATCATTATAGGGACCGAACCTTGAACTTTGGTAGCTTTTGTTTTCGGAACCGAACCTATGCTTTCGGTTGCTGGTGCTCTCTGAACCGAACTTGTCCTTTCGGTTGTTGTTGCCCTCTTGCGGCCTGACAACACTTTTCTCTGACTTTGAATTTTTGTCATGATAAGAGAAATGATTGTTTTAAGAGCGCCAAAACTGCTTTCGCTCAGAGAGATTCTTTTTGTATATTTGATTCCTTTGCTGCTTTTGATCCTTCACTTGTTTCGGCTGTTTGTGGATGTTAGCCTTTTGCTTCTGCTTCTTGTCAGCCGGTTCACTTCTCACAGATGATGTTTCGCTTGTGGAGTTTATAAAAGTTCCGTTAATTAGAGGTCGTCACTTTAATAAACATTTCAATTTTTTATGTTTAATATGCCGTTAAGTCGTGATGAAAGGGAATAAAAACACACAACACACATTTCCATAAAATTGGAAAAAGTTAGTTTTTATTATTACGACCACTAAATCGGGTGCGACCAAAAGCCCCGTATAACGACAGTATCGGGTAGAATTTCACTGAGCTCCAACTCCCACCCATATATAAAGGGGAGTAAACCCCATTTCAACCTTTTGCACCCTCTCTCTCTATACTCTCTCTCTAGACTCATTTTCGCCCCAAATCCGCAACCAAACGCTTCCAAATCGTAAGTCCACTTACCCTAGATTACTCTAAACATTATGATTCGTGTTTATAGCTTAGAATTGGACCATTTAAGCTGCTGAAAAGGAGTTCACGGCCTAAGCTGCTCCTTAGGCCGTAAACACCTTAAAAGAGGCCAAAATGACCCCAAAATGTCCCTAAAGGCTTGGAAATAAATTGAGGTAATAGCCTAGGAGTGTTTAAACATTAAAACACAGTGATTTGAGGCATAAAAGAGAGTTTACGGCCCAAGCACATGCTTAGGCCGTAAACACCTCTAAACCTTGCAAAAGTGCCCCAAAAACACTCCTAAATCACCCTTAGGCTTCATACATAATTTAGGGACTTGGTATTTTGGGTTTAAACCATTTAAACACATCAAAATGAAGGGGAAAAAGGAGTTTACGGCCCAGGTATGTACCAAGGCCGTAAACACCCCTAAATGTGCCAAAATGATGGTTTTAATTCCCCCAAATGGCCTCATACTTGATTATAAATTACTAGCAAGGTATTAGGGGCTTGAAGCTTCACAAAACTCAAGGAATGAGAGTTTACGGCCGTAAACTCCCTTAGGAGTTGTCCCTAGGCCATAAACTCCAATAAGTTGCCCTTAAATACCTTAAACCCACTCATACTATACAGTTTTGGGCCTACAATAATTATATGAACAAGCTAGAAGCCTTAAACACACTAGAACCCCTCACCATGAGTTTACGACTGTAAACTCACGGTGAGTAGTCTCTGGGCCGTAAACTAAGCTTTGGGAGTTTACTCTCGGAGAGTAAACTCCATTCCTAAGCACTACACACCTTTAGACGCTACCCGGGACACCCAAACACGTAACCAAAGTGTTCTCCGCTCCTTTGAGTGCATATACGTGTTTAATTAGTATTAAATATACTAATTGTATGTGAACATATGTTATCATATGTTAAATAGGTCATTGAGTGTGTTCGAGTCGTTACGTGACACGAACGCCCAACCGGCACCTTCGTCGGACCTACTTACACCTGGTGAGTTCATACCCCTGAATGAACCTTTTAAATGTTTTTAGATGTTTTATAGGGGGGAATACAAGTTAAACATGCCAGTTATCATATCAATCACATGTGATTGATAACCCGCATGCACAAGGTTTTACCACACTTTTACATTGTTTTACAGAGTAGGACACTATAATGGTTTTCAATTGTTTTAAAACTCTTACTTATACTGTTTTATCCAAAATCATTTCAAACTGGTTTATAAAGGTTCCAAAGATTCCTAAAGCTTTTCACACTTATTTTACCAAAGAATACAAAATGCGATTTTCCTAAGTATAAAGCTTTTTCCAAGGTTTTCATGTATACGTTTACTTGTTAGTTACTGCCGCTTCGTTTTCATTTATTTTAAACTCCTACTCGATAACGCTTTCACTTCGTGATGCGTTTATACCTGTTATTGTCACACCCCAAAACCAAGAATGGCGGAAACGTTCTGGGGCGGAGGACGTCATGTATAGTATCATAACACAGTAAATGTAAACAAGCAAACAACATCATCCATTGCATTAAATATATAATTTTAATACAAGTGTGTTCTGTACAGTTATAGACACCAAAAATAATGTAACACAAAATAATATGAGATGAGTCTTGAATGCACTCCATCTTCTCAAAAGCTGGCCTCGGTACCTGTCTACTGATGACTTGAGAATACAAGTTATTTTCAAAGAGTTTATCAGCATTAAGCTGGTGAGTTCATAAGTATTTTAGTGTCAATGTTTGTTGTCAAAACGTTTGAACCTGTCTCAATGTATAAGTTTGTAAAAATGTAAGTAAATGTTTGGAAGTGTTTGTAAAAGTTTGAATCTATCAGAAAATCCTATATTTTCTATAAAAGTAACCTTCTACCAAGGCTTAACTATCTTGTATACTCGTTTGATGTAAAAGTGTGTAATTACCCAAGTATAACTATCATTTAATAAAATATAGTTTGTACATTAATGCTTAAGTGAGATTATCACTAAAATATGTAATGGGTAAATCATTGTAGTACTGTAGCTTTGTATAATAAGAACTACTGTTGTACTAACTACTACCTTAAACCGTATTTATATTAAGGTATATTGTGATAAATTGCACCATGCTATCGACTGGTAACAACGACATAATGAATGGTCGTAATAAAAAGAAATGACGTTTGGCACCCGCAGACCTGCAAGTCCGGCTGTAGCTAGCAGCAAGGTGTAGGATAGTCAATCCAGTATAGATCTATACGCAAACTCACGCTCTCCCTCCAAGAGAATTCTGGCTACAACTCGGGCCATGACATTTAAGGCATGCTCCGACACAGTGGATCACAATTGTTAACGTATTCATGTATATGTAATGTTTCTCGTTCTAGTATAGCTGTATATGTTCATGTTTCTAGTATAGCTGTAAATGCTCATGTTTCTAGTATAGTTGTATATGTACTTGTTTCTAGTATAGCTGCATATGTACTTGTTTCTAGTATAGCTGTATATGTACTTGTTTCTAGTATAGCTGTATATGTACTTGTGTTACCCCGATGGTAACTAACTATTGATGTACTGATAAGTATGAATATGGAAGTACTTTTATGTCTATACATGTATATATGATATATAAGTAATATGGAAACGACCTTCGGATGGTCACCCGAAATCCCACCAGACCACATCCAAATCGAGAAAAAGGAAATAGGGCGGATGGCCTTCCTAAGCCGTTTAAACATTATTTATATATCTATACATATATGGGCATGCAATTGATAATATAAAGGCATAAATAAGTTTTGAAAAGACATTTGAAAGATAAATATAATTTCAAGAGAAGATCGACTTGATGTCAATCTATAAAACAATTTGAAGGCATAAGTTGATAAAACAGTTTAAGTATAAGAACATTGGTTTGAAATCACAGTTTGTAAGTAAGTTTGGATAGTAAAGGAGTTTGTAAAACATTTCAAAGTAAAGCAGTTTGATAAGCAGTTTGAACAGTGGTAAAAATCGTTGTTTTCCTAGTTATTAATCACATGTGATTAAATGCAATCACATGTGATTGAAGCAATAACTATAAGTATTTGACTTGTATTCCCCCCATAAAGTATTTAAAACATTTAAAATCATTTCAAAGGTTGATTAAAGGGGTATGAACTCACATGGTGGTTTTGGGTGTTTTAAAGTGTTATCTTGATCCTAGAACACTCCTAGCTTTGTTGGAATAATACATGAAGTAGTTTAAGGCCCTAGAATGCTCCATAGGGGAGTTTACGGCCTATAGTCCATATCCCCTAGAGTTTACGGCCGTAAACTCCTATGGGGTCTTGGATTTTAATTGTTTTGAAGCACTTTCACATCTAGGATGGCATCCATGATTTTATCTAAGGCTAATGGGGACAAGAGGCACACTTTTATGCCTTCACTTGGAGTTTACGGCCTAAGAGGTGTTCCTTGGCCATAAACTCCCTTTAAGGGATGTTCTTGATGTCTTTTACTCCCCATTCAAGTCCTAGGTGTTCAATGGTAATTGTCTTAAGGCCTTAGGGGTGTTTGGAGTGCTTTTAACCCTTGGAAAAGTGGTTTACGGCCCAAGAAATGTTCTTGGCCGTAAACTCCTATTAACTTATGATTTTGAAGTGTTTTGATGTCTAAACTAGGTACAAGCATTTGAGGGTTAAAGTCCTTAATCTTTAGGGGTAGTTTAGGGCACTAAATGCCCTTGAAAAGGGGTTTACGGCCCAAGAAAAGTCCTTGGCCGTAAACTCCTATTACTTGTTGATTTTGGATGCTTTCTAGTCTCTAAAGGTCATACACAAGGTCCTTAATAAGTTGCTTAACAAGAAAATGGGTCTAGGTAGCCTTAAAGCTCCATTTTGGAGTTTACTCCCCAAGAACGTTCTTGGGCGGTAAACTCCCGGATCTTGTAATCTAAACATGTAATTGATGTTATAAAGCATCTAACAAGTATTGAAACACATTTAGTAAAGTAGACTCACAATCTGGGATGAAAACCCGAAGATCCGTCAGAGAGAATATGGCTTTTCTCTATTTGGAATTGTGAATAATGAGTTAATTTAATTCAGAAAACTATTTATAGTCCTGGAATATTTTGGTAGAAAATATTTTTATTCCTGATATGGGACTGTAACATTATGAAACTTGAAATGCTCAAATTTCACAAAACCAGGAGCATCCACTCTCCTGATATCTCCTTAAACATAAACCCTAATGTACACAGACTTGTTCGGAAAAGTATGAAAATCACTGAAACTGAACTAGCTTCTATTGAATAGATGATGTTCGTACAAATGGCCCTATGTACCTCAGATTAAGCTTCCCACGCTTGCCGAAGCGTATCAAGCCTTTCCAGGGTGAGACTTTGAGAAGGACTCGGTCTCCCACCTGAAATTCCAAAGGTTTTCTTCGTTTATCGGCGTAGCTCTTCTGTCGGTCTCTAGAGGCTTTCAATCGTTCACGGATCTGAACGATTTTCTCTGTCGTTTCCCGAATGATTTCCGGACTGGTGAGAGTACTGTCGGAAGCTTGCCCCCTAGCTAATTGGGTATCACCCACCTCAGCCCAGCACAGAGGGGATCTGCACTTTCGGCCGTAGAGAGCTTCGAATGGAGCAGCCTTGATGCTCGTGTGATAACTGTTATTATAGGAAAATTCGACAAGGGGTAAATGAGTATCCCATGCCTTCCCAAAATCAATCACACAGGCTCGCAACATATCTTCCAGTGTTTGGATGGTCCTCTCACTCTGTCCGTCTGTGCTCATGTCCAGCCTTGTTCCTAGGGAATGTTGTAGTGATTGCCAAAATCTTGAGGTGAACCTACTATCTCTATCGGAGATAATGGAAATAGGTACACCATGTAGCCGTACAATTTCCCTAATGTATGTTCTCGTAAGTTTCTCCATCTTGTCGGTTTCTTTGATAGGCAGGAAGTGTGCAGACTTGGTCAATCTATCAACGATGACCCATATGGTGTCAAGTCCACCCGTTGTCTTGGGCAACTTGGTTATGAAATCCATAGTGATCCGCTCCCACTTCAACTCTGGGATATCTGGTTGTTGCAGTAAACCAGAGGGCTTCTGGTACTCGACCTTAACCTTTGCGCAAGTAAGGCATTTACTTACGAAGGTAGCAATCTCTACTTTCATATTAGGCCACCAGTATAGCTTTTTAAGATCCAGATACATCTTATCTGAACCTGGGTGGACGGAATACCGAGTGTTGTGCGCCTCGGTCATGACCAAGTCTCGGAAACCACAGTGTTTCGGTGTCCAGATCCGGTTCATGAAATATAAAGTTCCGTCACCCTTGGCTTCAAAGTTCTTGTCCATTCCCCTAAGGGATTCACTCGACACATTTTCAGGTTTCATGGCCTCAAGTTGAGCCGCCTGAATTTGCTTAGTCAGGTGTGAATGGATGGTTATCGATAATGACTTGACTTTGCGACCTGAATATTCCTTCCGACTTAGGGCGTTTGTTACTACGTTGGCTTTACCCGGATGATAACGAATATCGCATTCGTAGTCACTGAGTAGCTCGACCCACCGTCGTTGTCTCATGTTGAGCTCCTTCTGATCGAAAATATGTTGTAAACTCTTGTGGTCGGTAAAGACAGTGCTCTTCGTTCCATACAAGTAATGTCTCCAGATCTTTAGAGCAAACACTACTGCTCCTAGTTCAAGATCGTGGGTCGTGTAGTTAACCTCGTGTGTCTTCAACTGTCTCGAGGTGTAGGCGATGACCTTACCTCGCTGCATCAGAACACATCCGAGTCCTTGGTTGGATGCATCGCAATAGACTACGAAGTCTTCTATTCCTTCTGGAAGGGATAGTATCGGTGCGGTGCACAAGGCTCGTTTGAGCGTTTGGAACACTCTTTCTTGTTTCTCTTCCCAGTCAAAGGCCACACCCTTCTGGGTCAGGGTTGTAAGAGGCTTCGCTATTCGGGAGAAGTTCTAAATGAACCTGCAGTAGTAGCCAGCGAGACCTAGAAATTGACGAATTTCTGTAGGCGTCTTTGGCGCTGACCAGTTCTCAATGGCTTTTATTTTGGATGGGTCCACGTGGATTCCCTCTTCGCTTACCACGTGTCCTAAGAATTCGACTCTTCGGATCCAAAATTCACATTTCGAGAACTTCGCATAAAGTTTCTCCTTTCGTAATGTCTCTAGAACTTGTCGCAGGTGATCGCCATGCTCTTTCTTACTTCTGGAGTAGATCAGGATGTCGTCAATGAAAACGATGACGAATTGATCCAAGTAAGGTCGGCATACTCTATTCAACAGATCCATGAAGACTGCGGGCGCATTGGTCAATCCGAATGGCATCACCACAAACTCGTAGTGTCCGTAACGAGTTCGGAAGGCTGTCTTCGGCACATCCTCCTCTAGCACTCGTAACTGGTGATATCCGGATCTCAGATCAATCTTGGAAAAATAGTTCGCCCCTTGCAGTTGGTCGAATAGATCATCTATGCGTGGCAGAGGATAACGATTTTTGATCGTCAATTTGTTGAGTTCTCTATAGTCAATGCACATACGGAATGATCCGTCCTTCTTCTTGACGAACAAGACCGGTGCTCCCCAAGGTGAGAAACTTGGTCTTATAAAGCCCTTTCTGAGCAGTTCGTTAAGTTGACCAGAGAGTTCCTGCATCTCGGCTGGTGCTAAGCGGTAGGGCGACTTGGCTACTGGGGTAGCTCCTGGGACTAAGTCGATTCTGAACTCAACTTGTCGTTGTGGAGGTAACCCGGGTAGTTCTTCTAGGAAAATGTCGGGGAAGTCGCTCACTACTGGGATGTTCTTTAGTTCTTTCGTTTCTAGGTTCGTGTCGACAACGTGAGCAAGGAATGCGTGGTATTCTTTGCGCAGATATTTCTGTGCTTGAATACTAGATATAATGCGAAGACTCGCACCAGGTTTGTCGCCGTAGACTATAAGAGTTTCGTTAGACGGGAGGTTTAGACGGACTGCTTTCTCGTAGCACATGATGTCGGCGCGATGAAGACTTAACCAATCCATGCCGATAATAACGTCGAAGCTTTTTATTGAGACCGGCATAAGGTCGATTGGGAATGAATGGTTATCTAAGGTTAGAAGGCAAACTAAGTATATGCTATTAGTACTTTCAGTTTTCCCATTTGCCATTTCTATTGTGAATTGTTCAATAAGTGCATGTGGTTGTTGCTTAAGCATGCGAGCAAATTTGTGGTTTACGAAGCTTCGCTCCGCTCCACTATCGAACAGAATGCATGCATAGGAGTTATCGAGGAGGAACGTACCAGTCACCACTGTCGGGTCAGCTACTGCTTCCCCGTGGTCTATTGCTAGTACCCTCCCTACTCCTCCAGCATTCCTCGCCTTGGGGCAGTCCCTTTTAAAGTGGCATGTTTCGCCACATCCATAGCAAGTTGGGCTCGCGCCTGAGCCAGGAACTTGGGAGATCGGTTGTGCCGGGAACTTATAGAATCGGACGGTGTGTCCTTTTCTGTTGCAGTTAGAACACTGCATTTCACGGCAGGCGCCGTTGTGGTGGTAGTTGCATTTGTTGCACTTGGGCAAACTTCCAACATACCGACTCACCGGAGCAGTAGCTGCAGTAGGGGTTACCGCGGCATGCACTGCCACGATTTGTTGTTTCTTTGCAGCTCGCTGCTTCTTCTTCTCATCCCAAAACTTCCGCTTGGTGCCAGCGGGTTTGGAGGGTTCTGGGATGGCTATGGTGGTTGTGGTTGTAGGGGTCTTGACTCCATGGTCAATGAGTCTTTGTGCCAAACGCTTGGCACTGTCGAAGGTAGCGGGGTTCGATGCTAAGAGATTCCCCTGGTACGGAGGCATTAGCCCCCATACGTACCGTTCGATCTTTTTCCCTTCAGGGGGAACCATATTGGGGCATAGGGCCACCAGTTCGCTAAATCGGGCAGTGTAAGCGAT
Organism: Lactuca sativa; assembly: GCF_002870075.4. Lineage (NCBI taxonomy): Eukaryota > Viridiplantae > Streptophyta > Magnoliopsida > Asterales > Asteraceae > Lactuca > Lactuca sativa. The sequence goes on from NC_056623.2 coordinate 182,918,192, forward strand.
CACATTGGTGCCCTTCATGGTCAGATTCCAGAGTTCATGTTCTAACTTCTGGATTTCGCCCCTCGGGCAGTATTCCTCAGTCATGAGGTCCTTCATCGTTTCCCAGCCCATGTCGTTATCCACGACGAGAGTTAGGGCTTTGACGTGGCCGTTCCACCACGTTAGGGCTTTTCCCTCAAAGGTGCATGCGGCGTATTTCACTTTGCACGCAGCAGGGCATGAACAGATTTCGAAGACTGATTCAGTCTTCTCGAACCATTGCGAGAGAGCAATGACTCCGCCGGTGCCATAGAAAGGCTTCGGCTTGCAGTTTGTGAAATCCTTGTAAGAGCACTCTCTTGAGCGCACAGGGATTTCGATCGGAATAGATTCCACAGGGGTTCCACCTCTGCTGGCATCTGATGAGTGATACTGAGCCATGGCAGTTGCCACTGCTGCAGCTACGGCAGCATTCAGGGCTGCAGTATCGATGACCGGAGGCGGTGGAGGCGGTGGAGGTGCAGGATTATTCCTATTCCTGGGAGATTTGCGAGGAGGCATCTTTCAGCTATAAGTTTATAAAGATAAGAAAGATGGTAAGAATCAATTTGTAAGTAATATGAGAGTGACACATGGACTAACTAACCATAGCCTAACAGTTGAATGAGTGTTTGAAATCTCAATAAGAAATATTAGTAGGAATACACAAGTGTACAGATTTTTCCCACAGATTAGATAGATTTCAATAGTACGGGTATTATTGATGTAATAAGTTCAAGGAAAATCGACCTAACAGTAGGTCTTACATCATACCAAAAGGATAAGACTGACAGTCCTAGATTCCTAATTAGAGTATCGAAAGTTAGGAATATTTTACAGACAAGTGCTACTTAGAGCACATAAGTTCAAGGCTATCCCTAAATCAAAAGACAGAGATGTACTAGACGTCATCTAATGGTGATGGGAAATCCTCGGGCGAGCCCTGAGGTCGGACACTTGGCGAAACACCTCTTGAAGGTGTCGATCCTGAGCTCTCTGACGAGCTCGAAGCTCTAAGACTTCAGCACGGGAGGCAGCCAGCTGTTGCTGCAGGGTTTCGTTGGTCCTCCGGGTCCGTTCCATGTCTTCTTCAAGACGGCGAATGCGGACTGTGTTGACACCTGAATTGGCATCAATCTCCATGACTCGGTCGATGGCTGCTCGACCTTGCTCGACATTACGAGCTATTCTGCGGATAATGACAGGCAGAGCTCTGTCAGCAGAGCCACCATCGCTGACGTTGTAAAAGGTTCGGTCCCCAAAGTATGGTAAGGGTTGACCCTGCTCATCACTCCAGCAGTTCAGGTTGTTTGCCCACATGGGAGTAGGACCTGGGAACGCTGGTCGAGGGTTGTTTTTTGGGGCTTGACCTACAAGCGGTAGGTTGTTGACTTTAGGCTCGGAGTCAGATCCATCAGAAAAGCCTTCTGTGAGGTGATCATCCAAAGGGATTGGATGCTCGTCTTCGGGCTCTTCATCGATCCACCCGGCATTGCCTTCATTGGGAAAGTATGGGTCGCCATGATGGAATCCAGCCATTTAGATCTATGCGAGAAGAGAGGTATAAGAATATAGTATACGTGTAACTAGTAGTACAAAAATACACCTATTGTATTTTAAGTTTAAGTTCTACTGATCTTCTTGTGGTAGTGTTGGTAAGTTTTTAGACTTGTTAACATATCACAACCATTCGAGGGCATATGCTAATCACTCCTAGGACCAGCATAGTTGATCAGGCTATGCCATTCCCAGGACTGACCATACATCCCCGAGCTCACTTGTGATATTTAACAATCGTAATACTTTTGTTCTTGTCATTGTGACACTGATTTTTAGTATGAATGCAGACTAGTATACTTAATTAAATATTTTAATATTTAAAGTATAGACTCTTGGTTAGAGTGTTTTAATCCCATTTGGGTTTATAGTTTAGTATATCTTGGTTGATATACTTGGTTCACTATAAACAATGCTCTGATACCAATCTGTCACACCCCAAAACCAAGAATGGCGGAAACGTTCTGGGGCGGAGGACGTCATGTATAGTATCATAACACAGTAAATGTAAACAAGCAAACAACATCATCCATTGCATTAAATATATAATTTTAATACAAGTGTGTTCTGTACAGTTATAGACACCAAAAATAATGTAACACAAAATAATATGAGATGAGTCTTGAATGCACTCCATCTTCTCAAAAGCTGGCCTCGGTACCTGTCTACTGATGACTTGAGAATACAAGTTATTTTCAAAGAGTTTATCAGCATTAAGCTGGTGAGTTCATAAGTATTTTAGTGTCAATGTTTGTTGTCAAAACGTTTGAACCTGTCTCAATGTATAAGTTTGTAAAAATGTAAGTAAATGTTTGGAAGTGTTTGTAAAAGTTTGAATCTATCAGAAAATCCTATATTTTCTATAAAAGTAACCTTCTACCAAGGCTTAACTATCTTGTATACTCGTTTGATGTAAAAGTGTGTAATTACCCAAGTATAACTATCATTTAATAAAATATAGTTTGTACATTAATGCTTAAGTGAGATTATCACTAAAATATGTAATGGGTAAATCATTGTAGTACTGTAGCTTTGTATAATAAGAACTACTGTTGTACTAACTACTACCTTAAACCGTATTTATATTAAGGTATATTGTGATAAATTGCACCATGCTATCGACTGGTAACAACGACATAATGAATGGTCGTAATAAAAAGAAATGACGTTTGGCACCCGCAGACCTGCAAGTCCGGCTGTAGCTAGCAGCAAGGTGTAGGATAGTCAATCCAGTATAGATCTATACGCAAACTCACGCTCTCCCTCCAAGAGAATTCTGGCTACAACTCGGGCCATGACATTTAAGGCATGCTCCGACACAGTGGATCACAATTGTTAACGTATTCATGTATATGTAATGTTTCTCGTTCTAGTATAGCTGTATATGTTCATGTTTCTAGTATAGCTGTAAATGCTCATGTTTCTAGTATAGTTGTATATGTACTTGTTTCTAGTATAGCTGCATATGTACTTGTTTCTAGTATAGCTGTATATGTACTTGTTTCTAGTATAGCTGTATATGTACTTGTGTTACCCCGATGGTAACTAACTATTGATGTACTGATAAGTATGAATATGGAAGTACTTTTATGTCTATACATGTATATATGATATATAAGTAATATGGAAACGACCTTCGGATGGTCACCCGAAATCCCACCAGACCACATCCAAATCGAGAAAAAGGAAATAGGGCGGATGGCCTTCCTAAGCCGTTTAAACATTATTTATATATCTATACATATATGGGCATGCAATTGATAATATAAAGGCATAAATAAGTTTTGAAAAGACATTTGAAAGATAAATATAATTTCAAGAGAAGATCGACTTGATGTCAATCTATAAAACAATTTGAAGGCATAAGTTGATAAAACAGTTTAAGTATAAGAACATTGGTTTGAAATCACAGTTTGTAAGTAAGTTTGGATAGTAAAGGAGTTTGTAAAACATTTCAAAGTAAAGCAGTTTGATAAGCAGTTTGATAAGCAGTTTGAACAGTGGTAAAAATCGTTGTTTTCCTAGTTATTAATCACATGTGATTAAATGCAATCACATGTGATTGAAGCAATAACTATAAGTATTTGACTTGTATTCCCCCCATAAAGTATTTAAAACATTTAAAATCATTTCAAAGGTTGATTAAAGGGGTATGAACTCACTTGTGGTGAGCTGTACGAATTGTAGTGTCGGATACCGTGCTAGGTGGCAAACGGAGACTTGTTTACACGCACGAGCCTAGTTATCATATAATAAGCATATATATAACTAATTAGACAAATAATAACTTAATAAATAAGTTAAAACACTTAGGAACATGTAAACACTTTTTATAAGTGTTTAAGGTCCTAATGGTTGCATCTAAGTTGCTACGGGACAAGGCAAAAGGGTTTGAAACATCAAATGGCCTTGCATAAGAGTTCACCACCCAACAAACCCCACCCTTTGGAGTTTACGGCCGTAAACTCATGGGTTTATGGCCGTGAACTCCTCACATGGTGGTTTTGGGTGTTTTAAAGTGTTATCTTGATCCTAGAACACTCCTAGCTTTGTTGGAATAATACATGAAGTAGTTTAAGGCCCTAGAATGCTCCATAGGGGAGTTTACGGCCTATAGTCCATATCCCCTAGAGTTTACGGCCGTAAACTCCTATGGGGTCTTGGATTTTAATTGTTTTGAAGCACTTTCACATCTAGGATGGCATCCATGATTTTATCTAAGGCTAATGGGGACAAGAGGCACACTTTTATGCCTTCACTTGGAGTTTACGGCCTAAGAGGTGTTCCTTGGCCGTAAACTCCCTTTAAGGGATGTTCTTGATGTCTTTTACTCCCCATTCAAGTCCTAGGTGTTCAATGGTAATTGTCTTAAGGCCTTAGGGGTGTTTGGAGTGCTTTTAACCCTTGGAAAAGTGGTTTACGGCCCAAGAAATGTTCTTGGCCGTAAACTCCTATTAACTTATGATTTTGAAGTGTTTTGATGTCTAAACTAGGTACAAGCATTTGAGGGTTAAAGTCCTTAAGCTTTAGGGGTAGTTTAGGGCACTAAATGCCCTTGAAAAGGGGTTTACGGCCCAAGAAAAGTCCTTGGCCGTAAACTCCTATTACTTGTTGATTTTGGATGCTTTCTAGTCTCTAAAGGTCATACACAAGGTCCTTAATAAGTTGCTTAACAAGAAAATGGGTCTAGGTAGCCTTAAAGCTCCATTTTGGAGTTTACTCCCCAAGAACGTTCTTGGGCGGTAAACTCCCGGATCTTGTAATCTAAACATGTAATTGATGTTATAAAGCATCTAACAAGTATTGAAACACATTTAGTAAAGTAGACTCACAATCTGGGATGAAAACCCGAAGATCCGTCAGAGAGAATATGGCTTTTCTCTATTTGGAATTGTGAATAATGAGTTAATTTAATTCAGAAAACTATTTATAGTCCTGGAATATTTTGGTAGAAAATATTTTTATTCCTGATATGGGACTGTAACATTATGAAACTTGAAATGCTCAAATTTCACAAAACCAGGAGCATCCACTCTCCTGATATCTCCTTAAACATAAACCTTAATGTACACAGACTTGTTCGGAAAAGTATGAAAATCACTGAAACTGAACTAGCTTCTATTGAATAGATGATGTTCGTACAAATGGAAATTTCGGGTTGTCACAGTTATTGTCTCTATTTCGCTTATACTTGTAGTCGCTTATAATTGATAGATGCTCTTACTTCACTTATCGTCGTTTCCACTTCGTGATACACTTATAATTGGTACACTTATACTTCACGATTCGATTATCCCACTCTGTACGCTTATACTTCACAACTCGTATATTCCACTGTACGCTTATACTTCACGACTCGTATTATTCCACTGTACGCTTATACTTCATGACTCGGATGTTCCACTGTACGCTTATACTTCCCAAGTCGTTTATTCCACATTGTACACTTATACGTCACGATATGATTCCACTTGATACACACTCAAGCGTAGTTAGATGTATGTATGTGCTTGTATAGATGCATATAAATAATGATTGAAGGACTTAGGAAGGCTTATCCGCCCTATTTCCTTTTCTTCGTTGAGATGTGGTCTGGTGGGATCGGATGTCCATCCGAAGGTCGTTTGATTCATTAGTTATATATCATGTACACAAGCATATACATATGGGTTTACCTCAGTCAATTCAGTTATGAGTCTGTACCTTTAGTTCAACACTTACATTAGAAACCCACTAGTTGGAAGTCTCTACCCACTATTTGGGATGCATCTTCAGGACACGTCCTTCTCCGTCATCTAGTTGGTAACCAGAATCTCCTGTAGGGAGAGCGGACATTGTGTGTATAGATCTATACGGGATTGACAACCCCACACCCAGACTGCTAGCTACAGTCCCGGCCTACCAAGCCAACGGGTGACAAATGTCATATTTTAGACGCTTGTAGGGCGTCTGGTACTCTAGTCAGTATGGTTACGAGTATCCCGGGTTACCTTATAATTCTTTGGCCTTAAGGTAACGGTATTTCACCGACAATTTACACTGTAAGCTGGTAATTCATTTTCAGAGTCACACTGTTTTGACCTTACATGACGTATCTTTCATTTGATACTGCCTGGGGTCCGTTTTCTCTGTTTTGACCTTACAAGACGTATCTTTCATTTGATACTGTCTGGGGTCTGTTTTCACTGTTTTAGACCTTACCAGCTGTACCTTTCATTTGGTACCTTCTGGGGTCTGAGTCTTTACTTGTTAGACTGAACCAGGCGTGTTGTTAGTTCGATATTTTCCTGGAGTCTATGATTCCTTGCCTTAGTCAGCAGTCCTCACTGCTGAGGCATATGATATTCCCTGATGTCGTTTGCTTTCCTCAATAAATAAATTCAGTATTTTGATAATGATAGCAATTTATGGAAAAATGACTTTTTACCACATAACACTGACCAATCTTGGTAGAAGGCTGCTTTATTAAAGAAAATATAGGATTTTTTAGAAAGAACTCTAATACACAGTAAACACTTAAACTACTACTTTATAAAGTTATTTGAATAAATGTCACTAAATACTTATGAACTCACCAGCATTTGTAAAAATGCTGATACTCTCTTTTCAAATAACTTGTATTCTCAGGTTAGCATTAGACAGGTACATCCCCGGAGTTGTTGATGAAGATAGCTTAGTGCCATGCCGTACTTACTTATATTTACTTGTATTACTTTGATGTATTGTAATGAAACCATGTAAAATTATTACTATTCATGCAATGTTTTGTTGTACTTTGATTACTATAATGCATGTGTTGTGATACTTGACATGACGTCATCCACCCCAAGACGTTTCCGCCGTTCCGGTTTTGGGGTGTGACAGATTGGTATCAGAGCATTGTTTATAGTGAGCTAAGTATATCAATTCATAAAAGATATACAACCTACAAACGCAAAGGGATAAAACACTCTGACCAAGAATTATACTTTAAAATATAACCATATTTTACCAAAGTATAATAACATCCAGAATCGAAACACTCAAACAAAAGTATCACAAGAAGAACAAGAATAAAAGTCTTCGGATGTTGAGCATTACCGTCAAACCTGGGCAGTTATGTAATCGTAAGCTGGGATAAATGTAACCTGATCAACTACATTTATCCGAGATGCAATGAACATGTGCTTGGGAGTGATAGTGGTGTACAGCAGGTCTGAAACTTACCAACTAGGAATGCTAGAGCCAAACATAAAGTTAAAATACTATAGGAGTATTTTGGAACACTAAATGATTCACACTAATCCCAGAATTCATGTTCAGAAGATAAGGAAACAAACAAGAATTAAAATACCATAAGGGTTTTTTAGGATCCGTTAGTATTGATATACCTACAACTACAGAGGGTGTACTCCCAAGGTTATATATAATAAGGATCCCATAGGCTAAGAATGTGTGGTTTCGCTCTACTTCCTTTTCCTCGTTGGGACGTGGATATAGAGTAGTATCACATATTCGAAGGCCTATCGGATCTAAGTTATATATGATTTGTATACCCTGTGTAATCGTAGCAGGACTCGATATGGATCATCCAATGAAATGTTAATAATCTCTTAGGATTCTTTAGACATTTCATTCTCGCACGAACCCTGTAAAAAACCCTATCCACTTCAGTGCTTAACGAAAGAGTTGAGTCCGACCCCGAAGAAGTTCATTGAGAAGATTTACAGCTAGGATACGAATGAACTAGGTCGAGACTATTGAATTCACCTAGTTCCTATATCTTTTAGGGACATCGGTGAGAAATTTACCTAAACTTCCGAGATTCACAGTTGCCCTTTATGAGGTGATGACACCCATTGTCGAATTCGGATGTGAGGTAAAGTAGAAATTCAATATGTCCATACGAGAAGAGAACCCTAGGAAATTACCCAAAGGAAACAAACGCCGATTCCAGTCAAAGATACGAGGCAGACCGAGCGAGCCAGTACATGGAACCTGGGAATTATCTTTTCCTCGTGTTCGTCACACTAATACACCCATAAAATAATACACTTTAGTGAGTTAGTGGTTACACTACTCACACTATGTGTTAGGTAAATCGTCATTTCCCGTTGCCAGATACACGATTAGGGCGGATCCCCGCATCTCTATTGAGAGAATTTAGTCATTTGCCTTTGTGAGCCTCTCTTTCTGCAGTTTCGTTCCGAACCATTCTCAAATCTCTCCAGGCCGGAGAGTGAAACCTTTCCCAGTATAAAGGTAACTTAGTAGGAACGACTCGCATCTTATGGCCGTTTTCCGATACTCATACACCCACTTCGATTACTAGGACTACATCATAGGGATGTAGGTCGACACTCAGACAACCAGTACCTGAGGCACGGGAAAGTTTATGCCTAATACAGTCAGGACAGATATGTCCAGGGTTAGCCATCGTCTCTCATTACCTTGTATTCCTTTCCGTATAGGAAAACCATGCCTCCAAAGAAACGCAACCAGTCCACAAGCAAGAAACCTACTCTCGTATTCGATGAAGCTACGTTTCAAGCTGCAGTCTCAACAGCCTTAGCAGCTGTCATGGCTCACCTGAATGCTAACACCGCCAATGTTAGCAAGGGCCCTGTCAGAATTTCCAATCCTGGCGATAGACAGCAGCAACCAACACTTTCATACCCAGTCACCCAAGAACCTTCACCGAACCCACTAAAGAGAAAACTCAAGATTGAGGAGGGAAGTACCTCGGCTCAAGGACCTTCCGAAGGGCAACGAGCTGAGACGGCCAATGCTCCTGTAAATCCTTCCCTTCCGGCTCCAAGAAGACCGTACCTAGGAGACCTTCCCCACTGCAGCAAGTGCAGCTACCATCATCATGGTGCCTGCCGAGAACTCTATTGTGCTAAATGCAAAATGAAGGGACATACTGCTCGCGTATGCAGAACTCTGGTGGAGCGTATTGCATCAATCGCCAATGCAGCGACCAAGCAGGTTTGCTGCCTATGTGGCGAGTTTGGACACTTCAAAAGGGATTGCCCAACTGAAGGAAACAACAAAGAAACAGGAGGAGCCTAACTCTACTGCTTAGGGAGAAGCGTCAAGGAACTCGTTAGATTTTGGTACGTCTCTCGATCTCGGATAACTAAACTAAAAACAATAAAGACTAATTCAAAATGTAAATTCTTCTCCAATAGGGCGAAAGTCGCAGCACTGTTATAAAATTTAAAAATTCATCAGGTAAAACTATAATGGCTAAACATATATGTTACGGCCATGTATATTTAAGATGGACAGACCTAGAGTGAGCGAATGCCGCCTCATTTCCTGTTCCTCGTTTGGTTGTGGATTTAGGGCAGGGTCGCTCAGTCAACAGTCCTCCCCACCTTAAATATACATGACTAGTATATGTGAGGCGATTATAGAAATGCCTTGTGAGAATCCACTCATGAAAGGTATTCTATTCGGAAACACTTAGGACTCTCTATAGTTCCGCGTCGACTCTATCGGTCCAGGTATCCGCGGTAGTGATACACAGGATGAAACCCGAGACGCCTAGAACTTGTGTGCCTGTTCGGCACATGACTCTATCGATCTTCACTTTATATCATTTTGAAGTGTGCCAACTTCGACGACTCTATCGATCATGGTTTGACTTCGTTCAACCATGTGTTCATCCCTAGTGCTGTGTAAAGAGAGCTTTCTCCGTAGCCATGTCGGCAAATAAAGGTTCTCCTAAACCTAAACCTAACACAAATAAATCAAACCTAATGCAAGCCGTCAATCGTCCCTCTTATCTCAAACTTTCCGAAGTACCCAAAAGAGGGTACCGTACGCTGTTGACCGACCCCTCGTAGTCAGATGGACACCGAAGTGAACGACACTGCAGATACTCCAGAAGACAGTGACCATCCGAAGCATACTCCGTAGATTCCCCCGGAAGACCCTTCGCACCTTGCACGTCAGGTTCGTAAGCATAGAGATTAGAACTCATAAGGAATGACCACTATAACCAGGTATATGCATAAAGGTTTGCATATAATTGAGATCAAAAAGATTTAAGGTGTGTGTTTCCTCCCTATTCCCTGTTCCTCGTTGGGTTGTGGGTTTGGGGTGGAGTTACACAGCTGAACATCCTGCCGACCTCAATTGTATACTGCTTGCATACACCAAGTACTGGTGGTTAAGACAAGCATGAGCTCTACCACGGACCTCTTCGCAAGACACTTTCATCCTATTCCATAACATAGGAGTCGGAGTCAAGAGAATCACTGCGGGTTAAGCTAGTAAAGTTCCGAGTGATGAGACCTTATACTCACTAGAATTGACCTAGACCGAGGAAACTTAGAACCTTCGGAAGAGTAGTTGCAATAGGTGCTCGCACTACTCAAGCACCTCGTCCACCCAGTTATAGACAAGTGGTGCTTATCATCCTCCACCCTCTCACAAGGAGGAAATTGTCGTCGCCTTGTAGACGATGATTTACACTTTCCGAAGTGAACACTAGGATACCGAGGACCACAGGGTGACCTCCGTAACCAAGAATCCTTAATCAAAGTGCGAAAGTAGTTGCGTTAAGCCTCATAACCCAAATCCTGAAAATATTATAGACTTGACACCAGCCTTGGTGTTAGTCGAGGGGTATGAAGGAGCATGCGCTTTCCGCACTAGAATAAACCAAAGTCTTAGAGGTTAATTGGACTATTAGGTGTTCCACGAATACTACCTCACGCAGAGATAGTAGCACCACCTCCCGCGATAGTCCAACAATCGTCTGGTGAAACCCTATCTCCACGACCCTCAGGGTTTCCGTGTCTCAAGATTTGTTAGTGCAGGTCCATTTTGCACAAGCTTGAGATAGACACTCTATAGCAAGCAGATAACCGTAGATACGTAACCCATCCGATGACCTAGAATGTCTCTATCAGCCAGTTGACAGGAAACGCGAAACCGAAAGACCACTCGAGCTTCCTAAAAACCAACCTGAAGGACTACACACACGGTACGAGACAGAACGTTAGGAACTTCGGAATGGCGATCACTCCAGTGATGATCTTGCCATAGAAGTACACTATGTTCTAAGTATTGAAAAGCTCTACCATTCCGAGAGCTTAGGACCATATGAGAATTCTCATGGAGACTTGGTCCAACCCTTTTTCAGGACGCTACTACCTTCGGATATACCACAAGATTCACACCAGTCGATCCACTTCTTAGACTTGATATGTGATCTCCCGACATCACTCTTCGTACCCTACTCATCTTGACAGAAACCATTGAGAACCCTAACCTCGTAGATACACCAGTCGAAACCCACTAACTACACTAGACGGAATCCGCATCCCGTACATGAAGGTCTGTTGGAATGACAAACACAGACTAGAAATCACTTGGGAATGCGAGGAAAAACCGTATATGAAGTACCTTCTTACCTCTACTTGGCCATTCATACCTATTTCCTTGCCTAGACCTGAATTTCGGGACGAAATTCCCTCTAACGGGGGGATGATGTGACAACCCAAATTGTTCCGTTATGTTTCCCCGTTACCGTTAACGGAATATTCCAGTTTATAAAAGTTCCGTTAATTAGAGATCATCACTTTAATAAACATTTCAATTGTTTATGTTTAATATGCCGTTAAGTCGTGATGAAAGGGAATAAAAACACACAACACACATTTCCATTAAATTGGAAAAAGTTAGTTTTTGTTATTACGACCACTAAATCAGGTGCGACCAAAAGCCCCGTATAGCGACAGTATCGGGTAGAATTTCACTAAGCTCCAACTCCCACCCATATATAAAGGGGAGTAAACCCCATTTCAACCTTTTCCACCCTCTCTCTCTATACTCTCTCTCTAGACTCGTTTTCGCCCCAAATTCGCAACCAAACGCTTCCAAATCGTAAGTCCACTTACCCTAGCTTAATCTAAACATTATGATTCATGTTTATAGCTTAGGATTGGACCACTTAAGCTGTTGAAAAGGAGTTCACGGCCTAAGCTCCTCCTTAGGCCGTAAACACCTTAAAGGAGGCCAAAATGACCCCAAAATGTCCCTAAAGGCTTGGAAATAAATTGAGGTATTAGACTAGGAGTGTTTAAACATTAAAACACAATAATTTGAGGCATAAAAGAGAGTTTACAGCCCAAGCACATGCTTAGGCCGTAAGCACCTCTAAACCTTGCAAAAGTGCCCCAAAAACACTCCTAAATCACCCTTAGTCTTCATACATAATTTAGGGACTTGGTATTTTGGGTTTAAACCATTTAAACACATTAAAATGAAGGGGAAAAAGGAGTTTATGGCCCAGGTACGTACCAAGGCCGTAAATACCCCTAAATGTGCGAAAATGATAGTTTTAATTCCCCCAAATGGCCTCATACTTGATTATAAATTACTAGCAAGGTATTAGGGGCTTGAAACTTCACAAAACTCAAGGAATGAGAGTTTACGGCCGTAAACTCCCTTAGGAGTTGTCCCTAGGTCGTAAACTCCAATAAGTTGCCCTTAAAGACCTTAAACCCACTCTTACTATATAGTTTTGGACCTAGAATAATTCTATGAACAAGCTAGAAGCCTTAAACACTCTAGAACCCCTCACCATGAGTATATGGCCGTAAACTCATGGAGAGTAGTCCCTGGGCCGTAAACTAAGCTTTGGGAGTTTACTCTCGGAGAGTAAACTCCATTCCTAAGCCATACACACCTTTAGACGCTACCCGGGACACCCAAACACGTAACCAAAGTGTTCTCCGCTCCTTTGAGTGCATATACGTGTTTAATTAGTATTAAATATACTAATTGTATGTGCACATATGTTATCATATGTTAAATAGGTCATTGAGTGTGTTCGAGTCGTTACGTGACACCAAACGCCCAACTGGCACCTTCGTCGGACCTACTTACACCAGGTGAGTTCATACCCCTGAATGAACCTTTTAAATGTTTTTACATGTTTTATAGGGGGGGGGGGAATACAAGTTAAACATGCCAGTTATCATATCAATCACATGTGATTGATAACCCGCATGCACAAGGTTTTACCACACTTTACACTGTCTTACCGAGTAGGACACTATAATGGTTTTCAATTGTTACAAAACTCTTACTTATACTGTTTTATCTAAAATCATTTCAAACTGGTTTATAAAGGTTCCAAAGATTCCTAAAGCTTTTCACACTTATTTTACCAACGAATACTAAATGCGATTTTCCTAAGTATAAAGGTTTTTCCAAGGTTTTCATGTATAGTTTTACTTGTTAGTTACTGCCACTTCGTTTTCATTTATTTTAAACTCTTACTCGATAACGCTTTCACTTCATGATGCGTTTATACCTGTTATTGTCTCTATTTCGCTTATACTTGTAGTCGCTTAAACTTGATAGACGCTCTTACTTCACATATCGTCGTTTCCACTTCATGATACACTTATACTTGGTACACTTATACTTCACGATTCGATTATCCCACTCTGTACGCTTATACTTCACGACTCGGATATTCCACTGTAAGCTTATACTTCACGACTCGGATTATTCCACTGTACGCTTATACTTCACGACTCGGATGTTCCACTGTACACTTATACTTCACAAGTCGTTTATTCCACACTGTACACTTATACTTCACTATATGATTCCACTTGATACACACTCAAGCGTAGTTAGATGTGTGTATGTGCTTGTATAGATGCATATAAATAATGATTGAAGGACTTAGGAAGGCTTATCCGCCCTATTTCCTTTTCTTCGTTGAGATGTGGTCTGGTGGGATCGGATGTCCATCCGAAGGTCATTTGATTCATTAGTTATATATCATGTACACAAGCATAGACATATGGGTTTACCTCAGTCAATTCAGTTATGAGTCTCTACCTTTAGTTCAACACTTACATTAGAAACCCACTAGTTGGAAGTCTCTACCCACTATTTGGGATGCATCTTCAGGACACGGCCTTCTCCGTCGTCTAGTTGGTAACCAGAATCTCCTGTAGGGAGAGCGGACATTGTGTGTATAGATCTATACGGGATTGACAACCCCACACCCAGACTGCTACCTACAGTCCCGGCCTACCAAGCCAACGGGTGACAAATGTCATATTTTAGACGCTTGTAGGGCGTCTGGTACTCTAGTCAGTATGGTTACGAGTATCCCGAGTTACCTTATAATTCTTTGGCCTTAAGGTAACGGTATTTCACCGGCAATTTACACTGTATGTTGGTAATTCATTTTCAGAGTCACACTGTTTTGACCTTACAAGACGTATCTTTCATTTGATACTGTATGGGGTCCATTTTCTCTGTTTTAGACCTTACCATTTGTACCTTTCATTTGGTACCTTCTAGGGTTTGAGTCTCTACTAGTTAGACTGAACCAGGCGTGTCATTAGTTCGATACTTTCCGGGAGTCTATGATTCCTTGCCTTAGTCAGCAGTCCTCACTGCTGAAGCATATGATATTCCCTGATTTCGTTTGCTTTCCTCAATAAACAAATTCAGTATTTTGATAATGATAGCAATTTAGGGAAAAATGACTTTTTACCACATAACACTGACCAGTCTTGGTAGAAGGCTGCTTTATTAAAGAAAATATAGGATTTTCTGGAAAGAACTCTAATACACAGTAAACACTTAAACTACTACTTTATAAAGTTATTTGAATAAATGTCACTAAATACTTATGAACCCACCAGCATTTGTAAAAATGTTGATACTCGCTTTTCAAATAACTTGTATTCTCAGGTTAGCATTAGACAGGTACATCCCCGGAGCTGTTGATGAAGATAGCTTAGTGCCATGCCGTATTTACTTATATTTACTTGTATTACTTTAATGTATTGTAATGTAAACCATGTAACATTATTACTATTAATGCAATGTTTTGTTCTACTTTGATTACTATAATGCATGTGTTGTGATACTTGACATGACGTCATCCACCTCAGGACGTTGTTCCGGTTTTGGGGTGTGACAGTTCACTTAAATCAAATTTTCAATTAAACTTAAAATTAAATTCAAATATTATTTTATAAATAGTTAAAATATATACATTGTATTGTTAAATGCAAAGCCTAAATTTTAAACCCAAAGTAACTACAAAAAGAAAAGGGAAAATGAGATAAAATCCCTTAAGTTTGCACAAAAATGTCGGTTTTACCCTTGGATGTAATTTATGTCCGGTAAAGCCCAAAGTTTTGTTTAATTTGTTCATTTTTACCCTTGTAGCAGGTTTGCAGGTAACCTACTGGTTACCTAATGTCAGTAAAGCCCTTAAATTTTCAAAAATGTTTGGATTACCCTTATGTTTTTCAAAAATGTTTGGATTTACCCTTACCTTGATTGTTATTTTGATTATTATTATTATTATTATTATTATTATTATTATTATTATTATTATTATTAATAGAAACAATAACAATCAATGTAAGGGTAAATCCGAACATTTTTGAAAATTCAAGGGCTTTACCGGCATTAGGTAACCAGTGGGTTACCTAGAAACCGACTACTAGGGTAAAAATAAACAAATTAAACAAAACTTTAGACTTTACTCCACATAAAACACATTCAAGGGTAAAACCGACGTTTTTGTGAAAACCTAAGGGCTTTTATGTTATTTTTCCAAAAGAAAAAGAATGTTTGATGCTTTTAAATAATTAGAATGATAGAAATTCAAAAGGTAAGCGAAAAAAACGTTTTTAAACTTACCATGATGTAATAAATGATCAAACATAAACAAATTAACATCTTGAAGTTACTACTTTACTATATACCATACACAGTGCACAGTCTAATTACCAAATCCAAAATAGAATACATTTGCATATTAATATTAAACCAAATTAGAATAACATTTCACCAAGTACAAGTATATATTCGCATTACACTAAAAGCATATATAATATGCATCACTAATTGTGTGAATCAAACAACCATCATATAACTACTCTAAACTAATGTCAAACATCTTAGGAAACTCAACCAAACATGCATCCCACAAACAAATTTCACAATTAAACAACCAACTGTATTCATGCATAAAAGCTTTTCCATATCTGCTCACAAAAGGATGCTTTGCACAACTTTTGTGCAAGCCATGGAATTTTATCTGTTTTTATCTCCTCCCCCTAACCAAATGGCTTCGAACCTGGTAACAGGTTTGTCTCAGATTCCAACTTCTACTTGTATTAATGTAAGAATTATTTAACATGATCAGAGCTTCATGCTTCCTTTCACAACCTTCGTCCATCAACAACATTTCCAGAACGAATATCACATCCAACTGTCCCTTATCGGCTGTATCTTGAAGCAACTGTTTCCCTACTTCATCTTTCTCCTAACAAAAAGCACTTCGCCTTAAATACATTAAGTAATCATAAAATTTTAATATAAACAAATACAAATATAGAAAACAAATTGCATGTGTAATTATTACAATGCATAAAAAAGAGTACCATTCCATCGTTGAAGAGTATGTGCGGGTTGTTCAACTTTCTGCATCTACGGATGACTTCATCCATATCAACACTAAATGGTTGAAACCTTAATCGATTTGTGTCCATTGTTTGATATATTGCTTTTGATGTTGCAGAATCTCTGAAGAGTTTGCAACTATAAATTATAAATGAACAAAATTCATCTATTAAACACAAAATTAACTACATATAAAAATATAATAGAAGTATTGTGCATGACACATACACTAATTGGCACTTCAAAGCATCGATTGGTGATTTTCCCCCAACCATAGTTGCTATTTTTTTTTTATCATTTGCGATGGCAAAGTAGTAATCGTTGTCCTTTGTTGTCTTCTTCGCATTCCTTCTGATGAAGAACTTGTTGCCATGATGTTAAACTACTTTGAGTGTAATACAGATAATGCAAGAAGAAGGATTTTAGGATTTATTGATCACCGTGTTTGAAGTTTGATGTTTGGGAATGGATTGTAGTTGATCTATCACCGAGAAATTGAAACGACATGATGACTCTAACTCCAAATTATGGTGCCTAGGTGTTTAGACTATGAATCGACCAAATTGTATATATACATACAATGCTTAATATGTAAATGGTAAGGGTATTTTTGTCAATACCTATCGACGGTTTGGGAGTTTATATGTTTGTCTGCAGTTTTACCGTCGAGAATATTTGAGACGTTCTGATTGGTTGAAGCACTAAAATAACGACATGACATCAAAACCATTAACAATGTACAGTGCAAAAAGACCAAACTGCCCTTGAAATCATTCTAAATATATGATTACTAAGGGCATTTGTGTCAAAACAAATTATTCAAACATTATAACCTCTTATCGATCAAAGTAATGAAACGACGAAGTTAAATAAAATGATTGAAGGAAGTAGGATTCGAACTTACGACTTCAGGAAAGATGAAAGACGCATCATCTAGCTAAACTAAAGTAACTTATGTTTCTTAAAATTGAATAACTTTAATGTTATGTTCACTAATGTAGCAGCCCATGACCCATATGTCATCCATGGGTGTTACCATCACACCCATGACCCATATGTCGTGCATGGGTGTTACCATGACACTATAAGCGACTACCATATTAACCAATGACCCATATGTCATCCATGGGTGTTACCATAAAACTATAACCTAATACCACATGGACCTATGACCCAAATATCATCCATGGGTACCATTACACCCATGACCCATATGGCATCCATGGGTGTTACCATAACACTATAAGCAACTACCATATTGACCCATGACCCATATAAGCAACCCATAACCCATATGTCATCCATGGGTGTTACCGTTACACTATAACCAACTACCACATGGACGTATGAACTATATGTCATCAATGGGTATTACCATCACACCCATGACCCAGATGTTGTCCATGGGTGTTACCATGACACTATAAACAACTACCACATTGACCCATGACCCATATAAGAAGGTCATGACCCATATGTCATCTATAGGTGTTACCAGCACACTATAACCAACTACTACATGGACCTATTACCCAAATGTCATCCATGGGTGTTACCATCACACCTATGACCCGTATGTCGTCCATGGGTGTTACCAGGACACTATAAGAAACTACTGATGAGAATAAAATTCTCTTAGATCGATAGATTCAAACATATATTAAATGACAATGACAAGACTAGAAAATGATGAGCACAAAGATAAATCAAACGTGTGTTGAATGATTAATATGCTCTATCTCAGAAGAATTCATTGTGAATTGCTACTGTAGAGATAGGCTAGGGTTATAGTACGATAAGGAAAATAATAATCAAAAGCATTGTTTTCATAATGCATGTAGGCAGCATATATATAGTAAACCCTAAACATATCACCGCTGGACAGGCCCAAACCGAGAATACTAATGGACCGAACTACTAAGCCCAATGACGTAATCACTTGAACTCAACAATCTCCCCCTTTACGTCAATTGGGGCGAGAGACCACTTTGGTTTAGCAAGAGTGCTCTTCTTCACTGTCTTGAATACCATTGGGATGATAGCCAGAAGATTTTTTCAAAATGAAATGTACCACCAAAGCATATTTGTAAAGTTCTTCTTGTCACTCTCACTATTCCGTTTACACCTACGGATAATATCAATGATGTGCTCCAAACATGTGGTGGAGAACAGGTGCTTATCTTCAAAAGCAAACACAAATATTTGAGCTTCGCCTTTGGTGAACATGACAGTGTGATATTTTCAATCAATCTTGCCCATCTGCATTCAGTTTGCATCACCAATCTTCCCAATTGGTCTGATTGTTGGCTTCTTCCTCAAAACACTTGCAATCTCTTTATCCAGCTTTGTAACTTCCATGATGTAAGAAGCTAACATTCTCTTGATGTGTGATATAATCAGCCATATTGCTGCTACTCAGTCAGCAAAATGTTGTTGAGAATGATCCAGTCAAGTGGATTCAGATTCGGTAGATCAGCCAATGAGATCATATGGACTGAACTGTTTGATCCTCTAGTTACTTTGAATTTAACATTTAAAAATGGACCCGCAGGAATAGGTTTCAACACCTTAACTGAAGTAATCTTTTGAGCACTCCACTGTAGGGATTGAGGTTGAGAGAATTCCAGATAATAGTTGATTAATTCTCGATCTACCTTTAGATCAGGGGAAGGAACGTTGACAGTTGAATCAAAACAATGGAACACAAAAGCCCTTCGGGTGATAGGCATGCCAAACTAAGAGTCCCTTGTATTCTCACAGTCAAACGAAACAACTGGTTCAAGCCAATGAGTATTCGGCGACTTAATAACTTCCTTTATCGGTCTCTCCAATGACCACAATGGAAAGAGATCTTGTCTACAAACCAAAGTCTCATGAGCATCTTTTTCTCTTTTTTCCCTTTCTTCTTCATCATCAATTTGACCCATGATACGCTTCGCTTTGTCCTTCACACTAAGACCCAAAGCTTCATTATCTTTCGGTTTAGTGGTGACATTTGAAACTTTAGAAGTTTGTTTGGGAGGGTTTTGCAAATCTTCTCCTCCTTGTTGCGGAGTAACAACCAACTCCGTAACACCTTCAATTCGGCTTAAGATTTCAAGAGCGGGAAGCAACTTCTCAGTATGGTGGTTTCGAACCGAGAAGGTTAGAACTGAATCACGGGCGTTGACCAAGTTGGAAAGAATAGCAAAGACTTCAAAAACACAACATTTAATGACAGCTCTCTCTATCTTTATAGAGTCAATCTCGTTATTCGCTTGATTGAGCTGAACAAACTGAACTTCAGTGGTTTTGCGAGCAAGTTCATCCATAACTCTATTGTCCATAGCAAGCTCGACTTGAAGTTTGTCGAGGCGAGTAGTGATTGATGATAAAAGAGAGGATTGATCTGCTTGAAGACTTGTTCTAACTAAGTCAAATTTTCTTACTCAGCCTGAAGAGATTTAGAAAGCGACTCAATTGCATAATGCACCTTGTTGGCATTAGCTTCTGCAGCTTGAAGAGATTTTAGAAAAAAAATTTGCATATGAAATTATCGAAGCGACGTCTTCTGATGCTTTCATAAATGACTGAGTGGAGGCATCCACAACCTTGGTTGCCTTCTAGATTGACTCACCATGCTGTATGAGAGTTGTTTCAATTAAGGCCCGAATAGCAGTATCCGAGTAAACAGAGGTAGTGGAAGAGGAAGACGAAGCAAGCAGTTGGTCAAGTTTCTCATTCAAATCCTTCAAATGTCATTTTGTAAGAGTAGCATCATCATCAATGTTACTCTCAACCCTTTAAGGACTAAACTAATAGGATTTAAAGTCATGGTCTTCTCCATCGAGAATTGGGCAAGAATCTAATGAAGGGGATGGGGAAATGGATTTGGTAATGATAGGGGTTTCAGTTTCTGTGGTATGTGCCCCCATAACTTTGGGTGTAGTGGTTGTTATTGAAGTAACTTGGGCAAAAATTGGTGGAGTAAGAGGTGCAGTAGAGACAGGTTGAGAAAAAGTAGGTGGTGAAAGTGATGTAACGGAAATAGGAACGGTAGTATGAGATGGAAAAGGAAGAGGAGTTGGAACTGAGTCATTAAGTTGTACCTCAGGAGATGGAGAACGTGGAGGCGTATTTCCTCTTGGTGATCCTTTAAGGTGAACATGCTCACCTCCATCTGATTTGTCTTGATCATGATCAGAAGGAACTAAATATGTATCTTTAGGCGAAACTCCCTTCGGTCTCCTAGCAATCTTTTTCACATTTCGCTTCTTTGCAGCAGAAGGAGCTGCTGGTTCGGCTTTACGCTTTTTGGGCGTAGAGACAGTGGAAGATGGACCTTCTGTCTCTTGCTTCTTTTGATCATGCCTCTTACCACATTTTTCTGGTTTATCAACTGCATCCAGCGTGGTTTGCATCCCAGGATTTAATTGCCTCGGTCCTGAAGAAGGAAGCTTTAGATATTCCTTGATAACCTTGCTTTCAGCAGAGATACATCGATACATCGATTTGGGAATAGAACCAACAAATTCGAACTTGGTTAAATCTAAGACAATAATTTTAGTGGTATGTAAGGTGGTGATTGACGATAGAAGTGCATCGGCCATGACAGGAACATTAAACTTCTCGATGGCCCGATGAGTGATAAGGGTCCAAAACCCGACACACAAGATTTTAGAGTGTCTAGAAGAGGAGTTGAGGCTTTGTACCAATTGCGACCATAAAATCACTCCAAAATCCAAGTTGATGTCGAAATAAATCCCATATACTAATGTCATAAGAGCTTTGCTTGCCCCGTCTGACCCAGCTACCCTTTCAAAAAAGGCCTTGAATATAAGGGTAAATAACCCATTCCACTGTGGTGGGAGGAAAATACTTCTTGAACTTGGTGACGGTTGTAAGAAGATCAGTGTACCCCACGTTGTCAAACATCATGAATAGATGAGACGTAGAAATGGAATCAGGATTCACCAATGAATCATCAGATGCAAGCTTCAACAAGGAGCAAAATCTAACTCTGGAAACAGAAGTTTTGTGATTGAAGATCTCAAAGAAAATACGTTCCTTGGTTATGTCGTAGGAGGATGTGGTATAACTTTGAGATAGCAAGGACATTGGAACTGATTCAACTTGGGTCATGGCGATCATAAGTGGTGAATATTTGAGGCATTCAACCACTTGGAGTGTATAAGCATCGTAAAGAAAGGATTCAGATCAATGATTTGGTTTTGGTTTGGTTTGATGGTTAAGAGAGGTGATGAGGCATTTTGTTCATGAACAAATGAAGATTCAGCCATTGTTGCAGGAGTGAAGAAGATGATGAACAGTAGAAATTTGCCAGAGTGTTCTTGAGAGAATTTGGAAGTGGAAAAGTAGTGCAAGAGGTGTGAAAGAACCTTATATACCGTTTCCAGGAGAGATAAAGAATCATGAGTAATGATGACACGACCTTCGGAATCGGCGCCTGTAAAAGCGCGATTTGACAACTGTGTTTCCCTAAGAAGACGTCATCAGGCGAAATGTCAGGAGCTGTTTCAAATTCACACGCCCTTTGCAACTCTTATCCATTGACTCGGTTTGAAATCTTATCTTGTTACCACCATTTCAACTTCGAAAATGATTCAAATTTGTTTGCCAATTGTGACTCACCCTTTCGCTTCATATAAGACTGGTAATGTTCGTGCCTCTACATGTTGTACCACCATTGCATTTATAACCGAAGGTTGAAAACAAAAAAAAATCGCCATTAGTACCACGAACAAGAATTGAGAAAATCATAAAGATCTTAGTGCAAGAGTGTGCCAATAGAAAAGAAATAAAGCAAAGTATCTGTGGGTTTTAAGTGATGTCTATTTAGACATGAAACTATGGATCCCGGTCACGAATCACTTCCTTCAAAGTCAAGAGAGACTTATAAGTGTCTGTGTGGTTTCCCGTTGAAATACAATCAAATGTTTATTAAGAAACATTGAAAGCCATCTTTTCATAATTATGATATAATGGGTGGCTTTGCTTCAACCGAACTTCAGTACTTGACATAAAAGCGAAAGTTGGATGAAGTACTTGTGAGACCAGTGTGGCTTGTTGAACAAGTAGGTGAGATAATATATTCAGTGACTCAGTGAGAATGATGTTGAAATCTAAAATAAAAACAAGATCATTTGGGAAGAAAAATCTTGGGGTTAGACAATTCATAAAGATCTCAAAAAACTAGAAAGATTTCAAGAACAGATCGTCAATTCATTTAAGGTATTAGTTTTTTGGTCTCACTTAGCACGAGTGAAACGAAAATAAGATCATCAACATAGAGTTTGTGCAACCATAAACCTCAATGGTAAAAACTGAGAGTCTAAAGGGTTACGATTATGAACCGAAATGAGATTGAGAAATAATAATAGGTGGGTAAAGAACCAAAAGTACCTCTGCCAATAAAATAGACCAAGCAGATAAATCTTAATTCAATATGAGAAGAATAATGTAGCTCATGACTTGAGTGATATTATCAGCCTAATTGGGAAGAAACAATTGGTATATATCGAATCAGTAAGGCTAGTACATAGATACAAATTTATACATGTCCCAACTCCATCATGTGAGTACATCTGTAATACTGAATTATAGAAAGAAAATATTTTAGGATTTTATGAAATATTTCTAAAAAAGAAAAAAAACAGAAAAGAAAATATTTTTGAGTTTTATGAATATTCTGAAAAAGAAATAAAAACAGAAAAGAAAATATTTTTGAGTTTTATGAATTTTCTAAAAAAGAAATAAAAACAGAAAAGAAAATATATTTGAGTTTTAATAGCGAGTTAAACACATAAAGTAAAGCAAACAAAAGATATACATAGTACACAAAGGATTTGTACGAACCAAACCATGAGATGAAATAATCGTTCGCTTTAAAAAAATTATAAGAGGCGAAATAGACCGAGCCTTCGGTTCATTTCGGTTCCCGAAAAATCAGGAGCCGAAATAGACCAAGCGATCGGCTCATTTCGGTTGTTAGAAAATTTTAAAAAGCGAAAGCGAAAGTTATTCTTAACAAAACGAGTGTGGTTTTGGAACAGACTCAGCTGCCATCATTCCTAAGCCTTGTAGTATTTTATTAAATGATGTTTCAGGCAAGGCCTTAGTGAAGATGTCAGCCAAATGATCAGAGGACCGAACGAAGTGAATTTCAACATTTCTATCTTCTACACGATCCTTGATGAAGTGATATCTCAATGCTATGTGTTTCGTCTTGGAATGCTGAACCGGATTATGACAAATTCTTATGGCGCTTTCAGAGTGGCAATAAAGAGGAATCTTCTTCATATTCAAACCACAATCTCTTAATTGGCTTTGGATCCAAATGATGTGGGAAGTACAAGATGATGCAGCGATATACTCAGCTTCGGTTGTAGAGAGCGAAACACATGTTTGTTTCTTGGACTTCCAGTTGATGAGGTTACCATCATCTAGGAATTGACATCCTCATGTAGTGCTCTTTCGGTCCAAACCACATCCTCCAAGATCAGCATCAGAGAATGCTTGAACGAAAAATCCTGATTTTGCAGGATACCACAGACCAAGAGAAGAGGTTCGCTTCAAATATCTGAAGATGTTCTTAACAGCCACCATATGAGGTTTGCGTGGATTAGCTTGGAACCCGGCATAATAACAAACAGAAAACATTATGTTGGTCGACTAGCTGTTAGATACATTAGAGACCCTATCATCTGCCGATAGAGAGTCATATCAACAGTCGGTTTCTCCAATGATGATGTTAACTTCATTCCGAATGCCATAGGAACTTTTACTTTTGAATCACCCATCATGCCAAACTTAGCTAGTAAGGTCTTCGTATAAGCGTCCTGATTGATAAATATTCCTTCGGGTCCTGGTCTAATATTCAAGCAAAGGAAAAATTTAATTGAACCCATTGAACTCATCTCAAACTTAGTCTCCATAAACTTCCTGAATTCAGCTGTTAGAATGGGACTCGTGGAACCAAAGATGATGTCATCAACACAAATTTGGACGATCATTAAGTGGTCCCCCTCTTTCTTGCGAAAGAAGGTTGGGCCAACTAAACCTTGTTTAAAGTTGGACATTTTTAGAAATTGAGTAAGGGTTTCATACGAGGCTCTAGGAGCTTGCTTCAACCCATAGACAACTTTATCCATAATATAGCAGTGATCAGGATAAATTTCGTTCACGAAACCTGGTGGTTGCTCAACATAAACAGTCTCCTCTAATTCTCCATTCAGGAATGCACACTTAACATCCATTTAAAATACATCAAAGTTTTTATGTGCAACTTATGCCAAAAAGATTCGTACTGATTCTAACCTTACTACGGGAGTGAAGGTTTCTTCATAGTCTATACCTTATTCTTGACAATATCCCTTGACAACCAACCTTGCTTTATTACGAATCACATCCCTTCTTTGTCCATTTTGCTTCTAAAAACCCATTTTAGACCAACTACAAAAGCATCCTTTAGTGTGGGAATTAATCTCCAAACTCGATTTCGCTCCAACTCATGGAGTTCATCTTGCATTGCCTGTACTCAATCTGAGTGATCGAGTGCAATATTAACCGTTTTCGGTTCTATTTTAGAGACGAATGAGTTAAACATGCAAAATTCTACCTGAGAAAACAGAGTAGTTTGCTTCGCCTTTATTTGCGACCGAGTGTGGACTCCCTCAGATGATTCACCAATTACTTGAGTTTTTGGATGATCTCTTGTCCATTTTGTGAGATGAGGATAGTTTGGATCATAGGAAGGATCCAATTATGCATTGATTTCTTCTTCCAATTCTGATTGAGTATCCGAATCATCATTCGTATTATGATTCTCCCCCTCGAAGGATGAGATGGTTTCAACATCAAGATCAGAATCCTCCCCCTCGAATGGAACATCATGGGTCTTTGCTGGTGATTGATTTTCTCCATGGAAAGAAAAACCAGGTTTATCTGATATGGATGAAACCTACCCTTGGAATATAAAGCTTTCTTTTGGAGATTCATTTGGACCTAGTTGTTTGGTTGGTTTTTGATGTTTGCTTTCCAATTTCTTTTTTTTGCGTCGTCTATAACTTTCTTTAAGTTGTCGATCTTGTTGTCAGCTGCTTTTGTCTCATAATTTATTGCTCTTTCTGGTTCATCAAAGAGTAACATGTATTCTTCAAATAGATTGGAAATTGGAACCGAGATTTGACCTGATGCTGGAAAAATTTCCTCCATTGGTCCTTTACTTAATTGAAGTTTCTTCACATAATCATCATCAGAGGTGACATAATAGGTTTCTTCAATTTTGTTTGAACGCTTATTTAGAACCCCATATGTCGAACTTGTTTCGGTTCTCTTTGGAGTTGAAAATAAAGAACCTTGAACCGAACACATGGAAGAACTTGACATTTTGCTTGCGATTATTCAAGATTTCTTATGGAGTGATAGAAAAGTGCTTATTGAGGAAAGATCGGTTCTGGCTGTAGCAGGCATCAACTATGACATCAGCCCAGAAGTACAAAGGTAAGGAAGTGAAGCTAAGCATGGTTCAGGCTGCTTCACGCAAAGAGCGGTTTCGCCTTTCAACTATGTCGTTCTATTATGGAGTATAGGGTGCTGAGAAATTGTGAGATACTCCCTTATCAGAAAGAAATTCTTCGAACTCTTGACTTTTAAATTCCAGCACATTGTCACATCGAACATTTCGAACCATCTTTTGCAGTTGAAGTTCTACTTGTTTTATAAATTCTTTGAACTTAGGAGTCACCTTTTATTTCTGTTTAAGAAAGAATACACAAGTGAAACGTGAAAATTCATCAACAATTACCAAAATTTACTTACTACCACTAATGCTTTCGATTGCAGAAGGACCGCACAAGTCGATGTGTAGAAGTTCAAGTGGTTCAATGATCTTTGTGTAAACACGTGTGGGATGACTCTTTTGGATTTGCTTTCCCATTTCGCATGTAGCGCACAAGTGTTCCTTATCAAATTTAAGAAGGGGAAGTCCTCGTATAGGATCACCAATAACCAACTTCTTGATATCCTTAAAGTTGAGATGTGAGAGCCATCGGTGCCAGAGCCAACTTTCGTCGGAGTGTGCTTTTGACAAAAGACATTCAACTGGCTTTCCTCGAACTGGGTTAAGATTTAGAGGATACATTTCTCCTTTTTGCTTGGATTTTAACAGGATAGACTTCGTCTTCTTTTCAATAATCTCAAAGCCTTCATCATTGAATGAAACTGTGAAGCCAGTTCCCACGACCAATTGTGAGACGCTGATGGAATTGTGTTGTAGTCC
The DNA here is from genome assembly GCF_002870075.4 of Lactuca sativa. Taxonomy (NCBI): domain Eukaryota; kingdom Viridiplantae; phylum Streptophyta; class Magnoliopsida; order Asterales; family Asteraceae; genus Lactuca; species Lactuca sativa. The sequence continues at coordinate 182,944,992 of NC_056623.2, forward strand.
CTCTACATATGCTACCTTCCGGATTGAGAATTCTCTTTTTGTGATCATTTTGTAGACTTTGATCGTGCCATAAGAATTATTGCTGTATTTGACACACCCACCATCCTTAAGGGACCGAACTCTCTTAGCTCTTCCATCCTTCCTGTCATATGACATGAGCATCCACTATCAATGTACCATTCATTGTCGAACAGCACGTCACTAATAACCTACAAGATTTAAGCAAATTTAGGAACCTAAAGTTTCTTGGGTCCTCATGAGCCTTTACAGGATAGCGAATTGCAACAAAAAGATCAACCGTACAAGTTATTTTTATTGAAGTGGTTTTATCTTTTCTTTTGATGGTAAAAACTTTGATTTTATTATTTTCTTGTTTTGGTTTATTTGAATTTTGATTCTCATTTAGACCTTTTTGATTCCTAGGATTAGCTAATGTCTTCCTAGTATGAACTTCAGAGTGCGAGACCAACTTTCTCTTTCCTTTGATATCCTTGACTAGGTTCGGCTTCAGTTGTTGAATGAATTTAGGACTGAAGCTAGTCTTTCGGTTCATATTTTTATTTGATTCAGCACCGAAACTGTTTCTTCGGTTTGTTTGGCTGCATGACTGACAGTGAGTACATGGACCTTTTTTTGCATGAGGGATTACTTTTTCCTTTGGATTCGATACCTTGTGAATGTGATTAGAATTTTGAGAATTCCAAAACTATTTTCTCTCTTTGAGATTCTTCTGGTACCTCCTGTTCCTTTGACATCTTTGCTCAGCAAGCTATTTTTGAGATTTGTGAATTTTTGCCTTTGGTTTCAGATTATCTTCACATGCTTTGCTTGGAGATGATTCTCTAGATGCCTTCTTCGGTTCGCCTTGAATTTCTTTAGTACCGCTTGTACTTGTCTTATGAAAGCTTGAAGTCTTGTTGAGTGGTTTGCTCTGACAGACCTACTGTTTTGTCTGCATTGTCAATGGGAGCTAACCAGAAAAAGTTATCAAACCCATCAACATTATCTTCATCTACCAAAGAAGTTAACTCAATAGTTTGGTTCTTGGTAAGTCCAATGGTGGCTTCGACTTGATTAGGAATAATTTGCACCTTTTTGTATACGAATGCCTTTTCCTTAAGGACTTTGGACTTGTCCTAGGACATTCGAGCGAAAGCAACCGAGTGTTCAGATATGAAAGGTTTTGCTAGTTTAGGTTCTCTTTTGATGAATTCAGAGCAGTTAACCTCATCGCATTCAGAAATTTCACTCATATCACTGTCCTCATCAAATTCAGAAGTATTTTCCACATTTATCTTATTTTTTGAACTTAATTTGGTACTCAACGAGCCAAAATTTTGCATGGTTTTGGTCTTTATTTTCAATTTGTCATTTTCGTCCAATAGATTCCTAAGCATGTCCTTATGGTCTTTGGACTTTATAAAGGACTCAATTTTGTCTAGACCAATCCTGTTAGCATCTGAAACCTCATCAGATGATACAATAGATTCACAATTATAGCAATCTACATCAACTTCATCCTCCTTGAATTCAAGAAATGGCAAAATCATTTTGTGAACCTTTTTGCCAATATAACAATTCAAATGACACTGACTTATATTAGTGTAACGACGTTTAGCTATTAAAAAATATTCCTTTGTTTTAAAAACTTCAAATTGTCACGTTGTAAATAAATCAACTCGTCTCTCGTTCTAACTAAATCTAACTCCGTCTTCTCGATCCATATGCTTCGCTCCTCACTCTTGGATGTCACCCTGCTAAGTTGATCGGTTAGGTTAGCATTTGTGAGGCGTGTTTGCATTATACTTCCGCTTAAACTAGAAATTTTGAATATTAATTCATTTAATTACTTTTCATAGTTTGTTACAAGTATTTTAAGTGATCCGAGTATTGATTGTACCATCTTGATCAATTGATCGCAGTCGTTGATCCTTTCGCTCACAGGCCTGGCCGCAAAACACTTATCTTCACTCCGATTTGCCTCTTCATGCTCACCTTCGGTTGTGTAGCCCCTCATCTGTGACACTCCAGCTGTTTCCATCAAGCATCTCCCAGCGAACTCAGTACTTCCTTCTTTCGCCACGAAAGCACTGCCATGCGTGGGTTTACGTACCTCTTCATCTTCAGAGTCTATAGACCAGATCTCCACGCCACTGAACTCATCATCAACAACATTCTCCTACACAATCAAGGAATTCATAGAATTGTTAGTAGCTTTCTTCTTTTTTATCTCCTCCAGCTTGCGCATATGATATGCTTCATCATCTTCACCATACTTCTTTTCTGATCGCTTTCTTAACATGAAATCTTTGGCAAAGTGGTTTTTGCCATGGCAGAAGTTACAATCGTATCTAGAGTCACACTAGTTTTCTCTCTTTCTTCTCCTCTTCATTTAGAGGATTGTTTATGTTGTCCTCTTTCGCCTTATCAATGTTGTAGCTACCCTGCCAGTTCGGTTCTTGGCAATAGGGAACTTTTTGCGAGCAAACCTCTTTGGATTGGAAACCATCTACGCATACTCTTTGCTTGTCAGATCGCATTCTGACATCTCTGATTCCTCTTAATCTCGTGCCACATTCTTCGCCTTAGAGAGAAGGGCTAAGGATCCCATACCAGACACCACTTTTGCTTTTTTTGTCACAACACCTTCATGAGACTTCAGAATACCCACCATCTTTGCCAATGAATAAGTCTTAAACTGCTCATGAGCCTTTACAGTTAATCCCACATCCATCCATTCGGGTCATAATCCATTTAGAAATGTGACCTTCTGTTTGATCACTTCTCTTCTAATACCGTGCTTGATCATCTTGCTCAGAAGATGATTCAAGCGATCGAAAGCCTGAACAAGTTTTTCGTCTGACTTTTGTTGGAAAGCACCGAACTCAGAAAGCAATAGAGATTGGATTGAATGTTCTAGATCCTCATCAGTGGAATACAACTCTTTGAGTCTATCCCAGATCTCTTTTGATGTGGTGCATGTGCTTACCAGACGAAAGGTATCAGACTGCAAAGCGAATCTTATCATTCTCATGGCTTTGAGGTTGCACAACAACTTTTCTTTTTCGTCTTGAAGAATCTTCTCCACATTAGTTAAGAGTTGGTTGTACTCCTTTAGAGTCTTTATTTTTCTATTTGTTCCAGAATCAACAAAAGGACCCAATGTTATTGCTTCACAGATAAGATAATCGTTGTCTTTAGAACCAATGACATAGTCTTGAAAATGATGGTTCTAAACTTCATAATCTTGGGTGTAAAAAATAGGGATTATAGTTATGGATCCTATGATGTTGGAGACATTTATTGGATTGGTTTGTGAATCGTCGAGAGACATGATGACCTTTTTAGATATCTTCTAAGAATCAAACTTATAAAGATTGAATTAGGGTTTCATCAAAAGCAAGAAATAGTGTCAATGAAGAGATGACGGCTTCTACAGATTCAATAAAACTAGAAACCCTAAAAAATCTTGTTCTTCCAACAGAAGAGATGCGTATATATTACACAGTCTCCTCCTCTGATACCAATTGATGAGAATAACATTCTCTTAGATCGATAGATTCAAACATATATTAAATGATAATGACAAGACTAGAAAACGATGAACACAAAGATAAATCAAACATGTATCGAATCATTAATATGCTATATCTCAGAAGAATTCAATGTGAATGGCTACTATAGAGATAAGATAGGGTTACAATACGATAAGCAAAATAATAATCAAAAGCGTTGTTTTCATAATGCATGCATGCACCATATATATACTAAACCCTAAACATATCACGGTTGGACAAGCCCAAACCGAGAATACTAATGGACCGAACTACTAAGCCCAATGACGCAATCACTTGAACTCAACAACTACCACATTGACCAATGACCCATATGTCATCCATGAGTATTAGCATGACATTATAAGAAACTACCACATTTACCCATGACCCATAAGCAGCCCATGACCCAGATGTCATCCATGGGTGTTACCATCACACTATAACCAACTACCACATGGACCTATGACCCAAATGTCATCCATGGGTATTACCATCACACCCATGACCCATATGTCATCCATGGGTATTACCATTACACTATAAGCAACTACCATATTGACCCATGACTCATATAAGCAGCCCTCGACCAATATGTCATCCATGGGTGTTACTATCACACTCTAACTAATTACCACGTAGACTTATGACCTAAATGTCATCCATGACCCATATGTCATCCATGGGTGTTACCATCACGCCCATGACCCATATGTTATCAATAGGTGTTAACATGACACAACAAGCAACTACCGTATTAACCTTTGACCCATATAAGCAACCCATGACCCATATGTCATCCATGGGTGTTACCATCACACCCATGATCCATATTTCATCCATGGGTGTTACCATGACACTATAAGCAACTACCACATTGATCCATGACCCATATGTCATCTATGGGTGTTACCGGAACACTATAACCAACTACCAAATGGACCTACGACCCAAATGTCATCCATGGATATTACCATCATACCCATGATCGATATGTCGTCCATGGGTGTTACCATGACACTATAAGTGACTACCATATTGACCAATGACCCATATGTCATCCATGAGTATTACTATGACACTAGAAGCAACTACTACATTGACCCATGACCCATATAAGCAACATATGACCTATATGTCATCCATGGGTGTTACAATCACACTATAACCTACTACCACATGCACCTATGACCCAAATGTCATCCATGGGTATTAGCGTCACACCCATGAACCGTATGTCGTCCGTGGGTATTACCATGACACTATAAGCAACATCCACATTGACCCATGACCCATATAAGCAGCCCATGATCCATATGTCATCCATAGGTGTTACCATCACACTATAACCAACTACCGCATGGACCTATGACCCAAATGTAATCCATTGGTATTACCATCACACCCATGACCCATATGTCATTCACGGGTGTTACCATGACACTATAAGCAACTACCACAATTACCTATGACTCATATAAGCAGCCCATTACCCATATGTCATCCATAGGTGTTACCATCATACTATAACCAACTACCACATGAACCTATGACTCGAATGTCATCCATGGGTATTAACAGCACACCCATGACCCATATGTCAGTTGGATAAGGTGTCTAAGTCCATAACTATTTATGGTATGTACTTGACTCGACCCGACATGGTCCATTTGGGTTGCATGACACCATGCAATTGGATAAACTAAAATGAGAGACATAACATTTATGGTTTAGTAATATATTATAAGTTCTAATATATTAATAATATTATTTAATTAGTTTGATCAAGAATTAATTTAGAATTAATTAAGTGATCAAAAGATAACTAATTAAATATATGGGTAGATTATATAAATCTTCCATATCTTATATAGTGGGCTAAGAGGCTCCATGGATTATCAAGTTGGGTTCCACCCATAGGATGCTCCATGGAGTTAACCCATGGATCATGAAATGAACAGTCATGTTACATTAGGGTTTACCTAATGCAACACTATATAAACAAAGGTTTTCTCCCCAAAATCGGCTAGACTAAGAAACAAGAGGGCTAGAACCGATTTTGCAAGTGTAAGATTCTCTCAAAGTTTACTCCTTTGCATTTTGGTGTTGTGTGAAGCATTTGAGGCATCACACTTGGGGTGCTAGGCTCACAAGGTTTCAAGGATCATAATCAACAACAAGGTATTTAATTCTATATTTCATTCAAGATAAAAATGTTCCCCATGTATGCTAGATAGGAATATAACCTTGGAATTTAACTTTGCATGATAATTAGACAAACATAGATCCAAGGTTATTAGGGTTGCATGTACACTTAGGAAGTGTTAGCATGCTCAAAACCCATCAGTGGTATCAGAGCCTAGGGTTGTTTGTTGATTTTTGTGCAAAGTACTTGAAAAAAATCGATTTTCTATTTTCTGCTCGTATGAACTCGCCGAGTCCATGGGGGGACTCGACGAGTCCATGAACAAATGCAAGCTACTCGTCTGTTCTTGCACTCGACGAGTAGAGGATGTAGTTTTTAGAATTTCGACATTTGTTAATGGAAATGGACTAGAAACATTACCCTAAACTATTTTGGTGTTTTAAAACTTGTTTTAGATGGTGTAATGTTTATGCTAATCCATTTACAAAGGCAATTATCAAAATTACAAGTTTTTTAAGTGTAATTTTTGATTCTTGAAAGTGCTCATATTCATGTTCTTGAACTTATGAATATTAGATGATCATAGGAAGTGTTTGTAACCTTCATGGTTATTTAATTCATGATCATAATGTGTTTTAATGGAGTCCATAACTTGTCCTCAAGTTATGGAAAACCAAAAGTCTCATTTTTATTAAATACATTAAAAGAACACGAGTTATAAATATGAAGTGACTTCATTTTTATTACTCCATTAATTCATAAGTTATAAGAAATGAAGAGTTTTGGAAGTTTACAAAACTTGCCCTCAAGTTTTGGAACAAGTAAAGTCTTGATTAAAATTTTAGCTCCAACCCTTAGAATTTTAAAAGTTAAAATTCAACCCTTATACTTTATAATATTATAAGTTAATAATATATATATATATATATATATATATATATATATATATATATATATATATATATATATATATATATATAAGATCAAGTCGTCTTACCGCTAGTACGCCTCATTCACGAAGCCGATCTATAAGAGGGGTATAAGGTTGTTGCCTATAAAATGGCAACTTAATGGGTGTCCATTCTCACCCACCGCTTCCTTGATCGGTGGAGCGTCGTTAGCCGAACGGGTAGGACAAGGGCTTATAAATTCTCATTAAAAGTATGATGAATATTATAAAGTAACTAAATGCTTTTATTAAATTCTCAGTCTTAGTTACTTTAGGAAAAATGTGAATAAGGTGCTAGTCCATGAAATTACACTTTACATTTTGTTTAAGTCGTTGGTGGAGCGTGTGTGGTTAACCGTCACACTAACTTGGACTTAACAAGGTAGGTAAAGGGTGACTTAAGGTTTATCATAGTATCGGTGGAGCGTGTGTGGTTTACCGGCACATCGATTGAGTGATAAACATTAAGGGTACCAAGTGATTTGCATGGTTACTTCACACCTCGTTTTGTGATCCTCGGTATCCCAGTCACAAAACCTGGAGGGCACACTCGAGATTGAAACATGCATTTGAAAAGTTCATTGAATCTCAAAAGAATCTAGGAATTTCTAAGAACCAATTAAAAACCTAATATCTATATTTCGTTTTTCCATGGTGGAAATTGGTGAATCGTCATTCACCTACCTTTCAAATATGTTATAGCTTGGATTACGGCATACCTCTTCTAAGTTATAATATATTGTGATTGGAGCCTAGCCTTAATATTACATTTGGGTGTTTTACTAAGGACTCTCTTAATATCTAAACTAATCTTGTTCTCTTCTTTCAGATGTCTTCAAACAATGCTGCTTCTGGCTCTAATCCTAATGGCTCTTTTACCCTTATGAACTTGTGTGGGAAAGTCACTTTTGATGGATCCAACTTCAAAGAATGGATCAGAAACATCAGAATAATTACCCGCTAAGAGGATAAAGAATATGTCCTTGACAAGGAGCTTAAGGAGATTGATAAGTCCACTACAACTCCCCAGGAGATCACTGACTTCCGGGCAAATGAAAGGGATGCTACCAAAGTGGCATCCATCATGTTGGGCACCATGATAGCAGAAATCCAAAAGTCCTATGAGGACTTCTACCCTTTTGAAATGCACCAAGATCTGATGGAAAGATACCATCAAAGTGCAAGACAAGAGAGGTATGAAATCATCTGCTCCATCATAACAACCATGATGAAGGAAGGGGAATCTGTCACGAGCCACATGCAGAAAATGCAAAGGTATGTGGATCGGTTACTAAAGCTTAATGTGGACTTCCTTGAGGAGCTTGCAATAGATATCATTTTGCACTCCTTACCCTCATGCTATGATCAATTCCGCATGACATATCACATGAATAAGCAAGAGGTCACACTCAGCAAACTTCAGGGACTTCTAAAGACCGCAGAAACAAGTCTTAAGGGTAAGTCGGTTGTTAACACTCCTACTCCAAACTCTGCCCCAATTTTGGCAATCGGGAAAGGACGAGGGAAGAAGCGGAAGAGCTCTTCGAATGGCACCAAGGCTAGGATCCTTGATGGCTCTTCTTCAAGTGGAACCAACAAAGGTTTCGTCACTCCTTCTTCTGACCCAAAAGAGGCTGAATGCTTCTATTGCCATGAAAAGTCACATTGGAAGCGGAACTGCCCAAAATACCAGCAAGATGTGAAGGATGGGAAAGTTAAACCCAACCATGTAGGTATTTACACTATCTTATCTAATAACTCACCCTATTCTAACTCTTGGGTCCTTGATACCGGTTGTGGTATTCATATCTGTTATGATTTGTAGGGACTAAGAAGAAGTGAGAATGTGGAGCATGGAAGAATAAACGTAATCATGGGGAATAGGAAAGCTTTACCTGTCACCAAGATTGGAGTTTATACTTTATCGCTAAGTAGTGGGTTTAGTTTAGATTTGAATAAATGTTGTTATTCGCTATAAATGGAAAGAAATATAATTTCCTTTCATGCATTGTATAAACAAGGTTTTACCTTTTCATTTGATAATGAAGTTGGTTCGATTAATGCTTTCTTTAATAATGTTGTTTATTTTAAAGCATTACCTTGTGATGGTGTGTATGAAACTGTATCTGTGGTTGATAACTTAGGAAATAATGTATTGTGTATTGATTCTGTCAATGATAATAACCTGGATAAAGCATCATTATGGCATTGTCGTCTTGGACATATAAGCAAGAAACGCATACGCCAACTCCAAGAGGATGGAGTCTTGGAGTCATTTGACCTAAAGTCAGATGATAGTTGAGAATCATGCTTACTTGGAAAAATGACAACCCTTCACAGGTTCTTGTGAGAGGGGTGAAGGTTTGTTGGATCTTATACACACGGATGTGTGTGGGCCCTTCAAACATGCCACAAGGGATGCTAATCATTATTTTTTGAATTTTACCGATGATTATAGTAGATATGGATATGTCTACTTAATCAAGCATAAGTCAGAGACTTTTGAGAGGTTTAAAGAGTTTAAATAGGAAGTCGAGAATCAATTAGGCAGGAACATTAAGATGCTTTGATCCGGTCGAGGTAGTGAGTATCTTAGTTCAGAGTTCCTCGATTATCTTAGGGAATGTGGGATTATCTCACAATTGACACCTCCTAAGACACCGCATTTGACTGGTGTAGCTGAGAGGCATAATCAAACCTTGTTGGATATGGTTCGTTCCATGATGAGTCGAGCTTCGCTACCGATCTTATTTTGGGGGTATGCCTTAGAGACTGCTGCCCATATCCTTAATCTATTCCCTACAAAGAAAGTTGCCAAAAATCCTCATGAGATGTGGACTGGTAAAGTACCCAAACTAGACCATATCATGATTTGGGGTTGCGAGGCTTTCGTGAGACGCGATACTCATGATAAGCTAGAACCCCGAATCGAGAGGTGTATTGTCATCGGCTACCCACAAAAATCCTTTGGTTACCTATTCTACAGACCTAGTGAAAATGTGGTCTTTGTAGCTAGGAGGGCTTTCTTGAGAGAGAGAGAGAGAGAGAGAGAGAGAGAGAGTTCATATGCCAAGGAAACAGCGGGAGGCAAGTTGAGCTTGAAGAAATTCAAGAGTCAAGTGGTGAAGGAACTTCAAACCCTAGCACTCAACTTGAGGAGGAAACTCCTGTTGAGCCAATTGACAAGTCTGTACCTCTGAGGCATTCCACAAGGGTTAGGAATGCACCTGAGCATTACTATGGATTCCATATTACTACGGAAGGTAACACGCTTATCAGTGATGAGACACTGATAGGTCTGGATGAACCTAATAGTTACGCAGAAACCATGGCAAGCCTTGAGTCAGCCAAGTGGAAAGAGGCAATGGACAGCGAGATACAATCCATGTATGACAATCAAGTTTGGAACTTGGTTGAGAATATACCAGGTCGTAATACTGTAGGGTGCAAATGGATCTTCAAGAAGAAGACTGACATGGATGGTAATGTACACGCTTATAAGGCACGACTGGTTGCAAAGGGTTTCTCACAAACTTCGGGAGCTGATTATGATGAGACCTTTTCCTCTAGTAGCCAAGATTAAGTCTATTAGGGTTCTGTTAGCCATAGTTTCATTTCATGAATATGAAATATGGCAAATGGATGTCAAAACCGCTTTCCTTAATGGAAAGTTGGCTAAGGATGTTTACATGAGTCAGCTAGAGGGTTTTGTCAATACAGAGTACCCTAATAGAGTGTGTAAGCTTGAGAAATCCGTTTATGGGTTAAAGCAAGCACCTCGCAGATGGAATCTTTTCTTTGATGAGAAAGTCAAAGAATTTGACTTTTCTAGGAGTGAGGATGAATCTTGTGTATATGTCAAGGCTAGTGGGAGTATAGTTAGCTTTTTGGTATTGTATGTGGATGACACACTACTCATAGAAAATGACATCCCAACTCTGTAGGAAGTAAAGTCCTGTCTTGGGAAGTGTTTCTCTATGAAGGACCTAGGAGAAGCTGCCTATATTCTAGGGATAAGGATCTTGAGAGACCGGAGTAAAAGACTAATTGGACTTAGTTAGAGTACCTACTTGGATAAGGTGCTGAAGAGATTCGACATGCAGGACTCCAAGAAAGGAGAGTTACCCATCCAGAGTAACGCCAAATTGAGTAAGACACAAAGCCCTAGTACTGAGGCTGAGATAGCAGAAATGAGACGAATACCTTATGCTTCGGCTGTAGGATCGATCATGTATGCTATGACGTGTACTCGACCTGATTTAGCCTTTGCCTTGAGCATGGTTAGCAGGTATCAGGGGAACCCTTACAAGGCATACTGGACTGCGGTAAAGAATATCCTCAAGTACCTATGGAGGACTAAGGACTGGGTCCTTACCCTCGGTTGGAGTGAAGACTTGAGAGTTGTAGGGTATAGTGATGCTAGCTTTCAGACTGATAGGGATAATTTCCGCTCTCAGTCTGGCTAGGTCTTTACCTTAAACAGAGGAGCAATTTCTTAGAAGAGTTCCAAGCAAGAGACAGTGGCTGATTCAACTTGCGAATCAGAGTATATAGCAGCTAGCGAGGCAGATAAGGAGTCAATATGGCTGAAAAAATTCATTGGAGACCTTGGAGTTGTACCAGCTATTAAGGAGCCAATGGAAATTTTTTGTGATAGTGAAAGTGCAGTTGCCTTAGCCACGGAACCAAGGGATCACCGGAGATCCAGACACATCGACAGAAAATACCATTTCATCAGACATCGAATAGAAGAAGGACTCCTCGTGGAAAAGAGGGTATCATCGGATGAGAATCCAGTAGATTCCCTCACGAAGGGACTGACTCGGGTTAAGCATCTCCAGCATGCTCAGAGCATAGGGCTGAAGGATGACATTAGATTTAGTAGTTAGATAACCTTGAAATTTGTAAAGTGAAATTGACATTAGATGATGAATGAAAGGTGTTTTATTTATGAGTAAAGTATTTCTATCTCTTTTCGATCGTTTACTATATTTCTTTTTCATGTTTTGACTTCTAGAATAATTATGTTTGGTATATCATATTATTCGAACCTCCACAATCAGTCATATGTCGGAAGTAGGTATGAATCAAGACTGTCATGATTGGATGCAGAGGTCTAAGTTGTTGGACATGGCTACAACACTCATGAGTGCTCCTAAGTTCTAAGCATTGGACTCAACCCACGCTCACTGGAATCACTTCATGGAATTTATCTCGAGTGATCGTGAGACGGTAATATCATATAAGTCTTCAAACCTAGAGATATGATTTGTTAGTTATGAGTTGATTATGCATTGATTGTATGAAAATGCATTGGTAACTCGATGTTATAAAACGTGCTCTTGTGTATAATTCAATGAGTAGTAGAACAAATATATGAGTCGAAGTTTATCTGTTCCTTCTTGGATTAGAAGCTGATATCTGGGCCCCTCCATGATTTTGTTTTGACCTATGTACCAGGCCCGGTCAGAAACAAGTTGATGTGTTCAATTAAGTTCTTTGTCAAACAAATCGGAAATCGGGAAACAAACTGTTGGACAATAAGTAAGACATTGTTCCATGTATTTGTCCGACTGATATCTAGAACAGAGGATTATATGATCACTTATCTTAAATGGCGTATCATCATCTTCTCAGTTCCGAGAGACCTTGAAAGAGCTACGATTGGCGATCGGTTCTTGAAGTATTGCAGTTATAGTTATTAGACTTATCCAAGTGGGAGACTGTTGGATAAGGTGTCTAAGTCCATAACTATTTCTGGTATGTACTTGACCCGACCCGACATGGTCCATTTGGGTTGCATGGCACCATGCAATTGAATAAACTAAAATGAGAGAAATAACACTTATGGTTTATTAATATATTGTAAGTTCTAATATATTAATTATATTATTTAATTAGTTTGATCAAGAATTAATTTAGAATTAATTAAGTGATCAAAAGATAACTAATTAAATATATGGGTAGATTATGTAAATCTTCCATATATTATATAGTGAGCTAAGAGGCTCCATGGATTATCAAGTTGGGTTCCACCCATAGGATGCTCCATGGAGTTAACCAATGGATCATGAAATGAAGAGTCATGTTATATTAGGGTTTACCTAATGCAGCACACTATATAAACAAAGGTGTTCTCCCCAAAATCGGCTAGACTAAGAAACAAGAGGTCTAGAGCCGGTTTTGCAAGTGTAAGATTCTCTCAAAGTTTACTCCTTTGCATTTGGCGTTGTGTGAAGCATTTGATGCGTCACACTTGGGGTGCTTGGCTTACAAGGTTTCAAGGATCATAATCAACAACAAGGTATGTTATTCTATCTTTCATTCAAGATAAAAATGTTCCCCATGTATGCTAGATAGGAATATACCCTTGGAATTCAACTTTGCATGATAATTAGACAAACATAGATCCAAGGTTATTAGGGTTTCATGTACACTTAGGAAGTGTTAGAATGCTCAAAACCCATCAATGTCGTCCATGGGTGTTACCATGACACTATAAGCAACTACCACATTGACCCATGAGCCATATGTCATCCATGGGTGTTACCATCACACTATAATCAACTACCACATGGACTTATGACACTATAACCAACTTAGACATTGACCCATGACCCATATGTCACCCATGGGTGTTACCATGACACTATAAGCAACTATAACTTGATCCCTAAGCCATATGTCATCCGTGGGTGTTACCATGACACTATATAAGCAGCTACGACATAACCCATGACCCATACGTCTTTTATATATAATTTTTTGTTGAAACATAGCAACATAAAGATGTATAGTTTATTATTGTTTAATTCTCATTTATAATTTTAAATTAAAATTATGTTATGAACACCTCGTTACTCTATGTTCTTTCTTGACGCTATATACCCTTTCTATCAAACTGGAACTATGTTAAAAAATTTGAATTACTAAATATTTAGTGATAATTTGTACAGTTTGAATTTTTTATTAGTGGAGCTTCAAAATATTTTGCAATTCATTTACCTCTATCTTACACACTTTAAGGCTGCATATTAGGCTAAGTTAATTGATTAGATATAAGGGTTACATTTTATGTAATCATCTCCGACAGCTAAGTGATTGAATCTTTGTTCATTACGTTTGTGCACTTTGGCAATATAGGTTGTCACTCATCTAAAATTTATTTTTATTTAATTTACTATTGTTGTGATTATCGTTTCTTGTTCTATGATCATCTTGATGTATATTATCATCTTAAATTACAACTAAATTATTTAATTGTATTCAATTGTATACATGCCTAGTAATGCCTTCATCAATAATTCATTTTTATTGTATGATTGTTCTCTGTTCATCAATAGTTTATCACCTTTAATAAATTGGTATTGACTATAGTCTTTTGTTTATTTTTAAGAAAGAAAGATGTCGAAATTGAAACCAAAAGGAGCATCAGGTGTGAAGCCAACTAAATTCATTGCACCACAGGTTTTTAACCGCAACAGGACTTCAACTACAAAATTCATAAGCATACAATTACAAGATGAAGAAATCAACATCCCAATATTTTCAACCACATCCAATGCACCCATAACATCTAGCAACAAAAACCCTAAACCTAAATCATTAACATCAGCCATTACTACCACTTCCTCGACATCACTTACAACATCCATACCATCCTCAGCAAATACATCTAAAACTTCAGCAACTGGAACAATACAATACTCAACACCTACATCAACAACCAAAACTTCAGCACCTACATCATCGAAACCATCCTCAGCAGCGACATCCACTACCACATCATCAACAACTATATCTACTACAACAACCTCAAAACCTTCATCGAAGCTAACATCCTCAACAACTACAGTAACTACCACATCGTCCTTAACTAAAGGAACTACCACATCCTCAACATATACATCTATCCCAACACCTACCCCAGAATATACCCCATCAACAACACATATCCCAGAATCTACCCCATCACTAACACAACCAAGCATGAATGGATCTGTTGTTGAAAATGTAGAAGGTGAAAACAATTCCTATGAAAATTGTGGACCAGATGGACGTTTAACTTTTCATGTTTGGAAAAAAAACATGAGTTACCAATCATATCTTACAACTTTTTTCTATCTATAGCCTTTTGGTGTACATATACATATGAATTCAAAACTAAACCGATCACATGATTATTTGCAGGCTCATGCCACCGGGCCCTTGTGCACACTTTATTAGTCGGTCAATTTTATAAAGAGTAGATCCACAAGGGTACACTTGGGGAAAAGTAAGCAAAGAAATGCGCAAATTATATTGGGAGGAGTTCCATGCAGTTAAATATATGTGATAAATTGTTGTTTGGTAAACACTTACATTTGAACTTATGTTTATATTGTTAATGTGTAGAAAAAATGTTGTTGGGATGAAACAATAGACTCGCTGGTAAGGCAAGCTTGGGAAAGTAAAGCGGCACAAAGTTATGGACAATATCACTACAACATGCGAAGCCCACAAAGAAACCCACATGCCTTTAAAATGGAATACAGATGAATACAAGCTAAAATCCAAGCAGAACAAGAAAAATAAGTGTAACGACGTGGCTGATGGATTAGCACAACCTACCCATAACGCTGGATCCACAAGTCATTTGAAGATAGCTTCTGATTTGGTAATTTTTTTAATGGTACATCAATGATTATGTTTATCTGTATATTTGACATTTTATGGTATTTATGCAGAAGAGGAAATTAGGACGTGATCCAACCCATAGTGACTTGTTCATGTATACACACGAAGAATCATGATGGAGTCACTTTAAAAAATGAAAAAGATAGACAAATTTATGAAATATTCATTTCAGTGCAATTAAACTTTTATATTGTAGCTAGTCCATAATGTCATTCATAACTTTGATATCTTTTAACTTATATTATTTTTATTTTGTAGGCAGCCTATACTGAAAAATGGGAAGCGTTGGAAGCTGAAGGTGTTGAATTTGAGGAGGACAAACTATTTTATGATGTTGTTGGTGGTCATTAAAAAAAGAAGACATTGTGGATTAGGTTTTTTTTGCAAAGGCGGTTCCCAATATTAACGGTGAATGAATGTATTTTACATTTCGGAAAAAAAGTGATGAAATGGAAGAAATGAGGGAGCTTGTTGCGAAACAAAAAGAGCAAAACGAAGAGCTTAAATAAATAATGAAGGTCCAAGAAGAACAAAACAATGCAAAAGTCGGGCAACTTAAAAAACAACAACACTAGTAGGTCATACAGTTTTGATATTTTTATTGCAAAATATTTATTTTAGATTAGCTACTTTCCATTTTGCAGGTAATATATAACTTTTGTATTAATTTATGATATAATGTTATTTGATTTTTTTTGTTATTTTTGTTTTTCATATATTACTACAAAATACTTTGGATTTAATTTATAAATTAGTTATCCATCCGTCCATATGGAATTTTTGATACTGAATCTGCAATATAATATACACCACAAAATTTCTATGGATTCACCACCACAGAATTTGCTAGGAAGTCATCAAACGGAAGTTGATAGAGATTCATCACCACCAAATTTGCTAGGGATCCACAACCATGGAATTTTCTAGGGATTCATCACCACAGAATTTGCTATGGAATCACCACCATGGAATTTGCTAGGGATTCATCACCACGTAATTCGCTAGGGAATCACCACCACAGAATTTACTAGGGATTCACCACCACGGAATTTACTAGGGAATTATTACCAAGGATTTTGCTAGGGATTAACTACAACGGAATTCGTGATGGAAGAACTACCACGAAATTTGTGATGGAATCCTATTATGGAATACACCACGGAATACCATCTACCATAGATTTCATTTTGTTGTCACAATTGAGACTGAATGATTGTTTCCCTAGCAAACGCTTGCTATGGGATTTTTTTGGGACGAAAATCGGTCATCGTTAATTTCGTCGCTATTCGTCTTTTGCAACGGAATTTCAGCTTTCCGTGTGACAACTGTCAAATTTAGGTCATTCTTGGACTCATGCATCTTTATAAAAACCCTTCATGCACAGCATGCCATGGCCTAGTAGTATAAATTAAGTCAAAACCTTGCATAAACTAGGATCCAACTAAGATCTAGGACTAATATACTTGACACTTACGATTCTAGTAAGTTGCTTAACCAATAGGAAATGCCAATGCTATAATTAGAATGAAACTTCAAACTTTGTTACAATTAAAAAAGGGTATAAAACCCTAAAAATAAATTAAAGTATTCTAATTATGCTTCAATGTGATGGTGAATATCAAACAATATTCCAAAAACCCTAAAAATTTCATATTGGAACAAATTGATGCTTAACAAGGTTAAGTATCACAAGCTAATATGAACAAAAATTAGATCATACTATGAGCCAACTATAAAGTTGATGGCAAATTCATACACTTCATGATTCGAAATTTGAACCAAAAGTAAAATCCATGAATATCAAATTCTTACAAGCACATATTATGAATCCTTGTTAAAATTGTTGAATTATGATAAATTGATTCTTTTATAAAAAAAAAAAAAAATTAAATGATAGGTTATCATTATATAAATTAGTTCAACAAATATAATTTTTGGAAGTCATTACCAAGTGTAAATACCTCAACAAAACCCAATAATTAAAACCTTAGGAGATTATGAAAATGTTTGAGTTTTATAAAATTTAAAATCTAGATTTATAAAAATTCAAGGGAGACTATTATTATTTGATCAAATGCCAATAAAAATACCATATCCCTTTTAAATTTTCGTCCATTAGGCTTTTCCCTCTCCCCCATGCCTTAAAACCCATCATTACACCTCATTTGAACCACCTACACACTCCATCTCACACTCCTCCAAGAAAACTCTCCCACTTCCAAGACCACTCCTACACATCAGAAAATCCTCCATCCTATGCCATAATTTCTAGATTAAGGAATCCTTGAGGTTTTCTTGCTTCTCTCAAGATCAAAACCAAGGTAAACAACACAATCCTCCCTCATGGTTTCATGATTTTACTTCCTCTTCTTCATGGTTTTCTATACTCTTCGGATTCTATGCCCTTCCATGGCTAGAAATCCTTAATTTTCCCTTGTGGTTTGTAGATTCTCACCATAACACAATGTATGTGTTTGAGATGGTGAAAATTCGGGATCAAACCCATGCAAGGAGTGAAAAAGATGCACATGTGTTAATGTGACTTCAAAACCGAGTATCACATCTTCTTCTCCATTTCTTTTGTGTTCTTGCATGACCAAAAGCATTTAAACCATTTCTAGTACATCTTGGATGCTCATTCACTCCATGCATGTGCTAGAAATCGGACCTTAACAGAAGCATGCATGTTGCTCTTGTCAAAATGCCCTAAGAATGCACTCGAAGCAAACATGCAATCTGCCAGATTACATTGTTCAGCTTTGAATGGCCATAACTCGGTCATTTCTTAACCAAATCCTGATATTCTTTTTGTATTGGATAGTTCCACGAGTTAGCTTTCAAACCCAACTGGTCTCACTGTAGAATATTAAATATCGGAGTTTTTGGCAATTTTTACAAAATGGTTGCGCAAACAGCTCTTTTTCTGTGATCACCATTTTTGCTTTGCATGATCAATGGCCTTAAACCCAACCATAAATCTGGGGAAAAATAATTTAGAAACTTAACATATCCATTGAATAATGGCTGAAATTTCGTGGCTTGCAACCTCACTGAATGGGCTACTCAAATTCATGAACTTCAGCCACATTTACATCTCATGCACCATTAGATGCAACATTTCTTAACTTGTTTGGGTTCAATACCCCTATTTACCTTCTGAATAAATTCTGAACATTTTTCCTTCTAAAAGCCCTCACATGCATGTGATAATCTCTAAAATACCAAGAGCTTTTATTATTTATTTGATTTATTAAAATTATTGCAAGAAATCAAGGGTATAAATCACATAAAATACTTCTAGAGATCTATAAATCCGGAATAAATTCATGGATGACCCGTATGGTGAATAATGGCCCCTCATTTAATTTCTTCGATTTTTGTTAGTGTTTGGTATGATTTCGAATTTTCTTTTTGTTTGGATGTAATAAATCACAAAACCACTTTAGATAGTGTAAAAATTTTATCTAACAATTTTCTCCGCCCTTACCTGTGGTGGGTGACTCATAAAAATAATTTCAGAATTTTTCATCATGCCTTACTATTTTTCCTAATTTTTGGTAATTATAATGGCCTAAAAATAGGAAAAAGAGTTTTGATTATCCAAAATTCATGAAAATTTACCAGAACATCACGTTGTACAGAAACAAGTTGCATAAAAAATTTTATTATTTTTGTTTACTGTAAACTATTTTTCTCCTATTTTCTAATGTTAAATACACTTAACTACACATAAATACCCAAAACCGGATTATACAATTTGAAAACCACTTTTGGTGTTTTTCCCAGATTACGTATACTGTAAATGATGTTACAAAAATTTTTGGTAATTTATTTTAACTGTTTAATATTTAGTCTTCAATTAATGATTATTTAAAGGAATAAAACAAGGAAAAAAAGAAATACCCATTGAAAAATATCTTTTATATTTTTCTCATCCTAGTTATGTATAATAACAGTTAACTAAAAAGCTTGGGTAATTTTGGAAACTGTTTTCTATTTATTTCAATTTTTATTGGAATAAATGATCAAAAATCATAAAATATAATTAAACAGCTTGGACATCCATTTTTATATTTTTCCCAGCTTCGTATTTTATAATAATAGTAAAATAAAAAGTTTGAGAGTTTGTATCCTTTGAATGCTATTTTTCGTGAATTTATGTTGTTATAAAGACTTAAAAATTTGAAAAATAGTTAACCATATCAAAAATTCAAGGAAAATTTTCTGGAAAACCTCTATTTTATATACAATGAAAATACAAGGTTTGAAAATTTTTGGAAAGTGTTTGATAATATTTTACATTTTTAGGAATATAAAACACTTTTAAATGTGTAGAAATACCTTTAATTTATATTATTAAATCTGGAAAATTAATATTCCAAAGTTGTAATTAATCACACGACTTGTAGAATTTCATTATTTCAGAAAAAGTGTAACCAATTAATCTAAAATTCAATACTAAAACATAAACTGGCATTTCACTATATGTAGAGTTTAGTATATTAGCATTAGATTTCAACATGGAAACTCAGTAGCGTGTGTTTGATGTCGTAGGATCCCGGTAGTAAGACGTTGGTGCATTCCGAGGCACTACTTGTATCTACTCGAAATATTGTGAGTATTCACGGACTCCCCTATTTTCGGTTTTTAAATGTTTTGGGGTGGAAAAGCATGTCCTAAACTATTTTTATGTTTGTTGTATTTATTTTGACTTGTATGAAACTTGGTTGCTATATTTCATATGTATGTGTATGTTACTTTAATTCATGAGGACTGTATCGCGGTTAAGTCCCTGGAATCTCTAGACACAACTCACTAACTCTTTTGAGCCTATGGTTATTATGGATAGCGCTATCAGGAGGTAGACAACTCCTCACTCGCACGATTCGTTTGAGTACATTTTACCATTTTATACACTATGTTTGCGATACACATAGTAGTCAATAGGGCACGATTCGGTCATTAGGCTTGGGTTGTGAACTCATGAATGGAAACTTGATGCACATACTATTCTTTATGCACATACGAAACTTGTATTCCCATGTTAGCAACGACACTTGTATACTTATTTTAGCAATGAAACTTGAATACTTATTTTAGCAACGAAACTTGTTACTCATTAGCAATAAACTTGTTATTTATTATGGCAATGAACTCGTTTATCAATTATAGCAATCAACTTTGTTTCTCATTAAAGCAATGTACTTGTATTTACGAAAAGCCTTATTTCAAGCTCGATTTTATAAACTTGTGAACTCACCAACTATTTTCATAGTTGACGCTCGTTTTACATGCTTTTTCAGGAAATAATTAGTAAGTGGATATAAAGATTCATCATCATAGAGCATGCTGCATCGTGTTGAAGCTATTATGAAGTTATATTATGAACAATGTTATTTTGGAAAACTTGTACTTTGTTTCTTTTTAAGCTATGGGTTGTAAACTTTTAAATACTGTTATGGTGATGTATCTTTATCTTTTGCAATGAAACCGTTATCGCTATCATATCTTGCGTTTCCGCTTTAGCGGGGTGTGACAGAAGTGGTATCAGAGCTAAAGTTATATAGAACATCGGTTTTTCTTTAAGAAAACACAACCTATAACAAAAACATACAAAGAAATTCTTTTTACATCAAACATATTACTAGTATAATTAGGTTGGGAGTTGTATCATTGGACCTCGATTAAACATAGCCTGATCACCTATGTTTAATTAAGGAAAGATTTATACAAAGCCGGAGCTAATTATAATGGGAATATGTTCAACAAAAATATTTGAGAAAACTTCATTTCAAAAATTCAAAATGGTTAATTTTGGTGTGTGTAAGCATTGCATATTATAGGCATACATTGTCATTTATTTCATATCTCATTGAAATTATGTCTCAGTCCACTATGTCAACATCGTCATCTTCCCGCGCTTCCGTCTCAGCCAATGAGTCCGGCTACGTCACTATTATCCCTCGACGTAACCCCCCGCCTCGGTAGAAGAAGACCCATCAGAGGACACGGAAGATACAGGGAACTCGGTGGAGATCAGCAATGACAACGCCCCGAGTCAACGACGCGAGGCATCGCCTTCATCGGTGTTGCCACAGCCACCGCTTTATGGGCTTCGCATTCGGAGGACGGCGAGGAAGAGTGTTCCCATTCCAGGAAGGATAGCCACCAGCACAGCAGGACTTGGCACGGCAGGGCCTAGCAGGGTAGGACCCAGCGTTGCAGGACCGAGAGCACCGCCACCACAGCGAGTCATAGGGATACCTGTCAGGCAGCCAGGTATGACCCCGGAGGAGTCCCGGAGGATGCATTCGATGGCAGCGGATCTACGTCACAGTCTCGCTGTGATAGCCCGGCACCAGGAGGTATTGAACGAAGTGATGACAAGGATGGAAATCCTGTTTCAGCATTCGATGGAGGCTGCTGACACTGCTAGTGCTGCTAGACGAGAGGCAGGTCATGCGATGACAACATATTATGTGCTTGGTGGGCTATTACTGATTGTGGTGTTGATGTTTCTTGTTGGGATAACGATTGGCATTTGGTTCTGATTTCAGTATTTTATTTTGTTTTGTCATGAAACGGAAACCCATGTTGGGTGTCTTTTGGGGAAAAACATTTAAAATTTTATTTTGGGAATTCATATATTGTTTTGGTTTTATGACTATTTCAAATGGTAATGAAGAATTTTAATTTATGTTTGAAAACTTTTACTATGAGGTCAAACCCTAGAATTTATTTGGTAAACGGTTGAATAAAAAGATTTTTCTTTTCTTTCCTTTCTAAAATCTATATGCCTAGTATTGATGCAAACCATTAATTTGACAACACGTGCGGTTTTCAAAATAATAGTGAACTAAATATTATACATTATTTTATGTATTTATACGTATTTCTACTATTGTGTCTTAGAACCATGTTAGGAAGGCTTAATCGCGGGCGCCCACAGAACGAAACACCAGATGTTGCTCAAGTTGTAGCACAACAGCTCTTGGAAGCAATCCCAAACATTGTTACTTAAGTAACTGCAGGACTTAATGCTAACCAAGGAAGTAGTGGAGGAAACCGGGGAAACAATGAAAGAGAATGCAACTACAAGTCCTTTATGGCCTGTAAACCTAAGGAGTTCCACAGAAAGGAAGGTGCGGTCGGGTTGCTGAAATGGATTGACAGCAAATGCCTCGAGCGCAACAAAGTTGAGTATGCAACTTGCCTACTCCAAGATAGGGCATTGACATGGTGGAATACTCTTGTGCAAACCCGAGGTCGTGCAATGGCATATCAGCTAACTTGGGAAGACCTGAAGAAGCTACTGATAGAGGAGTATTGTCCCAAGGATGAAATTCAGAAGCTTGAATCTGATTTTTGGAACCATTCTATGGTTGGAACACAACTAGAGAAGTACACAGTCCGATTTCATGAATTAGCAAAACTGGTACCTCACATGGTTACTCTTGAGGAGAAACGGATAGATCGTTACATCTGGGGTCTGGCACCAGAGATTCGGGGAATGGTTACTTCAGCAAACCCAACTACCATTCAGAGTGCAGTGACTTTGGAAAATTGATTGACTAAAGACATGATTCGGACTAAGAATTCGGTAAAGGGAAGTTGTGGTGAAAAGAGAAAGATAGAAAATCAAGGAGAAAATAAAAATGATGGTGGTTCAGGGAGGAAGCAAAAAACCACAAGGAATTTCATGGTGAGAATACAGGAACAAGAGTCGGTGAGGACTTAGGAACGGGGGCAGTACATAGGGCCGCATCCAAAATACGAGAAGTGTAGGTTCCATCATGAAGGAGCATGTGCAGTGTGTCAAAAATGTAATCGAATGGGCCATATAGCCAAGTATTGCAGGATGAATAAGGATGAAAAAAGGGCATGTTATGAGTGCGGGAGTACTGATCATCTTCGTAATGCATGTCCCAAACTGAACAGGGGGCCTGGTAACAACGGACAAAGCCAAGCTAGGCAAAATTTCCAAGGAAATCAAGGCGGGCGGCCAAGAGGTGTAGCCTTTGTGATTGGTGCAGAAGAAGCTCGTCAGAACCCTGAGGTGATTACAGGTACGTTCCTCCTACACAATCACTTTGCATGTGTAATATTCGATGCGGGAGCAGATAGGAATTTCGTTTCTTTAGCATTTAGACCATTGATTGACTTGAAATCGAGAAAAATAAGGAATACTTTTGCTATTGAACTTGCTTATAGGCATGAAATTAGGTCTAATGAAATAATTTCTGGTTGTACTTTGAACATAGCTGATAAACTCTTTAGCATTGACCTAATTCCTATAGAGCTAGGTAGTTTTGATGTGATAGTAGGAATGGATTGGTTATCCAAAAATAGAGCGGACATTGGTTGTTACGAGAAGGTCATTAGGATACCTTTCCCTAATGGAGAAACCCTTATCATACATGGTGAGAAGCCAGGAAGAAGTTTAAACATAGTATCAAGTATGAAAATTCACAAGTACCTGAAGAAGAATTGTATTGCATTCATGGCCCACGTGCTAGAAAGAGAACCTGAAGCTAAGCAACTCAAGGAGATTCCAGTGGTTCAAAACTAAGCCCGAGATATGTTGGACCCTTTGAAATCATTAAAAGGATTGGTCCGGTAGCTTATAAACTTCAATTGCCCCAAGAGTTAAGCGCCATTCACGGCACATTCCACGTCTCCAATCTTAAGAAATGTCTAGCCGACGAAGCATTGATAGTACCCTTGGAGGAAATTAAGATCAATGATAAGCTAAACTTCGTTGAGGAACCGATAGAAATCCTTGACAGGGAGCTTAAACAACTTAAGCAGAGTAAGATTCCGATTGTGAAAGTTCGATGGAACTCAAAACGCGGACTGTAGTACACCTGGGAGCGTGAGGACTTCATGAAGGAAAAGTATCCACAACTTTTCCCAAGCAATGACAAACGATGACATAGAATGAATTTCGGGACGAAATTCTTTTTAAGTGGGGGATACTGGGACAACTGTCAAATTCAGGTCATTCTCGGACTCATGCATCTTTATAAAAACCATTCATGCACAGCATGCCATGGCCTAGTAGTATAAATTAAGTCAAAACCTTGCATAAACTAGGATCCAACTAAGATCTAGGACTAATATAATTGACACTTACGATTCTACTAAGTTGCTTAACTACAATAGGAAATGCCAATGCTATAATTAGAATGAAACTTCAAACTTTGTTACAATTGAAAAAGGGTATAAAACCCTAAAAATAAATTAAAGTATTCTAATTATGCTTCAATGTGCTGGTGAATATCAAACAATATTCCAAAAACCCTAAAAATTTCATATTGGAACAAATTGATGCTTAACAAGGTTATGTATCATAAGCTAATATGAACAAAAATTAGATCATAATATGAGCCAACTATAAAGTTGATGGCAAATTCATACACTTCATTATTCGAAATGTGAACCAAAAGTAAAATCCATGAATATCAAATTTTTACAAGCACATATTATGAATCCTTGTTAAAATTGTTGAATTATGATAAATTGATTGTTTTATATAAAAAAAATTAAATGATAGGTTATCATTATATAAATTAGTTCAACAAATATAATTTTTGGAAGTCATTACCAAGTGTAAATACCTCAACAAAACCCAATAATTAAAACCTTAGGAGATTATGAAAATGTTTGAGTTTTATAAAATTTAAAATCTAGATTTATAAAATTCAAGGGAGGCTATTATTATTTGATCAAATGCCAATAAAAATACCATATCCCTCTTAAATTTTCGTCCATTAGGCTTTTCCCTCTCCCCCATTCCTTAAAACCCATCATTACACCTCATTTGAACCACCTACACACTCCATCTCACACTCCTTCTCCAAGAAAACTCTCCCACTTCCAATACCACTCCTACACATCAGAAAATCCTCCATTCTATGCCATAATTTCGAGATTAAGGAAGCCTTGAGGTGTTCTTGCTTCTCTCAAGATCAAAACCAAGGTAAACAACACAATCCTCCCTCATGGTTTCGTATTTTACTTCCTATTCTTCATGGTTTTCTATACTCTTTGGATTCTATGCCCTTCCATGGCTAGAAATCCTTACTTTTCCCTTGTGGTTTGTAGATTCTCACCATAACACAATGTATGTGTTTGAGATGGTGAAAATCCGGGATCAAACCCATGCAAGGAGTGAAAAAGATGCACGTGTTCATGTGACTTCAAAACCGAGTATTACATCTTCTTCTCCATTTCTTTTGTGTTCTTGCATGACCAAAAGCATTTAAACCATTTCTAGTACATCTTGGATGCTCATTCACTCCATGCATGTGCTAGAAATCGGACCTTAACAGAAGCATGCATGTTGCTCTTGTCAAAATGCCCTAAGAATGCACTCGAAGCAAACATGCAATCTGCCAGATTACATTGTTCAGCTTTGAATGGCCATAACTCGGTCATTTCTTAACCAAATCCTGATATTCTTTTTGTATTGGATAGTTCCACGAGTTAGCTTTCAAACCCAACTGGTCTCACTGTAGAATATTAAATATCGGAGTTTTTGGCAATTTTTACAAAATGGTTGCGCAAACAGCTCTTTTTCTGTGATCACCATTTTTGCTTTGCATGATCAATGGCCTTAAACCCAACCATAAATCTGGAGAAAAATAATTTAGAAACTTAACATATCCAGTGAATTATGGATGAAATTTCGTGGCTTAAAACCTCACTGAATGGGCTACTAAAATTCATGAACTTCAGCCACATTTACATCTCATGCACCATTATATGCAACATTTCTTAACTTGTTTGGGTTCAATACCCCTATTTCCCTTCTGAATAAATTCTGAAATTTTTTCCTTTTAAAATACCTCACATGCATGTGATAATCTGTAAAATACCAAGAGCTTTTATTATTTATTTGATTTATTAAAATTATTGCAAGAAATCAAGGGCATAAATCACATAAAATACTTCCAGAGGTCTATAAATCCGGAATAAATTCATGGATGACCCGTATGGTGAATAATGACCCCTCATTTAATTTCTTTGATTTTTGTTGCTGTTTGGTATGATTTCCGATTTTCTTTTTGTTTGGGTGTAATAAATCACAAAACCACTTTAGAGAGTGTGAAAATTTTATATAGAAATTTTCGCAGCCCTTAACTATGGTGCTTGACTCATAAAAATAATTTCAAAATTTTTCATCATGCCTTACTATTTTTCCCAATTTTTGGTAATTATAATGGCCTAAAAATAGGAAAAAAAGTTCTGGTTATCAAAAATTCATGAAAATTTACCAGAACATCACGTTGTATAGAAACAAGTTGCATAAAAAATTTTATTATTTTTGTCTACTGTAAACTATTTTTCTCCTATTTTCTAATGTTAAATACACTTAACTACACATAAATACCCAAAACCGGATTATACAATTTGAAAACCACTTTTGGTGTTTTTCCCAGATTACGTATACTGTAAATGATGTTACAAAAATTTTTGGTAATTTATTTTAACTGTTTAATATTTTTTCTTCAATTAATGATTATTTAAAGGAATAAAACAAGGAAAAATATAAATACCTACTGAAAAATATCTTTTATATTTTTCCCAGCTTATTTTTGTAAAATAACAGTTAAATAAAAAGCTTGGGTAATTTTAGAAACTTTTTTCTATTTATTTCAATTTTTATTGGAATAAATGCTCAAAAATCATAAAATATAATTAAACAGCTTGGAAATCCATTTTTATATTTTTCCCAGCTTATTGTTGTGTAATAACAGTAAAATAAAAAGTTTGATAATTTTTATCCTTTGAATGCTATTTTTCGTGAATTTATGTTGTTATAAAGACTTAAAAATTTGAAAAATAGTTAACCATATCAAAAATTCAAGGAAAATTTTCTGAAAACCTCTATTGTATATGCAATGAAAATACATGGTTTGAAAGTTTTTGGAAACTGTTTGATAATATTTTACATTTTTAGGAATATAAAACACTTTTAAATTTGTAGAAATACCTTTAATTTATATTACTAAATCTGGAAAATTAATAATCCAAAGTTGTAATTAATCGCACGACTTGTAGAATTTCATTATTTCAGAAAAAGTGTAACCAATTAATCTAAAATTCAATACTAAAACATAAATTGGCATTTCACTATATGTAGAGTTTAGTATATTAGCATTAGATTTCGACATGGAAACTCAGTAGTGTGTGTTTGATGTCGTAGGATCCCGGTAGTAAGACGTTGATGCATTCCGAGGGACTACTTGTATCTACTCGAAACATTGTGAGTATTCATGCACTCCCCTATTTTCGGTTTTTAAATGTTTTGGGGTGGAAAAGCATGTCCTAAACTATTTTTATGGTTGTTGTATTTATTTTGACTTGTATGAAACTTGGTTGCTATATTTCGTATGTATGTGTATGTTACTTTAATTCATGAGGACTGTATCGCGGCTAAGTCCCTGGAATCTCTAGACACAACTCATTAACTCTTTTGAGCCTATGGTTATTATGGATAGCGCTATCAGGAGGTAGACAACTCCTCACTCGCACGATTCGCTTGAGTGCATTTTACCATTTTATACACTATGTTTGCGATACACATAGTAGTCAATAGGTCACGATTCGGTCATTAGGCTTGGGTTGTGAACTCATGAATGGAAACTTGATGCACATACTATTCTTTATGCACATACGAAACTTGTATTCCCATGTTAGCAACGACACTTGTATACTTATTTTAGCAATGAAACTTGAATACTTATTTTAGCAACGAAACTTGTTACTCATTATAGCAATAACCTTTTTATTTATTATGGCAATGAACTCGTTTATCAATTATAGCAATCAACTTTGTTTCTCATTAAAGCAATGTACTTGTATTTACGAAAAGCCTTATTTCAAGCTCGATTTTATAAACTTGTGAACTCACCAACTATTTTCATAGTTGACGCTCGTTTTACATGCTTTTTTAGGAAATAATTAGTAAGTGGATATAAAGATTCATCATCATAGAGCATGCTGCATCGTGTTGAAGCTATTATGAAGTTATATTATGAACAATGTTATTTTGGAAAACTTGTACTTTGTTTCTTTTTAAGCTATGGGTTGTAAACTTTTAAATACTTTTATGGTGATTTATCTTTATCTTTTGCAATGAAACCGTTATCGCTGTCATATCTTGCATTTCTGCTTTAGCGTGGTGTGACAGTCCGCAACGGATTCCTTTCGTAGCAAAATTGCATTTTCCTTGTAGTGTTTGTATAAACAAAATATATTGGCACTTGTACTCCCCCCTACATTAAAATATTAAAAAGGGGTCGTAAGCACTCACCTTAAAGCGCGAGTTTCCATTTGTTCAAATTCGGTTGCTTTTAAGTAACTTCTCGTGTCAAACCGCAAATCCACAATTCTTGAACTTTGAAATACTCTCAGGACCATTTTGTAACAAATTTACGCTGTAGGGGTTGTTTTGTAACTTCACTAACTATAGGGGGTGTTTGGAAGTTTAATTAACCAAGGTAGTACTGCTTTGATTACAATAAACAAAGGGAAAAGCTAAAATTGTTGCTTTTATTCAATGTTTGAAGATTGAGATTGATTATGTTAAAAGTAACCATAGGTGGGGCTATTTTGAATAAAAAAAGGTTCGATATTTAGGGTTGGGACTGATTTTGTAACGTAATGGCAAATGAAGGTCAATTTTGATTATTTTACATTCAAGTTTCATTTTTTTTCTTTGACAGTTGACTTGGTCAAAATCAAACCCGTTTTCGTTGAAGCCCATGTAGACAATTGATTGGTCTAGACAATGGATAAAACAAAAGGAAAAAGGGATGTCGCCTTCTTCTGATTACGTCGAGCCCGACGTATCAGTCAAAAGGGGGAAAATTGATGGAAGTACCAACGAAAATCAACAGATCTCGAGGGAAGGAGAAGGGAAAGGATCTTCGGTCCTATGTTAATCAGGGGAGAAAGAAACATGATCTAAGACCATCTCCAACCCACTTCCATTTTTTCCCCCAAAAATGGAGTAAAAAATGGGGTAAATAGTGATTTATCTCCAACCCTACTCCATTTTTTACCCCATTTTTACCCCAAAAAAGTATATTCCTAGTACATTCCATTTTTCCAACTTATATAGATTGTCAATCATACCCCTTCTATTAATTTAATTTTAACAAATATATAATCTGTACTTTTTTTTCATTACAATACTATTAAATAAATAAGATTATACCTAATTATAAGCTTTTGTAAAATACGATATCATATTTTAAAATTTCAATATGTATTTAAATTTTCATATGAATTTGATAAACAAAAAATAAACTTTATATTTATAATTAATAAATATAATTTAATATATAATACAATATTTATAAAATAAACTAATAATGTATAAATATATAAAAAGAGGGACTAAAACTAACAACTCAAAGTTCATCCCCATTTTTGGGGAAATGAATAGTATAACACCATAATTATAATTTAAATGTATTATTTAATACTTATAATATTGTATTATATATTAAATGGTGTTATACTATTCATTTCCCCCAAAATGGGGGAATATATGTGGTAGGTTTGGAGAGGAATGGGGGAAGAAATGGGAGAAAAAATAGAAAATGGGAGTGGATTGGAGATGCTCTTAGCAACCATTAGAGAAACACCAGTCATAGCCAAGAAATCGCGAGTGGAGGCGGAGGGGAAATTGACCTTCGATGAGCTCCTCCTTGGTCCGTCTGTTTCATCACCAGCAGTCACAAATCAAGGGGAAGAGAACAACTACAGGGTGGCATCGGTAGTGAAAATAAATGGTAGAGGGAGTACCTTTGGTGCTTAAATCGGCTAAGGAAGGGAGAAAGACAGAAGCAGTGGAGCTTCCATCTAAAATCGCAGCTAAGGGCTTTTGGATGGGGCTTCTTCAAAAAATCACAATGGTGCTTAGGCTGCTACTGATGAAGAATAAAGGTTAGATTAGTTCGATGGAGGGGAAGTGGGGAAAGGATTGTTTGGCTGTTTGTGGTGGTGTTGTGTGACCGAGAATGGCGGAGGTGGGTCGTCATAGCCGACTATTCATTGAAAAGGATGGAGGCAAACTGAGATGGGGACAGTGGAGGGAGGAAGCAGAAACCTCGATCGGTGGTGGCGTGTTTGGGGACGTTGAGTGTTAAGTGAGAGAGAGAGAGAGAGAGTGTGTGTGTGTGTGTGTGTGAGAGAGAGTAAGTGAGTGAGAGAGAGAAGGTTAGAGAGATAGGGTGTACGTAAGATGGCTAGGAGTGGGTAACGGGTTCCCCCGTTAATCCGACGTGGTGTGAAGAAAACGCCGGTATAATGGCGCAAACATTGTGTCCCTTATCCGTTATACCGCATTATGGTACAGTGCGGTGTGGTGATAACGTATATAAACTGGTTAATTTCGATCGAAAACAATTCCAATGGTAATATTTTGAACCGTTTAATGACAGTAAAAAAAAATCAATCTTTTACCTCTTCTACACCTATATATATATATATATATATATATATATATATATATATATATATATATTTATATATATATATATATATATATATATATATATATATATATATAGGGTCCGGTTTCAGTGACGACTGTGAGGACTAACCATGGCCAATCAAGCTCATTAAGGGTATTAGGTCCAAAAAAATCGGCTGCTAATGCTGGACTAACATAGCGATGGGCTTTATGACTTCCAAGAAACACAACGTCATTATCTTCCAACTCGCCATTAACCTCCGATCATCAAGCAACTTCGAAGAACAATGAACGAAATCAAGATTCTTTCTACTAAAATCTTCAATATTCGTTACAAATCATACGAAATCAGGTTACCTTCATATCAAAATCTTATCTTTTACTGATAATCATGAATTTATGTTTCAAAAAACGAAAAATTTGCTTCGATCATCATTCAAGTTGTTTTATAATTTGAAATCCGGTTAAATTGAAATTATCATCAATTTCTACTGAAACTCTCAAATTTTATTTCACATAACACAAAATTTGCTTAGATTCGAACTCAAAAAAAGATAGATTACTACCGATTTGTAATGCTCTTTATCAAACAAGATAATTCAATTATGATTCTAACGAATTCATGTATGAAATTGACATGATTAAATATAATTTATGGTCAATACTTCGATTTATATCTCGATTCGTTGATATTTATATACATTACGATTGAAAATACATGATTTATAACAACATTTGTTCATATAAGGAATTGTTGTATCATTAGGTTAAAAATCGAATTTTTATTCATATAAAACTCTATATCTTTGTAATTAATGTACAAAAAACATTTATTTTCAAATTTTTATTGATAATATGATGAGTGATATTTAAATTGACTAATACAAAAGGCTAATCAAATATAAACAATCATATATATAAAAACCATGTTAATATCAGGTTCTATGTTAATGTTAGGTCAAAAACAAGTTATGGAGCAACACAAATTTAGAATGTACAATGCATGTTAATGATGCAGAAAGCGAAAAAAAATAAAACAACAAATTCAGAAAGTAATGATCAAGGTAATTTTGTTGTTAAAAAATATTGTTTGTTTTTGTAAAATATGATTTAATGTACAATATTTTATGAATTCTTAACAGCAAATATTGGATCTTCATCACAGAATGTTGAATCTTCATCATATTGTATACGTGATCCAATTGTGAAAAATAATTAATGGAAAAACATATTGGATCCCAGATGTAGATATCTGACCTTATAAGGGAAAAACTTCTCCTACATTCGAAGAAGGTTTAGCATTTTATAAAGAATATGCTAGGAAAAGTGGTTTTGAAACAAGAATAGAATCTACAAAGAGAGTGAAATGAGTAGAAGGTTATGGAAGAAGATACATAGTATGTAATAGGCAAGGATCAAAAAAGAAATATGCATATGATACTCTAACAGATTCAAACAGCAAAAAACGCAGAAGACCTTCTATTAGAATAAACTGTGAATCATATGTGAGAATGAAGGTCAACAATAATGACATATGGCATATATATGAGATTAAAGAAGAACATACACATATGTTTGTTCATGTAGAAAGTCAAAATTTTCTAAATTCTGAAAGAAGACTCACATTTTCACAAAAGAAAATCATATATGATATGTCAAATGTGAACATGGGACCAAGTGCTGCACATAATACATGAATGAATCTAGGGGTGGTTTTGAGAATACTAGAGCTACAGGAACAGATACAGAAAATTTCAAAAGAGATTGGATTGGATATATTGGAGAAAAAGATGCAGATTTTATGATAAACAAGTTGATGAATAAAAAGGATTTTTCATTTGACTATAGTGTTGGAAGTAATAGAGAATTGACTGTATTGTTTTGGGCGGATGAAGAAGCAAAACGAAACTATTTTGCCTTTGGAGATGTTCTTGGTTTTAATGCAACTTACCGAATAAACAAGTAAGTGACTCCATAATTTATTTATATTTTCAAATTATTTAGTTTACAAATATTAGAATATTGGATCATTATTTTTAATTACAAAATTTTTGTATCAATAGACATTTAGAATATAAATTTACAAATAAAAGATTCAAAAATAAATTAAATCTTTAATGTAATTATAATTTGAATCTTCATATTTATAATCATTATTAATAGAGAATCACTTAGGGAAATTTTGAATTTTAATAATTTTTTACTGAATCATTTAATGATTATCTTAAATTAGATCAAATTTAAATAAATAGTATGTAAGTCATTAAATTATATTTTTGAATCATTCTATTTAGAATCATTTATTTTATGAAATATTAATTTATCAAGAATAATAATGAAATATTTTTGAAACTATTCTGTCTTTGGAGATGTTCTTGGTTTTGATGCAACTTACCGAACAAACAAGTAAGTGACTCCATAATTTACTTATATTTTCGAACTATTTAATTTACAAATATTAGAATATTGGATCATAAGTTTTAATTATAAATTTTTTTGTATCAATAGATTTTGAGAATATAAATTTAAAAATAAAAAATTCAAAAATAAATTGAATCTTTAATGTAATTATGATTTGAATCATCATATTTATAATCATTATTAATAGAGAATCACTTAGGAAAATTTTAAATATTAATAATTTTTTATTGAATCATTTAATGATTGTCTTAAATTAGATTAAATTTAAATAAATATTATGTAAATCATTAAATTATACTTTTGAATCATTGTATTTAAAATCATTAATTTTATGAAATATTAATTTATCAACAATAATAATCAAATATTTTTGAAACTATTCTGCGTTTGGATATGTTATTGGTTTTGATGCAACATACCGAACAAACAAGTAAGTGAGTCCATAATTTTCTTATATTCTTGAATTATTTAATTTACAAATACTAGAATATTGGATCATTATTTTTAATTATAACAATTTTGTAACAATACATTTTGAGAATATAAATTTAAGAATCAATTAGGAAAATTTTATCTCAAGCATTACAAACATCTCTTAACAAGGTGGTCGCTCACTCCGAGTCTGTTGAATCATGGGTTAGGCTATTGTTGCTCCCCTGATGTACTTTGCAAGTGTTCAGGCCTAAGAACACACAAGAACGTAGGGCTCGGAACAAGAAATCATCACAAAATCGTTGTAGATTGAATTCTTTAGCTACATGGGGAAAAGAGGACAATATTGTCACATTAATTGAAAATATGTTTGACAATGCAGGTCTTGGCTCCTTGGGCCAAAGTGCTGATCACTTTCAGGATGGCAGAACAAAGGGAAACACCAACGTCAGACAATGTCTCTGTAAGGTTGTTGATGGGCATTTTATAGTAGCAGTGAAAGTGTTGTGCTCCTCAGGTGTTGCTTCACATGACAGCGACACTATCAAAGCTTTAGAGGCCAAGCATCCATACAAGCCACCCCCATCCATGCCAAACATGATTTATTCTGAGCCTCCCCTTCTAGTAGAGATTGACAATATCCTTGATTGTATTAAATCGTTTCCTAAAGGAACTTCATGTGGGAGAGACGGCTTGAGAGCTCAACACATTTTGGATGCTCTATGTGGGGATGGGTCTGCTTTAGCCACATATCTGTTATATGCCATCACCGCAGTGGTTAACTTGTGGTTAGGGGAAGATGTATGTCATGTCCGGCAGAATTTGTAGCGTCTTCACCTCTTACTCCGCTCCTAAAACCTGACAAAGGAATCCTACCTATTTTTGTGGGCACTATATCGAGGCATTTGTTCTTAAAGGTTGCTTTGAAAGGAGTTGGTAAAGAAATGGCACAATACCTTAGTGACTTTCAATTTGGAGTAGGTGTGTTGGGCGATGTTGAAGTTGTACTTCATAGTGTCAATAGAGTATTGAGTGCACACCATGATGATGGATCTCTTGCAATGCTTACTATGGATTTCTCAAATGCCTTCAATTTAGTGGATATATCTGCCTTACTTCACGAGGTCAGGATGAGGTGCCCTTCTATTTCCTTATGGGTCAAATTCTTATATGGCCATGCAACAAGGTTGTATTTGGGAGATAAGCATATTTGGTCCACTACTAGGGTCCAACAAGGCGACCCTTTGGGACCACTTCTTTTTGCTCTTGTACTGCACCCACTTATACATCAAATTAGAGAAAATTGTAAGCTTCTTCTTCATGCTTGGTACCTTGATGATGGGACATTCATTGGAGACTTAGAGGAGGTGGCCAAAGTATTGGATATCATTAGGGTGGTAGGCCCAAGATTTGGGCTTGAACTGAATATCAAGAAAACTGAGCAATTTTGGCCTTCATGCAATGATAGGAAGCTTCGTTCAAGTTTATTCTCTGCTGACATTGGGCGACAGTCAGTAGGGGTGAAGCTTCTTGGGAGAGCTGCTAGTAGAGATGCAAGTTTTATTAGTGGTTAGCCATGAAGAGGGCTGCCAAGGCTGTTGGGTTGATGCACCTTCTACCACAGTTACATGATCCCCATAGTGAGCTCCTTTTGCTTCGATCTTGCATGGGCATCGCTAAACTTTTCTTTGGCCTGAGAACGTGCCAACCTGTTCACATGGAAGAGGTTGCTTTGTGTTTTGATAAAGGGTTACGTGGGTCGATTGAAGACATTATGGTTTGCAGGGGTCCGTTCTTTGGCGACTGGCTTCGTTACCAATTAGGTTTGGTGGTTTGGGTTGTTCTCAACAGCAGAGGCTTCCTCCTATGCTTTTGTGGCCTCACGAGCTCAATCGTGGGTGTTACAATACCACATCTTACGAAATAGCGATATATGTGGTATGGATTTAGATTATGTTTGTGCTTTAGCATGTCTTTGTGATACAATTCCGGGATTTGACTTTAGCAGTTTCACTAATAAGGACACTGCCCCTCCAAAAGCCCAACATACATTGGCGAGTACCCTATTTAGTAAAATTGTCCAGGACATGGAAGTTCACTTCGATATGACGATTACGCAGAAAGAAATTTTTGAGTGTCTAAGGGCCTCACATATGTCGCCAATGGAGTATCATGCCATCCTCAAGTATCGCCACCCTTCATTTCCGGCTGACGAGACTTGCCCTATTTGTCACAAGGCATGTTT
Organism: Lactuca sativa; assembly: GCF_002870075.4. Taxonomy (NCBI): domain Eukaryota; kingdom Viridiplantae; phylum Streptophyta; class Magnoliopsida; order Asterales; family Asteraceae; genus Lactuca; species Lactuca sativa. The sequence continues at coordinate 182,980,902 of NC_056623.2, forward strand.
GGACGCCTTTTGGTAGCATGCGGTTCATTGTAAAGAGCTCACAGGTTTCAAGTACCGACATGAACTAGTTAGGGATGTTCTTTTCGATATATTTAGGCGCGATGAGATTTCTACCAAGAAAGAGGCCCCTGTGAACTTTCTGACTGACTCATTGGAAGGAAGATCAAAACTTAGACCAGCTGATCTTTTAGTATTTGGATGAGCTGGAGGAAAACATGCATGCATGGATCTAACATGGGTTTCCCCTCTTGTAGGCTTGGGGAGTGGAGTTTTCACTATGGGGAAAGTGTTGGATTAGATGTCTAAGCCCATAACTATTATTGGGATGTATTCGACCCGAGAGTAGCATGGTCCATTTGGGTTGTGTGGCATCAAAACAATTGGATAGAAAAATGACCAAAAAGATTATTTATAATTTATATTGATATATTATAAATTCTAATATATTAATATGAAATCACATTATTTAATTATTATTGATCAAGAATTAATTTAGAATTAATTTAGTGATCAAAAGGAACAAATTAATTACGGACTATTATATATATAAGATGGGCCAAGTTCATTTAATGGTTAGGCCAATTACATGAAAATTGTTTAATTTGAATTGTCTTGTTCATATGAGTTTAATCTAGATCATAGTTTTTCATGACATGCTTGTTTGTTGAATTGATGATCTTAATGTTTTTTAACGGATTCCATAACTTGTCCTCAAGTTATGGAAAACCAATTTTTTTTTTGTGTTAAATCTTCATTAAAGCTATAGGTTACATAATTGAAGAGTCTTTTCTCATAAATAGTTTTATGGACTCGATAACTTGTCCTCAGGTTATGGATGTTCAAGAGTCTCTTCATTAAAGTCTTTAAAACCTATATTAAACTCATATGTTATAGAAATGAGAAGTTTTTTGAATTGTTCAAAACGTGCCCTCAAGTTTTGGAATTTGTAAAGTTTCATACACACTTTAATTCCAAACCCTAGAGTTTTAAAAGTTAAAATTCAACCCTTATACTTTATAGTATTATAAGTTTATGTAATATAATATAATATTATATATATATATATATATATATATATATATATATATATATATATATATATATATATATATATATAAGAGCAAGTCAGTCTTACCGTTAGTAGGCCTCATACACGAAGTCGGTCTATAAGGGTGGTATAAGGTTGTTGCCTATAAAATGGTAGCTTGATGGGTGTCCACTCTCACATACCACTTCCTTGACTGGTGGAGGGTCGTTAACCGAACAGGTAGGACAAGGACTATAATTCTCGTTATAAGTATAATGATAAATATAAAGTAACTAAACCTTTTATAAATTCCCAATCTTAGTTACTTTAGGAAAATGTGAATTTGGTGCTAACCCATGAAATTACACTTTGTACCTTACCAAGTCGTTGGTGGAGCGTGTGTGGGTAACCAGCACACTAAACTGGACTAGTAAAAGTGGCAAAGGGTGACTTAATGTTTATCATAGATCGGTGGAGTGCGTGTGGGTAAACGACACATCGATTACGTGATAACGATTAAGGGCACTAATTTAATTTGCATGGTTATTCACACCTTGTTTATGATCCTCGGCATCCCAGTCACAAAGTTGAGAGGGCACAATTGAGATTTAAAAATACCATTGAAAAGTTCAATGAATCTCAACAGATCTAGGAGTTTCAAAGCAATTAAAAACTAATTCCTTTTTTGTTTTTCATGATGGAAATTGGTGAATCGTCATTCGCCTACGTTCAAATATTTTATAGCTTGAATTACGACATCCCTATTCCAAGTTATAAAATATTGTGTTGGGTCCTAGCATTAATATTGAATATATGGTGTTATATTAAGGATTTAAATCAACTAACTTGGATTTCTCCCATTGTAGAGATGTCTGGTTCAGACAATTATGATCTTCCCAAATCTCTTGGAACAAGCTTCCCTAATGTCACACCCCCAAACCAGATCGGCGGAAACGTTCGAGGGTGGATGACTTCATGTATAGTATCATAACAACCAATGTAATAGTGAAGAAAGCAAACACAACCATCATCAATATAATTGAAATAGTTATATCATAGAGTAAGTTTATATGTTTCAAAATCAATTACATCATGATGACAAAATAAGTTTTAGCTTATCGCTTTAGTGTCCCGTCCTCGAAAACAGTTGATTTACCTGTTTAGTAATTTCCTGAGAATACAAGTTGTTTTGAAAAAGTGTCAACACAAAGGTTGGTGAGTTCATAAGAGTTTTAAATTGAGAAATAAACTGTTTTCCTTGTAAAAGCGATAGAGTATGTATCCAGAAAATCCGATATTTTCCTCAAAATGTGAAATTTAAGTTTCTATGTTATGAAATAGTGCATCCTGGAATTCCCTATAGATTCCTTCTATAATTTCCTTGTGTACATAAGTTATATAAAATTAAAGTTAGATAAAACGTCGAATGTAATGGGTCTGCCCTAGGCCCACAACCAAACGAGGAACAGGAAATAAGGCGGAACCACCAATTCTAAGCCAATCACGACTAGGTTCTATATAACTCTAGCATATACACTTAGAAATTATAGCTGAAAACTAACAATGCGAAATTGAATATGGACTTAAATCCAAGAACCGGAACCAAACCCTAGTGTAGTGTACGAAATAGTAATAGTGGCTGTGAACATAAGCTATACATATCATAGTTCATCGGATAGTGATAGTGACTAGTGAACATGAACTATGCATATTATAGTTTACCAAAAGTGGTGGTGATGGTGAGTATAACCTATACATATCATAGTTCATCAAATAGCGATAGTGGTAGTGAACATGAACTATGCATATTATAGCTTATCAAAAGTGGTGGTGATGGTGAATCCTTTTCTTGTAATTAAGTTCGTAGTGTAGATGAAACATAAACTATACCTATTATAGTTTATCACTTTGTCTCTAATATATATACGCCATAACTATACCGATTATAACTAGCGTGTTCGTTTGTGGGGGTATAATGGACTTAACTATACTTATTATAGTTTATCATAATTATTCATAGTGGTAATAACCCTTTTGTATGTGTAATACCTTTAATAATGTGTTTGTTATGTAAATGAATCCTCAACTATACCCATTATAGTTTATTAAATATTTGTTTGGGTAGTGAGCATAAACTATACTTGTCATAGTTTACCAATGTTTGTATTATAATGGATATAGCCTTGTAATACCATTTGTATATTTACCATACTTATGGAGGTAAGAATCCATTTGTTTTCTGATGTATGTCTATATAATAAGACAAGAAGACATATATGGTAATAACATATCATCACATGAAGGTACACACCTTGCTCAACAAGTTACAAGGTGTAAATGAAATTTAAAACATTTTTCTAGTATTGCCATTTCTATTCTGTTTTTAGAAAATTCATAGAAAAATAATTAAAGGTGAAAATCAGAATCCGTAAATTCTAAGAGTTTGGAAAATGAGTCTAGTTTGTTCATAATTTTTATTATAAATTTTAATGACCTCTTACTTGTGTGAAAAAGTCCATAATCACAGACTGGTCCGGATTGATGTTTGAAATGATAGGCAGTTTTGTAAAAATTACCATAAATTGTGTGCAAGTAGTCATTTTAAAGCTAAGAAGTGGAACTACTTGCACCTAAAACAGTTTTGAAAACTAAAATGTTTAAGTTGTACAAAACAGTCCGTGAATGGAGTCCAACTTTTCTGATGAAAGCTGTTAGAAAATTTTAGTTATGTTCTTGGTGTTTTAACTTGTATTCCCCCCCTAAAAACTTGAGAAAACATGAAAATGTAGGGGTATGAACTCACCTTGAGTGATTTCAGGGGATTGATGTTGAAGGAGAGAAGTGTTCAACTCAAGAACACTTGAAGGATCTCTTTGAAGATTCAAGGATCTAGCACAATTTATGATGGATTTGTGCAAACAATCAATGATTTGTGTAAAATGAAGTGTAATAGTCATAATAAGGGTGATGAAACTTACCAATAATGAGAGAAAGTTTGAAGATCAGCCCTTAAATCTCGAAATTTTAGTGAGGGAATTTGAGAGAAAAGTGATGTTTGATACTTGGAGAAAATGGGGAAAATGTGTGAAGTGAAGAGTGAAGGAAGGTTCTCCAGCTCTTTTGGACGTGAGTTGTTGGGAAAATGAGTGGAGTAAGGCCTTAAGGTGACTAGGAGTGGGGAGGAGTACAAGAATTGGTCAAAGGGATGGGTATGGGGTGGTGGTTGTGTCAAATATTATGGCAAGATTCACACTCCACCCCAAGATCCCACTTAAAAGATTTTATTCTCAAATAAATATTTTTATGAAAATATGCCCAAATTATGATTATTTAGGGTCTTATATGATAAAATATGATTTCTGGAGAAAATCCCGCGTTAAAATAATTAAAAACGGGTTTAAAATGGAGAATTAATAAAAAAACCGAGTGAAAAAGGGTGAAATCCGGAGCCTAGGACCGGAGTCTCGGTCATCAGCAGCCAAGACCAGAGCGCTTACATCGCCTGGGTGCGGTCCGAGGAGAAGGAGGTGCGGATGCAGAGGTCAAAGAAGGAAGGCGTTGCGGTTCGAAGCCAGGGGAATCAGAAGCGAACCTCGAATGCGGCTGCTCCATGCGGCTACGGTCGGTGGCTGCGGCTAGGTGACCGCGGACTCGGCTTAAGTGGCCTCGGATCCAAGAGGACTTGGCCCCTATAGAGAGGCTTCGGCCCAAAGGACCTATTTTCCAAACTATCTCCCCTCTTTGAGTGGTTTCTCATCAAACTAAGTACCGGGATGCCCTCAAATGATAAAAATAAATCGAAAGGGTTTTGAGAGAGATTTCTCATATGGAGAAAGATTTGGGAGAGATTTCACATTCTTGGAGAGATTTGGGAGAGATTTCACATTCTTGGAGAGATTTGGGAGAGATTTCACATTCTTGGAGAGATTTGGGAGAGATTTCACATTCTTGGAGAGATTTCTCATACAAAGAGAGATTTGGGAGAGATTTCACATTCTTGGAGAGATTTCTCATACAAAGAGAGATTTGGGAGAGATGTTACAATCTTGGAGAGATTTGGGAGAGAATTCACATTCTTGGAGAGATTTGGGAGAGATTTTCGATAAGAAGAGATAGAGTGAAAACGATTGAGAGCGGTTTCGTTTGTGACCTTTTTGAGTGTCCGGCTTTGAAATGCAAGGTCCGTAAGCCTTGTTAAGCCTTGTTTAAGGATCTTACACACTTCCGATGAGTATGCAACATTGTTTTATCGGTTCGGCTCGACACTTACCACAGTTTTAGGTTATGGAGATCTAGATGTACGTATTTTTTGATTTATGATCTCTCATTAGAATAGCGAGTTGTTTAGTAAATACATAATGTAAGCCCTAGTACACAAGGGTTAGTTGGGTTGACCGGTTTGACTTGTTGACTTTATTTGACTTTGAATTGACTAGAATTTGACGGTTGTCACACCTAATGAAGATGATGTCCAACGATTGGATCAAGGAAATCATACTTCTCTTCCTCCACCTCCTCCAATTATTCTCTCCTACCCACAAGCTCGAAGACTTGAAAAGTTCAAGATCACTCAAGCTCTACTTGCAATGAAACATAAAGATGGAAGACCTGTGTGTACTCATGCCTTAGAGATGAAGTGACACATTGACAGGTTGAGAATGTTAGGTGTCGTTGTCCCAAGGAAGTTGGCTATTGAATGGGTTCTTCAGTCACTTCCTGAGTCATATAGCGAGTTCATTAAAGAATACTATGTGACAGATCACGACATGACCCTAATAGATCTTTCTTATTTGCTTGTTGCTGCTGAATCAACAATGATTTGGCGCAATGGTCAAGAAATTTTGGGTGGAAGGTCTATTTCTCAAGCTTCCATGGGCATTGACAATGGAAACATTGGAAGCCTAGAAAAGCTTTCTCTTCCTAATGGAAAGGGATCGGCCTTGGTTAACCCGGTTGAACAAATTAAGGTAAAGGGAAAGGCTACATCTGTGATAGTCCAGTGTACCATTCCCAAAGAGTCTATATGTTTCTATTGCCAAGAGAAGGGGAATTGGTTGCGAAGCTGCCTTAACTACCTAAAAGATCTAAGAGAAGGAAGAATAAAAAAGTTTGACTCTGCTTCAGGTAAGTCCACTAACTAACTATGCTAAGTTCCTAATTGTTGTTTCTTAATACATGATGTTACTAGGTTGCATTTTGATGTTTGGCAGGATCAAGCAAAGGGAAGGAAGCTTAAAAGAAGAGTATGATGAATCTGATCGTAAAGATGGATGTCAATCGCATAGTTCGAAGATCGGACTTTTTAGCTGCTACATAGGAGTTATGATAGATTGCTAGGAAATATGTAATAGCATAGTTTTCATTTAAAGTTGCATTGTAAGCAAAAAGTTTTTTCCGCATTTCATAAATAAATAAAATTTTGTTTTGTTTTATTTTATATCTCCTTGCAATGGTATTTATGGAAAATTGATGTTTGTATGTTTCTAGCAATAGTGGAAATATGAATCTGATTCTTTCATTTGTGGTAGTGTCTAAATTTACCAAATAAGGAAAGATTCTCATCACCCAAGTTTCAATTGCACAGAAACTTGGAATCATGCAAGTTGTGTTGTATGATGAGTGAGAATTTTCATCTTTGGAAAATTAAGACTAATTCCTTGCTCACATGTATATGTGAGTTAAGAAAACGACTAAGGGATCGAGTACACATTCTTGTGCACTGGTCAAGTCCACCACAAAGATCGATAAGACTATTCGTCCTGATTTACTAAAGTTTAGTAAATATGGTTATACTTACAAGTTTAAGTATAATTCTGAAACATTGGAAAAGTTTCGATGTATGGAAGAACGAATGAGAAGAATCAAATTAAACAGAAAGATAAAAGTTTCTCAAATCTGAAAAGAAGGGAGAGTACTTTAGTATCATGTTTTGTGATCATCTAAATGATTAAGAAACCATATCACAATTGGTCCTCTAAGGACATCTTAGTGCATTCCTATGGCTAAGCAGAGGAATCATGAATTATTGAAATGGTTAAATCAAGAAAATGAATCATACTTCGTTCCAAAACAATTCTTAGAGTTATACTCCAAGATTGTAACTTGAGTGACATATCTTAAAGAAGGTTTATAACACTTGTCAATTGTAAGAATAAAATGTTTTCTACTCTTGTACATTTGAAATTGGTAAGTTGTGATGTTTTGGATAAACCAAAGACCAACTAAGGCCAATTATGTGAAGTGTTTGTCTTGATAAGAATCCTCACTATCTCTTGAATATTTGTTTGTCAAGGAATGGTTCTTGGCAAGAGTCTTATATGTCAAGAGGACAGTGGGAGTCTAAATGATCCTGAAAGAGTTTTAAGAACTAATCAAGAATAAAACCTGTAGTTTATCACTAGCGCACGACTTGAGGATTGTAACCTATCGTGTTGACATATTCTTATTTTTGTGCCTATTCCAGTTAAAGTTGACTACACATGTGAGTTCTACAAGTTCTCAATTGTTTGCACAACAACATGGAAGCAATGGTAGGCCCTTGTGCTGTGAGGTGGCAAGAATTTAACATTGCATAAGTTCAGTCCATATGAGTTTGGATTTGTCCCTAACCTTGTCTTATGACTATGGTTTAAGAAATTCTCATTGATAGGAACACATACACCATAAAATCTAAGTTTCATAAGGTTTCTCTCTGATTCATGAAAATGATGGTGAGGAAACGCTTTCACTAAGTAGGTTTTAAGTAGATAGCAATTGTGATATTTGCATTCTCAAAGTCGTTAGTGGAGTGTGTGTGGGTAACCGACACACTAACATAAACTTGGGAGAAATGGCAAAGGTCTAAACAATTGATACTATGATTACGACATCCCTTTTCATAGTTCTAAAAATTGTTTAGACACACATATGAGTTATATAAGGAATGGTGTATGATTTTGATATAATCTTATCAAAGCATCTCGTATCAGAAATCTGAACTTTGGTAAGAAAATCGATAAAGTAATGATTTCTAGAAGTCCAACTGATTTCTGGATACATGTCAAAGCTAGTGGGAGCAGTAGTGTTATGATAATAATTATCATGTTAGTGGGAGCATGATAATTATGATAAGTATTGCAAGTTAGAAATGTTAATTATAGAAAACAAAAGTTTCAATTGGGAAAAGTTGATTTGCTATAATTATGGGAGAGGGAATTATACTTCATTTCAATTCTAAAAGCTTAGATTGAGATTTTAATCATCTTTAGTCAATGATATATACATACATATATATACATACATATATATATATATATATATATATATATATATATATATATATATATATATATGAATTTTATGTTGGAATGGTTCAAGTTAAGGAAATTCTATATATATTGCATTCTCAAAATTCGTTTTTGATTACGACATCCCTCTTCATATTCGAATTATGAAAAATGGCAAATTAAAATTATTGTAGCAAAATAATGATCTGGGATCATGTCTTTTTGTGAGACATCATGAATTGTGTCCCATATGCTTTGGATATAGGATCGATTACATGTACTATAATATTTATCCTTTCTAAATTTTCTTAATGCTTAGGGCATTAAGAGGGGAAAAGGTCTAGAATTGGATATAACTAAAATGATTAAGCAATTGTTGAGGACAATCTGAGGTTTTACCAAAGATTGGTTGCTCATGGACAGTTGGAAGTATGGTGTAAATTTTTTGAAAGGACCATATTGGTACATTCTGAAAAAGAGGCAACTCGTGTTCAGAAGTGATTGTCAAAATGGGAATATGGAAATGTCTCTATAGGTGGAAGTTATTCAATCTGTGTAAGATTAGAAAAACTTAATGCAAGAAGGATGTTCAAAGGAATGTACTTTGAATTTGAGACTTCGTTTCCATGGAATTGATCTCCATTGGAGTACTTTGTAATGTTTGTTGCCAAGTCTTTGTAACTTTGTGCATAGTCATTACAAGAGGATCAATACATATGAGTTTAGAATCTAACTGATTTCGGTAAATGGCAGGAATTTGGGATTCTTACACTTACGATAAGGATTCAGGATTGTGAAATGAGAATCATTGGAATTATGTTCAATTTATTTATTTCACAAAGTAAGGATCATAGAAAAACATAATGTGCATACTTGGTGTGTGGCATAAATATTGTTTTGACAAACATAGTGTGCACGCTTGGAGCATGGCATGACTATTGTTTTAATTCAAGTATTAAGTTGATTATTTGAAACATTATGCAATGAATAATGTGTAATCAATATGGTGATAAATAAAGTGTGTTTTATTTATATTCATAAGTTCCAAGACCATATTGGATTCGATTATTCTTGTGTTTCACTTTTCATGTTTTAACTTCCCGAACAACTAGGTTATTCAAACTATCTACAGTCGATCATACTTTGGAAGTAATTGTTGAGGCAAGACCGTCATGAAGGGTTTGTAGTTTGTCTGGGACAATGTGGCTGCAGTATTCATGAGTGCTCTTGGAATGAGATTCGCGTATTGGATTCTGCCCACGCTCATTTGAATCACTTCATGGACTTTATCACGAGTTAATCATGAGACGATAATATCTTATATTCTTTAAACGGAGACGTGTGATTTGTAGTTGGGCGTCATTTGCATATTGGCATATATAAATGAAACCAGTAACTTGTTTGTTACAAAACATATTATTGTGTGTAATTAGATGAGTAAGTGAAAGTGAACACTTGGGTCAAAGTTTATCCATTCCTTTTACTCTTAGAGGGATAAAAGCGATATCTATGGGCCCCTCGATGATTAGTGATAACACCCCAAAGTGCTTGGCCAAGCCTGGACTGATTTGATTTGTTCAATTAGTCAACCGTCATAAATAGGAAATCGGGAAACAACAAATGGACAGAGAGAATGATTATAATCCATGTCTCAGTCCATATGATATCTAGAATGGAGGAATATATGATCTCTTATCTAATGGACAAGTCATTTGACTAGGTCAGAGTTCGGCAACAGCTTTAAGAGCTACGATTGCTAGTCGGGATCTTGTAGTCATATGCAATAATAGTTTTAGACTTATCCAAGTGGGAGACTGTTGGATTAGATGTCTAAGACCATAACTATTATTGGTATGTATTAATCGACCCGAGAGTAGCATGGTCCATTTGGTTGCATAGCATCGGAACAATTGGATAGACAAATGAGAAAAAGGTTATTTATGATTTATATTGATATATTATTGTTGGATTAATGTCTAAGTCCATAACTATAATTGGTAAGACTGGACCCGACCCGTCATGGTCCATTTGGGTTGCATGGCATCATGCACTTGGATAGACTATAATGAGAGAAATAAGACACTTATGGTTATTAATATATTATAAGTTCTAGTATATTAATAATATTAATAAGATTATTTAATTAGTATTGATCAAGATTTAATCTAGGATTAATTAAGTGATCAAAAGAAGACTAATTAAATATATGGGTTGATTGTGTAAATCATCCATACTTATATAGTGGGCTAATGCTCCATGGATTATCTAGTTGGGCTAAAACCCATATGATGCTCCATGGTGTTTTGTACCCATGGATCATGGAAATGAATGACCATGACAATTAGGGTTTACATGGTGTAACCCTAACTATATATGCATCTTATTCTTGAACAAAATCGGCACTAGTGTGTGTAATAGAAGGGCTAGCCGATTTTCATGAAGTGTAGAATTCTCTCAAGTTATTCCAAGTGTATTCGGTGTTGTGTGAACCATTTGAGGTGTCACACTTGGGGCACTAAGCACTCAAGCTTCATGAAGACATTCTACATCAAAGAGGTATGTATTCTATCTTGTTATATTCAATGTTTTATAGCTTAGATTAGGATAATACCTTGGATGTTCATATTTGCATGTATACTAGAGAAAACATAGATCCAAGGTATTTATGGTTGCATGTACACTTAGGAGTGTTAGAATGCTCAAAACCCAACAGTGGTATCAGAACCTAGGCTTGTTTTCTTGTTATACTTGCAACAGTAGCTGAAAAATCGAGTTTTGATGTTGTCTGCCCAGCAGACTCGCCGAGTCCATGAATGGACTCGCCGAGTCCAAGGCAAAATGCATCCAACTCGCCGAGTTGGTTCGTGCACTCGACGAGTTGTACCCCCAGACAGCATATATTCGACCTTTTTGGTTGGAATTGGACTAGGAACATTACCCTAAGATGGTTTTGGACTTATAAACTTGTTTTTGATGTGGTAATGTTCATGCTAATCCAATTTCAAAGATAATTGTCAATAGATTCATGTTTTCAATTAGTTCAGTGATTAGGCTAATTACATGAAAAAGTTTGATTTTAATTATCTTGTTCTTATGAGTTGCTTAGAATAATAGAAAGTTATGTGAAATAATTGGTTTTCAATCCAAATTAATCTAAGAGTTGATTCTAAAATGTGTTATTGTAACTTGTTCTCAAGTTATATGAAAAGTCACATTTAAGTTTCATAAAACTCATAAAAGTTGGCAAAGGTTAAAAAATGAAGAGTCTAGTTCTAATTAAATGGTTTTATGACTCCATAACTTGTCCTTAAGTTATGGAGGACCTAGAGACTCTTCATTAAATAATAAATAAAAAAAAGTGTAACCTAAATTAATTCCATAAGTTATAAAATAAAGAAAACTTAATTCTTTTATTAGGTTAAAGTCTTCCACAACTTGTCCATAAGTTATGGAACTAGAAGAGTTTTTGGATGAAAACTACTTTAAACACATAAGTTATGGAATTAATTAGTTTTGAATAGTTTCAAAACTTGCCCTCAAGTTTTGGAATTTGAAAAGTTTTCACTTATGAATTCTTTAATTCCATGTTAGCCCTTAGAATTTTAAAAGTTAAAATTCAACCCTTATACTTTATAATATTATAAGTTAATAATATATATATATATATATATATATATATATATATATATATATATCTATATATATATACATATATATATATATATATATATATATATATATATGTATGTATAAGAGTAAAGTCAGTCTTACCGTTAGTAGGCCTCATTCACGAAGCCGGTCTATAAGGGGGGTATAAGGTCACTGCCTATAAAATGGAAGTTTAATGGGTGTCCACTCTCACCCACCACTTCCTTGACCGGTGGAGGGTCGTTAGCCGAACGGGTTTGACAGGACTATAATTCTCCCTTCATTAAAAATATTAATGATAAATACTAAGTAACTAAACTCTTAATAATACCCAATCTTAGTTACTTAGGAAAATGTGAATAAGGTGCTAATCCATGAAATTACACTTTGCACTTTGTTTAAGTCGGTCAGTGGAGCGTGTGTGGTTAACCGGCACACTAACTCGTATTTAACAAGGTAGGCAAAGGGTAACTTAATGTTTATCATAGTATCGATGGAGCGTGTGTGGTTAACCGGCACATCGATTGAGGGGTAAACACTTAAGGGTACCAAGTAATTTGCATGGTTACTTCACACCTTGTTTTGTGATCCTCGGCATCCCAGTCACAAAACCTGAAGGGCACACTCGAGATTGAAACATGCCATTGAACAGTTCAATAAATCTCAAAGATCTAGGAGTTTCAACACTAATTATAACCTAATAATACATTTCGTTTATCTTGGTGGAAATTGGTGAATAGTCATTCACCTACCTTCAAATATTTTATAGCTTGGATTATGACATCCCTCTTCTACTTATAAAATAGTTTGTTGGGTCCTAGCCTTAATATTTCATATTGGGTGTCATATTAAGGACATTAGATCAACTATCTTGAATATCTCCCAAAAGATGTCTGGTTTAGACATCTGCGATCTTCCCAAATCTCCTGAAACAAGCTTTCCTAAATGAAGATGATGTCCTTTGGAAATCATACTTCCTTTACCTCCTCCAATTATTCTCCCTAACCCACAAGTTCACGGTCACTCAAGCCCTATTGGCAAGGCAAGGTCTAGGTGTGATCACATCTTGGAGATGTAGTCACATATTGACAAGCCATGAGAGTTGGGTGTTAAAGTCTTGAGAAAGTTGGTGGTTCAATCACTTTCTAAGTCACATAGTGATCTCCTTTGGGACTCCTATGAACCAGACTATGACAAGACCCTTAATGATCTTATCTATTTGCTAAGATCAACTTCCTAAAACTTTATGGACATTGAGAATGATGACATTGGATATCCAGTAAAGCTCTCTCTTCCTAGTGGAAAGGGATTGGCCATAGTCAACTCGGTTGACCAAATGGTAAAGAGAAAGGCTAAGTCTGTGACAGTCCTATGCACCATTACCAAAGCGTCCATATGTTTAATTGCCAAAGGAAGGGGCGTTGGTTGCGAAGCTGCCAAATTTATCTTAGGGTGTTAAAGTCAATAAGTTTGACTCTACTTCAGGTAAAGTCCACTATCTAACTATGCTAAGTTTCTATTCCGAGTTTCTTGATACATGATGTGACTGGGTCACATGTTGATGTTTTAAGAATCAAAGAAAAGTGAAGAAACTTAAAGAAAGAGTATGCTGAATCTAATCGCAAAGATAGATTTCTATTGCATAGTTTAAAGATCGAATTCTTGAGCTACTTCTTAGGAGTTATGATATTTTGCTTAGGAATAGATAGCAACAAGTTTTCATATGGATTGTATGGAAAAGTTTTTCCGCAAAGTTTTTAAAATAAAAGGAAATTTTAGATTTTATTTATTTTAAAATATCCTTACAATGGCGTTTGAGGGAAAAATTGTTGCTTATATGATTCCATTAAGAGCAAGAGTGGAAATATGAATTTGATTCTTTCATTTGTGGTAGTGTCTAAATTTACCAAATATGGAAAGATTCTCATCACCCAATTTTCAGTTGGATAGAAACTTGGAATCATGCAAGTTGTATAGCATGATGGATGAGAACTTTCAAGTATGGGAAAATTAAGACTAATTACTCGTTCACATAGATGTGTGAGTCAAGTAAAGGACTAAGGGATCGAGTACACATTCTTGTGAACTGATTAAGTCCACCACAAAATATTGATAAGACTATTCGTCATAGTTTACTAAAGCTCAGTAAATATGGTTATACTTACAAGCTTAAGTGTAATTCTGAGACATTGGAAAAGGTTCCAATGTATGGCAGAGCGAATAAGAAGAATCAATCTAGGCAGAAGGATAAAAGTTTCTCAAATCTGAAAAGATGGGAGAGTACTTTAGTATCAGTTTTATGATCATCTTAATGATTTAGTGACCATATCACAATTCATGCTCTAAGTGCCTTCTTATAGCTAAGAAGAGGAGCTATGAATTGTTGAAGTGGTTAAATCAAGAAGATGATTCATACTTCGTTCCAAAAACAATTCTTAGAGTCATACTCCAAGATTGTAACTTGAGTGAAATGTCTTAAAGAAGGTTTAAAACACTTGTCAAATGTAAGAGTAAAAGTTTTCTACTCTTGTACATTTGAAATTGGTAAGTTGTGATGTTTTGGATAAAACAAAGACCAACTTAGGCCAATTTTGTGAAGTGTTTGTCTTGATTAGAATCCACACTATCTCTTGAATAACTGACAAGAAAGTCTTATATGTGAAGAGGACAGTGGGAGTCTTAAAAGTCTTGAAAGTCTCAAGAACTAATCAAGAATAAAACCTAAAGTTCTTCACTAGCACACGACTTGAGGTTCATAACCTATCGTGTTGACATATTTTTGTGCCCATTCCAATTAAAGTTGGTTTTTCATATGAGTTCTTAGAGTTCTCAATTGGTTGCACAACAACTTGGAAGCAATGGCGGGCCCTTGAGCTGCCAGGTGGCAAGAAATTAAGATTGACTTCAGTCCATATGAGTTTGGATTTGTCATTATCCTTGTCTTGTGACTATGGTTTTGACAATTCACATGGATAAGAACACATACACCAGTAAATCTAAATGTTATAAGGTTTCTCTCCGATTCATGAAAATGAGGGTGAGGAAACACTTTCACTAAGTAGATTTTAGCTAGATAGCAATTGCGATATTTGCACTCTCAAAGTCGTTAGTGGAGCGTGTGTGGTTAACCGGCACACTAACGTGGACTTGTGAGAAGTGGCAAAAAGTTCTAACCATTACGATTACAGCATCCCTCTTCATAATTGTTTAGACACACCTATGAGCTATCTAAGGGAAGGTGTATGATTTTGATAAAGTTTTATCAAAACAATCTAGTATCCGAAATCTGAACTTTGGTAAGAAAGTCAGCTGATTTCTAAGTACATGTCAAAGCTAGTGGGAGCATAAGTGTCATGCTAATAATCATCATGTTAGTGGGAGCATGATAATTATGATAAAGGTTGCAAGTTAGCAATGTTAATTATAGAAAACAAAAGTTTCAACTGCGAAAGAGTTATTTTGCTATAATTAAGGGAGAGAAAATTATACTTCATCTCAAATCTAAAAGCTTAGATTGAGGTTTTAATCATATTTAGTCAAGGATATATATATATATATATATATATATATATATATATATATATATATATATATATATATATATATATATGAATTTCATGTTGGAATGGCTCAACATAAGGAAATTCTGTATATGGGTCCATTATTTGCGTTCTAAAATTCAATTATGATTACGGCATCCCTTTTTCATAATCTGAATTATGAGAACTTGGCAAATTGAAATGGAAATAGTATAGCAAAAGACTGGTTTAGTCTTTATGTGAGACATCATGAATCGTGTCCCATATGCTTCGGATATAGGCTTGATTACATGTGCTATATTCATCCTTTCTAAAATTTTCCAAATGCCTGGTTAAGAAGGGAAACGGTTTAGAATTGGATATGACTAAAAGGATTAAACAATTGTCGAGGACAATCTAAGGTTTACCAAAGATTGGTTGCTCAAGGACAATTGGAAGTATAGTGATAATTCTGGAAGGACCATATTGACATAATCTGTAAGGAGGCAACTCTTGTTCAGAAGTGATAGTCAAAATGGAGTCTGGAAATGTTTCAAAGTTAGATTAGGAAACTTAATGCAAGAAGGATGTTTCCAAGGAACTGATCTCCTTTGGAATGCTCTGTAATGGGTGTTGTCAAGTCTTTCTGACTTTGTGCATAATCATTACAAGAGGATCAATGCATATAATTTTAGAATCTAACAGATTTCATTAAATGGCATGAGTTTGGAATTCTTTCATTTGCAGTAAGGATTTGGGACTGTGAAAAGAGCATCGTGGAGTTATGTTCACTTGATCTATTTCACAAAGTAAAGATCATAGACAAACATAGTATGCATACTTGGTGTATGGCATTACGAGTGTTTAGAAAACATAGTGTACATGCTTAGAGCATGGGACTACTATTGTTTTAAATTCAAGAATAAAGTTGATAGCTGAAACAATATACAATGAATAATGTGTAATCCTATGGTGATAAATAAAAGGTGTTTTATTTATGTTCATAGGTTTTGATACCATATTGGATTCTATTATTCTTGTGTTTCATTTTGCATGTTTTGACTTCCAGAATAAACTAGGTTATTCTTCTGGAATGACTAAGTTATTCAAACCATCCACAGTCGGTCATATGTTGGAAGTAGATATTAATTAAGACTGGCATGGGTTGGCTTGTAGAGGTCTAAGGTGTTGGACAAAGGGCTACAACACTCATGAGTGCTCATAAGTTCTGAGTATTGGATTCAACCCGCGCTCATTGGAATCACTTCATGGATTTTATCACGAGTGATCATGAGACGATAATATCTTATATTCTTCAAACCTAGAGATATGAGTTGTTACTATGAGTTGGTTGTACATTGATTGCACGAAAACGCACTTGGTAACTCGGTGTTATAAAACATGCCTTTGTGTATGATTCAACAAGTAGTAGAACAAGCAATATGAGTCGAAGTTTATCCATTCCTTTTACCTTCAGGATAAAAGCGATATATGTGGGCCCCTCGATGATTTGATGATGACAAATGGAAGTGCACGGCCGGGCCAGGACTGATTTGATTTGTTCAATTAGTCAGTTGTCATAAATCAGAAATCGGGAAACAACAAATGGACAAAGAGAATGATTATGATCCATGTCTCAGTCCATACGATATCTAGAATGGAGGAATATATGATCCCTTATCTAATGGACAAGTCATTGACAAAGATTAGACTTTATCTACAAGGTCAGAGTTCGACAGAAGCTTTTGAGAGCTACGATTGCTAGTCGGTTCTCTGAAGTCATACGCAATAATAGTTTTAGACTTATCCAAGTAGGAGACTATTGGATTAATGTCTAAATCCATAACTATAATTGGTAAGACTTGACCTGACCCGGCATGGTCCATTTGGGTTGCATGGCATCATGCACTTGGATAGACATAATGAGAGAAATAAGACACTTATGGTTATTAATATATTATAAGTTCTAGTATATTAATAATATTAAATAAGATTATTTAATTAGTATTGATCAAGAATTAATCTAGGACTAATTAAGTGATCAAAAGAAGACTAATTAAATATATGGGTTGATTGTGTAAATCATCCATACTTATATAGTGGGCTAATGCTCCATGGATTATCTAGTTGGGCTAAAACCCATATGATGCTCCATGGATGATCCATGTTGTTTTGTACCCATGGATCATGGAAATGAAAGGCCATGACAATTAGGGTTTGCATGGTGTAACCCTTACTATATATGCATCTTATTCTTGACCAAAATCGGCACTAGTGTGTGTAATAGAAGGGCTAGCCGATTTTCATGAAGTGTAGAATTCTCTCAAGTTATTCCAAGTGTATTTGGTGTTGTGTGAACCATTTGAGGTGTCACACTTGGGGCACTAGACACTCAAGCTTCATGAAGACATTCTACATCAAAGAAGTATGTATTCTATCTTGTTATATTCAATGTTTTATAGCTTAGATTAGGATAATACCTTGGATGTTCATATTTGCATGTATACTAGAGAAAACATAGATCCAAGGTATTTAGGGTTGCATGTACACTTAGGAGTGTTAGAATGCTCAAAACCCAACAATTATAAGTTCTAATACATTAATATGAAATCACATTATTTAATTAGTATTGATCAAGAATTAATTTAGAATTATTTTAGTGATGAGCCAAGTTCATTTAGGTTGGGATAAGCTTGCATGGATAGTCGACGGAGTTTTTAACCCATGGTTCCTATGCAAATGAAAGGTCATGGGTATTAGGGTTTACATGAATGTAACCCTAATCATCCACGCTATATAAAGAGGTCTATGGTTCATGAAATGGGACTAATGCATACACAAAAAGAGGGCAAGGCCGATTTCATAAGAGTGAACCTAAGTAACCTTCTTCTCAAGTTATTCCAAGTGTTTTTGGTGTTGTGTGAACCATTTGAGTTGCAAAACTTGGGGCACTAAGCTCTTATTTGTTCAAGACTTCAAGCTCCATCAAAAGGTATGTCATTCTACTAGGTTCTTGTATTGTATATACTTCATATTATGCTAGTTAGGATGAAACCTTGGAATATTGAATATTTGCGTGTATAATAGTGACAACATAGATCCAAGGTTTATAGGGTTGCATGTACACCATAGGAGTGTTAGAATGCTCAAAACCCATCAGTAAGCTGCTTTAAAAGTTGCATCAAGCAAACTGTCAGAACATGAAAAAGCGTGAATGGAAAATCAACACACATTTATACCCTTTGCATTTGATACTTTCGGTTTCCTTGTGCCAGAAGCTGTGGAGCTACTCAATAGAGTCCAACGGGTCATGCATAATAATGTTATGACTCCAAGATCTATAGATGTTTTTCATCCAAAGAGGGGTTGCAACACACTTGTGGGTCATTTACCCGCTATGTCTAAGTAATTCTTTCTTATGTCAAATCTGAATGATAAACAAAAAATTGATGATTATCTTAAATTTGATCAAACTTAAATAAATAGTATGTAAGTCATTAAATTATATTTTTAAATCATTGTATTTAGAATCATTAATTTTATGAAATATTAATCTATCAACAATAATAATGAAATATTTTTTGAAAGTCTCTCTCTCTCTCTCTGTATATATATATATATATATATATATATATATATATATATATATATATATATGTATATAACTTGAACATTTAATAATATTAAAACATTAGAAAGAATAATTTGCATCATTAATAAAAAATTTACATAAGTAATTTGCATCATTACTAAAAATTTTAATAAATGAATTTGTCCTTTCTTTGTTTTACAGATATAGGATGATTTTTGTACCATTTACTGGTATAGATAATCATAAACGATGAATAACTTTTGGAGCAGGGTTACTTTCAAGTGAAAGCATTGAATCTTACTCATGGCTACTATATGCTTTCAAAAAAGCATTTTCTAAAGAGCCAAATGTGATTGTGACAGACCAAGATGTTGCAATTTTACAAGCAGTAGCAGCTATATTCAAGAATGCAAGACATAGATTGTGTATGTGGCACATATCACAAAAATTTACTAACAAGGTTAGTATAAAATCATAAAATGTTTTTTTATTTAATATAATTGTTTTTTTTAATTATATATATATATATATATGTATATATATATATATATATATATGTATATATATATATATATATATATATATATGTATGTATGCAGTTCGGAAGTTATATAGCAAAAACAGATGTTTTGAAAAAGTTGATTGATCTAGTTTGGAATGAAACAATACTCAAAGAATATTTTGAATCAACATGGAAAAAATTAATGGATGAGTTTCACTTAAATGAAAACAATTTGTTTAACGAGATGTACAAAATGAGAGATTTGTGGATTGCTTCTTATTTCAAAGAATGCACATTCTCTGGATTGATGAGGACTACATCAAGATTCGAAGCTGAAAATTATTTCTATGGGCTACTCTCTAACTCAGATTTGCATTTGATTGAATTTTCAACTCATTTTGATACTGCATTAGAAGGACAGAGATGCATTCAAAGAAAAAATGAACATGATTCAAGATACACAAAACCGGATTGAAACTTGAAGTTGTGTAAGGCCCTGGAAACAAGGAACGTAACCAGTGATCAAGCAACTAACAATCAAATAAGATAAGAACGGAGTAGAAGATGAATGAACCAAGCTTTGCACACGTTAATGTCGAAGAAACGTCAGGTACAACTCGGACAGTGGTCGTACGGATAGTGGCTGTAAACTCTATCGACTGACAATAACTACTGACAGACTTTGACAAGCCTTTTATATAGGGGAAAGGCTGGCTGTAAACAGGTTTACGGCCGTAAACAGACTCTTAGCCGTAAATACATCCAAACAATTCTATTACATGACAAAAGACCCATTAAGACCTATACATCAGATAGCCTAGTCCAAACCATAAACTAGACCCTTCAATCTCCCCCTTGGTTTGAGGCTAGCTTTAACTTAGTCCTTTTCAACGATAAGCACATCAGACCCCCACCCCCATCATGCCATGCCACATCCCTTTTGTGATGATCTCTGCAACCATTTTCGTGTATTCTTTAGCATCATGCTCGAAGATCACTTCAGCCACTTTGATCTGATGATGTGACAAATGATGAATATCCCACTTTCCGAATTGAAGTATGTCTCTTTTGTCGAACAGGTGAAAGCAACCATTTGAAACTTAATGATAGCAATCGCAGTGGTGTCATCATACACCCAATAAATCATATTCGTAAGAGATCCATCACAGAAGTTCTTTAACACATGAATCTGCCTAACTTGGTTGGTCGGTGGCCACATCACAGTCTGGAAAGGCTGTTTTTTCTTGGGATCCAATATTTTAGGGAGTCTTTTAATGAAGGACTTGTTGGGTTATGAGCATTCTAACATTTCCTAAGTGTACATGCAACCCTAATAAACCTTGGATGTATATTTGTCTAAAATACATGCAAATTTCTTTTCCAAGGTTTATAACTTATCTAACATGGCATGGGGAACTTTTAAAGATAAAAGAACTAGATGAATTACATACCTTTTGATGAGTGTTGATTCCTTGGAGTTTGAGAGCCTAACACCAATATTGTGAATGCCTCAAATGGAAATCACAAATCACCACAAACTTGGAAAACCTTATGAAAGTGTATACTTTGCACTATAAATCGGCCACCACTTCTCACACACACTAGGGTGTCAATTCATGCAACATAGGCTTGTTTATATAGTGTAGATGATTAGGGTAAACCCTAATAACCCATGTCTTTTCGTCTTCCAAGGATCCATGGGTTAAAAGCTCCATGGATCATCCATGGACTTCCATATAAGCTAAGCCCATTCCGAAATTAGTGTTAGCCCACACCATATAAACATAATAGCCCATGATTTAATTAGTCTTCCTTTTAATCACTAAATCAATTCATAATTAACTTAATATTAAAATTTAATTAAATAACATGACTTTATATTAATATATTATAACTTATATTATATTAATAAAACGTAAGTATACAATTCTCATAATATTATCCATAAATCGTTTGGGTGAAGTGCTACCCAAATGGACCACGCCGGGTCGGGTCAAGTATATACCAAATAAGTTATGGACTTAGACACCTTATCCAACAGACTCCCACTTGGATAAGTCTAATAATTGTATTTGCCTATATTACTTCAGGAACTAACCGGCAATCGTAGCTCTCGAAAACTCTGTTGAACTATGAAGCGCCATCTTAGATAAGTGATCATAAAATCCTCTATTCTCATGATATCAGCCGGACAAATACATGGAACAACGTCTTACTTATTATCTGGCAGTTATTTCCTGATTTCCGATTTGTTTGACAAAGAACTTAACTGAACACATCAATTTAGTTCTGACCGGACCCGGTACATGGGTCAACACAAAATCATCGAGGGGCCCAGATATAGCTTCTATTTCTATAAGGAACAGATAAACTTCGACTCATATGCTTGTTCTACTACATGTTGAATTGCACAAAAAGGCACGTTTTATAACATCATGTTACTGATGCATTTTTGTGCAATCAATGCACAACCAACTCATAGGTAACAACTCATATCTCTAGGTTTGCAAACTTATATGATAGTATCGTCTCACGATCACCCGACATAAATTCCATAAAGTGCTACAAGTGAGCGTGGGTTTATTCTAATACTCATAACTTATGAGCACTCGTGAACGTTGTAGTAACCATTGCTATGTCTAAACACCTTTAGCCATCTACAAACCCAATTCATGACAATCTTGATTCATACCTACTTCCGACGTATGACCGATTGTGGAGGTTTGAATAAATTAATTATTCTGGAAGTCAAAACATGCGAAACTGAAACAGTAGTAACTAATTGACAATGATAGCAACACTTTACTCATAAATAAATCACAAATTTTATTCATCATCAAACATCGATTTTGTGACAACCCAAAAATTTCCATTCGGTAAAACCATCCACTACAATTGAAGTCAAATCTGTATCAACTAACTATCAAACTTTTGGGATAAGTTTGAGTGTTTTAAGGTTAGTGCTCCAGAGGATATCAGGAGAGAGGATACACTAGGGTTTAATATGTTGCAATAAGTGCCCAAACCTTCAAGAGTTTGGAATATTAAAGTCCAAAAATGGTATTCGGACCAAAAACCCTCAAGGCTCTATAAAGAAAATTTAGCCATTTTGGATTCATTTGTTACATTTCTAGCTAGAGAAAAATCGATTTTCTCTCTCAAGGATCTTCAACCGATCGCCCCCAACTGTGAGTACTTCAACCTAGAGTGTATATAAGTGTGTTATATGCGTTAATAACATGAAAATCAAGTCAAAACAACAAGATTTGGGAGTTTACCGCCCAAGAACATCTTGGAGAGTAAACTCCTTTACAAGGGCCAAAGTGTGCCCAATGTCCCTCCAAGCCTTGGGACAAAACCTATAGACTACCTTTACTTGTTTTAGACCCCCAAAACATTAAGAAACAAGGCAAGAAGTGAGTTCACGGCCAAGGAAGTTCTTTGGCCGTGAACTCCATTTTAGGGTGCCAAAATGCCCTAAATGCCTTCCATAAGCCAAGAGACAAGCATATGCCTTTACCTTGATGTGTCTAGGACCCAAAACAATCAAAATATCATCACCCATAAGTGTTTACGGCCGCAAACACATGACCATATGGTCCATGGGCCGTATACTCAAGATAGAGGTGTTTTGATGCCTCAAACACTTCCAAGGGCTTAGGCATGAATTTAGAATGCTTCTTTATGACCTTTAGGACCCTTATAAGTGAAGGGTTTTGAGCATTCTAACACTTCCTAAGTGTACATGCAACCCTAATAAACCTTGGATCTATGTTTGTCTAAGATACATGCAAATAATTATTTTTCCAAGGCTTATATCCTAACTAGCATGGCATGGGGAACTTGAATCAAATAAAGCTAGTAGAAACACTTACCTTGTAGCTGTAGTTGATTCCTTGGAGTTTTAGACCCTAGCACCAATAATGTGGATGCCTCAAATGAAAGTCACAAATCACCACAAACTTGGAACTTTGAGAGAATAGTCACACTTCTCTTGAAATCGGCCCTCACCTCAACATGTGTCAACTAGTGTTCACTAGCTACAACTAGTTTGATTTCAAGAGCCAAAGCCTCCTTTATATAGTGTGGTGGATTAGGGTTACATCCATGTAAACCCTAATACCCATGTCTCTTCATTTCCATGAGATCCATGGGTTAAAGCTCCATGGAGTATCCATGGACTTCTCCATCCAAGCCTAGCCCATTCCAAATAAGCATAAGCCCACACTATATAAATATAGAAGCCCATATTTAATTAGTAATATCTTTGATCACTAAATTAATCCTAGATTAATTATAGATCACTACTAATTAAATAATATGATCTTATATTAATATATTAGAACTTATAATATATTAATAAATCATAACTTGTACTATTCTCAAATATTATCCATAAATTGTTCGGGTGAAGTGCAACCCAAATGGACCATGCCGGGTCGGGTCAAGTATATACCAAATATAGTTATGGGCTTAGACACTATATCCAACAGTCTCCCACTTGGATAAGTCTAGTAACTATATTTGCAAGTATAACTTCAGGAACCGATCTGCAATCGTAGCTCTTTAAACTCTGTTGAACTAGAACGCGCCATTTAGATAAGTGATCATATAATCCTCTGTTCTAGATATCAGCCGGACAAACACATGGAACATTGTCTTGCTTATTGTCTAGCATTTGTTTCCCGATTTCCGATTTGTTTGACATAGAACTCAACTGAACACATCAATTTAGTTCTGACCGGGCCCGGTACATAGGTCAAAACAAAATCATCGAGGGGCCCAGATATCAGCTTCTAATCCAAGAAGGAACAGATAAACTTTGACTCATATGTTTGTTCTACCACTCATTGAATTACACACAAAGGCACGTTTTATAACATCGAGTTACCAATGCGTTTACGTACAATCAATGCATAACCAACTCGTAAGTAACAAATCATATCTCTAGGTTTGAAGACTTATATGATATTACCGTCTCACGATCACTCGAGATAAAATTCCATGAAGTGGTTCCAGTGAGCGTGGGTTGAGTCCAATGCTCAGAACTTATGACCACTCATGATTGTTGTAGCCATGTCCAACACCTTAGACCTCTGCAACCAATCATGACAGTCTTGATTCATACCTACTTCCGACATATGACCGACTGTGGAGGTTTGAATAATATGATATACCAAACATAATTATTCTGGAAGTCAAAACATGCAAAAGAAATATAGTAAAAGATCGACAAGAGATAGCAACACTTTACTCATAAATAAAACACCTTTTATTCATCATCAAATGTCAATTACACTTTACAAATTTCTGGGTTATCTAACTACTAAAACTTATATCATCCTTTAGCCCTATGCTCCGAGCATGCTGGAGATGCTTAACCCTACTCAGTCCCTTCGTGAGGGGATCTGCCGGGTTCTCATCCGATGATACCCTCTTCGCCATGAGGAGTCCTTCTTCAATTCGATGTCTGATAAAATGGTATTTTCTGTCGATGTGTCTGGATCTCCCGTGATCCCTTGGTTCCTTGGCTACGGCAACCGCACTATTGCTGTCACAGAAAATCTCCATTGGCTCTTTTATAGCTGGAACAACTCCAAGGTCTCCGATGAAGTTCTTTAGCCATATTGCCTCCTTTGCTGCCTCGCTTGCTGCTATATACTCTGATTCACAAGTGGAATCAGCCACTGTCTCCTGCTTGGAACTCTTCCAAGAAATTGCTCCTCCGTTTAGGGTAAAGACCCAGCCTGACTGAGAGCAGAAATTATCCCTATCAGTCTGGAAACTAGCATCACTATACCCTACAACTCTCAAGTCATCACTCCCACCGAAGGTAAGGACCCAGTCCTTAGTCCTTCGCAGGTACTTGAGGATATTCTTTACCGATGTCCAGTGTTCCTTTCCAGGGTTCGCCTGATACCTGCTAACCATGCTCAAAGCAAAGGCTACATCAGGTCGAGTACACGTCATAGCATACATGATCGATCCTACAGCTGAAGCATAAGGAAATCGACTCATTTCTGCTATCTCAGCCTCAGTACTAGGGCTTTGTGTCTTACTCAATCTAGCGTTACACTGAATGGGTAACTCACCTTTCTTGGAGTTATGCATGTTGAATCTTTTCAACACTTTGTCCAAGTAGGTACTTTGACTAAGTCCAATTAGTCTTTTACTCCTGTTTCTCAAAATCTTTATCCCTAGGATATAGGCAGCTTCACCAAGGTCCTTCATAGCAAAACACTTCCCAAGCCAGGACTTTACTTCCTGCAGGGTTGGGATGTCGTTTCCTATGAGTAGTATGTCATCCACATACAGTACCAAAAAACTGACTATGCTCCCACTAGCCTTGATATAGACGCAAGATTCATCTTCACTCCTTGAAAAGCCAAATTCCTTGACTTTCTCATCAAAGCAAAGATTCCACCTGCGAGGTGCCTGTTTCAATCCATAAATGGATTTCTCGAATTTACACACTCTATTAGGGTACTCGTTGCTGACATAACCCTCTGGCTGACTCATGTAAACATCTTCAGCCAACTTTCCATTAAGGAAAGCGGTTTTGACATCCATTTGCCATATTTCATAGTCATGAAATGCAGCTATGGCTAACAGAACCCGAATAGACTTAATCTTGGCTACTGGAGAAAAGGTCTCATCATAGTCCACTCCAGGAATTTGAGAGAAGCCCTTTGAAACCAGTCTCGCCTTATAAGTGTGTACTTTACCATCCATGTCGGTCTTCTTCTTAAAGACCCACTTGCACCCTACAGTCTTACTACCAGGTACGTTCTCAACCAAGTTCCAAACTTGATTGTCATACATGGATTGTATCTCGCTATCCATGGCCTCTTTCCATTTAGCAGCCTTAGGGCCTGCCATGGCTTCCATGTAGCTGTTAGGTTCATCTAGACCTACTAGTGTCTCATCACTAATAAGTGTCTCACCTTCCGTAGTAATATGGAAACCATAGTAATGCTCAGGTGCATTCCTAACTCTCGTGGAACGCCTCAGAGGTACAGGCTCATCAACTGGCTCAACAGGAGTTTCCTCCTCAAGTTGAGGGCTAGTGTTTGAAGTTCCTTCACCGCTTGATTCTTGAATTTCTTCAAGATCAATTTGCCTCCCACTGTCTCCTTGGCTTATAAATTCTCTCTCTCGAAAGACTCCTCTTCTTGCTACAAAGACCACATTGTCACTAGGTCTGTAGAAGAGGTAACCAAAGGATTGCTGTGGGTAGCCGATGAAAATACACCTCTCGCTTCGAGGTTCGAGCTTATCATGAGTCTCGCGTCTCACGAAAGCCTCACAACCCCAAATCTTGATGTGGTCTAGCTTAGGTACTTTGCCAGTCCACATCTCGTGAGGAGTTTTGGCAACTTTCTTTGTAGGGACAAGATTAAGAATATGGGCGGCAGTCTCTAAGGCATACCCCCAGAATGAGATTGGTAGCGTAGCTCGACTCATCATGGAACGAACCATATCCAACAAGGTTCGATTACGCCTCTCAGCCACACCATTCAACTGTGGTGTCCTGGGAGGTGTCAATTGTGAGACAATCCCACATTCCCTAAGATAGTCGAGGAACTCTGAACTAAGATACTCACCTCCTTGATCGGATCGAAGCATCTTAATGTTCCTGCCCAATTGATTCTCGACTTCCTGTTTAAATTCCTTAAACCTCTCGAAAGTCTCTGACTTATGCTTGATTAAGTAGACATATCCATATCTACTGTAATCATCAGTAAAAGTCAAATAATAACGATTAGCATCCCTTGTGACATGTTTGAATGGTCCACACACATCCGTGTGTATAAGGTCCAACAAACCTTCACCCCTCTCACACGAGCCTGTGAAGGTGACTTTGTCATTTTTCCAAGTAAGCATGATTCGCAACTATCATCTGACTTTAGGTCAAACGACTCCAAGACTCCATCCTTTTGGAGTTGGCCTATGTGTTTCTTGCTTATATGTCCAAGACGACAATGCCATAATGATACTTTATCCAAGTTATTATTATTAGTAGAATCAATACACAAAACATTATTTCCCAAGTTATCTACAACAGATACAGCTTCATACACACCATCACAAGGTAATGCTTTAAAATAAAAAACATTATTATAGAAAACATCTATAGAACCAACTTCATTATTAAATGAAAAGGTAAACCCTTGTTTGTACAAAGCATGAAAGGAAATAATATTTCTTGCCATTCCTGGCGAATAACAACACTTATTCAAATCTAAATTAAACCCACTACTTAGCGATAAAGTATAAACTCCAATCTTGGTAACAGGTAAAGCTTTCCTATTCCCCATGATCAAGTTTATTCTTCCTTGCTCCACATTCTCACTTCTTCTTAGTCCCTGCAAGTCACAACAAATATGAATACCACAACCGGTATCAAGGACCCAAGACTTAGAATGGGGTGAGTTATTAGAAATGATAGTGTAAGTACCTGCATGGTTGGGTTTGACTTTCCCATCCTTCACATCCTGTTGGTACTTTGGGCAGTTCCGCTTCCAATGAGATTTTTCATGACAATAGAAGCATTCAGCCTCTTTTGGGTCAAAAGAAGGAGTGACGAAACCTTTCTTGGTTCCACTTGAAGAAGAGCCATCAAGGGTCCGAGCCTTGGTACCCTTCGAGGATCTCTTTCTCTTCCTCCATCGATTTTTCCCAATTGCCAAAACCGGAGTTGAGTTTGGAGTAGGAGTGATAGCAACCGACTTCCCCTTAAGACCTGATTCTGCGGTCTTGAGAAGTCCCTGAAGTTTGCTGAGTGTGACCTCTTCCTTATTCATGTGATATGTCATACGGAATTGATCATAACACGATGGTAAGGAGTGCAAAATGATATCTATTGCAAGATCCTCAGGGAAGTTCACATTAAGCTTCAGCAAACGATCCACATACCTTTGCATTTTCTGCATGTGGCTCGTGACAGATTCCCCGTCCTTCATCATGGTTGTTATCATGGAGCAGATGATTTCATACCTCTCTTGTCTTGCACTTTGATGGTATCTTTCCATCAAATCTTGGTGCATTTCATAAGGGTAGTAATCCTCATAAGACTTTTGGAGTTCCGCTGTCATCGTGGCCATCATGATGCAAGCCACTTTCGTAGCATCCCTTTCATGTGCCCGAAATTCAGCGATCTCCTGAGGAGTTGCAGTGGTCTCATCAATCTCCTTAAGCTCCTTGTCAAGAACATATTCTTTGTCCTCGTAGCGGGTAATCATCCTGATGTTTCTGTTCCACTCATTGAAGTTGGATCCATCAAAGGTGACTTTCCCACACAAGTTCATAAGGGTAAAGGAGCCATTAGGATTAGAGCCAGAAGCAGCATTGTTTGAAGACATCTAAAAAGAAGAGAACAAGATTAGTTTAGATATAAGAGAGTCCTTAATAAAACACCCAAATGTAATATTAAGGCTAGGATCCAATCACAATATAATATAACTTAGAAGAGGTATGCTGTAATCTAAGCTATACCATATTTGAAAGGTAGGTGAATGACGATTCACCAATTTCCACCACGAAAACCGAAATATTTAAGTATTAGGCTTTGATTGGTTCTTAGAAATTCCTAGATTCTTTGAGATTCAATGAACTTTTCAAAGGCATGTTTCAATCTCGAGTGTGCCCTCCAGGTTTTGTGACTGGGATGCCGAGGATCACAAAACGAGGTGTGAAGTAACCATGCAAATCACTTGGTACCCTTTAAAGTTTATCACTCAATCGATGTGCCGGTAAACCACACACGCTCCATCGATACTATAATAAACCTTTAAGTCACCCTTTACCTACCTTGTTAAGTCCAAGTTAGTGTGCCGGTTAACCACACACGCTCCACCAACGACTTAAACAAAGTGTAAAGTGTAATTTCATGGATTAGCACCTTATTCACATTTTTCCTAAAGTAACTAAGATTGGGAATTTAATAAAACATTTAGTTACTTTATAATATTCATCATACTTTGAATGTGAATTTATAAGTCCTTGTCTTACCCGTTCGGCTAACGACCCTCCACCAGTCAAGCAAGCGGTGGGTGAGAGTGGACACCCATTAAGTCACCATTTTATAGGCAACAACCTTATACCCACCTTATAGACCGGCTTCGTGAATGAGGTGTACTAGCGGTAAGACGACTTTGTTCTTATACATATATATATATATATATATATATATATATATATATATATAATTAAATCATAATAATATAAGTATAAGGGTTGAATTTTAACTTTTAAAATTCTAAGGGTTGGAACTAAAGTTTTAACTTAACTTTACTTGTTCCAAAACTTGAGGGCAAGTTTTGTAAACTTTCAAAACTTTTCATATCTTGTAACTTATGAGTTTAATAGAGTAATAAAATGAGGACTTTTCATTTTTCTAACTCTTGTGTTCTTTTAATGGTTTTTTAATCCAAGAGACTTTTGGTTTTCCATAACTTGAGGACAAGTTATGGACTCCATTAAAACACATTATGATCAAGAATTAAACTACCACATAGGTTACAAATAATTCCTATGATCATCTAAACTTCATAAGAACAAGAACATGAATATGAACACTTTCAAGAATCAAAATCACATTAAACTTTGTAATTTTGATAACTAGTTGTTGTAAATGAATTAGCAAAAACATTACACCAGCTAAAACAAGTTTTCAAGTACCAAAACAGTTTAGGGTAATGTTTCCAATCCATTTCCAGCAACTAAAGTCGAAAATCTGCACTCTGTCGACCCTACTCGCCGAGTGCATTGAACCTACTTGCCGAGTAGGTTGAAGATACAAGTGAACTCGACGAGTCCCCCCATGGACTCGCCGAGTCCATTCGTCAGACAGCAAGTTTTTCGACTTTTTCCAACTTTTAATCACAAGTATCAAACAAACAGACCTAGGCTCTGATACCACTGAAGGGTTTTGAGCATTCTAACACTTCCTAAGTGTACATGCAACCCTAATAAACCTTGGATCTATGTTTGTCTAAGATACATGCAAATAATTATTTTTCCAAGGCTTATATCCTAACTAGCATGGCATGGGGAACTTGAATCAAATAAAGCTAGTAGAAACACTTACCTTGTAGTTGTAGTTGATTCCTTGGATTTGTAGAGCCTAGCACCAATAATGTGGATGCCTCAAATGAAAGTCACAAATCACCACAAACTTGGAACTTTGAGAGAATAGTCACACTTCTCTTGAAATCGGCCCTCACCTCAACATGTGTCAACTAGTGTTCACTAGCTACAACTAGTTTGATTTCAAGAGCCAAAGCCTCCTTTATATAGTGTGGTGGATTAGGGTTACATCCATGTAAACCCTAATACCCATGTCTCTTCATTTCCATGAGATCCATGGGTTAAAGCTCCATGGAGTATCCATGGACTTCTCCATCCAAGCCTAGCCCATTCCAAATAAGCATAAGCCCACACTATATAAATATAGAAGCCCATATTTAATTAGTAATATCTTTGATCACTAAATTAATCCTAGATTAATTATAGATCACTACTAATTAAATAATATGATCTTATATTAATATATTAGAACTTATAATATATTAATAAATCATAACTTGTACTATTCTCAAATATTATCCATAAATTGTTCGGGTGAAGTGCAACCCAAATGGACCATGCCGGGTCGGGTCAAGTATATACCAAATATAGTTATGGGCTTAGACACTATATCCAACAATAAGTATATTTGTCCATGAGTTTACAGTAGTAAACTCATTTGGGCCGTGAACACCTCAAAAACTCCAAAGAAGGTGGTCTTTCTCATCCTAGGCTAGAGCTAATGTCCCTAAATCATTCCCTAGCTTTTATACTTGCATTCCCACATGTGTAGCCACGAGTCTACGACCATAAACTCCCTTGGGCCGTGAACTCATGGTAGTAAACTCATATGTGTGCCTTGTACCTTCCTATGTTGAATCACATGTGATTCCAACACTTGGTCAAGATGTTTCCTAGTCCCGGAATGTGTTATCTTTCATATAGTTGTTTATAAACACTATATTCGTGTCATTATGTGTCCTTAAATATCATTTAGGACTTATTGTGTCTCGGGACTTCATTCGTGGAACTTCTCATCCTTACACGCATACCCGTTTGAATCACCCACATCAGGTGAGTTCATACCCTGTAATGAATCTTTTAACTATTTTAATTGTTTTAAGGGGCGGGGGGGATACAAGTTCAACACAATGATAATTGTGTAAATTTTTGTTATAAACATCTTTCAAAATGTTACTTATGTTTTTTATAAGTTGTTAAAACATTTCCAAAACTCTTCTAATGGTTATGTTACTTTATAGCTATACAAAACTCTATTTTTAAAGTATAAGCATAACTTTGTAGATAAATGAGTCTTTTCAGTATCAGTCCAGTTAGAACATTAGTAAACTATTATAGGTATAGTTTAGGAGAATGCTATTCATTACTTCTAGTACAATGAAGCACACAAAGAGTCAGAACAGAAGAGAACAGAACAAACAAGTAAATTTGCTATAGCATGATAACACGCAGACAGGATCCAACTTTAATGTGAAATACACGGCTTGCATGGATTTGCTCAGGTCGCGTACGGTTCCCTCAATCTCCATACATGAGAGCTGGTTAGTAGGGGTTCCAGCTTTCACATTATGACCGTAATAAAACACACATATGTTTTTAGGTTGATAGTACCTCCATATGTCAATATAAATGACATCAGGGTACTCATTTCTCCCATTACTTTCATAAAGTGTCAGTAACACTTGAAGGTTAATCTATTCTCTATTCGAGATAGGTTATAAACTAGGGAGAATGTACTTTACAGTTGACAAAGGAACAGTAGAGTCTAGGTAGAAGACTGCTTTCAAAACAGTAGGGTCTTGGTAGAAGACTGCTTTCAAAACAGTAGGGTCTTGGTAGAAGACTGCTTTCAAAACAATTGAGTCTTGGTAGAAGGCTACTTTTAAAAAGTTAGAACCATGATGCTACCCTTATGATTCCTTAATGTATACACTATAGGATACATATAAGTTAAGTAGATTCCGACAGCTAATAGGATGTGTGTTCTTCGCTGTACGTCCTGTTCCCGTTGGATGTGGGTTTACACCGAGGTCACCCAATCTATTATCTACCCGAATCTATATATATTTATGCTTAGTATACATTAAGTCATCATAAGGGTACCAGGTATGGATCAGGTCATTGGACACAGGGTCAATGCACAGTTTTTCTAGTACAAAACTTTCGTTTCAAAGTCAGTACTTTTGATATACAAAACTAGCGATTTCCCAGTTAAGGGCTTAATCCATTTTATTAAGCCATTACAGTTTTAAAGACTTTAAGTGAGTTAACTCTATAATACCTTAGTTTATACACCATGTTTATATATAAGACTAATATCCGACAACTAATAGGATGTGTGTTCTTCGCTATACGTCCTGTTCCCGTTGGATGTGGGTTTACACCGAGGTCACCCAATCTATTATCTACCGAATACCAATTTATATATAGCAGTATAAACAAAGCTATTATAAAAGTAATCACCATAGTCGATATTTTATTATAAGAAATATAGGTTTTCTTAAAAGGAACTCTACATTAGACATAAAGGAACCATTACAAATAACTCCATGAGTAACAAGTGAATACACCAAGGTTATATATGACAACGATCTAACAACCAATGGAATATGTGCTATCCGCCTTACTTACTGTACCCCATCGGGTTGTAGGTTGAGGGCAGATGCGCATAATCGATTGTTTGTTTACTCCAAGTATATATAACTTGTACCCACTTATTACGCATAGAAAGGCTTGTAGTGTCATTTTACTCAACTCCCATTTTAAGTAGGAAATATATGATTTTCTAGAGGAACATGCAACTTTACAAAACAACACCTTACAGCTTACAGTACTTTACATATACATTTTCAACCACATTTTTACAGCTTACTCACATCACTAAAATCTTATGAACTCACCAGCTTAATTGCTGATCAAATCTTTCAAATAACTTGTATTCTCAGGAGACTGTTAGACAGGTGCTCGTGCTGGGGATCTAGAAGATGGAGCATTATAGGTTCAAGTCTTGTTTTGTTATTTGTTTATGACTTCTATGTTTTGTGAACACATACATTGTAAACACTTTCTTTCTAAATGAAATGGTTGTTCATTACTTGCTTACCATATACATATCTCGTGATACTTCACATGACGTCCTCCACCCCCGAACGTTTCCGCCGTTCCGGTTTCGGGGTGTGACAGATTGGTATCAGAGCATTGTTTATAGTGAACTAAGTATATCAACCGATAAAAGATATACGTCTATAAATACAATGGGGCTTAAGTGCTCTAGATAATGATATATTTTCGATTATAACTTCAAGTTATAAAAATATACCTACTTGCTCATACATGTACATAATAGAACTAGGATCACGAGGAGAACATAACTAAAAGTATTTAGAGGATGGACACTGTCGTCAACCTGAACAGTTATGTAGTCATAGCTAGGATCATTATAGCCTGATCAACTATATTCATTCGAGATGTGACCAACATGTGTTTGGGAATGATGTGGTGTTGCAACAGGGTTAAAACTTACCAGAACACCAGTTAAGAGAGTGCCAGAACAAGTACAGTTAGAGTTGGAGTACTATGGAAGTATTCTATGATACGATAGCGTGATAACAAGTCTAGAACATAACAAGTACATTACGTTAGGATACTATAGGAGTATTTTAGTCCAGATACGTAACTTATGTGATAACTTAAAAGACCCTTGCGGATAGGTCTATAATCTTACAGGGTATATTCATAAAGTTTTATATATAATCAAGACCTTATAGACATAGAATCTGTGACCGAAGCTTCGCTATCCATTCCTTTTAAGTAAGTAGTGTTGAGGTGGGATCAATTGTTCGAAGGTCTATTTGATCTTCAATTATATACCATACCAACTGGTATACCTAGTATAATTATAGGAAGATTTCGTAAGGATCACCCCATAAAGTTACCTTAAAGCTCATAGATTCTTTAGTCACTTTCATTCTCGCACGACAAGCCCAGATAAATGTAACCACTTCCTCATAGTAGACAACAAAAGAGTTAAGGAGGAACAAGGACAAACCAATGAGAAGATTTCAAGGAAAGATCAGCCGAAGTAACCAAAAACGTCTTACGCGTCGCGCTAATAAATATTAACTAGGTTAATTTAGCGAGCAAGTGGAAACACTGCTCACATTACATGTGTTAGAATTATTTTCTTACATGCAACTAGTAACAGTTATTCAGGAAACAGATATTCATTCGAGGATAGTTATTTCAAATTCATAGAGTTTATTTGGTATAGACTCATTTATGAATTATTTCTAGAACCCTGTGGAAGTCAGGACCTGATACATCCAGAACTATGATAACCTTGTCTGTTCAGCTTTCGGCTTGTGTCCGTTGCTATAGACTTATTCCGTCTCATCTTTGTTTTCTTTTAGCAAGGATGCCTCCTCGTAGATCACCCAGACACGCTACTTCGATAACTCCCATACCTTCTCCACAAATCGATGCAGCAACTTTGAACGTTGTAGTGGCCGAGGCTATGGCAATAGCCAGGGCACAATATCACTCCACCAGTATAGGTGGAGGCGAAGCGCCTACCGATTCTACTCAAGGTGAGGTCCCTGTGCGCCAGGGAAAGTTCTCCTACAAGGACTTCACCAGATGCCAACCACTGTCCTTTAAAGGGACTGGAGGAGTCATTGCCCTCCTGCAATGGTTTGAGAAAACAGAGTTGGTCTTCGAAATCTGTTTATGCCCCGAAGGAAGCAAAGTGAAGTTGGCTGCCTGCACCTTCGATGGCAAGGCCCTAACATGGTGGAACAACCATGTTAAGTCACTGACTCTATCAGTGGCAAACTCCATAGGTTGGGAAAACCTAAAGGAGTTAATGCGGGAAGAATATTGCCCGTTAGGCGAGATTTAAAAACTGGAACAAAAGCTGTGGGATCTCACTATGGTCGGCTCAGACATAGTGACCTACATGGACCGGTTCAGCGAACTAGCAGCTCTATGTCCCGAGATGATTACCTCGGAAAAGAAGAACTGCTCCGACCCAAGGAAATGTGTTATCTTCTAACCCAGCCACGTTCGATAGTGCTAAATGCTTGGCTCAGCGACTCATCGATCATGGAGTCCGCCACAGCGTAAAAGTCCCTATTCCCGAGTCATCAAGGGAAGAGGACTATAATCAAGAGTCGGAGAACAAGAGAAAGAAGAAGCGAACAACACAAGACATCCCGCAAGAGCAACAAGCGAGTACTATGTACGCCGCTATGACGCCTGCTGCTTCAGCATCTGCCAGTCGTTATGCTGGAAACCTTCCAAAGTGTTGAAAGTGCAACTTTCACCACACTTGAGTGTGCCGAGAAATGCAGTGTCTGAACTGCCACAAAAAGGGACACACAGTCCGTTACTGCAGGGCACCAGCTCAACCGATCTCCCAAGTACTTGGAGCTGAAGAAAACCGAGCCTGTTATGACTGTGGTGAGAATGGACACATTAAGAGGGACTGCCCAATAATCAAGAACTCAGGCACGGATGGACGTATTCTGATGATCACCACAGGAGAATCTACCTCGGAGTCGCCGTTGAGTAGTGGTACGTTTTTCAAAAATGTAATTACTTTTAAAAATTAATTTATATTCATATAAGATTAAAATTTGGGGATGACACTTAAAAGTAACTATAACAACTCACATGTTGAAATAGGTCGTAATATTCAAGAGAATTAAAAGATCCCTTAGAGAAGCTATTATGACTCACCATATACATCAGGGTTGTGCGCAACTGAGATGTTGCAGACGTAGAGTGAGCGACTCCGCTTAGGTCCCCTTTCCTTAATTGGTTGAGGATTTGAGGCAAAGATGCTCAGTCGACTGCCTGAATCATCTTAAGTATTCACAACTTGTATATGACGGGCGATGGTAGTGGTACCATGGGGGATCATAGTATAAAAGTATCCTTTCAGTTAGTAAAGCACTTTTATTTGTATGTATGCACACATAGCGGTACGATACATAGGAGTGTTAATTTCAAAATAGAAAAGAGGAAACTCGAGATTAGTTACAAGGAGTACATTGTTGAACATACTAGGAGTAGAGTACTAAGCATACCAGGGATACATCGTCGTTCATCAGACGTTGTTCGGTATAGAGTTCGTTGTTTTCTTTCGTCATGAGTTGGCGTGGTCCTCACCATACTGAGTTCATATGTTTCTATCGCCTCGATCGGCAAGTTCTCAAAACTTTCGTCATTCGTATCGAAGGTCCGACCTAAACCTAAACTTTATCTTTCGCATTCTAAACCCTCAAAGTACTCATGCGAAGAGTACTTAGTCCTCCGAAGCCTTATCGTCAGACGTCCGCAAACCGTCACGAAATACCACTCGTCCAGTAGACCAATGTTCGAGCATAGAGGCTATGGACGAATACAGCCCGCCGATTATTTTTGAATGTATACGCAAGGGTGGTATATGAGTGTGATTACGCAGACCTAGTATGTGTGTTTCCGCCCTATCTCCTGTTTTCCCCGTGGGTTGTGGACCTGGGGCAGAGTCGCACATCCGACAGTCCTACTAATCTTAATCATATACGGCTTGTAGACACGAGGTAATGATAGATGGACCAAGTATGAATCCTATCAAGAACACCAGGGCAAAGTTGCCAGGTCTACGAGTGAGTATTCTACAAAGCAGAAGAGCTCAACCCCAATAGTAACGTTAAGAGAGCGAATTTCGGGAGGAATTCATTATAACGGGGGGATGATGTGACAACCCAAAAATTTCCATTCGGTAAAACCATCCACTACAATTGAAGTCAAATCTGTATCAACTAACTATCAAACTTTTGGGATAAGTTTGAGTGTTTTAAGGTTAGTGCTCCAGAGGATATCATGAGAGAGGATACACTAGGGATTAATATGTTGCAATAAGTGCCCAAACCTTCAAGAGTTTGGAATATTACAGTCCAAAAATGGTATTCGGAAAAAAAAACCCTCAAGGCTATATAAAGAAAATTTAGCCATTTTGGATTCATTTGTTACATTTCTAGCTAGAGAAAAGTCGATTGTCTCTCTCAAGGATCTTCAAGCGATCACCCCCAACTGTGAGTACTTTAACCTAGAGTGTATATAAGTGTGTTATATGCGTTAATAACATGAAAATCAAGTCAAAACAACAAGATTTGGGAGTTTACCGCCCAAGAACATCTTGGAGAGTAAACTCCTTTATAAGGGCCAAAGTGTGGCCAATGTACCTCCAAGCCTTGAGACTAAACCTAGAGACTACCATTACTTGTTTTAGACCCCCAAAACATTAAGAAACAACGCAAGAAGTGAGTTCACGGCCAAGGAAGTTTTTGGGCTGTGAACTCCATTTTAGGGTGCCAAAATTCCCTAAATGCCTTCCATAAGCCAAGAGACAAGCATATCCCTTTACCTTGATGTGTCTAGGACCCAAAACAATCAAAATATCATCACCCATAAGTGTTTACGGCCGCAAACACATGACCAAATGGTCCATGGGCAGTAAACTCAAGATAGAGGTGTTTTGATGCCACAAACACTTCCAAGGGCTTAGGCATGAATTTAGAATGCTTCTTTATGACCTTTAGGACCCTCATAAGTATATTTGGCCATGAGGTTACGGTAGTAAACTCATTTGGGCCGTGAACACCTCAAAAACTCCAAAGAAGGTGGTCTTTCTCATCCTAGGCTAGAGCTAATGTCCCTAAATGAGAATCGAAGGTCTCAACAATAGAAACTCAACGGTAAAAAGTCTGACGGAAACGGACGTCGGGTGATGAAGTTATGGAACTTTAACGGAATTTTCCAGTACCGACCTATTATAACATAATATTAAAAATAAATCAAGATTTGCCGACGGAGTCTAACCGAAAGTTGTAGATCGTAGTCTCACCTTCGCGTGGATATAAAGAACTTCGAAAACGGAGTTCGTATGAGGAATATATGAATTTTTGAAGTTTACTAAAAAAATAAAATATAAATTAAATTCAAAATCCGGTATTATCCGAAGGAGGAGTCATCGGACTAATCCAGGTTACGCCCAGCGTACTCGGATGCTAGGCTCCGGCTCGTCCACGTCGCTCTGATGCTTCAACCGAGGATGTGGTCATGCCTGACGTTGCATACGCCCAGCGTACCCTCATTAGTACGCCTCACGTACGCGAGGCTTACAACCCCTATAAAAGGGATGCGAGGATGCCGGCCATTTTTGCTCAATTCTTCCCTTCCTCGCGCCGAAGCTTTGCGTTTCAACCCTCGGAGTCATCCCGAAGGCCCAGTTTTCATATCCAAGTTGGGAAGGAAGTTTTACGCTCCCGAGATTCCCGAGAATCCCGAGAAATCCGCTTGCTTGAGTAGAAGTTCCGCTCGGTTTTCGTCTCGCTTTTCTTCAATCTATCATGTGAGTTCATACCCCGATAATCCACACTTTTAAATGTTTTATAAATGTTTTTATATGCTTTTAAAGGGGGGAATACAAATAAAACACACGATTATTATCGTGTGTTATATAAAGTTTCATTATACACTTTTTATGAACGGAATCATATGTGATTTATAACTATTATAAGGAAACTTTCATATACAAAATGTATCACGATAACATCATATCTTTTCAAATGAAAAATGTTGTTATATATGTATAAATCAAACTCCCTGCTTATACAGTATGCATATGTGTCTATCTTAGGCACCATAAAGATTATACTTTTCATAATAAGTGAGTATTTTACTAGAGGTTACTATACAAACGAGACACACTTTTAGAAAACTATAATAGGTATAGTTTTACGAGAACATCATGAAGTTTTACATACTAGAAATACTATTTTCAAGGAGATGCATTCATATACAAGAACAAACGAACATTTTCATATGTACTTCAAATAGTTTTTTCAAATGTTTTTACATGTTGAATTACTTTTAGAAACTGTCATACAAACTGTAGGTTTCCTTTTTGGAAATTGTTATAGTTGTGCTTCAAACAAAGGTTTTCTCACACTTAAATTGTTTTGTCAAAACAATTTTCGATTTGATTTATAAACTGACATCTAGTCATATATTCTTATCTATTAAACTTTTCAAAGGTTTTACAAAACTTCTTTTATGCTTTTATATTATAAATTGCATGCCTCTATATGTATAGTTATATAAGAAATGTTTAAAAGACTTAGAAGGCTATCCACCCTGTTTCCTTTTCTTCGATTTGGATGTGGTCTGATGGGATATTTGGTACTCGTCCGAAGGTTGTTTAAATATTAGTTATATATCATATGTACATATATAGTCATAAATGTTCCATCAGTTAATTCAGTTCCGACACTCTTGGGTAGCAAGGGTGTATAAACCTACTTGGACACTCATCAATTACATTCTAGTAAACTATTATAGGAATAGTTTAGGGGATACAAAACATTATCCCTATTACAAGAAATTACACTAGAGTCAGTTCATTCATGAGTCTAGACTACATGCTATATGAAGGGATACTCTTACAAAGATTTCCTCTTACATGGACACACTTATATGGATACTCTTACAGAGATTTCCTCTTACATGGACACACTTATATGGATACTCTTACAGAGATTCCGCTTACATGAATATGTTTACATAGATATGCTTACATGAATACATTTACATAGATACGCTAACATGAATACGTTTACAAAGATACAGTTACATGAATATGTTTACATAGATACGTTTACATGAATACATTTACATAGATACGCTTAGATGAGTACGTTTACATAGATAATATATGGTGAGTTATGTGACAACCCCAAATCTATTGCCGTTACGAATCCCATCTTCACTAACGGAATGTGTTGCTATATGTTATTTCTGTAATATTTGGAGTCGTCAATAAACAATTATCTAGTTATTTATATTTCTTGATATAATCATAGTAAATATAACTTGTATGTGTTAACCCCGTTTAACCAAATAGAGTTATATTACTTTTCAACCACTTCACCCGGGTAAAAAGTTTTAACCCCGTTAAACTTTAGCATCGGGTAGCCGTGTATCGGGTGAAATACCCAAGACATATATAAACAAATGGGCACTACATTTAAGCTTTTTACCACACCTTCACACTCTCTCACTACTTTCTCTCTCTAGACCCGAACCCGACTCCAAAAACCGCGAATTCCGGCTTCCAAACGTAAGGACTTATTCCCTATCTTATTCTAAACATACTTCATTGTAATTAGAGGCCAAAAATCATAGAAAACAAGGATCAAAAGGGAGTTTACGGCCTAAGAAGCCCCTTAGGCCGTAAACACCTAAAAACTTGCCAAAAGCCTCATTTTTCCTTCCTTTAAGTTTATGGACTAATTAAGAGATATACCTAGGAGAGTTTGGACATTAAAACACAAGAGTTTGAAGCCTAAAAAGGAGTTTACGGCCTAAGCTTATGCATAGGCCGTAAACACCCAAAAACCCTTGTTAAAAGTCCCAAAAACTCATCTAGGACATGTAGTAATTTAGCCTTGACACTAGGAAATGTTTAAGTGCTTTAAACAACACCATTTGAGGACAAAAAGAGGAGTTTACGGCCAAGTCTAAGCTTGGGCCGTAAACACCCAAATTTTATGTCAAACAAGTCCCAAAAATTTATCTAGGGCATGTAAGGAAATTAGCTAAGGCCCTAGGAAGTGTGTTGTACCATTAAACATCTTCTTTTGAGGCCAAAAGAAGAGTTTACGGCCAAGGCTATACTTGGGCCGTAAACTCCCCAATTTTTATGCCAAAATGTCCCAAAACTCCATCTAAGGCCTTCTAGAATTTATCTAAGGTGAAGGGAAGTGTGTTGTACCATTTAAACATCCATTTTGAGGGATTAAATGGAGTTTACGGCCCAAGCACAAGTCTTGGCCGTAAACTCCCCAAAATGTCACAAAATGAGGGTTTAAACCCTCCATATTAGTTCAAGACACTTGCTATTAAATTAGGGAAGTGACATAAGGCCTTAAACTTGCATTTTGGAGGACCACATGAGTTTACGGCCAAGCCTAGGGGGCTTACGGCCGTAAACTCCCAAGGAATGGCCTTTGGGCCATAAACTCCAAGGGAGTGAACTCATGGGCCCTCCCGTAAATCACTCTTTGCCTTATACCACTCCCGGGAACCCCTTCTAGGCCCTAAAACCCCGAAACGATGCTAGAATGCTCAAATACTTTAAGGAAAAGCATAATATGATTAACTTCTTGTAAAATACATATTTCATATGACATTAGGGTCTTAAAAAGGTGCTCAACTCATTATTCGATACCAAACGCTCAACCGACACTTTTACCCGATTCACCCGATTTACGCGATTTCAGGTGAGTTCATACCCCTTTAATGAACCTTTCAAATGTTTTATATGTTTTAGGGGGGAGATACAAGTTGCTTATATATGTTTATGGAAAGTTTTACAGAACGATTTTCCACGTTACGAGAATTAATCACATGTGATTCGCTATCCTTAGTTCAAATCACATGTGATTTATCGCTATGCCTTATAAACAGATTTATACGTTTTCAAAACTATTTTGGACAAGCAAGCAAGATTTTAAATGTTCTTTTGGAAAGTACTTTTATTAAATCAATTTACTTATAAAATGTAACCACACTGATATATTTATATAAGTAAGACTTGGAGGACTTAGGACCGATATCTCGCCTTATTTCCTGTTCTTGTTTGATTGTGGGCTTAGGGTAGTAGTTATCCGTCTGACTGTCGTTGATTTCTTAGTTATATAACTTGTATATTAGTATGGGACACGAATATTTCTCCTTTCACTAGATACTAAAGTCACTAACATGTCAAGAACCATCCACCCTAAGTTAACTAAAATAGGTATAGTTAATGTTGCTACTGCTACTACTCGCTAAAGTCACTACTCTCTACACTATAATACTCACTATTACCAGACAATTCACTAGTAAGAGAATACACTATGATCAATACTAAAAGATTACGACACTATAACAAAAGAGAAAACACTAAACAAACAATAATACACTAACCCACGACGAGATACTCTATTCGCTACCCACTACGCCCGGAGTTTTCCCGACTGGAAGACGACACTACATGTATAGATCTATACGGGGTAGACGCTATTACATCTCGACTGTTAATTTCAGTCCGTGCCATGCAGGCCCAGGGATGCCACTACTTCACTATATTGTGCATGATCGGGATCGTCATGGGATCCTCTATTATCCTCACTATTAGTAATATACAAGGAATACACTATAACTACACTAAAATACTACAGTAAATGCTAAACTACATCCCGAAGTAAGTAAGTATCTATCACTAAGGGAAGCTTGCACCTCTATCACTGATTACAGGCTTAACCTATTCTATTACATTTACTATTTGGAAGATTTGCTAATATACTTTTACAATAAACTGTTTTTAAAAAAATGAAGAATGCATACTTTTCACAGATTTTCACTTACAATGTATTTTTTTGAAAAATATGGGATTTTCTAGGTTTTCTACTGCTTATGAATATAAATGGCACATTTTTCGCACTATTGCTTTTTATACAAAAACTCACACTAAACTCTTATGAACTCACCAGCTTTATGCTGATATTCATTTTCAAAATAACTTGTATCTTCGGGTCAAAAATAGACAGGTACAGACGCAACATTTTTGGAGAAGGTGGAGCATACAAGACCCATCTCTTATTTTTGAATTACTTTTGGTGTTTGTTGAACAATATAACACACGCTTGTAATTAAATTCACTATGTAAATGCAATGGTTGTATGTTTCTTGTTTGCTATTATACAATTGTGATGATACTGTACATGACGTCCTCCACCCCGAGACGTATTCCACCGTTATCGGTTTTGGGGTGTGACAGATTGGTATCAGAGCATTGTTTATAGTGAATCAAGTATATCAACCTATAAAAGATATACGAACTATAAACACTTCGGGACTAAAACACTCTGACCAAGAATATATACTGTTAAGTATCTAAAAGACCTAACTAAGTATATATATATATATATATATATATATATATATATATACACACCTCACTATGGAACCCAAAAGTCAGTATCATCCTAGAACAAAACGAAAGTATTATGATTGTTGGGAAGCACAATTGGGTTTAGAGACATATAGTCACATTCGGGGTGATGTAGCCTGATCAACTACGTTTTCCTGAGAGTGACTAGCATGTGCCTAAGTTTGGTTGTGATGTTGCAACAAGTCTAAAACTTACCAACAATACTACAATAACGCTACCATAAGAATACTATAGGAGTATTCTGTATCTCTAGATTATACGTATGTGACAACATAAAGGGTCGTTACTAGTAGGACAATAGTTGCTAAGTGGATACACCACGATTACATGTGATTAGGGGCGCTATAGACTCAGAATCTGCAGCCTTTGCTTCATTCCCTGTTCTTGTTTGATTGGGGGTCTGAAGTTAGGGCGGTTTATTCGAAGGACTATCTTGCTTCGATTACATGTAATCAGTATACACTATGCAAGTATTGGGTCGACTAATAACGAT
Source organism: Lactuca sativa (assembly GCF_002870075.4). NCBI lineage: Eukaryota > Viridiplantae > Streptophyta > Magnoliopsida > Asterales > Asteraceae > Lactuca > Lactuca sativa. The sequence continues at coordinate 183,025,074 of NC_056623.2, forward strand.
TCATCCTATAAGTATCTTAGAATAGTACGTCTATAAATCTTCTTTTCCCCTTTCTCGCGTAGATAGCATGGCTGGTTTCCACCTACCCGACGATCCGTACTTTCCGAATTAGGGCAATGGAGGATGGATCGAAGAGGAGTCAGACGACGATCACCCGATTCCTTTGGATGATCATCATGCCGAAGGCTTCTCGGATAGCTCGAGCTCCGAGCCAGAAGTCAACAACCAACCTCCTGAAGACCCGAACCCTAACCCCTGTCCGACATTTTAGGGCCCCACTCCTATGTGGGCCATATCCTTGCATCGTTGGAGCGAGGAGCAGGTTCAGCCCTTGCCTTACAATGGAGATCGAAGTTTTTACAACCTAAGCGAAGGAGGATCAGCGGATCGGGTTCTGCCCATCATGATCCGAAGGATTACCAGGAATGTTGAGCAGGGTCAAGCTGCTATTGGTCGAGTTGTAGAAGTGGATGCCAACTCGAATCTCAACACTATTCGCATCCGCCAACTCGAAGAAGCCATGGACAGGATAAGGAGGACCAACGAGGCTCTGCAGCATCAGTTGGCAGCATCCCGAGCTGAGGTTAGGGAATTCCGTGCACGTCAAAGGACTCATGATCGACACCTTCAAGAAGTTATGTGTCAACTAGCGGATCTGAGGATTCGCCTAACAAGCAACCGTCGCCAGTAGAAGACGTTTAGCTACCTCACCCTTTTGTTTAAAGGACTAGCCTTGTGTTGCATCATTAAAACCAGTATATTGGCAGTTGATTTCTCTATTGCTATAACTCTCATTCTGATCTTGGATTATGTTGATTTAATCCACGAAACACTCTATTTATGTTTGCAATAGGCTCTTACTATTGCTATCATTTCTATGATCTTCCAGTAAAGGATGCCTCCATGAAAGCGTCCCAGCAGAGGAAGACCCGCAACTCAAACCCCTCCTCCACCACCTCCTCCTCCGCAGTTCGACCCGGTATTATTCCAAACAGCTGTGACTGCGGCTGTAACCGCAACCATGGCCCAAATGAACTCGGGTGATGCGAGCGGTGGTAACTCCAGGTTCGGTGAGGTCCATCAACGGGTGTAGGGATGCACTTATAAGGATTTCATGAACTGTAAACCTACCTTTTTCGACGGTACGGGAGGAATTCTGGCATTGTCCCAATGGTTCGAAAGAACCGAAGCTGTATTCGAGATGTGCCCTTGTCCTGAAGAGAGCAAAATCAAGTTCGCTACTGAAACCCTCACTAACAGGGCCTTGTCATGGTGGAACATCCATGTCAGTGCACTCTCCTTGGTCACAGCCAATGCCATGGGCTGGGACACTCTAAAAGATCTCATGAGAGGAGAGTACTGCCCTAGGGGCGAGGTACAGAAACTTGAGGAAGAACTCTGGAACCTCAAGATGAAGGGGACCGACATAACGACTTATACGGCCAGGTTTTGCGACTTGGCGGCTATGTGTCCCAACATGATCCCCTCTGAAATCAAGAAGATTGAACGATACATCTTGGGTTTAGTGCCCCCGTATCGAGGAAATGTTCTGGCCTCACGCCCTACCACTTTTGACTGCGCCAAGGAATTGGCCCAGAGTCTGATCAACCATGAAATCTCCTCCACTCCAGCAATAACAACCACAACAACCACTGCACCACCCGATTCATCTAACAGAAAAAGGAAACAATGGGATAAGAAGAAAGGCAAGAAAACTCAAGCCGCCTCCAAAGACCAGCAAATTGTGGCGGTCCATGCTGCCACCACCCCAGCCACTCTAGCTGCTCCAGCCCCGCCGAAAGCTTACAGTGGAAACTTGCCCAAGTGTCCCAAGTGCCCTTTTCACCTCAACGGCCCCTGCCGTGAATTGCAGTGTTACAACTGCGGTTGAAAGGGCCATACAGTCCGATTTTGCAAGGCCCCTCCCAAACCTATCACGCAGGTTCCTGGTACGGGAGTGACCCCTTGTTATGGATGTGGGGAAGCGGGTCATTTTAAGAGAAACTGTCCGAGGACCACAAATGCTGGGGGAACTGGAAGGCTACTCGCTATCGGTCACAATGAAGTGGTGGCTGATCCCACGGTAGTCACGGGTACGTTTCTTCTCAACAACTCCTATGCCTGTGTCTTATTTGATAGTGGTGCAGAAAGGAGCTTCGTAAATCGAAACTTTAAACACTTACTCAAACAAACCCCTCAACCACTAAATGAAACATTCGTTGTAGAACTGGCTAATGGAAAAACAGAAAGCTATAACAAAATCTATATAGGTTGTACTCTCACGTTATATGATCACCCATTTTCAATCGATCTTATACCAGTCTCAATCAAAAATTTTGATGTCATTGTTGGTATGGATTGGTTAAGTCTTCACTGCCGATATCCTATGCTCCGACAAGGCCATTCGCCTGAACCTTCCGAATCGCGAAACCCTATTGATATACGGAGATAAGCCAAGTACGAGCCTTCGTATCATCTCTAGTATCCAGGCTCAGAAATACTTGCGCAAAGAATATCGCGCCTTTCTTGCTGACGTTGTCGACACTAACCAGAAACTGAAAGATCCAAAAGACATTCCCGTAGTATGTGATTTCTCTGATGTCTTCCCGGAGGATCTTCCAGGTCTACCTCCCAAACGACAGGTTGAATTCAGAATCGACCTAGTCCCAGGAGCTACCCCCGTAGCTATGTCGCCCTACCGTCTAGCGCCCGCCGAAATGCAAGAGCTATCCGACCAACTCAGCGAACTGCTCAGCAAGGGCTTTATAAGACCGAGCTTCTCACCTTGGGGATCCCCAGTCTTGTTCGTGAAGAAAAAGGATGGATCTTTTCGGATGTGCATCGATTATAGGGAACTCAATAAACTCACGGTCAAAAATCGCTATCCTCTCCCTCGTATCGACGATCTATTCGACCAACTCCAAGGAGCAAGTTACTTCTCCAAGATTGATCTTAGATCCGGGTATCATCAGTTACGGGTGCTTGAGGAAGATGTTCCGAAGACAGCCTTCCGAACCCGCTACGGGCATTTTGAGTTCATGGTAATGCCCTTTGGACTGACTAATGCCCCTGCAGTATTTATGGACTTGATGAATAGGGTGTGTTGTCCATATCTAGATCAGTTCGTCATCGTCTTTATTGATGATATACTCGTCTACTCTCGGAGCGAGGAAGAACACGGGGATCATTTACGACGAGTCCTGGAAACACTGCGATCCGAGAAGTTATATGCGAAGTTCTCTAAGTGCGAGTTTTGGATCCGAAGAGTTGAATTCTTAGGACACGTGGTTAGTGAAGACGGAATCCACGTGGATCCCTCCAAAATTAAAGCTATTGAGAACTGGCCAGCACCGAAGACGCCTACAAAAATTCGTCAATTTCTAGGCCTCGCTGGCTATTACCGCAGATTCATCCAAAATTTCTCTCGAATTGCGAAGCCTCTCACTATGTTAACCCAGAAGGGTGTATCATTCGACTAGGAAGAGAAACAGGAGAAGGCATTTCAGACCCTGAAGCGAGCCCTATGCACCGCACCAGTATTATCCCTTCTCGAAGGGACAGAAGATTTCGTTGTATACTGTGATGCATCCAATCAGGGGCTCGGTTGTGTCTTGATTCAACGAGGCAAGGTTATCGCCTATGCCTCAAGGCTGCTAAAGAGCCATGAAGTGAACTACACTACTCATGACCTCGAGTTAGGAGCGGTTGTCTTCGGACTAAAAATCTGGAGACACTACTTGTATGGGACGAAGAGCGTGGTGTACACCGACCATAAAAGCCTCCAACATATACTGAACCAAAAAGAAATCAACATGAGACAGCGTCGATGGGTCGAGCTACTTAACGATTACGACCGTGAAATTAGATATCACCCAGAGAAAGCCAACGTGGTAGCAGACGCCCTGAGTAGAAAGGAATATTCTGGTCGAAGGACCAAGTCGTTGACGATGACTATCCATTCGCATCTATCCACGCAGATCAAAGAGGCTCAGCTGGAAGCCTTAAAGCCTGAAAACATGACGGGAGAATCCTTGCGCGGAATGGATAAAAATTTGGAGGTTAAGGGTGACGGAGCCTACTACTTCATGGACCGAATTTGGACTCCACGCCATGGAGGATTCAGAGACTTAGTTATGAGGGAAGCACACAACACTTGCTACTCTGTCCACCCGGGTTCAGATAAGATGTATCTGGATCTCAAAAAGCTATACTGGTGGTCGAACATGAAAGCGGAGATCGCTACCTTTGTGAGTAAGTGCCTTACTTGCGCGAAGGTCAAAGTTGAATATCAAAAGCCATCAGGACTCCTCCAACAACCTGAGATACCGGAATGGAAGTGGGAGCGGATCACAATGGACTTTATCACCAAACTGCCCAAGACAGCGGGTGGATTAGATACCATTTGGGTCATCGTGGACAGGTTGACCAAGTCCGCACACTTCCTACCCATCAAAGAAACAGACAAGATGGAGAAACTCACGAGAACATACATAAAAGAAATAGTACGACTGCATGGCGTCCCTATATCTATTATCTCGGACAGAGATAGTAGATTCACCTCTAGGTTTTGGCAATCATTGCAAAAGGCACTAGGGACGAGGTTGGATATGAGTACAGCCTACCATCCGCAGACCGACGGACAAAGTGAGAGGACGATTCAAACCTTAGAAGACATGCTGCGAGCTTGTGTGATCGACTTCGGGAAATCGTGGGATACACACTTGCCCCTTGTGGAGTTTTCCTACATCAATAGTTATCATACGAGCATCAAGGCAGCTCCATTCGAAGCCCTCTACGGCCGAAAGTACAGATCCCCTCTGTGCTGGGCTGAGGTGGGTGACACTCAGTTAGCAAAAGGACGAGTTCCTGACAGCGCCCTCACTGGTCCGGAGATCATTCGAGAGACGACCGAGAAGATTGTACAGATACGTGAACTACTAAAAGCCGCTAGGGATCGACAGAAAAGCTATGCTAACAAACGAAGAAAACCTTTGGAATTCCAGGTGGGAGACCGAGTCTTGTTGAAAGTCTCGCCCTGGAAGGGCACGATACGCTTTGGAAAGCGTGGAAAGCTGAACCCAAGGTACATAGGGCCTTTCGAGATTCTTGCCAGAATCAGCCTCGTAGCTTATAAACTCAACTTACCCCACGAGCTAAGTAACATACATCCTACCTTCCACATCTCAAACTTGAAGAAATGTCTGTCTGACGAGACTCTCGTGATCCCCCTCGACGAGATCGAGGTCAACGAGAGCCTCAACTTTGTGGAAGAGCCTGCAGAGATTATGGATCGGGAAGTAAAACGAACAAAACAAAGCCGCATCCCAATTGTGAAAGTTCGGTGGAACGCCAAGCGAGGACCCGAATTTACTTGGGAGCGTGAAGATCAAATGAAACTCAAATATCCCCATCTCTTCGCTTAGTAGTATTGTAATTCTTATCTGTATGAATTCTAAATTTCGGGACGAAATTCCCCTAACGGGGGGATGATGTGACAACCCCAAATCTATTGCCGTTACGAATCCCATCTTCACTAACGGAATGCGTCGCTATATGTTATTTCTGTAATATTTGGAGTCGTCAATAAACAATTATCTAGTTATTTATATGTCTTGATATAATCATAGTAAATATAACTTGTATGTGTTAACCCTGTTTAACCAAATAGAGTTATATTACTTTTCAACCACTTCACCCGGGTAAAAAGTTTTCACCCCGTTAAACTTTAGCATCGGGTAGCCGTGTATCGGGTGCAATACCCGAGACATGTATAAAAATATGGGCACTACATTTAAGCTTTTTACCACACCTTCACACTCTCTCACTACTTTCTCTCTCTAGACCCGAACCCGACTCCAAAAAACACGAATTCCGGCTTCCAAACGTAAGGACTTATTCCCTATCTTATTCTAAACATACTTCATTGTAATTAGAGGCCAAAAATCATAGAAAACAAGGATCAAAAGGGAGTTTACGGCCTAAGAAGCCCCTTAGGCCGTAAACACCTAAAAACTTGCCAAAAGCCTCATTTTTCCTTCCTTTAAGTTTATGGACTAATTAAGAGATATACCTAGGAGAGTTTGGACATTAAAACACAAGAGTTTGAAGCCTAAAAAGGAGTTTACGGCCTAAGCTTATGCATAGGCCGTAAACACCCAAAAACCCTTGTTAAAAGTCCCAAAAACTCATCTAGGACATGTAGTAATTTAGCCTTGACACTAGGAAATGTTTAAGTGCTTTAAACAACACCATTTGAGGACAAAAAGAGGAGTTTACGGCCAAGTCTAAGCTTGGGCCGTAAACACCCAAATTTTATGTCAAACAAGTCCCAAAAATTTATCTAGGGCATGTAAGGAAATTAGCTAAGGCCCTAGGAAGTGTGTTGTACCATTAAACATCTTCTTTTGAGGCCAAAAGAAGAGTTTACGGCCAAGGCTATACTTGGGCCGTAAACTCCCCAATTTTTATGCCAAAATGTCCCAAAACTCCATCTAAGGCCTTCTAGAATTTATCTAAGGTGAAGGGAAGTGTGTTGTACCATTTAAACATCCATTTTGAGGGATTAAATGGAGTTTACGGCCCAAACACAAGTCTTGGCCGTAAACTCCCCAAAATGTCACAAAATGAGGGTTTAAACCCTCCATATTAGTTCAAGACACTTGCTATTAAATTAGGGAAGTGACATAAGGCCTTAAACTTGCATTTTGGAGGACCACATGAGTTTACGGCCAAGCCTAGGGGGCTTACGGCCGTAAACTCCCAAGGAATGGCCTTTGGGCCATAAACTCCAAGGGAGTGAACTCATGGGCCCTCCCGTAAATCACTCTTTGCCTTGTACCACTCCCGGGAACCCCTTCTAGGCCCTAAAACCCCGAAACGATGCTAGAATGCTCAAATACTTTAAGGAAAAGCATAATATGATTAACTTCTTGTAAAATACATATTTCATATGACATTAGGGTCTTAAAAAGGCACTCAAGTCATTATTCGATACCAAACGCTCAACCGACACTTTTACCTGATTTACCCGATTCACCCGATTTACGCGATTCCAGGTGAGTTCATACCCCTTTAATGAACCTTTCAAATGTTTTATATGCTTTAGGGGGGAGATACAAGTTGCTTATATATGTTTATGGAAAGTTTTACAGAACGATTTTCCACGTTACGAGAATTAATCACATGTGATTCGCTATCCTTAGTTCAAATCACATGTGATTTATCGCTATGCCTTATAAACAGATTTATAGATTTTCAAAACTATTTTGGACAAGCAAGCAAGATTTTAAATGTTCTTTTGGAAAGTACTTTTATTAAATCAATTTACTTATAAAATGTAACTACACTGATATATTTATATAAGTAAGACTTGGAGGACTTAGGACCGATATCTCGCCTTATTTCCTGTTCTTGTTTGATTGTGGGCTTAGGGTAGTAGTTATCCGTCCGACTGTCGTTGATTTCTTAGTTATATAACTTGTATATTAGTATGGGACACGAATATTTCTCCTTTCACTAGATAGTAAAGTCACTAACATGTCAAGAACCATCCACCCTAAGTTAACTATAATAGGTATAGTTAATGTTGCTACTGCTACTACTCGCTAAAGTCACTACTCTCTACACTATAATACTCACTATTACCAGACAATTCACTAGTAAGAGAATACACTATGATCAATACTAAAAGATTACGACACTATAACAAAAGAGAAAACACTAAACAAACAATAATACACTAACCCACTACGAGATACTCTATTCGCTACCCACTACGCCCGGAGTTTTCCCAACTGGAAGACGACACTACATGTATAGATCTATACAGGGCAGACGCTATGTGACAACCCGATATTTCAACTCTTTGTAACGACCAAAATGGGTCAAGTATTGTAACCACTTCTGAATAGTAAAAAGTTACCTTCATAATAACATGTATAAATAAGTTCTACTTAATTTCCTTCTATGATTAAATGTCTTTGAAACATAATCGTACGTGAAAAGAACGCCCAAATCCGACTTCATATAGCGAAGATGTGATTTTTTTCCAAGTTCGGCTTAGCAACAGACAGCTAAAAACTCGAATCGGAGATCGAGCGACTTTTGGCCGGAATGACCTAAACGAGAATCGAAGGTCTCGACAATGGTATTCCAGCGGTAAAAAGTCTGGCAAAAACCGACATCAGATAAAGAAGTTATGAATTTTCTAAGAAATTCCTTAAACACGATGGATTTTTAATAAATAATAAAAATATAATTTTGGAATTTGCCGACGGAGTCTAAACGAAAGTTGTAGAGCGTAGTCTCACCTACGCGAGGATATAAAGACCATCGAAAACGGAGTTCGTATGAAGAAGATATGGATTTTTGAAGTTTATTAAATAAATTATTTATTTATTTAATTCAAAATTCGGATATTATCCGAAGGGGAGTCAGCATCCTCCTCCGAAGTACGCGCTGCGTACTCCTGTACGCCCCGCGTAACCGAGAGGATTGGCCTCGGATCGTCCACGTCGCCATATCCGAGGAATCCGATCCATCCGACCCGCCCGACCCGTCCGACCCGACGTCCCATCCGACCCGGCGTCCCATCCGACCCACCTCCCCAGCAACCCGTCCCATCCGACCCGAGAACCCAACAACCCGTCCCATCCGAACCGAGGCAGTCGAGGCTTCGGTCATGCATGACGTACGCGTACGCAGCGCGTACGAGCGTACGCCCCGCGTACCGAGGCAGACCAGCCTTCCTATAAATAGAATGCGAGGGTTTCCAAAGAAAGGGTTCATTTCTCTTCTCTCTCTCTCAACTTTGCCTCGTTTTCCGTGTCCGTTCAAACCCGAAGCTCTGGTCTTTTTGGCTCAAGTCCCGAAGGTCGATTTTACTCCCGAGATTCCCGAGAACCCCGAGGAAAATCCGTTTCCCAAGACGAAACTCTGCCCGGTTTTCCATCTCGCTATCTTCAAACTTTCAAGTGAGTTTCATACCCCTAAATCAACCTTTTAATTAGTATAAATACTTTTATATGCTTTCAAAGGGGGGGATTACAAGTAAAACACACGAGTATTATCGTGCGTTACATAAAGAAATTCTTTTATATACTGTTATATATTCAAATCACATGCGATTTATAAACATTTAAAAGAACTTATGTATATATGTATATATGTATATATATAACATATGTCACAATAGCATTTTCCCTTTTAAAAATATAATGTTGTTGTAATGCATGTATAAACTAATCTATTCTGAGATTTTTCTTGTCTATCCTAGACTCTACACCCAAAAATCTATACTTTCATAAACAAGCGATTCCTTTTCTCAATGTTTCTAAACAAACAAGACACGCTTTTTGGAAACTATAATAGGTATGGTTTTACGAAACAAATTTCTAACTCTTATGTAGTAGAATCACACATTTCAAGAAGTTCACTTTCGTGTACAAGAACAAACGTAACATTTTAACAAGTAGATCTGTTTTTATACCACGGATTTGTGAGACACTAACTTCATGTACGTTCGAGTACACATTTCAAGTCCTGTATTATATACCAGAATCCCTTGGAGGGGGAGCATGGTGTTTGTGTATAGATCTATACGGGCTTGACAAACCCGCGCCCTGACTGTTAGCTGCAGTCCACCGTTTGGGGTGACAAACGTCATAACATTTCAACGCCTGAAGAACGTTGTGTATAGGCATTCAGAGTCAATAGTATGGTTATAAAACTCACAAGGGGTATTAAAATGCATTGATTTACAAGGTTTTCAAATTCATTGGTTCTTTTACATTTACATACATTTTAGAAACAAACAATTGGTCTTGAGTGAAGGCTACTTTTATACTAGTAGAAAATATTGGATTTTCTAACCACAAACAAACGAAGATAAAACATTTCAGTTCATTCGAACATTGTCACTTAAATACTTATGAAATTCACCAGCTTAAATGCTGATCTACTCTTTCAAAATTACTTGTATGTCCCAGGAAATCAGTAATTTCAGGTATTCATTTCGCTTTTGATGAAGGGATGCTGCGGCGCCAGTTTAATCTCGTATTTTGACATCATATTGTAATTGAGTTTTGAACATGTAACTTTTGACAAATGTAAACTTTCAATTATATATATGATGGTTGTATTGCTTTCTTTACTATGTATTCATTTGTTACGTTACCACATGAAGTCATCCGCCCCCGAACGTTTCCGCCATTCAGGTTTGGGGGTGTGACAGATTGGTATCAGAGCAATGTTTATAGTGAACTAAGTATATCGAACCACATAAGATATACAAACTATAAATGCTTAAGGGACTAATACTCTCTGACAAAACAAATTTTCTTTTTACACTTAAGCAGCATTTCGTTCAGCTTAAATTGGTAGTTCATTTAAGTACAAATACATGCATACCACGAACTATTTTCATGTTATACAACTATACAAGTATTTAGACAAGTTGACACTACGATTGGGACTCGATATATGTAATCAGATTTTGGACAAATATAGCGTGATCAACTATATTTGCCCAAGATTGGACCAACGTATATCGAGGAATGATCGTAGTAAGCAACAAGTCAAAACTTACCAAACCATTACAAGAATCAAACACAAGCACTTAATTACTATAGGAGTATTTGCTATCTAAACTAGTTTAACTTACATGTTTTACATGTTCCGGCTTTACTCGATTCTTATAACCCTTTTTCTCGTACAGTCAAATGGCTGGATTTCACCACCCTGGCGACCCCTACTTTCCCAACCAAGGCAACGGAGGATGGATCGAAGATGATCCCGAAGAGGACGAGGAACCCATAGAAGTGGGTGATGACTCCGGTACCGACTCAGAGCCGGAAGTTATCGATCCACCACCCATTCAACCTCCCGTCTTCGTAAGGAACTTTCAAGGACCGACTCCCGTCTGGGGAAGTCACCTCCACCATTGGAGCCACCAGCAAAACCTACGCCCTCCCTACGGCATGTGCCGGGACTTCTATGATGTCCGCGGCGGAGGTTCGGCTGATCGAGCACTCCCGGTAATGGTGGGTAAGTTAGCCAATCAGTCCTATCAGTCTGGAGTACAAGCTAGTCGACTCCGGGATATCAACGTGGAAGTGCAGGTTCACACTTCTGACATCCGTAGGCTGGACAAGATGCAAGACAACGCCCAATTCCAAGCTGAATCGTTTCAAGCGCAAATGATTGCAGCCCTCACCGAACTAAGGGAACAACAAGCCGCTTTCGATAGGCGTCTAATGGAGTCAAAGCAATCAGATACGGAGTCAAGCTCCAAGCGCAACCTTCGACGCAAGTAGTGCTTGTCTAGGACTCAAATTTTGTTATAGCTTAGGACCTCGGCTAAAAGTCTTTAAATTTCTCGAACTTTGTAATCAGAGACCCTTATGGGGGTCAAATTTTCATGATCGTTGTAACAACTTTTATATTAATATAAGTGGCACTATTACTACTATGTTGAGTATTTCGTTCGAACCTTGAATGGTCTTTGAGAACCCCAAATACTTGTTTCATACCTTCAGTCTTACAAATAACTTTCATTCTTCTATTGTAAGACTCATACTATCATCTGTTGTTGAACTATAGCGATTTAGTTCATGAGACACATACATTTTCCATTCTATGAAATTCTTATCCTTGTCTTTTCAATCTATAGTTGAAGGATGCCTCCGCGTAGGAATCCAAGGCGAAACAACGGTGAGGAAGCACCTATACCACCACCACCTCCACCACCTCAATTTGATGTTGTTATGTTTCAAGCAGCAGTCACCGCGGCAGTGGCAGCTGCCATGTCACAGATCAATAACTCGAGTACTAATGGCTCGGGATCTGGCACACACCTATCCAACCATGGCGAGAGTCATGGACCACCTCGGGAATGCACCTATAAGGACTTCACTAATGCCAAGCCCCGAATGTTTTATGGTACTGGTGGTGTGATGGCCCTGAGGCAGTGGATCGAAAGGACGGAGGCAGTCTTTGAAATATGCTCCAGCCCCGAGCACAGCAAGGTCAAATTTGCAACTTTCACCCTTCTCGATAAAGCTTTAACTTGGTGGAATGGCCACGTAAAAGTACTCACCCTAATCGTGGCAAACTCCATAAGCTGGGAGAACTTGAAGGCCATGATGATGAGAGAATACTGCCCACGGGGAGAGATTCAAAAGCTTGAACACGAGCTATGGACTCTCGGAATGGTTGGTACCGACATCGCTACTTATACCAACAGATTCTGCGAGCTGGCAATCCTTTGTCCAGATATGATTGCTCCCGAGAGCAAGAAGATAGAAAGGTACATCTGGGGACTGACGCCCCAAATGCGATCAAGCGTGTTAGCTTCTAAACCTGACACCTTTGAAAGTGCTAAGGAACTGGCACAATCTCTGATCGACTACGGAGGTCATCAGAACTCAACCACTTCTGCACCAGCCCCACAGAAAGCAAACAACAACTACAACAACTACAACAACAACAATGGCAGGAAGAGGGCATGGATTAAAGGGAAGGGTGGATCTTCCCAAGAATCCGCAAAGAAACAGCTGGTGTCAGTAAATGCTGCCACTGTACCTGCTACAGCCCCTACAAATACCTACCCAACAAAGCCTTATATAGGCAACCTCCCAAAATGCACCAAATGCAATTACCACCACCATGGACTTTGTCGAGCTATGCAGTGCGCCAACTGCAGCCAGAAAGGGCACACAACCCGTTTCTGCAAGGAACCCGCAAAGCCGATCACTCAAATTCCCGGTGCGGGTGTAGGGCAGGCTTGCTACGGTTGTGGCGAGGTGGGCCACTACCAGAGAAACTGTCCTAAGGCAGCAGGCACCGGAGGTGTGAGACGAGTTTTGGCAATAGGCCACAACGAAGTTGTAGCTGACCCAACTATTGTTGCTGGTACGTTCCTTCTCGATAATTCATACGCATGCATATTATTCGATAGTGGAGCGAAGAGAAGTTTCGTGAGTCAAAACTTTATTCATTTACTTAAACCTAAACCTAGCAAGTTAGAAAAATCATTCACTATAGAGATGGCCAATGGAAAAACCGAAAACACAAATTGCATATACATGGGCTGTACGTTAACATTAGACGGCCATTCTTTCCCAATCAATCTCATGCCGGTTCAAATTAAAAGTTTCGACGTCATAGTCGGCATGGATTGGTTGAGCCTTCTTCATGCCGACATCATGTGCTTTGAGAAAGCAGTCCGTCTTAACCTCCCAAACAACGAAACATTAGTTATCTACGGCGACAAATCTAGTGCAAACCTTCGCATCATTTCGTGCATCCAAGCTCGAAAGTGCTTGCGGAAGGATTGTCGAGCATTCCTAGCGCACATCGTCGATACAAGTCAAGAACTGAAGGACATCAAGAGCATCTCGGTAGTACGCGACTTTCCCGATATCTTTCCAGAAGAACTGCCAGGATTACCACCGCAACGCCAAGTCGAGTTTAGAATCGACTTAATTCCAGGAGCTACCCCAGTAGCGAAGTCGCCTTATCGTCTTGCACCAGCAGAGATGTAGGAACTTTCCAGCCAACTTAATGAACTCCTTCATAAAGGATTCATAAGACCAAGTTTCTCACCTTGGGGAGCACCGGTCTTGTTTGTAAAGAAGAAAGACGGATCGTTCCGTATGTGCATCGACTACAGAGAGCTGAACAAACTTACTGTCAAGAACCGCTATCCTCTACCCCGTATCGACGACCTATTCGATCAACTTCAAGGGGCGAACTACTTCTCCAAAATAGACCTGCGATCCGGATATCACCAACTACGAGTTCTAGAGGGGGACATTCCAAAGACAGCCTTCTGAACTCGTTATGGACACTACGAATTCGTGGTGATGCCGTTCGGATTAACCAATGCACCAACAGTATTTATGGACCTAATGAATAGGGTATGCCGCCCTTACTTGGATCAGTTCGTCATCGTCTTTATCGATGATATACTTATCTACTCTCGAAGTGAGGAAGAGCATAGTCAACACCTACGAAAAGTCCTAGAAACACTGCGAACGGAGAAACTCTATGCGAAGTTCTCTAAATGCGAATTTTGGATTCGAAGAGTCGAATTTTTAGGTCACGTTGTTAGCGAGAAAGGTATACACGTGGACCCTTCCAAAATTAAGGCTATTGAGAACTGGTAGGCACCAAAGACACCTACAGAAATTCGTCAATTTCTAGGTCTAGCTGGCTACTATCGCAGATTCATAAAGAACTTTTCGAGCATTGCGAAACCTCTTACTTCATTAACCCAGAAAGGAGTGGCCTTTGACTGGGAAGCGAAACAAGAGAAGGCATTCCAGACACTAAAACAGGCCTTGTGCACCGCACCAATACTATCCCTCCCCGAAGGGATAGAAGACTTCGTAGTGTATTGCGATGCTTCAAATCAAGGACTTGGTTGTGTTCTTATGCAAAGAGGGAAGGTTATCTCTTATGCCTCCCGACAGCTTAAGACACACGAAGTGAACTATACGACACACGACCTCGAGTTAGGAGCAGTGGTATTTGCTCTGAAGATCTGGAGGCACTACTTATACGGAACAAAGAGTACTATATTCACCGATCACAAGAGCCTTCAACACATTTTCGATCAGAAGGAACTCAACATGCGACAACGACGATGGGTTGAGTTACTGAATGACTACGAATGCGAAATTCGTTATCATCCTGGCAAGGCCAACGTAGTAGCCGACGCCCTCAGTCGAAAGGAATACACTGGTCGGAGGGTCAAATCTCTGACCATGACTATCCATTCCCACCTATCCACACAAATTAAAGAAGCACAAATGGAAGCTTTGCAACCTGAAAATGTGGCGGGTGAATCCCTGCGAGGAATGGAGAAGAATTTAGAAGTCAAGGGTGGCGGAGCCTACTATCTCATGGACCGAATCTGGACCCCAAATCATGGTGGTTTCAGATACGTAGTCATGACCGAGGCTCACAATTCAAGATATTCCGTTCACCCGGGTTCAGATAAAATGTATCTGGATCTTAAGAAACTGTACTGGTGGCCTAACATGAAAGCAGAAATTGCTACCTTCGTGAGTAAATGTCTTACTTGCGCTAAGGTTAAGGTCGAGTATCAGAAACCGTCAGGACTACTACAACAACCCGAGATACCGGAATGGAAATGGGAGCGGATTACTATGGACTTCATAACCAAGTTACCCAAGACGACAGGAGGACTCGATACCATATGGGTCATTGTCGACAGATTGACCAAATCCGCACATTTCCTACCCATCAAAGAGACTGACAAAATGGAGAAGCTTACAAGAACTTACTTAAGGGAAGTAGTGCGACTGCATGGTGTTCCAATATCCATTATCTCCGATCGAGATAGTAGATTCACTTCAAGATTCTGGCAGTCACTACAAAGTTCCCTGGGAACTAGGCTAGACATGAGTACAGCCTACCACCCACAGACAGACGGACAAAGTGAGAGAACAATACAAACTTTAGAAGACATGCTGAGGGCCTGCGTGATTGACTTTGGTAAGGCATGGGATATTCATTTACCCCTTGTCGAATTTTCATACAACAATAGTTATCATACAAGCATAAAGGTTGCTCCGTTTGAAGCCCTCTATGGTCGAAAGTGCAGATCCCCTCTATGCTGGACTGAAGTTGGCGATACCCAGTTAGCTAGAGGAAGAGTTCCTGAAAGCACTCTCACAGGTCCGGAGATCATACGTGAAACAACAGAGAAGATCGTTCAGATTCGTGAACGATTGAAGGCCTCAAGAGATCGACAGAAAAGCTACGCTGACCAAAGGAGGAAACCTTTAGAATTCCAGGTAGGAGACCACGTCTTATTAAAGGTCTCACCGTGGAAGGGTTTAATACGATTTGGAAAGCGTGGGAAACTAAATCCAAGATACATAGGGCCTTTCGAGATTCTTGCCAGAATCGGCCCTGTGGCTTACAAGCTTAACCTACCGCGCGAACTTAGTAACATCCATCCAACCTTCCACGTCTCAAACTTGAAAAAGTGTCTGTCCGACGAGACTCTTGTTATTCCACTCGACGAGATCGAGATCAACGAGAGCCTCAACTTTGTGAAAGAACCAGTAGAAGTCATGGACCGAGAGGTCAAACAAACAAAACAAAGTCGCATACCCATCGTGAAGGTTCGCTGGAACGCCAAGCGGGGACCTGAATTCACATGGGAACGCGAAGATCAGATGAAACAAAAGTACCCTCATCTCTTTCAGGTTCACTAGCATCTTTGCTACTTTAAATTTCGGGACGAAATTCTCTCTAACGGGGGGATGATGTGACAACCCGATATTTCAACTCTTTGTAACGACCAAAATGGGTCAAGTATTGTAACCACTTCTGAATAGTAAAAAGTTACCTTCATAATAACATGTATAAATAAGTTCTACTTAATTTGCTTCTATGATTAAATGTCTTTGAAACATAATCGTACGTGAAAAGAACGCCCAAATCCGACTTCATATAGCGAAGATGTGATTTTTTTCCAAGTTCGGCTTAGCAACAGACAGCTGAAAACTCGAATCGGAGATCGAGCGACTTTTGGCCGGAATGACCTAAACGAGAATCGAAGGTCTCGACAATGGTATTCCAGCGGTAAAAAGTCTGGCAAAAACCGACATCAGATAAAGAAGTTATGAATTTTCTAAGAAATTCCTTAAACACGATGGATTTTTAATAAATAATAAAAATATAATTTTGGAATTTGCCGACGGAGTCTAAACGAAAGTTGTAGAGCGTAGTCTCACCTACGCGAGGATATAAAGACCATCGAAAACGGAGTTCGTATGAAGAAGATATGGATTTTTGAAGTTTATTAAATAAATTATTTATTTATTTAATTCAAAATTCGGATATTATCCGAAGGGGAGTCAGCATCCTCCTCCGAAGTACGCGCTGCGTACTCCTGTACGCCCCGCGTAACCGAGAGGATTGGCCTCGGATCGTCCACGTCGCCATATCCGAGGAATCCGATCCATCCGACCCGCCCGACCCGTCCGACCCGACGTCCCATACGACCCGGCGTCCCATCCGACCCACCTCCCCAGCAACCCGTCCCATCCGACCCGAGAACCCAACAACCCGTCCCATCCGAACCGAGGCAGTCGAGGCTTCGGTCATGCATGACGTACGCGTACGCAGCGCGTACGAGCGTACGCCCCGCGTACCGAGGCAGACCAGCCTTCCTATAAATAGAATGCGAGGGTTTCCAAAGAAAGGGTTCATTTCTCTTCTCTCTCTCTCAACTTTGCCTCGTTTTCCGTGTCCGTTCAAACCCGAAGCTCTGGTCTTTTTGGCTCAAGTCCCGAAGGTCGATTTTACTCCTGAGATTCCCGAGAACCCCGAGGAAAATCCGTTTCCCGAGACGAAACTCTGCCCGGTTTTCCATCTCGCTATCTTCAAACTTTCAAGTGAGTTTCATACCCCTAAATCAACCTTTTAATTAGTATAAATACTTTTATATGCTTTCAAAGGGGGGGATTACAAGTAAAACACACGAGTATTATCGTGCGTTACATAAAGAAATTCTTTTATATACTGTTATATATTCAAATCACATGCGATTTATAAACATTTAAAGGAACTTATGTATATATGTATATATGTATATATATAACATATGTCACAATAGCATTTTCCCTTTTAAAAATATAATGTTGTTGTAATGCATGTATAAACTAATCTGTTCTGAGATTTTTCTTGTCTATCCTAGACTCTACACCCAAAAATCTATACTTTCATAAACAAGCGATTCCTTTTCTCAATGTTTCTAAACAAACAAGACACGCTTTTTGGAAACTATAATAGGTATGGTTTTACGAAACAAATTTCTAACTCTTATGTAGTAGAATCACACATTTCAAGAAGTTCACTTTCGTGTACAAGAACAAACGTAACATTTTAACAAGTAGATCTGTTTTTATACCACGGATTTGTGAGACACTAACTTCATGTACGTTCGAGTACACATTTCAAGTCCTGTATTATATACCAGAATCCCTTGGAGGGGGAGCATGGTGTTTGTGTATAGATCTATACGGGCTTGACAAACCCGCGCCCTGACTGTTAGCTGCAGTCCACCGTTTGGGGTGACAAACGTCATAACATTTCAATGCCTGAAGAACATTGTGTATAGGCATTCAGAGTCAATAGTATGGTTATAAAACTCACAAGGGGTATTAAAATGCATTGATTTACAAGGTTTTCAAATTCATTGGTTCTTTTACATTTACATACATTTTAGAAACAAACAATTGGTCTTGAGTGAAGGCTACTTTTATACTAGTAGAAAATATTGGATTTTCTAACCACAAACAAACGAAGATAAAACATTTCAGTTCATTCGAACATTGTCACTTAAATACTTATGAAATTCACCAGCTTAAATGCTGATCTACTCTTTCAAAATTACTTGTATGTCCCAGGAAATCAGTAATTTCAGGTATTCATTTCGCTTTTGATGAAGGGATGCTGCGGCGCCAGTTTAATCTCGTATTTTGACATCATATTGTAATTGAGTTTTGAACATGTAACTTTTGACAAATGTAAACTTTCAATTATATATATGATGGTTGTATTGCTTTCTTTACTATGTATTCATTTGTTACGTTACCACATGAAGTCATCCGCCCCCGAACGTTTCCGCCGTTCAGGTTTGGGGGTGTGACACGCTATTACATCCCGACTATTAATTTCAGTCCGCACCGTGCAGGCCCAGGGATGCCACTACTTCACTATATTGTGCATGACCGGGATGGTCATGGGATCCTCTATTATCCTCACTATTAGTAATATACAAGGAATACACTATAACTACACTAAAATACTACACTAAATGCTAAACTACATCCCGAAATAAGTAAGTATCTATCACTAAGGGAAGCTTGCACCTCTATCACTGATTACAGGCTTAACCTATTCTATTACATTTACTATTTGGAAGATTTGCTAATATACTTTTACAATAAACTGTTTTTAAAAAAATGAAGAATGCATACTTTTCACATATTTTCACTTACAATGTATTTTCTGGAAAATATGGGATTTTCTAGGTTTTCTACTGCTTATGAATATAAATGGCACATTTCTCGCACTATTGCTTTTTATACAAAAACTCACACTAAACTCTTATGAACTCACCAGCTTTATGCTGATATTCGTTTTCAAAATAACTTGTATCTTCAGGTCAAAGATAGACTGGTACAGACGCAGCATTTTTGGAGAAGGTGGAGCATACAAGACCCATCTCTTATTTTTGAATTACTTTTGGTGTTTGTTGAACAATATAAAACACGCTTGTAATTAAATTCACTATGTAAATGCAATGGTTGTATGTTTCTTGTTTGCTATTATACAATTGTGATGATACTGTACATGACGTCCTCCACCCCGAGATGTATTCCGCCGTTATCGGTTTTGGGGTGTGACAGATTGGTATCAGAGCATTGTTTATAGTGAATCAAGTATATCAACCTATAAAAGATATACGAACTATAAACACTTCGGGACTGAAACACTCTGACCAAGAATATATACTGTTAAGTATCTAAAAGACCTAACTAAGTATATATATATATATATATATATATATATATATATATATATATATACACACACACACACACACCTCACTATGGAACACAGAAGTCAATATCATCCTAGAACAAAACGAAAGTATTAAGATTGTTGGGCAGCACAATTGGGTTTAGAGACATATAGTCACATTCGGGGTGATGTAGCCTGATCAACTATGTTTTCCTGAGAGTGACTAGCATGTGCCTAAGTTTGGTTGTGATGTTGCAACAAGTCTAAAACTTACCAACAATACTACAATAACGCTACCATAAGAATACTATAGGAGTATTCTGTATCTCTAGATTATACGTATGTGACAACATAAAGGGTCGTTACTAGTAGGACAATAGTTGCTAAGTGGATACACCACGATTACATGTGATTAGGGCGCTATAGACTCATAATCTGCAGCCTTTGCTTCATTCCCTGTTCTTGTTTGATTGGGGGTCTGAAGTTAGGGCGGTTTATTCGAAGGACTATCTTGCTTCGATTACATGTAATCGGTATGCACTATGCAAGTATTGGGTCGACTAATAACGATTCATCCTATAAGTATCTTAGAATAGTGTGTCTGTTAATCTTCTTTTCCCCTTTCTCGCGTAGATAGCATGGCTGGTTTCCACCTACCCGACAATCCGTACTTTCCGAACCACGGCAATGGAGGATGGCTCGAAGAGGAGTCAGACGACGATCACCCGATTCCTTTGGATGATCATCATGCCGAAGGCTTCTCGGATAGCTCGAGCTCCGAGCCAAAAGTCAACACCCAACCTCCTGAAGCCCCGAACCCTAACCCCCGTCCGGCATTTCAGGGCGCCACTCCTATGTGGGCCATATCCTTGCATCGTTGGAGTGAGGAGCAGGTTCAGCCCTTGCCTTACAATGGAGATCGAAGTTTTTACAACCTAAGCGAAGGAGGATCAGCGGATCGGGTTCTGCCCATCATGATCCGAAGGATTACCAGGAATGTTGAGCAGGGTCAAGCTGCTATTGGTCGAGTTGTAGAAGTGGATGCCAACTCGAATCTCAACACTGTTCGCATCCGCCAACTTGAAGAAGCCATGGACAGGATAAGGAGGACCAACGAGGCTCTGTAGCATCAGCTGGCTGCATCCCGAGCTAAGGTTAGGGAACTCCGTGCACGTCAAAGGACTCATGATCGACACCTTCAAGAAGTTATGCGTCAACTAGCGGATCTGAGGATTCGCCCAACAAGCAACCGTTGCCAGTAGAAGACGTTTAGCTACCTCACCCTTTTGTTTAAAGGACTAGCCGTTTTTATCTCTATGTTCCATAGATCTCTTGTCTGTAAACATCCCTAGTTTAAAAGTACTCTAGTTGAACCTCTAAACTGCCAACATTTTCTCTATGGTATGATGTAAGACCTACTGCTAGGTCAATTTTCATGAACTTGTGTTGCATCATTAATACCAGTATATTGGCAGTTGATTTCTCTATTGCTATAACTCTCATTCTGATCTTGGATTATGTTGATTTAATCCACGAAACACTCTATTCATGTTTGCAATAGGCTCTTACTATTGCTATCATTTCTATGATCTTCCAGTAAAGGATGCCTCCACGAAAGCGTCCCAGCAGAGGAAGACCCGCAACTCAAACCCCTCCTCCACCACCTCCTCCTCCGCAGTTCGACCCGGTATTATTCCAAACAGCTGTGACTGCGGCTGTAACCGCAACCATGGCCCAAATGAACTCGGGTGATGCGAGCGGTGGTAACTCCAGGTTCGGTGAGGTCCATCAACGGGTGCAGGGATGCACTTATAAGGATTTCATGAACTGTAAACCTACCTTTTTCGACGGTACGGGAGGAATTCTGGCATTGTCCCAATGGTTCGAAAGAACCGAAGCTGTATTCGAGATGTGCTCTTGTCCTGAAGAGAGCAAAATCAAGTTCGCTACTGCTACCCTCACTAACAGGGCCTTGTCATGGTGGAACGTCCATGTCAGTGCACTCTACTTGGTCACGGCTAATGCCATGGGCTGGGACACTCTGAAAGATCTCATGAGAGGAGAGTACTGCCCTAGGGGCGAGGTACAGAAACTTGAGGAAGAACTCTGGAACCTCAAGATGAAGGGGACCTACATAACGGCTTATACGGCCAGGTTTTGCGACTTGGCGGCTATGTGTCCCAACATGATCCCCTCTGAAAGCAAGAAGATTGAACGATACATCTGGGGTTTAGTGCCCCCGTATCGAGGAAATGTTCTGGCCTCACGCCCTACCACTTTTGACAGCGCCAAGGAATTGGCCCAGAGTCTGATCAACCACGAAATCTCCTCCTCTCCAGCAATAACAACCACTGCACCACCCGATTCATGTCACACCCCCAAACCAGAATGGCGGAAACATTCGGGGGTGGATGACTTCACGTAGTATCACAACCATTGAATATTGTAAAGAAAGTAACACAACCATCACATATATAATGAAAACGTATGTTGTTGCGTTATACATATTAGCAAAAGAATATTACAATGAGATGATAAATGTTCAACAATAAAACATCCTTAGTGTTTCCTTCTCCAAAAGCTAGTGGTTACCTGTATTACTGATTCCCTGAGAAATACAAGTGGTTTCGAAAAAGTGTCAACAATTAAGTTGGTGAGTTCATACCCCTACTTTTCAATTCTTTTCACGTTTTAGGGGGGGGGGGGGAATACAAGTACATTACAAGTCAAAGTATCGTTTTATAAACATAATCATAACATCGTTCTTATAGGGTTTTGATACCAAATATCTTCATGCTTAAAGGGCTATTATATCACCAAGTTGTTCTTACTACATGGAAACATACTTTTTGAGAAACTATATTGAGTATAGTTATCAAGTTATTTTACATATACATCTTGACAAATGAAATGCTTTCAAAAGAAGTAAAGTCTTTATTATCGTAAATCTGTTTATACCAAGTAATGTGAGATAGCTTCACGTACGTTCGAGTATGCATTATTAAGTCCTGTATTATATACCATAATCCCTTGTAGGGGGAGCGTGATACTTGTGTATAGATCTATACGGGATTGACAATCCCACACCTAAGCTGTTAGCTACAGCTAGGCCGGCAGGCCTGGGGTGACAAATGTCATAACAGTTCCAACGCCTGAAGAACATTGTTACAGGCCATCCCCAAACCAGAATGGCGGAAACATTCGGGGGTGGATGACTTCACGTAGTATCACAACCATTGAATATTGTAAAGAAAGTAACACAACCATCACATATATAATGAAAACATATGTTGTTGCGTTATACATATTAGCAAAAGAATATTACAATGAGATGATAAATGTTCAACAATAAAACATCCTTAGTGTTTCCTTCTCCAAAAGCTGGTGGTTACCTGTATTACTGATTCCCTAAGAAATACAAGTGGTTTCGAAAAAGTGTCAACAATTAAGTTGGTGAGTTCATAAGTGTTTTGCATTGAAAAGTATGTCCTTTTTAATAGTAAATCGATGAACGAGGTTTTCAGAAAATCCAATATTTTCTATAAATGATTTGAAAAGTTTCCCGTGTTGGAGTGCGTTTGTGTTTTCCATACTTGAATAATAGTGATAAAATTTTTGTTAACGATAAAATGGAAAACTGAAATGCATATATGAATCTCATAAATCAAACTTGTTTTTATACTTTTATGTGAGTTTTATAACCATGCTATTGACACTGATGGCCTGTAACAACGTTCTTCAGGCGTTGGAACTGTTATGACATTTGTCACCCTAGGCCTGCCGGCCTAGCTGTAGCTAACAGCTTAGGTGTGGGATTGTCAATCCCGTATAGATCTATACACAAGTATCACGCTCCCCCTACAAGGGATTATGGTATATAATACAGGACTTAATAATGCATACTCGAACGTACGTGAAGCTGTCTCACATTACTTGGTATAAACAGATTTACGATAATAAAGACTTTACTTCTTTTGAAAGCATTTCATTTGTCAAGATGTATATGTAAAATAACTTGATAACTATACTCAATATAGTTTCTCAAAAAGTATGTTTCCATGTAGTAAGAACAACTTGGTGATATAATAGCCCTTTAAGCATGAAGATGTTTGGTATCAAAACCCTATAAGAACGATGTTATGATTATGTTTATAAAACGATACTTTGACTTGTAATGTACTTGTATTCCCCCCCCCCCCTAAAACGTGAAAAGAATTGAAAAGTAGGGGTATGAACTCACCCGTTAAGTTTGAGGAGAGAGGCTAGGGTTGAGCAGAACTTCGACCGGGATGGTTGCGTCGTCGGGCTCTTCAGGGATCTCTGCAGCGTAAATCTTTCGTTGGGGCTCGAGTGCGGAAACTGAGGTGAGGGAATGGTCTCTGGAGCTTAGAGGTGTGGGAGAAGGACTGAGAAATGGTGAAGGTGTGCCTAAACTCGCAGGTGATGCCATCTATTTATAGGTGGTATTTTTTGAGCGCCACGTCGTGGCTAGGGTTGGCCACGTCGTGGGGAGCAAGCCCTATTCCCTTCCGTTGATTAGACGCCCTCAGTCGCTTGCCGGGTCGCGGCCAAGCTGTGCCACGTCGTGGGGCCTGACAGCCTCGGATTTTGGACCCTGAACTTGTAAAATCGATAACTTTCGCGTACGAGCTCTGTTTTCGACGTTCTTTATATGCACGCGTAGCTGAAAATAAGATCTACAACTTTCATTTAGACTCCGTCGGCTAGTTTTGACTTTATTTTTAACGACATAATTTTAATAGGCCGGGCCTCCTAAAGTCCGTTAAAAATTCGTAGGTTCTTTATTCGACGTCGGTTTTCGTTTGTCTTTTTATCGTTTTATTACTATTGTGGAGATCTTCAACGCTCATTTAGGTTGCGTTAGCTAATTAACACTCGATCTTCAATTCGAGTTTTTAGCCCTCTACTATCGTTACGAAACTTTGAAAATTTGTAACTTCTTCGTACGAAGTCCAATTTGGGTGATCTTTTTATGCACGTTCACCTTTCAACGAGATCTACGACTTTTGTTTAGATACTTAAGGCTAAAATGCATTTTATTGAGATTTTACTTTTTACATCCAATAATGTTTTAACGGCGGGTCGTAAATATACGAGTGGTTATAATTTCTTCAATATAACCCGGTTTTGAGCGTTCTTTATGTTTTTGGAAACCTTGGCATGATATCTAATATTTGATGCATCCCAACTTAGATACTTGAACACTTTATTTTCGAGGTTAATTTCGTTGTTTTTAGCTTTCGAGTGTTTACAATGCTTTTGGGAAAAAAAAATAGGGTTGTCACATCATCCCCCTGTTAAGGGAATTTCGTCCCGAAATTTAATCTAAGATAGTGTTTACAGTTTTAGGAAAAAGATGCGGGTACTTTTGTTTCATCTGATCCTCGCGTTCCCAGGTGTATTCAGGTCCTCGCTTGGCGTTCCAGCAGACCTTTACAATGGGTATTCGGCTTTGTTTAGTCCTTTTGATTTCCCAATCCATGATCTCTACTGGTTCCTCCACAAATTGAAGGTTTTCATTTATTGCAATTTCGTCTAAAGGGACGACAAGGGTCTCGTCGGATAAGCACTTCTTCAGATTCGATACGTGAAAGGTAGGGTGTACGTTGTGGAGCTCCTGAGGTAGTCTAAGTTTGTAAGCCACTGGACCGATCCTGGCAAGGATCTCGAATGGTCCGATGTATATAGGGTTCAGTTTTCCACGTTTTCCGAAGCGTATTAAACCTTTCCAAGGCGAGACCTTGAGTAGGACATGGTCTCCAACTTGGAATTCTAAGGGTTTTCGTCTCTTATCTGCATAACTCTTTTTTCTATCCCTTGATGCTTTTAGACGTTCTCGGATTTGAACAATCTTCTCCGTAGTCTCCCGTATGATTTCTGGCCCAGTGAGCATGTTGTCAGTTGCTTGCCCTTTTGCTAGCCGTGTGTCCCCCACTTCGGCCCAGCACAAGGGTGACCTGCATTTGCGGCCATAGAGGGCTTCGAACGGGGCAGCTTTGATATTGGTGTGGCAGCTATTGTTGTACGAGAACTCGACCAAGGGTAGATGTGTGTCCCATGCTTTTCCAAAATCGATTACGCAAGCTCTCAGCATGTCTTCTAGGGTTTGTATAGTTCTCTCGCTCTGGCCGTCGGTTTGTGGGTGATAAGCGGTACTCATGTCTAGTCTTGTCCCCAAAGCTTTTTGTAGCGACTGCCAGAACCTTGAGGTGAATCTACTATCTCGGTCCGAGATAATGGATATGGGCACACCATGCAGTCGTACAATTTCTCTGAGGTATGTCCTTGTTAACTTCTCCAATTTATCCGTCTCTTTGATCGGTAGGAAATGTGCTGACTTAGTTAACCTGTCGACAATTACCCAAATGGTGTCGAGTCCGCTTGTTGTTTTGGGTAATTTTGTTATGAAATCCATGGTTATCCGCTCCCACTTCCATTCGGGTATTTCTGGTTGTTGTAATAAACCCGAGGGCTTCTGATATTCCACCTTGACTTTGGCACATGTCAGGCATTTGCTCACGTAGGTAGCAATTTCGGCTTTCATGTTTTGCCACCAGTACAACTTCTTGAGATCGAGATACATCTTATCGGAGCCGGGATGTATGGAGTATCGTGTTTTATGGGCTTCGTCCATAACGATTTCTCTGAATCCACCAAACTTCGGTATCCAAATTCGATCCATGAAATAACGAATTCTGTTGTTCTTGGTCTCAAGGTTCTTATCCATTCCCCTTAGGGCTTCTCCTGTCACGTTTTCGGATTTCAAGGCTTCTATTTGGGCTTCCTTGATTTGCGTGGACAGGTGTGAATGGATCGTCATAGTTAGGGATTTCACCCGGCGACCTGAGTACTCCTTCCGACTGAGTGCATCAGCCACTACATTAGCCTTTCCAGGGTGATATCGAATTTCGCACTCGTAATCACTTAGTAGTTCTACCCATCGTCTTTGTCTCATGTTGAGTTCCTTCTGATTGAGGATATGTTGGAGGCTTTTATGATCAGTGAAGATGGTACATTTTGTGCCGTAGAGATAGTGTCTCCATATCTTCAGAGCGAAGACGACTGCTCCTAGCTCAAGATCATGCGTTGTGTAGTTTACTTCGTGCGTCTTTAGTTGCCTTGAGGCGTAGGCGATGACCTTCCCTCTTTGCATTAAGACACACCCAAGTCCTTGGTTTGATGCATCACAATAGACCACGAAGTCCTCCATTACCTCTGGCAAGGTTAGGATGGGTGCACTACATAAGGCTCGCTTTAGTGTCTGAAATGCGCTGTCTTGTTTTTCTCCCCAGTCGAAGGTCACATTCTTCTGGGTTAGGGTGGTAAGTGGCTTGGCAATCTTTGAAAAGTTCGGTATGAATCTTCGGTAATACCCGGCGAGTCCCAAAAATTGCCGGATTTATGTAGGGGTTCTTGGAGTAGTCCAATTATCTATTGTTTTTATCTTGGAAGGGTCCACATGTATTCCTTCTTTGCTTACAACATGTCCTAGGAAATCCACTTCCCGAATCCAAAATTCGCATTTGGAAAATTTTGCATAAAGTTTCTCTGCCCTTAATGTTTCCAGTACTTGGCGGAGATGTTTGCTGTGATCTTCCTGGCTTCTTGAATAGATGAGTATATCATCTATGAATACGATCACAAATTTATCCAGGAAGGGACGACATACTCGGTTCATCAAGTCCATGAACACTGCTGGAGCATTCGTCAATCCGAAGGGCATTACTACAAATTCGTAGTGACCATAACGTGTTCGGAAAGCCGTTTTGGGGATGTCTCCCTCCAGTACTCGCAGTTGGTGATAACCAGATCTTAGATCGATCTTTGAGAAGTAGCTTGCTCCCTGCAGTTGGTCGAATAGATCGTCTATGCGCGGTAAGGGATATCGGTTCTTGATTGTCAGTTTGTTTAATTCCCGATAATCGATGCACATGCGAAAGGATCCGTCCTTCTTTTTCACGAATAGGACTGGCGCTCCCCATGGTGAGAAGCTCGGTCTGATGAATCCCTTGCTCAGCAGCTCGTTTAATTGACTGGATAGTTCCTGCATCTCGGCTGGGGCTAAACGGTACGGTGACTTTGCTACAGGGGTAGCTCCGGGGATTAAGTCGATTCTGAACTCAACTTAACGTTCGGGTGGGATTCCTGGAAGATCTTCTGGGAAAATATCCGGGAGGTTGCAGACTTCCGGAATGTCTTTAATGTTTTTCGATTCTCGTTTCTTGTCTACTACGTGGGCTAGAAAGGCATGATATTCCTTACGAAGATACTTTTGTGCTTTAATACAGGAAATGATTTGTAAACTTGAACTAGGTTTGTCACCATAAATGACAAGAGTTTCGCCATTTAGCAGATTTAGGCGAACAGCCCTTTCGTGACAAAGTATATCGGCATGGTGAAGGCTCAACCAGTCCATACCGATGATGACATCGAAACTTCTTATGGAAATGGGCATAAGATCGACTCGAAACAAATGCTCGTTTAAATTTAGTGTGCACCCTACGTATAAATCGTTTGAGTGTTCTGTTTTACCGTTTTCCATTTCTACAGTGAATATCTTATTGAGTGGTTGGGGTTTTTGATTAAGTAGATGTTTGAATTTATGACTCACAAAACTTCTCTCCGCCCCGCAGTCAAAAAGTATGCATCCATAAGTATTGTTGAGTAGGAACGTACCCGTAACCACCGTGGGGTCCGCTATTGCTTCTCTTTGTCCTACTGCTAGCACTCTCCCTACACCGCCAATATTCCTTTCCTTGGGACAATCCCTCCTGAAGTGTCCAGTCTCTCCGCACCCATAACACGCCCGGCTTACTCCAGTGCCAGAAACTTTAGTGATTGGTCGTGCCGGTGCATTACAGAAACGAGCTGTGTGCCCTTTCCTGTCACAGTTCTTGCAGTGCATCTCGCGACAAATACCATGGTGATGGTAGTTGCACTTGCTGCACTTGGGCAGATTCCCTGCATATGGTTTTGTTGGTGCAGAGGTAGCAGGAGTTGTGGTGGGGGTAGTAGCAGCATGAACCGCAACCATTTGCTTCTTGGAAGGTTCTTGCGAAGTTTTCCCTTTCCTTTTGTTCCAAAGTTTCTTGTTGTTGTTGTTGTTGTTGGCATTGATTTCGTTGTTGCTGCTCCCTTTGGTTGGTTTAGCCATAATCGACGCGACTCCTTGACAGACACCATGATCAACAAGAGATTGCGCTAGTTCCTTGGCGCTGGCGAAAGTCAAGGGTTTGGAGGCTAATACACTTCCTCGAAGTTGGGGTGATAGTCCCCAGATGTATCTCTCGACCTTTTGGCTCTCCAGGGTTAACATTCCTGGGCAAAGTGTTATTAAGTCACTGAACCTGTTGGTGTAACTGATGGGTTTTGAGCATTCTAACACTTCCTAAGTGTACATGCAACCCTAATAACCTTGGATCTATGTTTGTCTAATTATCATGCAAAGTTGAATTCCAAGGTTATATTCCTATCTAGCATACATGGGGAACAATTTTAACTTGAATCATAGATAGAATAACTTACCTTGTTGTTGCTTGTGTTCCTTGAAACCTTGTGAGCCTAGCACCCCAAGTGTGATGCCTCAAATGCTTCACACAACACCAAATGCTCTTGGAAAGACTCTTGAGATAACACACACTTCTCAAAATCGGCCAAGCCCTCTAGTTCCTTAGTAGTGCCGATTTTTGGTGGAGAATATGCTTCTTATATAGTGTTGACACATCTAGGGTTACACCATGTAAACCCTAATGTGTCATGACTCTTCATTTCCATGACCCATGGGTTTGTAACTCCCATGGAGCATCCATGGAGCATCCTATGGGTAGAACCCAACTTGATAATCCATGGAGCCTCTTAGCCCACTATACAAGATATGGATGATTTACATAATCAACCCATATATTTAATTAGTTATCCTTTGATCACTTAATTAATTCCAAATTAATTCTTTGATCAACTAATCAAATAATATTATTAATATATTAGAACTTATAATATATTAATAATCTCCAAGTGTTATTTCTCTCATTTAGTCTATCCAATTGCATGGTGCCATGCAACCCAAATGGACCATGCCGGGTCGGGTCAAGTACAAGCCCGAAATAGTTATGGACTTAGACACCTTATCCAACAGTCTCCCACTTGGATAAGTCTAATAACTATATCTCTAGTACTTCAGGAACCGACCGGCAATCATAGCTCTTTCAAGGTTTCTCGGAACTGAGAAGATGATAGTACGCCATTTAAGATAAGTGATCATATAATCCTCCGTTCTAGATATCAGCCGGACAAATACATGGAACATTGTCTTACTTCTTGTCCAGCATTTGTTTCTCGATTTCCGATTTGTTTGACATAGAACTTAATTGAACACATCAACTTAGTTCTGACCGGGCCCGGTACATGGGTCAAAACAAAATCATCGAGGGGCCCAGATATCAGCTTCTAATCCAAGAAGGAACAGATAAACTTCGACTCATATGTTTGTTCTACCACTCATTGAATTACACACAAAAGTACGTTTTATAACATCGAGTTACCAATGCGGTTTCGTACAGTCAATGCATAACCAACTCGTAAGTAACAAATCATATCTCTAGGTTTGAAGACTTATATGATATTACCGTCTCACGATCACTCGAGATAGAATTCCATGAAGTGATTCCAGTGAGCGTGGGTTGAGTCCAATACTCAGAACTTATGAGCACTCATGATTGTTGTAGCCTTGTCCAACACCTTAGACCTCTACAACCCATCATGACAGTCTTGATTCATACCTACTTCCGACATATGACCGACTGTGGAGGTTTGAATAATATGTTATACCAAACAAAATTATTCTGGAAGTCAAAACATGCAAAAGAAATATAGTAAATGATCGACAAGAGATAGCAACACTTTACTCATAAATAAAACTCCTTTTATTCATCATCTAATGTCAATTACACTTTACAAATTTCTGGGTTATCTAACTACTAAAACTTATATCATCCTTCAGCCCTATGCTCCGAGCATGCTGGAGATGCTTAACCCTACTCAGTCCCTTTGTGAGGGGATCTGCTGGGTTCTCATCTGATGATACCCTCTTTGCCACGAGGAGTCCTTCTTCGATCCGATGTCTAATGAAATGGTATTTTCTGTCGATGTGTCTGGATCTCCCATGATCCCTTGGTTCCTTGGCTAAGGCAACAGCACTTTCACTATCACAGAAAATTTCCATTGGCTCTTTAATAGCTGGTACAACTCCAAGGTCTCCAATGAAGTTCTTCAGCCATATCGCTTCCTTTGCTGCTTCGCTAGCTGCAATATACTCTGATTCACAAGTAGAATCTGCCACTGTCTCTTGCTTGGAACTCTTCCAAGAAATTGCTCCTCCGTTTAGGGTAAAGACCCAGCCCGACTGAGAGCGGAAATTATCCCTATCAGTCTGGAAGCTAGCATCACTATACCCTACAACTCTCAAGTCATCACTCCCACCGAGGGTAGGAACCCAGTCCTTAGTCCTCCGTAGGTACTTGAGGATATTCTTTACCGCAGTCCAGTGTGCCTTGCCAGGGTTCGCCTGATACCTGCTAACCATGCTCAAGGCAAAAGCTACATCGGGTCGAGTACACGTCATAGCATACATGATCGATCCTACAGCCGAAGCATAAGGTGTTCGACTCATTTCTGCTATCTCAGCCTCAGTGCTAGGGCTTTGTGTCTTACTCAATCTGGTGTTACTCTGGATGGGTAACTCTCCTTTCTTGGAATCCTGCATGCTGAATCGCTTCAGCACTTTATCCAAGTAGGTACTCTGACTAAGTCCAATTAGTCTTTTACTCCGATCTCTCAAGATTCTTATCCCTAGAATATAGGCAGCTTCACCAAGGTCCTTCATAGCGAAACACTTCCCAAGCCAGGACTTTACTTCCTGCAGGGTTGGAATGTCGTTTCCTATGAGTAGTATGTCATCCACATACAATACCAAAAAGCTAACTATACTCCCACTAGCCTTGACATACACACAAGATTCATCTTCACTCCTAGAAAAGCCAAATTCCTTGACCTTTTCATCAAAGCAAAGATTCCATCTGCGAGGTGCTTGCTTCAATCCATAAATGGATTTCTCAAGCTTACACACTCTATTAGGGTACTCGTTGCTGACAAAACCCTCTGGCTGACTCATGTAAACATCTTCAGCCAACTTCCCATTAAGGAAAGCGGTTTTGACATCCATCTGCCATATTTCATAATCATGAAATGCAGCTATGGCTAACAGAACCCGAATAGACTTAATCTTGGCTACCGGAGAAAAGGTCTCATCATAGTCCACTCCAGGAATTTGAGAGAAGCCCTTTGCAACCAGTCTAGCCTTATAAGTGTGTACTTTACCATCCATGTCGGTCTTCTTCTTGAAGACCCATTTGCACCCTACTGTCTTACGACCTGGTACATTTTCAACCAAGTTCCAAACTTGATTGTCATACATGGATTGTATCTCGCTATCCATAGCCTCTTTCCATTTAGCAGACTCGGGGCCTGCCATGGCTTCCTCGTAGCTGTTAGGGTCATCTTGACTTACTAGTGTCCCATCACTAATAAGTGTCTCACCTTCTGCAGTAATATGGAATCCATAGTAATGCTCAGGTGCACTCCTAACTCTCGTGGAACGTCTCAGAGGTACAGATTTGTCAATAGGCTCAACAGGAGTTTCCTCCTCAAGTTGAGGGCTAGAGTTTGAAGTTCCTTCACCGCTTGATTCTTGAAATTCTTCAAGATCAATTTGCCTCCCACTGTCTCCTTGGCTTATAAACTCTCTTTCTCGAAAGACTCCTCTTCTTGCTACAAAAACCACATTGTCACTAGGTCTGTAGAAGAGGTAACCAAAGGATCGCTGTGGGTAACCGATGAAAATACACCTCTCGCTTCGAGGTTCGAGCTTATCATGAGTCTCGCGTCTCACGAAAGCCTCGCAACCCCAAATCTTGATGTGGTCTAGTTTAGGTACTTTACCAGTCCACATCTCGTGAGGAGTTTTGGCAACTTTCTTTGTAGGGACTAGATTAAGAATATGGGCGGCAGTCTCTAAGGCATACCCCCAGAATGAGATTGGTAGCGTAGCTCGACTCATCATGGAACGAACCATATCCAACAAGGTTCGATTACGCCTCTCAGCCACACCATTCAACTGTGGTGTCCTGGGAGGTGTCAATTGTGAGACTATCCCACATTCCCTTAGATAGTCGAGGAACTCTGAACTAAGATACTCACCACCACGATCGGATCGAAGCATCTTAATATTCCTGCCCAATTGATTCTCGACTTCCTGTTTAAATTCCTTAAACCTCTCGAAAGTCTCTGACTTATGCTTGATCAAGTAGACATATCCATATCTACTATAATCATCAGTAAAAGTCAAATAATAACGATTAGCATCCCTTGTGGCATGTTTGAATGGTCCACACACATCCGTGTGTATAAGGTCCAACAACCTTCACCCCTCTCACACGAACCTGGGAAGGGTGACTTTGTCATTTTTCCAAGTAAGCATGATTCGCAACTATCATCTGACTTTAGGTCAAACGACTCCAAGACTCCATCCTTTTGGAGTTGGCCTATGCGTTTCTTGCTTATATGTCCAAGACGACAATGCCATAAAGATGATTTATCCAAGTTATTATTAGTAGAATCAATACACAAGACATTATTTCCCAAGTTATCTACAACAGATACAGCTTCATATACACCATCACAAGGTAATGCTTTAAAATAAAAGACATTATTATAGAAAACATCTATAGAACCAACTTCATTATTAAATGAAAAGGTAAACCCTTGTTTGTACAAAGCATGGAAGGAAATAATATTTCTTGCCATTCCTGGCGAATAACAACACTTATTCAGATCTAAACTAAACCCACTACTTAGCGATAAAGTATAAACTCCAATCTTGGTAACAGGTATAGCTTTCCTATTCCCCATGATCAAGTTTATCCTTCCTTGCTCCCCATCCTCACTTCTTCTTAGTCCCTGCAAGTCACAACAAATGTGAATACCACACCCGGTATCAAGGACCCAAGATTTAGAATGGGGTGAGTTATTAGAAATGATAGTGTAAATACCTGCATGGTTGGGTTTAACTTTCCCATCCTTCACATCTTGCTGGTATTTTGGGCAGTTCCGCTTCCAATGAGCTTTTTCATGGCAATAGAAGCATTCAGCCTCTTTTGGGTCAGAAGAAGGAGTAACGAAACCTTTCTTGGTTCCACTTGAAGAAGAGCCATCAAGGGTCCGAGCCTTGGTACCCTTAGAAGAGCTCTTTCTCTTCCTCCCTCGACTTTTCCCGATTGCCAAAACCGGAGTAGAGTTTTGAGTAGGAGTGATAGCAACCGACTTCCCCTTAAGACCTGATTCTGCGGTCTTGAGAAGTCCCTGAAGTTTGCTGAGGGTGACTTCTTCCTTGTTCATGTGATATGTCATGCGGAATTGATCATAGCACGATGGTAAGGAATGCAAAATAATATCTATTGCAAGATCCTCCGGGAAGTTCACATTAAGCTTCAGCAAACGATCCACATACCTTTGCATTTTCTGCATGTGGCTCGTGACAGATTCCCCGTCCTTCATCATGGTTGTTATCATGGAGCAGATGATCTCATACCTCTCTTGTCTTGCACTTTGATGGTATCTTTCCATCAAATCTTGGTGCATGTCATAAGGGTAGAAATCTTCATAAGACTTTTGGAGTTCCGCTGTCATCGTGGCCATCATGATGCAAGCCACTTTCGTAGCATCCCTTTCATGTGCCCGAAATTCAGCGATCTCCTGAGGAGTTGCAGTGGACTCATTAATCTCCTTAAGCTCCTTGTCAAGGACATATTCTTTGTCCTCGTAGCGGGTAATCATCCTGATGTTTCTGATCCACTCATTGAAGTTGGATCCATCAAAGGTGACTTTCCCACACAAGTTCATAAGGGAAAAGGAGCCATTAGGATTAGAGCCAGAAGCATTGTTGAAAGACATCTAAAGGAAAGAGGACAAGATAGGTTTAGATATAAGAGAGTCCTTAATAAAACACCCAAATGTAATATTAAGGCTAGGATCCAATCACAATATAATATAACTTAGAAGAGGTATGCCGTAATCTAAGCTATATCATATTTGAAAGGTAGGTGAATGACGATTCACCAATTTCCACCACGAAAACCGCAATATTTTAGTATTAGGTTTTTGAATGGTTCTTAGAAATTCCTAGATTCTTTGAGATTCAATGAACTTTTCAAAGGCATGTTTCAATCTCGAGTGTGCCCTCCAAGTTTTGTGACTGGGATACCGAGGATCACAAAACGAGGTGTGAAGTAACCATGCAAATCACTTGGTACCCTTAAAGTTTATCACTCAATCGATGTGCCGGTTAACCACACACGCTCCATCGATACTATAATAAACCTTAAGTCACCCTTTACCTACCTTGTTAAGTCCAAGTTAGTGTGCCGGTTAACCACACACGCTCCACCAACGACTTAATCAAAGTGTAAAGTGTAATTTCATGGAATAGCACCTTATTCACATTTTTCCTAAAGTAACTAAGATTGGGAATTTAATAAAACATTTAGTTACTTTATAATATTCATCATACTTTGAATGAGAATTAATAAGTCCTTGTCTTACCCGTTCGGCTAACGACCCTCCACCGATCAAGCAAGCGGTGGGTGAGAGTGGACACCCATTAAGTCACCATTTTATAGGCAACAACCTTATACCCACCTTATAGACCGGCTTCGTGAATGAGGCGTACTAGCGGTAAGACGACTTTGTTCTTATACATATATATATAATTATTAAATCATAATAATATAAGTATAAGGGTTGAATTTTAACTTTTAAAATTCTAGGGGTTGGAACTAAAGTTTTAACTTAACTTTACTTGTTCCAAAACTTGAGGGCAAGTTTTGTAAACTTTCAAAACTTTTCATTTCTTGTAACTTATGAGTTTAATAGAGTAATAAAATGAAGACTCTTCATTTTTCTAACTCTTATGTTCTTTTAATGGTTTTTTAATCCAAGAGACTTTTGGTTTTTCCATAACTTGAGGACAAGTTATGGACTCCATTAAAACACATTATGATCATGAATTAATCTACCACATAGGTTACAAATAATTCTTATGATCATCTAAACATCATAAGAACAAGAATATGAATATGAACACTTTCAAAATCACAATTAATCTTTGTAATTTTGATAACTAGTTGTTGTAAATGAGTTAGAAAAGACATTACACCTTCTAAAATAAGTTTTCAAGTACCAAAACATTTTAGGGTAATGATTCTAATCCATTTCCAGCAACACAAGTCGAAATTCTGCACTCTGTCGACCCTACTCGCCGAGTGCATAAACCTACTCGCCGAGTAGGTTGAAGATACACATGAACTCGTCGAGTCCTCCCCATGGACTCGCCGAGTCCATCAGTCAGACAGCAAGATTTTCGACTTTCTTCAACTTTTAAGCACAAATAACAAACAAACAAGCCTAGGCTCTGATACCACTGATGGGTTTTGAGCATTCTAACACTTCCTAAGTGTACATGCAACCCTAATAACCTTGGATCTATGTTTGTCTAATTATCATGCAAAGTTGAATTCCAAGGTTATATTCCTATCTAGCATACATGGGGAACAATTTTAACTTGAATCATAGATAGAATAACTTACCTTGTTGTTGCTTGTGTTCCTTGAAACCTTGTGAGCCTAGCACCCCAAGTGTGATGCATCAAATGCTTCACACAACACCAAATGCTCTTGGAAAGACTCTTGAGATAACACACACTTCTCAAAATCGGCCAAGCCCTCTAGTTCCTTAGTAGTGCCGATTTTTGGTGGAGAATATGCTTCTTATATAGTGTTGACACATCTAGGGTTACACCATGTAAACCCTAATGTGTCATGACTCTTCATTTCCATGACCCATGGGTTTGTAACTCCCATGGAGCATCCATGGAGCATCCTATGGGTAGAACCCAACTTGATAATCCATGGAGCCTCTTAGCCCACTATACAAGATATGGATGATTTACATAATCAACCCATATATTTAATTAGTTATCCTTTGATCACTTAATTAATTCCAAATTAATTCTTTGATCAACTAATCAAATAATATTATTAATATATTAGAACTTATAATATATTAATAATCTCCAAGTGTTATTTCTCTCATTTAGTCTATCCAATTGCATGGTGCCATGCAACCCAAATGGACCATGCCGGGTCGGGTCAAGTACAAGCCCGAAATAGTTATGGACTTAGACACCTTATCCAACAGTAACCTGCTATGTCCGAACCTACCATCGAAAGGTTCCACAGTTCCTGTTCAAGCTTCTAAATCTCGCCTCTTGGGCAGTATTCTCGAAGGAGCATTCTTTTTAGGTTTTCCCAACCCATGGAGTTCGCCACCACTAGGGTTAGTGTCTGGACGTGGCCGTTCCACCATGTCAGGGCGCGTTCAGAGAAAGTAAAAGCGGCGAACTTTACTTTGCTTTCTTCAGGACATGCACAGATTTCGAATACAGCTTCTGTTTTCTCTACCCATTGAGATAGAGCCAATACTCCCCTATTCCCGTAAAAGGGAATAGGTTTTCTGTTGGTGAAGTCTTTGTAAGTGCATACCCCTGAACGGCTTTGACCTTGGCCATTTGTAAAACTGTTTGTTCCTCCCCCCGATCCGTTGTTGCTCATTTGAGCCATTGCTGTAGTTACAGCAGCGGTTACAGTAGTCTGGAACATAACGGTGTCCATAATTGGAGGAGGTGGTGGAGGTGGTGTTGAAGTTGAGTTTCTGCGTGTTGATCTACGAGGAGGCATGTTCTGGTAGAGAAAAATAAGAATGAATACTATAAGTTTCTAATGTTTTGACAATCGTGTGTTAGTTGTATCTTGTAATTTGTTTTGACTTTAGTTTATGGTTTCAAGGTAGGCATAGAAATTTAACACTCGTAATTTTTGAGAGGTATATAATAGGAAATACTTCATATTTATACATATAGGTCACACCTGAGGTGTGTTACATTACATATCTTGTTCGGGAAAATTTGACCCTCCTAGAGGTCTCCGATTGCAGATACAAATGGGAAATAAGGGAAAAACTTTTATCCGAAATCCTAATCTATAACAAAATTGTTGGGCATCGAACAAGCTCTACTTGCGATGTTTGGAGCTAGATTCGGCATCCGACCGTTTGACTCACATTAGTCGCCTCTCGAGATCTGCTTATTGTTCCTTCATCCCTCTTATTTCTGCCAGAGCCACTATCATTTGGTTCTGAAGTGTTCCCGTGTAGATTTGGGTATTCTCATGTAGTCCTTCCAAACGGCGGATGTCAGCGGCGTTACCATGGGTAGTAGCATTGATTTCGCGAACTCTGGCTGCTTGTTGGTCCGCCTGGTAGTTCTGGTTAGCTATAGCGTTCACGACGACAGGAAGTGCTCGATCAGCTGAGCCTCCCCCACTGACATTGTAAAAGTACCGACACATGCCGAATGGAGGGCGTACACCTTGCTGGCGGCTCCAGTAGTAGAGGTGGCTTCCCCAGATGGGGATAGGTCCCGGTTGATATGGTCTGATTACGGGAGGATGAGGGATGGGAGGGTCGTACACTTCTGGCTCGGAGTCTGTTCCGCTAGAAATCTCCTCGATCTCTTCATCGACTTCGAATTCCTCTCCGACTTCGACTTCGAATTCTTCCTCGATAACCCCTTCGGGTTCTTCCTCGACCTTTTCTTCGATTTCCTCTGGGTCTTCCTTCGGGCCTTCTTCTATCCAACCGCCGTTGCCTTGGTTTGGGTAGTAGGGATCTCCTAGTAAATGGAATCCGACCATTTGTCTGTACTAGGATAGGTGTATGAGAACGTTATAAGAAAAGAAATTTCCATCTAGCGACTTATTATTTTTAACTATAATTTTTATTTTTACAACTATTTTAATAATACTTCTATACTGTTTCAACTTGGTGAAACTAAAATAATTTTGTATTTGGGTAAGTTTTCGGCTTGTTGTCCACTACGACCATTCCTTGATGTACGTTGGTCAAATCCAGGATAAATATAGTTGATCAGGCTATATTTATTCTCGACATGATTACATACCCCGAGAATCAATCGTAGCGTCGTAACTTGCCTTAATACTTTTTAGTAAAACTTGTTATGATACGAGATTAATGCATGCTTGTAAAAATGTATATCTTTAAAAGAAAGTATTTTGTTCATGAAAATGTTTCATCAGAGGGTTTTTGGTCCCCTTTGCATTTATAGTTTGTATATCGTATCTGGTTCGATATACTTAGTTCACTATAAACAATGCTCTGATACCAATCTGTCACACCCCCAAACCAGAATGGCGGAAACATTCGGGGGTGGATGACTTCACGTAGTATCACAACCATTGAATATTGTAAAGAAAGTAACACAACCATCACATATATAATGAAAACGTATGTTGTTGCGTTATACATATAAGCAAAAGAATATTACAATGAGATGATAAATGTTCAACAATAAAACATCCTTAGTGTTTCCTTCTCCAAAAGCTGGTGGTTACCTGTATTACTGATTCCCTGAGAAATACAAGTGGTTTCAAAAAAGTGTCAACAATTAAGTTGGTGAGTTCATAAGTGTTTTGCATTGAAAAGTATGTCCTTTTTAATAGTAAATCGATGAACGAGGTTTTCAGAAAATCCAATATTTTCTATAAATGATTTGAAAAGTTTCCCGTGTTGGAGTGCGTTTGTGTTTTCCATAATTGAATAATAGTGATAAAATTTGTGTTAACGATAAAATGGAAAACTGAAATGCATATATGAATCTCGTAAATCAAACTTGTTTTTATACTTTTATGTGAGTTTTATAACCATGCTATTGACACTGATGGCCTGTAACAACGTTCTTCAGGCGTTGGAACTGTTATGACATTTGTCACCCCAGGCCTGCCGGCCTAGCTGTAGCTAACAGCTTAGGTGTGGGATTGTCAATCCCGTATAGATCTATACACAAGTATCACGCTCCCCCTACAAGGGATTATGGTATATAATACAGGACTTAATAATGCATACTCGAACGTACGTGAAGCTGTCTCACATTACTTGGTATAAACAGATTTACGATAATAAAGACTTTACTTCTTTTGAAAGCATTTCATTTGTCAAGATGTATATGTAAAATAACTTGATAACTATACTCAATATAGTTTCTCAAAAAGTATGTTTCCATGTAGTAAGAACAACTTGGTGATATAATAGCCCTTTAAGCATGAAGATGTTTGGTATCAAAACCCTATAAGAACGATGTTATGATTATGTTTATAAAACGATACTTTGACTTGTAATGTACTTGTATTCCCCCCCCCCCCCTAAAACGTGAAAAGAATTGAAAAGTAGGGGTATGAACTCACCCGTTAAGTTTGAAGAGAGAGGCTAGGGTTGAGCAGAACTTCGACCGCGGATGGTTGCGTCGTCGGGCTCTTCGGGGATCTCTGCAGTGTAAATCTTTCGTCGGGGCTCGAGTGCGGAAACTGAGGTGAGGGAATGGTCTATGGAGCTTAGAGGTGTGGGAGAAGGACTGAGAAACGGTGAAGGTGTGCCTAAACTCGCAGCTGATGCCATCTATTTATAGGTGGTATTTTTTGAGCGCCACGTCGTGGCTAGGGTTGGCCACGTCGTGGGGAGCAAGCCCTATCCCCTTCCGTTGATTGGACGCCTTCAGTCGCTTGCCGGGTCGTGGCCAAGCTGTGCCACGTCGTGGGGCCTGATAGCCTCGGATTTTGGACCCCGAACTTGTAAAATCCATAACTTTCGCGTACGAGCTCCGTTTTCGACGTTCTTTATATGCACGCGTAGCTGAAAATAAGTTCTACAACTTTCATTTAGACTCCGTCGGCTAGTTTTGAGTTTATTTTTAACGACATAATTTTAATAGGCCGGGCCTCCTAAAGTCCGTTAAAAATTCGTAGGTTCTTTATTCGACGTCGGTTTTCGTTTGTCTTTTTATCGTTTTATTACTATTGTGGAGATCTTCAACTCTCATTTAGGTTCCGTTAGCTAATTAACACTCGATCTTCAATTCGAGTTTTTAGCCCTCTACTACCGTTACGAAACTTTGAAAATTTGTAACTTCTTCATACGAGGTCCAATTTGGGCGATCTTTTTATGCACGTTCACCTTTCAACGAGATCTACGACTTTTGTTTAGATACTTAAGGCTAAAATGCATTTTATTGAGATTTTACTTTTTACGTCCAATAATGTTTTAACGGCGGGTCGTAAATATACGAGTGGTTATAATTTCTTCAATATAACCCGGTTTTGAGCGTTCTTTATGTTTTTGGAAACCTTGGCATGATATCTAATATTTGATGCATCCCAACTTAGATACTTGAACACTTTATTTTCGAGGTTAATTTCGTTGTTTTTAGCTTTCGAGTGTTTACAATGCTTTTGGGAAAAAAAATAGGGTTGTCACAATTCATCTAACAGAAAAAGGAAATGATGGGATAAGAAGAAAGGCAAGAAAACTCAAGCCGCCTCCAAAGACCAGCAAATTGTGGCGGTCCATGCTGCCACCACCCCAGCCACTCCAGCTGCTCCAGCCCCGCCGAAAGCTTACAGTGGAAACTTGCCCAAGTGTCCCAAGTGCCCTTTTCACCTCAACGGCCCCTGCCGTGAATTGCAGTGTTACAACTGCGGTCGAAAGGGCCATACAGTCCGATTTTACAAGGCCCCTCCCAAACCTATCACGCAGGTTCCTAGTACGGGAGTGACCCCAACTTGTTATGACTGCGGGGAAGCGGGTCATTTTAAGAGAAACTGTCCGAAGACCACAAATGCTGGGGGAACTGGAAGGCTACTCGCTATCGGTCACAATGAAGCGGTGGCTGATCCCATGGTAGTCACGGGTACCTTTCTTCTAAACAACTCCTATGCCTGTGTCTTATTTGATAGTGGTGCAGAAAGGAGCTTCGTAAATCGAAACTTTAAACACTTACTCAAACAAACCCCTCAACCACTAAACGAAACATTCGTCGTAGAAATGGTTAATGGAAAAACAGAAAGCTCTAACAAAATCTATATAGGTTGTACTCTCACGTTAGATGATCACCCCTTTTCAATCGATCTTATACCAGTCTCAATCAAAAATTTTGATGTCATTGTTGGTATGGATTGGTTAAGTCTTCACTACGCCGATATCCTATGCTCCGACAAGGCCATTCGCCTGAACCTTCCGAATCGCGAAACCCTATTGATATACGGAGATAAGCCAAGTACGAGCCTTCGTATCATCTCTAGTATCCAGGCTCAGAAATACTTGCGCAAAGAATATCGCGCCTTTCTTGCTCACGTTGTCGAAACTAACCAGAAACTGAAAGATCCAAAAGACATTCTCATAGTATGTGATTTCCCTAATGTCTTCCCGGAGGATCTTCCAGGTCTACCTCCCAAACGACAGGTTGAATTCAGAATCGACCTAGTCCCAGGAGCTACCCCCGTAGCTAAGTCGCCCTACTGTCTAGCGCCCGCCGAAATGCAAGAGCTATCCGGCCAACTCAACGAACTGCTCAGCAAGAGCTTTATAAGACCGAGCTTCTCACCTTGGGGAGTCCCGGTCTTGTTCGTGAAGAAAAAGGATGGATCTTTTCGGATGTGCATCGATTATAGGGAACTCAATAAACTCACGGTCAAAAATCGCTATCCTCTCCCTCGTATTGACGATCTATTCGACCAACTCCAAGGAGCAAGTTACTTCTCCAAGATTGATCTTATATCCGGGTATCATCAGTTACAGGTGCTTGAGGAAGATGTTCCGAAGACAGCCTTCCGAACCCGCTACGGGCATTTTGAGTTCGTGGTAATGCCCTTTGGACTAACTAATTCCCTTGCAGTATTTATGGACTTGATGAATAGGGTGTGTCGTCCATATCTAGATCAGTTCGTCATCGTCTTTATTGATGATATACTCGTCTACTCTCGGAGCGAGGAAGAACACGGGGATCATTTACGACGAGTCCTGGAAACACTGCGATCCGAGAAGTTATATGCGAAGTTCTCTAAGTGCGAGTTTTGGATCCGAAGATTTGAATTCTTAGGACACGTGGTCAGTGAAGACGGAATCCACGTGGATCCCTCCAAAATTAAAGCTATTGAGAACTGGTCAGCACCGAAGACGCCTACAAAAATTCGTCAATTTCTAGGCCTCGCTGGCTACTACCGCAGATTCATCCAAAATTTCTCTCGAATTGCGAAGCCTCTCACTATGTTAACCCAGAAGGGTGTATCATTCGACTGGGAAGAGAAACAGGAGAAGGCATTTCAGACCCTGAAGCGAGCCCTATGTACCGCACCAGTATTATCCCTTCCCGAAG
The DNA here is from genome assembly GCF_002870075.4 of Lactuca sativa. Classification (NCBI taxonomy): domain Eukaryota; kingdom Viridiplantae; phylum Streptophyta; class Magnoliopsida; order Asterales; family Asteraceae; genus Lactuca; species Lactuca sativa. The sequence goes on from NC_056623.2 coordinate 183,068,050, forward strand.
GGACATAAGATTTCATTGTATACTGTGATGCATCCAATCAGGGGCTCGGTTGTGTCTTGATGCAACGAGGCAAGGTTATCGCCTATGCCTCAAGGCAGCTAAAGACCCATGAAGTGAACTACACTACTCATGACCTCGAGTTAGGAGCGGTTGTCTTCGCACTAAAAATCTCGAGACACTACTTGTATGTAGACAGGGAAAAACCATCACATTTTCAAGTGATGCGTACTTTCAAAACAGTCAGGTCTTGGTTAAGGACTACTTTCAAACATTTCGGGTCTTGGTAGAAGACTAATTTTTATACTAGTAGAAAATATGGGATTTTCTAGGAGTTTTCAAAACATATACAAACAATTACATTGAACGATTTCAAATGTTATCATCAAACTTATACGAACAATGACATTAGATAACTATTGAACTCACCAGCTTAAATGCTGACCTTTCAAAATAACTTGTATTCTCAGGTCACCAGTAGACAGGTACGATGACTAGGTTTTGCGAAGACGGTGCAGTCAAGACTCGTCTTTTATTTTGATTACTTGTTGTAATGTCTTATTTCTATGAAAGAACACACATGTATTAAACTGTTACTATTAATGCAATTGACGATGTTGTTGCTTGTTTAATACTTCACTTTGTTGTGATACATACATGACGTCCTCCGCCCTAGAACGTTTCCGCCGTTCTCAGTTTTTGGGGTGTGACAGATTGGTATCAGAGCATTGTTTATAGTGAATTGAGTATATCAACCCATAAAAGATATAATAACTATAAATACACTGGGATTAAAATACTCTGACTTAGAGTTTATACTTCTAAAATAATAAAATATTTAAGTAAGTATACGTGCCTGCATTCATACTAAAATCGGTGTCACAACGACAAGAACAAAAGTATTATGATTGTTGAATATCATAAGTAAGCTTGGGGATGTATAGTCAGTCTTGGGAGTGGCATAGCCTGATCAACTATGCTGGTCCGAGGAGTGATTAGCATATGCCCAAGATTGGTTGTGATGTAGCAACAATTCTAAAAACTTACCAACATTACCACAATGAGAACGTTATAACAGAACCTAAGTCTAAAATACCATAGGGGTGTTCTGTGTTACCATAATTACTTACTTGAGAACTAAAATGGATCTTCATTTCTAAGTTCATAGTTTCTAAGTGGATACACTAAGGCTATATGTACCTAGGATGTTATAGACTTAGAATCGGTGAAGTTTTTGCTTTACCCTTATTCCTTGTGAATTTGGAGTTAAGGTCACTTATTCGAAAGCCTATCCTGTGTTGACTACATATGACTGGCATGCACTTTACAAATAGCGATGTAACTAATGAAGATTTTCTAATAATTATCTAGATAGTTCTTCTAATAATTATTTCCTTACCCCAATTCTCGTGTAGATAAAATAACTGGACTCCATCCCCACGACAACCCGTACCTTCATAACAAAGGCAATGTTGGATGGTTTGAAGAAGAACTAGAGAGTGATCATCCAATCCCTTTGAATGATCATTATGCTGAAAACCTTTCGGATGTTGATAACTCCGAACCCAAGGTTGAGAACATACCCCAGGCAACTCCCGTTCCAATTCCTAACCCTCGTCCGACTTTTCATGGCCCGATGCCCCCTTGGGTAGAATGTTTGGAGATAGGGAGCGAAGAGCAAGATCAACCTATGTCATTTGATGGAGACCGAAGCTTCTACAACACAAGTGAAGGAAGCTCAGCAGACAGAATTCTTCCAAGTCTGGCCGCAGAGTTGCCCGAAACGAAATTCAGGGCAAGACGACTCTGCAACGTATCTAAGAGATTAATGCTAATGCCAAAATGCATACCATTCGCACCAACTGCCTTGATCACAAGTGAGAGATCCGAGAGAAACCATGAGACCCTGCTGCAAGCACTAGCTGAAACCCGAGCCGAAGTCATAGAGCTCTAAGTACGCCAGAAGGTGTGCGAAAGACACCTACTTGATATGGAACGTCAACTGGCTGAATTGAGAGTTCACCATAAGGGTGACTGTCGTCAGTAGTAGATGCTTTACTTTATTTCCCTTGTAAAAAGGAATCATTTTCGGTCTATGCCCGCTGTGACATTTTCTATGAAGCTATCTTGTACTGTAAGTACCTTTGGTTAGATCTTTATGATGTCAAGAACTATCTCCTATGGATATGATGTAAGACCTTTTACAAGGTCATTTTCCTGAACTTTTACGTCATGAATATCAAAGATATTGACAGTCGAATAACTTCTGTGTCATTCTTTATTCAAGTACTCTGATCATACTTACATTGGAGTCTATTAGAAACATGCTTTAGTCAGGTCATTGGACTATAGTAATTTAGCTCCGGAAACATCTCCAAGTCTCTTCTAGTGGTTGGATCATGTTATTAACCAACCAACGATACCTCGACTTGAACGACAAGCGTCTTGAGACCATTCTACGAACTTACTTCCACTCATTTCTAGGACTGCATCATAGGGATGTAGGTCAACCGTTCATAAACATACTTCCAATCCGTACTAGGACTGCATCATAGGGATGTAGGTCAAACTTTCGAGAACATAGTCTTACTCTTTACTTGAACAATCGAAGTACATCTAGAGTCAACCAGAATCGCTCACAAAATCTTTATCTTTCATGTTACAGAATCATGTCGTCATCCGGAAACAATCAGCCGAACAACGAAACCCCTATCCTCCATATCGACGCCGCTACATTACAAGCTACAGTAGCAGCTGTTATGACAACTTTCCTTACACACATCAACTCAGGCAACACATGCAGGACCGACAAAGGAGTCGAGAGTTCCGATGGTAGTACCAAATCGGGAAGCCAACAAATGGAAACAGTCATAGACTTGCGAAGCCATAAGACCGAAAGTAAGAGACGATATCGTCAAGCCCCAAAGGAGCACAAGGGATCCCAAGGATTTGCCATGCCACAGCAACAAGTGGCAACTCCTTCAGAACACTTTAGGAAGCAATTTCCAAGGTGGATTAATGAGGAAGGCACTCGTGTCCACATAACACTGGCTAAACACCTCACTCCCGCCACTAAGGCTAGCACTAGCCAGTCATGCCACCAATGCGGGGAGATAGGGCACCTCAAGAAGGATTGCCCTATAACAAAGAACTCTGGTGTAGACGGTAGGATTCTCAGGATCACAGTTGCAGGAGAACCTACTCCGAAACCCACGTTAATGTAATTTAGGCATTTCGTTGTAACAGACTTATAAACCATCCAAAGCTAGTGCAACTAGAGTCATATCTTTTGCGGGATCCCGTCGGTATAGGGATGCTCGTGCTGTGTATACTTGCCTTTTGTAGTATACCTTATTCACAGCAATAGTCTTGTAGTAGTCTCAAGTACTGTAACTCTGTTGATGGTTGCCCGGTTGGTTTTGTCTGTAAACGTCTTGTGTCCAAATCTAATGTCTTTAAGTTTCCTTATGATTCTGACATTATCATACGACTTGATTCAATTTGATTCTCATAAAAACAGCTTCATACGTACATCTCTTTCTTCAAAATCGCCTTTCCAGCGAATCCGTCATATTAGAACACCAAGTACTCATGAATGGAGTACCTCATAGTTCTTTTCCTCTCCGAAGAAATCCCTGAAGTGCCACTCGTATAGTACGTCAAGTGCAAATCCAAAGGTCCATATGGTTGATCTATCGCTAATGAATGTATACATAGGGGTGATATATAATCAAGGTTCTACAGATTTAGAAATGACGATTCCACTTTAACTTCTTTTTCCTCGATGGGATGTGAGATTAAAGAAAAGTTAGTTATTCGACTACGTTTTCAATCTTAATTATATACGACTCGTATACACGAGATTGTGATCATTGAACCATATATGAATTCTAATATAAACTTCAGGACAGAGACTGCCCAAGACTACGAGTGATCATGCTGCCATGCGAATAAACTTAGAAGCCAAACACATGCCCTTCCTGTCGATTGGGACAAGAGACACACTATTTGTAGGGTACAAGATGTACTATTCTCATAGTCCACAAAAAATTCACCATACGTTCGACCAAGAAGAGTTATCATGCCAGTGAAGTCAAACGAAAGAAGCAAAGTCGTATCCCGATAGTGAAAGGTTCGTTGAAATGCCAAGCGAGCAACCGAGTTCACTTAAGGACACTAGAAGCAAATAAAAATTCTAACCGTAGCATGATTATCAATTTTGTTTAAACTCTAATTTCGGGACAAAATTCCCTCTAACGAGGGGATGATGTGACAACCCGATATTTCGAGACAATATGATGGATCACAAGTCAAATTTACGTCAAAATTTAACTTTTGATAAAATCTTATTTGGGTTAAATAAAGTAGTAGGAATCGTATCAAGGTTTTCATACATATAAAGAACCCTAGAATCCGAGTTATAACGAAGAAGTTATGACCAATAGAAGATTCTCGGCAAAACCGGCAACACTGATAGACGTAAAACACGAAGTTTCAATACAATAATTTTTAGCTTTGGGTATCTAAATGAAAGGTTTAGATATCATTAAACCTTAAACATACATGAAAATGTTGCCAAAATTTGAAATTATATGAGGAAGTTATGATTTTTCGAAGTTTCAGACATAGCAATAGACAACTAAAAACTCGAAATCAGGATCGAACGGCTTTTTTTTGCCAACATGAACTAAATGAGAATCGAAGGTCTCAACAATAGAAACTCAACGGTAAAAAGTCTGACGGAAACGGACGTCGGGTGAAGAAGTTATGGAACTTTAACGGACTTTTCCTGTCCCGACCTATTATAATATAATATTAAAAATAAAGTCAATAATTGCTGACGGAGTCTAAACGAAAGTTGTAGATCGTAGTCTCACATTCGCGTGGATATAAAGAACGTCGAAAACGGATTTTGTATGAGGAAGATATGAATTTTTGAAGTTTACTAAATAATTAAAATATAAATTAAATTCAAAATCTGGTATTATCCGAAGGAGGAGTCATCGGACCAATCCAGGTTACGCCCAGCGTACTCGGATGCTAGGCTCCGGCTCGTCCACGTCGCTCCGATGCTTCAACCGAGGATGTGGTCATGCCTGACGTTGCGTACGCCCAGCGTACCCTCATTAGTACGCCTCACGTACGCGAGGCTTTCAGCCCCTATAAAAGGGATGCGAGGATGCCGACCATTTTTGCTCAATTTTTCCCTTCCTTGCACCGAAGCTTTGGGTTTCAACCCTCGGAGTCATCCCAAAGGCCCAGTTTTCATATCCAAGTTGGGAAGGAAGTTTTACGCTCTTGAGACTCCCGAGATTCCCGAGAAATCCACTTGCTTGAGTAGAATTTCTGCTCGGTTTTCGTCTCGCTTTTCTTCAATCTATCATGTGAGTTCATACCCCGATAATCCACACTTTTAAATGTGTTATAAATGTTTTTTATATGCTTTTAAAGGGGGGGAATACACGTAAAACACACGATTATTATCGTGTGTTATATAAAGTTTCATTATACACTTTTTATGAACGGAATCATATGTGATTTATAACTATTATAAGGAAACTTTCATATACAAAATGTATCACGATAACATCATATCTTTTGAAATGAAAAATGTTGTTATATATGTATAAATCAAACTCCCTGCTTATACAGTATGCATATGTGTCTATCTTAGGCACTACAAAGATTATACTTTTCATAACAAGTGAGTATTTTACTGGAGGTTACTACACAAACGAGACACACTTTTAGAAAACTATAATAGGTATAGTTTTACGAGAACATCATGAAGTTTTACATACTAGAAATACTATTTTCAAGGAGATGCATTCATATCCAAGAACAAATGAACATTTTCATATGTACTTCAAATAGTTTTCTCAAACGTTTTTACATGTTGAATTTGTTGGATTAATGTCTAAGTCCATAACTATAATTGGTAAGACTTGACCCGACCCGGCATGGTCAATTTGGGTTGCATACCATCATGCACTTGGATAGACTATAATGAGAGAAATAAGACACTTATGGTTATTAATATATTATAAGTTCTAGTATATTAATAATAAGAATAATAAGATTATTTAATTAGTATTGATCAAGAATTAATCTAGGATTAATTAAGTGATCAAAAGAAGACTAATTAAATATATGGGTTGATTGTGTAAATCATCCATACTTGTATAGTGGGCTAATGCTCAATGGATAATCAAGTTGGGCTAAAATCCTTAGGATGGTCCATGGATGCTCCATGACGTATTTGTACCCATGGATCATGGAAATGAAAGGCCATGTCAATTAGGGCTTACATTGTGTAACCCTAACTATATAAGCATCTTATTCTTGACCAAATCGGCCACTAGAGTGAGAGTAAGAAAGGGCTAGCCGATTTCATGAGTTGTAGAATTCTCTCAAGTTATTCTAAGTGTTTTGGTGATTGTGATTCCATTTGAGGCTTCCACACTATTGGGGCTAGGCACTCAAGCTTCATGAAGACTTTCTACACCAAAGAGGTATGTATTCTATCTTGCTATAGTCATTGTTTTGTATGCTAGATTAGGATAATACCTTGGATGTTCTTATTTGCATGTATAATAGAGAAAACATATATCCAAGGTATTTAGGGTTGCATGTACACTTAGGAGTGTTAGAATGCTCAAAACCCAATAGTGGTATCAGAGCCACGGGTTGTTTTCTGTTATATTGATGCAAATATTTTATTTTCGAAAGTTGAAAAAAAAGGAAAAAAAACATGAATTTTGTCAAATTTTAAGATAATTACTTGTTCTTGTGAAAAACTAATTATTTGTAAAATTTGAATAATTTGCTTTATGAGTTGAATTAGGTCAAATTTAATAAAAGATAAAATGATATGATTATTTTATTAGTTTTAAAAGTTTGATCTAAAGAGTTTTATTTTTTGAAACCTCCATAATTTATGGATATGAAAAGGTTTTAAAAAATTGATTCAAAGTTTTTATGGAGTTACAAAATTTGGTGTTAATGTTTTAAAGGATTCCATAACTTAAGAATAAGTTATGGATCACCAAAAGTTTTTTGAATTATCTTGTTCTTATGAGTTGCTTAGATTAATAGAAAAGTTGAGTGAAATAGTTGTTTTCAATCCAAATTAATCTAAGAGTTGATTCTAAAATGTGTTTTTGTAACTTGTCTTCAAGTTATATGAAAAGTCACATTTAAGTTTCATAAAACTCATAATTGTTGGCAAAGGTTACAAAAATGAAGAGTCTAGTTCTAGTTAAATGGGTTTATGACTCCATAACTTGTCCTCAAGTTATGGAGGACCAAGAGTCTCTTCATTAAATAATAAAAAAAAAACAAAAAGTGTAACCTTAATTAATTCCATAAGTTATAAAATAAAGAAAAGTTAATTCTTTTATTAGTTTAAAGTCTTCCATAACTTGTCCTCAAGTTATGGAACTTGAAGAGTTTTTGGATTAAAACTACTTTAAACACATAAGTTATGGAATTAATTAGTTTTGAATAGTTTCAAAACTTGCCCTCAAGTTTTGGAATTTGAAAAAGTTTTCACTTATGAATACTTTAATTCCATGTTAGCCCTTAGAATTTTAAAGAGTTAAAATTCAACCCTTATACTTTATAATATTATAAGTTAATTATATTTATATATATGTATAAGAGTAAAGTCAGTCTTACCGCTAGTACGCCTCATTCACGAAGCCGGTCTATAAGGTGGGTATAAGGTTGTTGCCTATAAAATGGCAACTTAATGGGTGTCCACTCTCACCCACCGCTTGCTTGACTGGTGGAGGGTCGTTAGCCGAACGGGTTTGACACGACTATAATTCTCCCTTCATTAAAAGTATTAATGATAAATACTAAGTAATTAAACTCTTAATAATTCCCAATCTTAGTTACTTAGGAAAATGTGAATAAGGTGCTAATCCATGAAATTACACTTTACACTTTGTCAAAGTCGTTAGTGGAGCGTGTGTGGTTAACCGGCACACTAACTTGGACTTAACAAGGTAGGTAAAGGGTGACTTAATATTTATCATAGTATCGATGGAGCGTGTGTGGTTAACCGGCACATCGATTGAGGGGTAAACACTTAAGGGTACCAAGTAATTTGCATGGTTACTTCACACCTTGTTTTGTGATCCTCGACATCCCAGTCACAAAACCTGAAGGGCACACTCGAGATTGAAACATGCCTTTGAATAGTTCAATGAATCTCAAAGATCTAGGAGTTTCAAAACCAATTAAAACCTAATAATACATTTGGTTTATCTTGGTGGAAATTGGTGAATCGTCATTCACCTACCTTCAAATATTTTATAGCTTGGATTACGGCATACCTCTTCTAAGTTATAAAATAGTTTGTTGGGTCCTAGCCTTAATATTTCATATTGGGTGTCATATTAAGGACTTTAAATAAACTATCTTGAATATCTCCCAAAAGATGTCTGGTTTAGACACCTATGATCTTCCCAAATCTCTTGAAACAAGGTTTCCTAATGAAGATGATGTCCCATGGATATCATACTTCTTTTTCCTCCTCCAACTATTATCCATAACCCACATGTTCTTAAAAAAAAAGTTTCAGGTAACTCAAGCCCTATTGACAAGGCAAGGTCTAGGTGTGGTCACATCTTGGAGATGTAGTCACATATTGACTAGCCGGGAGAGTTGGGTGTCAAAGTCTTGAGAAAGTTGGTGGTTCAACTACTTTCTAAGTCACATAGTGAGTTCTTTTGGAACACCTATGAAACAGACTATGACAAGACCCTTAATGATCTTATCTATTTGCTAAGATCAACTTCCTGAAACTTTATGGACATTGACAATGATGACATTGGATATCTAGTAAAGCATTCTCTTCCCAATGGAAAGGGATCGGCCATAGTCAACTCGGTTGACCAAATGGTAAAGAGAAAAGCTAAGTCTGTGATAGTACCATGTACCATTATCAAAGGGTCCATATGTTTATATTGCCAAAGAAAGGGGCATTGATTGCGAAGCTGCCAAATTTACCTTAGGTTGTTAAAGTCAATAAGTTTGACTCTACTTCAGGTAAAGTCCACTATCTAACTCTGTTAAGTTTCTATTCTGAGATTCTTGATACATGATGTGACTAGGTCACATGGTGATGTTTTAAGAATCAAAGAAAAGTAAAGGAACTTAAAGAAAGAATATGCTGAATCTGATCGCATAGATGGATTTCTATCGCATAGTTTGAAAAATCGGATTCTTGAGCTACTTCTTAGGAGTTATGAGATATTGCTTAGGAATAGATAACAACAAGTTTTCATATCGATTGTAAGGATAAGTTTTTCCGCAAAGTTTTAAAATAAAAGAAAATTTTTGATTTTATTTATTTTAAAATATCCTTACAATGACATTTGAGGAAAAATTGTTGCTTATATGATTCCATTAAGAGCAAGAGTGGAAATATGAAATTGATTCTTTCATTTGTGGTAATGTCTAGATTTACCAAATAAGGAAAGATTCTCATCACCCAAGTTTCAATTGGACCGGAACTTGGAATCATGCAAGTTGTATAGCATGATGAATGAGAACCTTCAAGTATTGGAAAATTGATATTAATTACTTGCTCACATGGTTGTGTGAGTCAAGTGAAGGACCAAGGGATCGAGTACACATTCTTGTGCACTGGTCAAGTCCACCACAAAAGATTGATAAGACTATTCGTCATAGTTTACTAAAGCTCAGTAAATATGATTATACTTACATGCTTAAGTGTAACTCTGAGACATTGGAAAAAGGTTCCAATGTATGACAGAGAGAATAAGAAGAATCAAATTTGGTAGAAGGATAAAAGTTTCTCAAATCTGAAAAGATGGGAGAGTACTTTAGTATCAATTTTGTGATCATCTTAATGATTAAGAAACCATATCAAAATTAGTTCTCTAAGGAAATCTTAGTGGATTCTTATGACTAAGAAGAGGAACTTGAATTGTTGAAATGGTTAAATCAAGAAGATGAGTCATACTTCGTTCCAATACAAGTCTTAGAGTCATACTCCAAGATTGTAACTTGAGTGACATGTCTTAAAGAAGGTTTAAAACACTTGTTTGTAAGAGTAAAAGTTTCCTACTCTTGTACATTTGAAATTGGTAAGTTGTGATGTTTTGGAATAAAACAAAGACCAACTTAGGCCACTTGTGTGAAGTGTTTGTCTTGATTAGAATCCACACTATCTCTTGGATATTTGACAAAGGAGTCTTATAGGTCAAGAGGACAGTGGGAGTCTTCAAGGTCTTGAAAAGTCTCAAGAACTAATCAAGAATAAAACCTGAAGTTCTTCACTAGCACACGACTTGAGGTTTACAACCTATCGTGTTGACATATTCTGTGCCCATTCCAGTTAAAGTTGGCTTTTCATATGAGTTCTTAGAGTTCTCAATTAGTTGCACAACAACTTGGAAGCAATGGCAGGCCCTTGAGCTGCCAGGTGGCAAGAAATTAAGATTAAGTTCAATCCATATGAGTTTGGATTTGTCATTATCCTTGTCTTGTGACTATGGTTTTGATAATTCACATGGATAAGAACACATACACCATTAAATCTAAGTGTCATAAGGTTTCTCTCCGATTCATGAAAATGATGGTGAGGAAACACTTTCACTAAGTAGATTTTAGCTAGATAGCAATTGTGATATTTGCATTCTCAAAGTCGTTAGTGGAGCGTGTGTGGTTTACCGGCACACTAACTTGGACTTGTGAGAAGTAGCAAAAAGGTCTAACCATTATGATTACGGCATCCCTCTTCATAATTGTTTAGACACACAAGTGTGCTATCTAAGGGAAGGTGTATGCTTTTGATTAAGTTTTATCAAAACAATCTAGTATCAAAAATCTGAACTTTAGTAAGAAAGTCAGCTGATTTCTGAGTACATGTCAAAGCTAGTGGGAGCATAAGTGTTATGCTAATAATCATCATGTTAGTGGGAGCATGATAATTATGATGAGTATTGCAAGCTAGCAATGTTAATTATAGAAAACAAAAGTTTCAATTGGGAAAGAGTTGTTTCGCTATAATTAAGGGAGAGGAAATTCTACTTCATCTCAAATCTATAAGCTTAGATCATGAGGTTTTAATCATTTAGTCAAGGATATATATGAATTTCATGTTGGAATGGCTCAACATAAGGAAATTTTGTATATGAGTCCATTATTTGCGTTCTAAAATTCGATTATGATTACGGCATCCCTTTTCATAATCTGAATTATGAGAACTTGGCAAATTGAAATGGAAATGTTATAGCGAAAGACTGGTTTAGTCTTTATGTGAGACATCATGAATCGTGTCCCATATGCTTCGGATATAGGATCGATTACATGTGCTATATTCATCCTTTCTAAAATTTTCCAAATGCCTGGGGCATTAAGAAGGGAAAAGGTCTAGAATTGGATATGACTAAAAGGATTAAACAATTGTCGAGGACAATCTAAGGTTTACCAAAGATTGGTTACTCAAGGATAGTTGGAAGTATAGTGATAATTCTGGAAGGACCATATTGACATAATCTATAAGGAGGCAACTCTTGTTCAGAAGTGATAGTCAAAATGGAATCTGGAAATGTTTCAAAGTTAGAATTTTCAATCTGTGTAAGATTAAGGAAAATTAATGCAAGAAGGATCTTTCCAATGAGTTGATCTCCTTTGGAATGCTCTGTAATGTTTGTTGTCAAGTCTTTATGACTTTGTGCATAATCATTACAAGAGGATCAATGCATATAAGTTTAGAATCTAACAGATTTCAGTAAATGGCATGAATTTGGAATTCTTGCATTTGCAGTAAGGATTTGGGTGTGTGAAATGAGAATCATTGAAGTTATGTTCAATTGATCTAGTTCACAAAGTAAAGATCATAAACAAACATAGTATGCATACTTGGTGTGTGGCATGACTAGTGTTTAGAAAACATAGTGTACATGCTTGGAGCATGGGACAACTATTGTTTTAAATTCAAGAATAAAGTTTATAGCTGAAACAATATACAATGAATAATGTGTAATCATATGGTGATAAATAAAAGGTGTTTTATTTATATTCATAAGTTCTGAGACCATATTGGATTCAATTATTATTGTGTTTCACTTTGCATGTTTTGACTTCCCGAATAAACTAGGTTATTCTTCCGGAATGACTAAGTTATTCAAACCATCCACATTCGGTCATATGTTGGAAGTAGATATGAATTAAGAATCTCATGGGTTGGCTTGTAGAGGTCTAAGGTGTTGGACAAAGGGCTACAACACTCATGAGTGCTCATAAGTTCTGAGTATTGGATTCAACCCGCGCTCATTGGAATCACTTCATGGATTTTATCACGAGTGATCATGAGACGATAATATCTTATATTCTTCAAACCTAGAGATATGAGTTGTTACTATGAGTTGGTTGTACATTGATTGCACGAAACACATTTGGTAACTCAGTGCTATAAAACGTGCCTTTGTGTATGATTCAACAAGTAGTAGAACAAGCCATATGAGTCGAAGTTTATCCATTCCTTTTACCTTCGGGATAAAAGCGATATCTGTGGACCCCTCGATGATTTGATGATGATAAATGGAAGTGCTCGGCCGGGCCAGGACTGATTTGATTTGTTCAATTAGTCAGTCGTCATAAATCGGAAATCGGGAAACAACAAGTGGACAGACAGAATGATTATAATCAATGTCTCAGTCCATATGATATCTAGAATGGAGGAATATATGATCCATTATCTAATGGACAAGTCATCTACAAGGTCAGAGTTCGACATAAGCTTTTGAGAGCTACGATTACCAGTTGTTTCTTGAAGTCATACGCAATAATAGTTTTAGACTTATCCAAGTGGGAGACTGTTGGATTAATGTCTAAGTCCATAACTATAATTGGTAAGACTTGACCCGACCCGGCATGGTCCATTTGGGTTTCATACCATCATGCACTTGGATAGACTATAATGAGAGAAATAAGACACTTATGGTTATTAATATATTATAAGTTCTAGTATATTAATAATAAGAATAATAAGATTATTTAATTAGTATTGATCAAGAATTAATCTAGGATTAATTAAGTGATCAAAAGAAGACTAATTAAATATATGGGTTGATTGTGTAAATCATCCATACTTGTATAGTGGGCTAATGCTCCATGGATAATCAAGTTGGGCTAAAACCCATAGGATGGTCCATGGATGCTCCATGATGTATTTGTACCCATGGATCATGGAAATGAAAGGCCATGTCAATTAGGGCTTACATGGTGTAACCCTAACTATATAAGCATCCTATTCTTGACCAAATCGGCCACTAGAGTGAGAGTAAGAAAGGGCTAGCCGATTTCATGTGTTGTAGAATTCTCTCAAGTTATTCTAAGTGTTTTGGTGATTGTGATTCCATTTGAGGCTTCCACACTATTGGGGCTAGGCACTCAAGCTTCATGAAGACTTTCTACACCAAAGAGGTATGTATTCTATCTTGCTATAGTCATTGTTTTGTATGCTAGATTAGGATAATACCTTGGATGTTCTTATTTGCACGTATAATAGAGAAAACATAGATCCAAGGTATTTAGGGTTGCATGTACACTTAGGAGTGTTAGAATGCTCAAAACCCAACAGAATTACTTTTAGAAACTGTCATACAAACTGTAGGTTTCCTTTTTGGAAATTGTTATAGTTGTGCTTCAAACAAAGGTTTTCTCACACTTAAACTGTTTTGTCAAAACTGTTTTCGATTTGATTTATAAACTGACATCTAGTCATAAATTCTTATCTATTAAACTTTTCAAAGGTTTTATAAAACTTCTTTTATGCTTTTATATTATAAATTGCATGCCTCTATATGTATAGTTATATAAGAAATGTTTTAAAGACTTAGAAGGCTATCCACCCTGTTTCCTTTTCCTCGATTTGGATGTGGTCTGATGGGATATTTGGTACTCGTCTGAAGGTTGTTTAAATATTAGTTATATATCATATGTACATATATAGTCATAAATGTTCCATCAGTTAATTCAGTTCCGACACTCTTGGGTAGCAAGGGTGTATAAACCTACTTGGACACTCATCAATTACATTCTAGTAAATTATTATAGGAATAGTTTAGGGGATACAAAACATTATCCCTATTACAAGAAATTACACCAGAGTCAGTTCATTTATGAGTCTAGACTACATGTTATATGAAGGGATACTCTTACAAAGATTTCCTCTTACATGGACACACTTATATGGATACTCTTACATAGATTTCCTCTTACATGGACACACTTATATGGATACTCTTACAGAGATTCCGCTTACATGAATACGTTTACATAGATATGCTTACATGAATACTTTTACATAGATACGCTAACATGAATACGTTTACATAGATACGCTTACATGAATACGTTTACATAGATACGTTTACATGAATACGTTTACATAGATACGCTTACATGAGTACGTTTACGTAGATAATATATGATGAGTTACTACTACATATTATATGTATTGATACTGTTTTATAGTTCTCCTTCTTATCTTTACCTTGTGATTCAATCACATCATCGATGAGATAGATTGGACGTTATATGCTGGTACTAAAGGATACTTTGTGGGACTAACCATTCCTATAGCCACTGTTAGCTACAGAGGATAATGAACATCTACGGATGTCTACGGTTGGTACCATTATAGGTATACTTAAGGGATTAACTATTCCTAAACCCGACTGTTAGCAACAGAGGTAAATGCACATCTACGGATGTCTACGGTTGTACTGTTCGGCGAGTTTCCACACCGTGAATATCCTACTGCAAAAAGGATACATCTTTAGTTATTATATTATCACTTTTATAGTTTTATAATAATAGTTAGACAGGGAAAAACCATCACATTTTCAAGTGATGCGTACTTTCAAAACAGTCAGGTCTTGGTTAAGGACTACTTTCAAACATTTCGGGTCTTGGTAGAAGACTAATTTTTATACTAGTAGAAAATATGGGATTTTCTAGGAGTTTTCAAAACATATACAAACAATTACATTGAATGATTTCAAATGTTATCATCAAACTTATACGAACAATGACATTAAATAACTATTGAACTCACCAGCTTAAATGCTGACCTACACTTTCAAAATAACTTGTATTCTCCGGTCACCACTAGACAGGTACGATGACCAGGTTTTGCGAAGACGGTGCAGTCAAGACTCGTCTTTTATTTTGATTACTTGTTGTAATGTCTTATTTCTATGAAAGAACACACATGTATTAAACTGTTACTGTTAATGCAATTGACGTTGTTGTTGCTTGTTTAAAACTTCACATTATTGTGATACATACATGACGTCCTCCGCCCTAGAACGTTTCCGCCATTCTCGGTTTTGGGGTGTGACAGATTGGTATCAGAGCACTGTTTATAGTGAATTGAGTATATCAACCCATAAAAGATATAATAACTATAAATACAATGGGATTAAAATACTCTGACTTAGAGTTTATACTTCTAAAATAATAAAATATTTAAGTAAGTATACGTGCCTGCATTCATACTAAAATCGGTGTCACAACGACAAGAACAAAAGTATTACGATTGTTGAATATCACAACTAAGCTTGGGGATGTATAGTTAGTCTTGGGAGTGGCATAGCCTGATCAACTATGCTGGTCCGAGGAGTGATTAGCATATGCCCAAGATTGGTTGTGATGTAGCAACAATTCTAAAAACTTACCAACATTACCACAATGAGAACGTTATAACAGAACCTAAGTCTAAAATACCATAGGGGTGTTTTGTGTTACCATAATTACTTACTTGAGAACTAAAATGGATCTTCATTTCTAAGTTGATAGTTTCTAAGTGGATACACTAAGGCTATATGTACCTAGGATGTTATAGACTTAGAATCGGTGAAGTTCTTGCTTTACCCTTATTCCTTGTGAATTTGGAGTTAAGGTCACTTATTCGAAAGCCTATCCTGTGTTGATTACATATGACTGGTATGCACTTTACAAATAGCAATGTAACTAATGAAGATTTTCTAATAATTATCTAGATAGTTCGTCTAATAATTATTTCCTTACCCCAATTCTCGCGTAGATAACATAACTGGACTCCATCCCCACGACAACCCGTACCTTCAGAACAAAGGCAATGTTGGATGGTTTGAAGAAGAACTAGAGAGTGATCATCTAATCCCTTTGAATGATCATTATGCTGAAAACCTTTCGGATGTTGATAACTCCGAACCCAAGGTTGAGAACCTACCCCAGGCAACTCCCGTTCCAATTCCTAACCCTCGTCCGACTTTTCATGGCCAGATGCCCCCTTGGGTAGAATGTTTGGAGATAGGGAGCGAAGAGCAAGATCAACCTATGTCATTTGATGGAGACCGAAGCTTCTACAACACAAGTGAAGGAAGCTCAGCAGGCAGAATTCTTCCAAGTCTGGCCGCAGAGTTGCCCGAAACGAAATTTAGGGAAGGATGGCTCTCCAACGTATCTAAGAGATTAATTCCAATGCTAGAATGCATACCATTTGCACCAACCGCCTTGATCACAGGTGAGAGATCCGAGAGAAACCATGAGACCCTGCTGCAAGCACTAGCTGAAACCCGAGCCGAAGTCATAGAGCTCCAAGTACGCCAGAAGGTGTGCGAAAGACACCTACTTGATATGGAACGTCAACTGGCTGAATTGAGAGTTCACCATAAGGGTGACTGTCGTCAGTAGTAGATGCTTTACTTTATTTCCCTTGTAAAAAGGAATCATTTTCGGTCTATGCCCGCTGTGGCATTTTCTATGAAGCTATCTTGTACTGTAAGTACATTTGGTTAGATCTTTATGATGTCAAGAACTATCTCCTATGGATATGATGTAAGACCTTTTACCAGGTCATTTTCCTGAACTTTTACGTCATGAATATCAAAGATATTGACATTCGACTAACTTCTGTGTCATTCTTTATTCAAGTACTCTGATCATACTTCCATTGGAGTCTATTAGAAACATGCTTTAGTCAAGTCATTGGACTATAGTAATTTAGCTCCGGAAACATCTCCAAGTCTCTTCTAGTGGTTGGATCATGTTATTCACCAACCAACGATACCTCGACTTGAACGACAAGTGTCTTGAGACAATTCTACGAACTTAGTTTCACTCATTTCTAGGACTGCATCATAGGGATGTAGGTCAACCGTTCATTAACATACTTCCAATCCATACTAGGACTGCATCATAGGGATGTAGGTCAAACTTTCGAGAACATAGTCTTACTCTTTACTTGAACAATCGAAGTACATCTAGAGTCAACCAGAATCACTCACAAAATCTTTATCTTTCGTGTTACAGAATCATGTCGTCATCCGGAAACAATCAGCCGAACAACGAAACCCCTATCCTCCATATCGACGCCGCTACATTACAAGCTACAGTAGCAGCTGTTATGACAACTTTCCTTACACACATCAACTCAGGCAACACAATCAGGACCGACAAAGGAGTCGAGAGTTCCGATGGTAGTACCAAATCGGGAAACCAACAAATGGCAACAGTCATAGACTTGCGAAGCCATAAGACCGAAAGTAAGAGACGATATCGTCAAGCTCCAAAGGAGCACAAGAGATCCCAAAGATTTGCCATGCCACAGCAACAGGCAGCAACTCCTGCAGAACAATTTAGGAATTAATTTCCAAGGTGGAGTAATGAGGAAGGCACTCGTGTCCACATAACACTGGTTAAACACCTCACTCCCTCCACCAAGGGTAGCACTAGCCAGTCATGCCACCAATGCAGGGAGATAGGGCACCTCAAGAAGGATTGCCCTATCACAAAGAACTCTGGCGTAGACGGTAGGTTTCTCAAGTCAAAACAACAAGATTTGGGAGTTTACTGCCCAAGAACATCTTGGAGAGTAAACTCCTTTATAAGGGCCAAAGTGTGCCCAATGTCCCTCCAAGCCTTGGGACTAAACTTAGAGAATTGTAACGCCTGTGTTTCCGGGCTTGCCATTTTTAGCAATGTAATAGTCTAGGTTAACCTTTGTAACCTGTTTTGAAATAATAAAAGTGTATTATTTGAGTATTATGTGTTTTGTGGTTAATTGCTTAATTATGTGGTTTGATTAATTAAGAATAAAATAAGCGTCGAAATTTAAGTGTAAAATAAACTTGATATCTTCGAATAATGTTGTAGTAGTTGAAAAGAGGTTTCCGAATATATATAGAATGCCCAAATCTGACTTCGTATGAGGAAGTTATGATTTATCGAAATTTCGGCTTAGCAGTATGCAGCCCGAAATACTCGATTTGAGATCGAGCGGTTTTTAGCTGAAGCAATCTAAACGAGGATCGAAGGTCTCGTTGTTGGTATCGAAGCGATAAAAAGTTAGGCGAGAACGGACGTCAAACGAAGAAGTTATGAATTTATAACGAAGTTTTTCTGTCTCGGCCTAGTAAAAATAAATAATAAAAATGAAGTTAAAATTAGCCGACGGAGTCTAAAAGAGAGTTGTAGAGCGTAGTTTCACCTTCGCGTGGATATAAAGTAGGTTGAAAACGGAGTTCGTATGAAGGAGATATGAATTTCCGAAATTTATTAAATAATTTGTATTTAATTTTAAATGGAAAATCCGGCATTATCCGAAGGAGTCACCGATCTGATCCGAAGTACGCCCCGCGTATAGCAAATCATGACGACCCTCGCACTCGAGTTCTTCGGATGACGAACGCCATGACGATTTCGGACCTGTACGCCCCGCGTACTCCGAGGCTCCAGCCTCCTATAAATAGGATGCGAAGGCAGCCAAGTTCTTTTGCTATTTTCTCTATTCTCTCTCCCGTTTTTGCATCGATTTGCGTGCCCGAAATACCCCGAAGCCCCGGTATTATTCTCGAGCCCCGAAGCAAGTCTCGTGATCCCGAAGATCCCGAGAAGTGCGGTTCCCGAGCCGAAGCTCTGCCCGCGAGAAGTTTGATTTTTGTAGAGATCTTCCAGATCTGCTGAGGATTACTACTTTTGCAAGTTGTAGTGCTGTCCGATCATCTTCTGATCAAGTGAGTGTATACTACCTTTCATAAACACGATAATATTACAAGTATGGTTTGAGTGTATTAAGTATATTGTTGTTTATAGGTATGAGTGTGTGGTTACTTCCTTCTAACGCATAATTATGGAGTATTTTATACGAAATACGTGTTATGTGTATATTTTGTGTTATATGTGTGAATATATATTCACTCTCTTCTATCTCATGGATCTGATTTGTTTTCTATGAAATACGTGTTATGTGTGTGTGCCTCATCTGTTATGTGGAATATGTATTCGTCAAAGCATGCTATACAGGTTTTTGTCTATGTATAAAAATGTATATTTTTATCTACTAATATGTTGGGTAGCACATGGGTAGATATTGGTGTGTAATAAACAGATGAGAGGCCTCGTTGTTGTTTGATTCAGTCATCTAGCGGAGTTTAGATGACAACCACGGACTTTTCTAGACAGTCTTGTGGAACATTAGCAGGTTCGCCACCTGTAGGTGTTAATGAACTTGGGTGTTCATTCGCTGTACTCCATCCCCCTCATGGTTGCCTTATTTGACTTATATTGCTGAGGAACCCCCGAAGCATGTGTTGTCGCCCCGATGAAATATTCTTAGACTAGGTCCCTTATGTTAGTTGTCTTAGGGGAATAAAGTGAGAATAACGGGAATGGGTAATTGGGTTATTGTTGGTCGGTGAAAATTAAATATGATTATTTATTGTGGGTTGAAAACCCTATATGCTCACCAGGCTCCCAAGCCTTACCCACTCAGTTTTATTTGTATTACAGGAAGTGGCGCAAGGGCATAAGATGGATGAACCATCAAGTTGTTTTGTTTACAAGTCTGTATATGTATATATTTGTTGAATGACTTGTAATGTTATCTTTTATGCTTATTGGTATGTATCGGAAATGACACCCCGAGTTTTGATTATATAATGAAAATACATTTCTTTTATGAAATGCTTTGGTAAACATTGTTTTATCATGTTTTGTTTTTCAGAACAAATTCTGCAACTCTTTCAAATCAAAAGGATTTACTCTGAAATTATTTTAAAAGTATAAATGAAATCGGTCTTTTCTGGCCGAGATTTTGGGGATGTCACAGTTGGTATCAGAGCATTAGTTTAAGCGAACTAGGAATTTGTAGGATTTCTAGACTTAAACTTAGAATGCTAAGTGAAATTTTGAGATGTGTGTCTGTTATGTTTTAGACACAAGCACTAGTTTATTTTAGGAAAGTTGCCTAAAATGCTTTTATGTGCTAAATGTTATATGTTGCCATATATGATATTATTTTTTCGGATCTATGGTCTGTTGCCGACCAGATCTAGAAACCTTATGTGTGTAGGATTCTAAGCGTACATTTACGAATTTAGAACTAGCATGTAAAAGTTTCGGAGTGATAAGGATGATTTGAATATATAACGTGATTGAGGATCTAATTTCACCTTATTCGGTGCGTAGATCAAAATGGTGAGAACAAGAAGTGGAGTTGGAAATGCTGACGAAAACAGGAATCAACCACCAGTGATTGAACAAATACCTGTCGTAGCAGCAGCACCTGAACCAATAACTATGGCTGGTGTGCAATTGATGATTCAGACGATGTTGGATCGTCAGATGGATGAAACTAGACAGTTGCTTCAACAGAATCGTGAAGAATTGTCAATTCGTGTGGAAGAGCCCGAATTAAATGAAGGGCACTCGGAAGGTGGAAACTTCAGTGGGTCTGTTGGTAAAGCCAACCCACCGATAGTTAGGCAAGATAACCATGATGGAAGGAATGATGGAATGGGATGCAAGTACAAGGACTTTCTAACTTGAAAACCATCGACCTTCAATGGAAAGGAGGATCCGATTGGAGTTATGGATTGGATCTCCAAAATGGAATTGGCCTTTATGACTTGTGGCTGCAGAGGCAAGTTGCAGACTATCTATGCAGTGCGTCAATTCCGAGGTGGAGCCGTTCGTTGGTGGAACACTCTAGGGAAGACTTTAAGCCCTACTAAGCCACTGCAATTGACATGGGCAGAGTTCTTGGCGCAGTTCAAGTGCAAGTTCTGCTCGGCTCAAAATCTGTTGGAACTAGAGAACAAGTTTTTGGCATTCATGAAAGGCAGCATGTCAGTTGATGAATACACCAATAACTTCACCGATAAGATGGAGTTTGCTTTGCGCATCGTTCCAGACGAGCTGATAAAGGTGGACCGGTATGCGAAGGGACTCCCATGGGAGTATGATGTGCCAGTACGTCAGGCACATACTCTAGAGGCAGCTATCTGGGCTGCCAAGTCTGTTGAGAACATGATTAAGGGAAGAACCACCATCAAGGTTGAGGTTGGTGAGAAAAGAAAGTTTGAGGGAACATCTGGTTCCGGTAAGAAAGGCAAATTTTCGAAATCTGATTCGAAAAAGTTTGGAGGAAAGGGAGGCGAAGCGAAGTGGTGTGATAAGTGTAAGAAAAAGCACTTTAGGAAATGTAGCGAGGATGTAACCTGCTACAAGTGTGGAAAGGTTGGACATTTTTCCAATGAGTGTCCGAACAACAAAAGGATGTGTTTTGGCTGTAATGAAGAAGGGCACATTTTGAAAGACTATCCGAAGAAGAAGGAGGCAGCTAGGCCCAACATTCCACCAAAGTCGAAGGCGAGAGCCTTCTAGATGACACTTGAGGCCGCAAAAGATGAAGCTGATGTCGCTTCAGGTACCTTTCTCGTAAACGAATTACCTTTTCAAATTTTGTTTGATTCTGGAGCCAACTACTCCTTTATTTCGCATGAGTTTGGTAGAAAACTAGCTTTGCCTGTTGATAGACTAGATAATGCTTTATTAGTCAAAGTTGCTAGTGGCAAGTTTGTACCTGTTAGCCATCGTATGAAAGACATCTTAATCGACCTTAATGGGAATAAGTTTCACGAGGAATTATTGCCTATCGAACTAAATGGTTTCGACATCGTGTTGGGAATGGATTAGCTTAGCGCCAATGATGCCGAAATATTGTGCAAAAAGAAGAAAATTACAGTAAACGCGCCTGGGAAAGATTCGTTTATGGTGTATGGGGACAAACGCAGAGTGAATTCTGGAATCATTTCCCTAATGAAAGCCAGAAAGTGTTTGACCAAGGGATGTACATCATATTTAGCATTCGTGATTGATGCTAAGAAGGAAAAGAAGGTGATGTAGAGTCTTTCAGTGGTGTGTGAGTATCCAGAAGTATTTCCCAAAGATCTTCCTGGATTACCACCTGATAGACAAGTGGAGTTCAGAATTGACTTGTTACCAGGAACCAATAGCAAAAGCACCTTACCGATTAGCACCGACGGAGATGAAGGAGCTGATGATGCAACTTCAGGAGTTATTGGACAAAGGTTTCATTAGACCTAGTTCATCGCCCTGGGGAGCTCCGGTGTTATTCGTGAAGAAGAAAGATGGAAGTATGAGAATGTGCATTGATTTCAGAGAGCTGAACAAGGCACAATAAAGAATAGATATCCGTTGCCGAGGATTGATGAACTATTTGATCATTTGCAAGGTTCGAGCTATTTCGA
This sequence comes from Lactuca sativa, assembly GCF_002870075.4. Lineage (NCBI taxonomy): Eukaryota > Viridiplantae > Streptophyta > Magnoliopsida > Asterales > Asteraceae > Lactuca > Lactuca sativa. The sequence continues at coordinate 183,090,627 of NC_056623.2, forward strand.
AGATCGATCTAAGGTCAGGATATCATCAGCTAAAAGTAAGAGAGCAAGATATCGAGAAGACTGCATTCAGAACTAGATATGGACACTACGAGTTCTTGGTTATGTCGTTTGGACTAACCAATGCTCCGGCAACATTCATGGATTTGATGAATAGGTTTTGTAATCCGTTCCTTGATAAATCTGTAATAGTGTTCATAGACGACATTCTGATTTACTCGAAAATCCAGGAGGAGCATGGCAGACACTTGCGAGAAGTGTTAGAAGTCTTGAAGAAGGAGAAACTGTATGCAAAGTTCTCCAAATGTGATTTTTGGATTCGTGAAGTCCAATTCTTGGGTCACGTGGTCAACCAAGAAGGGATAATGGTTGATCCAGCAAAGATCGAAGTTGTGATGAAGTAGGAACAACCGAAAAGTCCCACGGAGATTCAAAGCTTTTTAGGATTAGCTGGATATTACCGAAGGTTTATCCAAGGCTTTTCTTCGATCGCTAGTCCATTAATAGCTTTGACCCACAAAGGAGCTACTTATGCTTGGAGTGATAAGCATAAAGAAGCATTCGAGAAGCTAAAGAAGAAGCTATGCGAGGCACAGATACTTTCTCTACCCGATGGAGTTAAAGACTTCGCTGTTTATAGCGATGCGTCTGGGGTTGGATTGGGTTGTGTTTTGACCCAAAGAGAAAAGGTGATAGCATATGCATCTCGACAACTGAAAGAGCATGAAAAGAATTACCCGACTCATGATTTGGATTTGGCAGCGGTAGTTTTCGCTCTAAAAATATGGAGGCATTACCTCTATGGCACGAAGTGCAAACTTTTCACTGATCATAAGAGTCTCCAATATCTCTTTAATCAGAAGGAATTGAATATGAGGCAACGACGCTGGCTAGAATTACTTAAAGACTACGACTGCGAGATACTTTACCACCCCGGTAAAGCTAATGTTGTTGCTGATGCTCTCAGTCGGAAAGTCGATCTTGAAAGGAAAAGGCCAAGAGCGTTGAGAATTGAAGTTGTCTCGACCATTGTGGAAAGTATAAAGAAAGCTCAAGAGGAAGCTTCTGAGAAGAATGACCGAAAGGAGGAACATTTGGGTAAAACGTTGGTGTTTGGTACAAACGGTCATGGACTGAAGGTATTCCAAGATCGTATTTGGGTACCTAAGTCAGGAGGAATCAGAGATCTTCTGATGGAAGAAGCTCACAAGACCATGTACTCGATTCATCCCGGTAGCACTCAAATGTATAGGGACCTGAAACCCTACTACTGGTGGCCAACGATGAAGCTTGATGTTGCAAAGTATGTGGCCGAGTGTGTGACTTGTGCGAGAGTAAAGACACAACTTCAGAAACCATACGGGAGTTTAGAACCATTGCATGTGCCAATGGGTAAGTGGGAAGATATTGCTATGGATTTTGTCACTAAACTGCCCATAACAAAGAAGGGTCACAACATGATTTGGGTGGTCGTTGATCGATTCACTAAGAGTGCGCATTTCATAGTAGCCTAGGAGAAATGGTCTATGGAAAAGATTGCAAATTCTTATGTGAAGGAAATTGTGAGGCTTCACGGTGTTCCGCTAACGATTGTATCGGATCGTGATAGCCGTTTCACCTCAAGGTTTTGGAAGAGTCTACAAGAGGAAACGGGTACCAAGTTATGTTTAAGCACAACTTACCATCCGCAGACTGATGGTTAGAGTGAAAGAACGATACAAACACTTGAAGATATTCTAAGAGCATGTACCTTGGAATTCCTAGGTAATTGGGATGAACATTTACCTTTGGTAGAATTTTCCTATAATAATAGTTTTCACTCGAGCATTAAGATGGCACCTTATCAAGCTTTGTATGGACAGAAGTGTCGTACGCCGTCTTGTTGGCTTGAGGCTGGGGAAAAGCAGTTTATGGGACCGGAGATGGTTCATCAAACTGCCGAAAAGTTGAAAATAATTAGGGAAAGAATGTTAGCAGCTCAGGATCGTCAAAAGAGCTATGCTGACAAAAAGCGAAGACCGATGACTTTTGAGGTTGGAGATTCGGTTTTGCTTAAAGTCTCGCCGTGGAAGAGACTTATAAGATTTGGTAAAAGGGGAAAGTTGAGTCCAAGGTTTATTGGACCGTTTAAAGTTCTTCAGAGGGTTGGGAACCAAGCTTACAAGCTCGAATTACCCGAAGAACTGAATGGAATTCACAACACTTTTCATGTGTGTTATTTGAGGAAGTTCACGGGAGAAGTTCCCGATATAATTCCAATTTCTAAATTGAGAATTGATGAGAACAAAAGGTTGATTGAAGAACCAGAGGCAATTGTTGACTGAAAGACTAAGAAGTTGCGATGCAAAATGGTTGGGTTACTGCTTGTCCGATGGAAACACACGAATGGGCCAAATCTCACCTGGGAGACGGAGAGTGACATGTTGAGTCGCTATCCTCATTTGTTTGTTGATGTGTGATTCCGGGGACGGAATCATTCTAAGGTGGAGAGAATTGTAACGCCTGTGTTTCCGGGCTTGCCAGTTTTAGCAATGTAATAGTCTAGGTTAACCTTTGTAACCCGTTTTGAAATAATAAGATTGTATTATTTGAGTATTATGTGTTTTGTGCTTAATTGCTTAATTATGTGGTTTGATTAATTAAGAATAAAAATAAGCGTCAAAATTTAAGTGTAAAATAAACTTGATATCTTTGGATAATGTTGTAGTAGTTGAAACGAGGTTTCCGAATATATATAGAACGCCCAAATCTGACTTCGTACGAGGAAGTTATGACTTATCGAAGTTTCGGCTTAGCGGTATGCAACCCGAAATACTCGATTTAAGATCGAGCGGTTTTTAGCTGAAGCAATCTAAATGAGGATCGAAGGTCTCGTTGTTGGTATCGAAGCGATAAAAAGTTAGACGAGAACGGACGTCAAACGAAGAAGTTATGAATTTATAACGAAGTTTTTCTGTCCTGGCCTATTAAAAATAAATTTAAAATTAGCCGATGGAGTCTAAACGAAAGTTGTAGAGCGTAGTCTCACCTTCGCGTGGATATAAAGTACGTCGAAAAAAGATTTCGTGTGAAGGAGATATGAATTTTCGAAATTTATTAAATAATTTGTATTTAATTTTAAATGGAAAATCCGGCATTATCCGAAGGAGTCACCGATCTGATCCGAAGTACGCCCCGCATACAGCGAAGCATGACGACCCTCACACTCGAGTTCTTCGGATGAAGAACGTCATGACGATTTCGGACCTGTACGCCCCGCGTACTCCGAGGCTCCAGCCTCCTATACATAGGATGCGAAGGCAGCCGAGTTCTTTTGCTATTTTCTCTCTTCTCTCTCCTATTTTGCATCGATTTGCGTGCCCAAAATACCCCGAAGCCCCGGTATTATTCTCGAGCCCCGAAGCAAGTCCCGAGATCCCGAAGATCCCGAGAAGTGCGGTTCCCAAGCCGAAGCTCTGCCCGCGAGAAGTTCGATTTTTGTAGAGATCTTCCAGAACTGCTGAGGATTACTACTTCTGCAAGTCGTAGTGCTGTCCGAACATCTTCTGATCAAGTGAGTGTATACTACCTTTCATAAACACGATAATAATACAAGTATGGTTTGAGTGTATTAAGTATATTGCTGTTTATAGGTGTGAGTGTGTGGTTACTTCCTTCTAACGCATAATTATGGAGTATTTTATACGAAATACGTGTTATGTGTATATTTTGTGTTATATGTGTGAATGTATATTCACTCTCTTCTATCTCATGGATCTGATTTGTTTTCTATGAAATACGTGTTATGTGTGTGTGCCTCATCTGTTATGTGGAATATGTATTGATCAAAGCATGCTATACAGGTTTTTATCTATGTATAAAAATGTATATTTTTATCTACTAATATGTTGGGTAGCACATGGGTAGATATTGGTGTGTAATAAACAGATGAGATGCCTCGTTGTTGTTTGATTCAGTCATCTAGCGGAGTTTAGATGATGACCATGGACTTTTCTAGACAGTCTTGTGGAACATTAGCAGGTTCGGCACCTGTAGGTGTTAATGAACTTGGGTGTTCATTCGCTGTACTCCATCCCCCTCATGGTTGCCTTATTTGACTTATATTGCTGAGGAACCCTCGAAGCATGTGTTGTCTCCCCGATGAAATATTCTTAGACTAAGTCCCTTATGTTAGTTGTCTTAGGGGCATAAAGTGAGAATAACGGGAATGGGTATTTGGGTTATTGTTGGTTGGTGAAAATTAAATATGATTATTTATTGTGGGTTGAAAACCCTATATGCTCACCAGGCTCCCAAGCCTGACCCACTCAGTTTTATTTGTATTACAGGAAGTGGCGCAAGGGAATAAGATGGATGAACCATCAAGTTGTTTTGTTTACAAGTCTGTATATGTATATATTTGTCGAATGACTTGTAATGTTATCGTTTATGCTTATTGGTCTGTATCGGAACATGACACACCGAGTTTTGATGAAAATACATTTCTTTTATGAAATGCTTTGGTAAACATTGTTTTATCATGTTTTGTTTTTTGGAACAAATTCCGCAACTCTTTCAAATCAAAAGGATTTACTCTGAAATTATTTTAAAAGCATAAATGAAATCGGTCTTTTCTGGCCGAGATTTTGGGGATGTCACAGTTCACGGCCAAGGAAGTTCTTGGGCCGTGTACTCCATTTTAGGGTGCCAAAATGCCCTAAATGCCTTCCATAAGCCAAGAGACAAGCATATCCCTTTACCTTGATGTGTCTAGGACCCAAAACAATCAAAATATCATCACCCATAAGTTTTTACGGCCGCAAACTCATGACCAAATGGTCCATGGGCCGTAAACTCAAGATAGAGGTGTTTTGATGCCACAAACACTTCCAAGGGCTTAGGCATGAATTTAGAATGCTTCTTTATTACCTTTAGGACCCTCATAAGTATATTTGGCCATGAGTTTACGGTAGTAAACTCATTTGGGCTGTGAACACCTCAAAAACTCCGAAGAAGGTGGTCTTTCTCATCCTAGGCTAGAGCTAATGTCCCTAAATCATTCCCTAGCTTTCATACTTGCATTCCCACATGTGTAGACATGAGTTTACAGCCGTAAACTCCATTGGGCCGTGAACTCATGGTAGTAAACTCATATGTGTGCCTTATACCTTCTTATGTTAAATCACATGTGATTCCAACACTTGGTTAAGGTGTTTCCTAGTCCTGGAATGTGTTATCTTTCATATAGTTTTTTATAAACACTATATTCATGTCATTATGTGTCCTTAAATATCATTTAGGACTTATTGTGTCTCGGGACTTCATTCGTGGAACTTCTCATCCTTACACACATACCCGTTTGAATCACCCACATCAGGTGAGTTCATACCCCGTAATGAATCTTTTAACTATTTTAATTGTTTTAAGGGGGGGGGGGAAATACAAGTTGAACAGAATGATAATTGTGTAAATGTTTGTTATAAACATCTTTCAAAATGTTACTTATGTTATTTATAAGTTGTTAAAACAATTCAAAACTCTTCTAAAGGTTATGGTACTTTATAGTTATACAAAACTCCATTTTTAAAGTATAAGCATAACTTTGTAGATAAATAAGTCTTTTCAATATCAGTCAAGTTAGAACATTAGTAAACTATTATAGGTATAGTTTAGGAGAATGTTATTCATTACTTCTATTACAATGAAACACACAAAGAGTCAGAACAGAACAGAACAGAACAAACAAGTAAATTTGCTATAGCATGATAACACGCAGACAGAATCTAACTTTAATGTGAAATACACGACTTGCATGGATTTGCTCGGGTCGCGTATGGTTCCCTCAATCTCCATACATGAGAGGTGGTTAGTAGGGGTTCCAGCTTTCACATTATGACCGTAATAAAACACACATATGTTTTTAGGTTGATAGTACCTCCGTATGTCAATATAAATGACATCAGGGTACTCATTTCTCCCATTACTTTCATAAAGTGTCGGTAACACTTGAAGGTTAATCTATTCTCTATTCGAGATAGGTTATAAACTAGGGAGAATGTACTTTACAGTTGGCAAAGGAACAGTAGAGTCTAGGTAGAAGACTGCTTTCAAAACAGTAGGGTCTTGGTAGAAGACTGCTTTCAAAACAGTAGGGTCTTGGTAGAAGACTGCTTTCAAAACAATTGAGTCTTGGTAGAAGGCTACTTTTAAAAAGTTAGAACCATGATGCTACCCTTATGATTCCTTAATGTATACACTATAGGATACATATAAGTTAAGTAGATTCCGACAGCTAATAGGATGTGTGCTCTTCGCTGTACGTCCTGTTCCCGTTGGATGTGGGTTTACACCGAGGTCACCCAATCTATTATCTACCCGAATCTATATATATTTATGCTTAGTATACATTAACTCATCATAAGGGTACCAGGTATGGATCAGGTCATAGGACACATGGTCAATGCACAGTTTTTCTAGTACAAAACTTTCGTTCCAAAGTCAGTACTTTTGATATACAAAACTAGCGATTTCCTAGTTAAGGGCTTAATCCATTTTATTAAGCCAGTACAGTTTTAAATACTTTAAGTTAGTTAACTCTATAATACCTTAGTTTATACACCATGTTTATATATAAGACTAATATCCGACAGCTAATAGGATGTGGGTTTACATCGAGGTCACCCAATCTATTATCTACCCGATACCAATTTATATATAGCAGTATAAACAAAGCTATTATAGAAGTGATCACCATAGTCAATATTTTATTATAAGAAATATAGGTTTTCTTAAAAGGAACTCTACATTAGACATAAAGGAACCATTACATATAACTCCATGAGTAACAAGTGAATACACCAAGGTTATATATGACAACAATCTAACAACCAATGGAATATGTGTTATCTGCCTTACTTACTATACTCCAAGTATATATAACTTGTACCCACTTATTACACATAAAAAGGCTTGTAGTGTCATTTTACTCAACTCCCATTTTAATTAGGAAATATATGATTTTCTAGAGGAACAGGCAACCTTAAGAAACGACACCTTACAGCTTACAGTACTTTACATATACATTTTCAACCACATATTTACAGCTTATTCACATCACTAAAATCTTATGAACTCACCAGCTTAATTGCTGATCAACTCTTTCAAATAACTTGTATTCTCAGGAGACTATTAGACAGGTGCTCGTGCTAGGGATCTAGAAGATGGAGCATTATAGCTTCAATTATTGTTTTGTTATTTATTTATGACTTCTATGTTTTGTGAACACATACATTGTAAACACTTTCTTTCTAAATGAAATGGTTGTTCATTACTTGCTTACCATATACATATCTCGTGATACTTGACATGACGTCCTCCACCCCCGAACGTTTCCGCCGTTCTGGTTTTGGGGTGTGACAGATTACATTTTACAAGTTTCAGAAAAGGCTATCTAATCTGTAAAACTAATATCGTCCCTCGGCCCGATGCGCCTCGCATGCTGCAAATTCTTAACCCTCGTCAGTCCCTTCGTAAGGGGATCTGCAGGATTCTCTTCTGACGATACCCTCTTTGCCACGAGGAGTCCTTCTTCTATCTTGTTTCATATGAAGTGATATTTTCTGTCAATGTGTCGGGATCTTCCATGATCTGTCGGTTCATTATCTAAGGCCACCGCACTATTGCTATCACAGAAAATCTCCATAGGCTCCTTAATAGCTGGTACAACTCCAAGGTCTCCGATGAAGTTCTTCAACCATATTGCCTCCTTCGCTGCTTCACTCACTACTATATACTCTGATTCACAAGTCGAATCAGCCACCGTCTCCTGCTTGGAACTCTTCCATGAGATTGCCCCTCCATTTTGGGTAAAGACCCAGCCTGACTGAGAGCGGAAGTTATCCTTATTAGTCTGAAAACTAGTATCACTATACCCTAATACTCTCAAGTCATCACTCCCACCAAGGGTAAGGATCCAATCCTTAGTCCTCTGCAGGTACTTGAGAAGTCATATCATACATGATCGAGCCTACAGCAGAAGCATAGGGTAATCGACTCATCTTTGCTATCTCAGCCTCTATACTCGGACTCTGAGTCTTACTCAGTTGGGCATTGCTTTGGATCGGTAAATCTCCTTTCTTGGAATTCTGCATGCTGAACCTTTTCAACACCTTATCCAAGTAGGTACTCTGACTAAGTCCAATTAGTCTTTTACTCCTTTCTCTTAATATCCTTATCCCTAGGATATAGGAAGCTTCCCCTAGGTCCTTCATCGCAAAGCATTTCCCAAGCCAGGACTTAACCTCCTGCAAGGTTGGGATGTCATTTCCTATAAGTAGTATGTCATCTACATAATGTACCAAGAAGCTAACTATACTCCCACTAGCTCTGACATACACGCAAGACTCATCTTCACTTATCGAGAAGCGAAACTCTTTGACCTTCTCATCGAAACAAAGATTCTAGCTATGAGGTGCTTGTTTTAATCCATAAATGGATTTCTCAAGCTTGCACACTCTATTAGGGTATTATGCACTGACAAAACCCTCTGGCTGATTCATGTACACATCCTTAGCCAACTTTCCATTAAGAAAAGCGGTTTTGACATCCATTTGCCATATTTCATAATCATGAAATGCAGCAATGGCTAGCATGACCCTAATAGACATAATCTTTGCTACCGGTGAGAAGGTTTCATCATAATCAATACCCCGAGTCTGAGTAAAACCCTTCGCAACCAGTCGAGCCTTATAAGTGTGCACTTTTCCTTCCATGTCGGTCTTCTTATTGAAGATCCATTTGCACCTGACTGTTTTACGGCCTGGTCCATTGTCAACCAAGTTCCAAACTTGATTGTCATACATGGACTGTATCTCGTTGTCCATAGCCTCCTTCCATTTAGCAGACTCTGGGTCTACCATGGCTTCCTTAACACTGCTAGATTCATCCAAATTTACCAGTGTACTATCCTTGATAAATGTAACACCTTCTATAGTAATATGAAAACCATAATAAAACTCAGGTGTGTTCCTAACCCGTGTGGAACGCCTCAGAGGTACAGACTCTTCAGCTGGCTCAACAGGAGTTTCCTCCTCAGGTTGATTGCTAGTGTTTGAGGTTCCTTCACAAATTGATTCTTGAACTTCTTCAAGGTCAATTTGCCTCCCACTTTCTCCTTGGCTTATAAACTCTCTCTCACGAAAGACCCCTCTTCCTTCTACAAAGACCACATTCTCACTGGGTCAGTAGAAAAGGTAACCGAAGGATTTTTGTGGGTAGCCAATGAAAATACAACTTTCACTTTGGGGTTCGAGCTTATCATGAATCTCACGCCTCACAAAATCTTCGCAACCCCAAATCTTGATTTGGTCCAAATTGGGAACCTTCCCAGTCCGCATCTCATGAGGTGTTTTGGCACCCTTCTTTGTAGGGACTAAATTAAGGATTTGGGCGACAGTCTCTAAGGCATACCCCTAAAAAGAGATTGGTAGCGAAGCTCGACTCATCATAGAGCGAACCATGTCTAACAAGGTTTGATTACACCTCTTAGCTACACCATTTAGATGTGGTGTCCTGGGAGGAGTCAATTGTGAGACAATCCCACACTCCTTAAGATAGTCAAGGAACTCAGTACTAAGATACTCACCACCTCGATCGGATCAAAACATCTTAATGTTCCTGCCCAATTGATTTTCTACTTCCTGTTTAAATTCTTTAAACCTTTCAAAGGTTTCTGACTTATGTTTGATTAAGTAGACATAACCATATCTACTAAAATTATCAATAAAAGTTACATAATACCGATTAGCATCCCTTGTGACGGTTTTGAATGGTCCACATACATCAGTATGTATTAGGTCCAACAAACTGATGAGTTATAAAATAACTCTTTGATCGATTAGATCTTTGTAACAGGTAAGTAATGAACGTAAAGATAGTAAAAATGAAACACAAGTATGAATCAGAATGTGTCGAATGATTAGATTACTCGATCCTCAGCAGAGCTCGACTAAGAACTTCCACTGTAGAGGATTCTAGGGTTACAAAATAAGAACGATGAATATTCTGAACAATACTATTCTTATCGTTTCTAATGCTCTAGTTCTAGGATGCATGCAAGCATCTATTTATACTAAACCCTACAAAACTCACGGATGGACATGCCCATACCGGAGATATATATTAGACTAGCTAACGAGCCCAATAGACGCAACACTATATTGGACCTAACAATCTCCCCGTTTGCATCAATTTGGAGCGAGACTATTGTTTCTTCTTGCTTGGGCCAGTAGCAGGAACCTTCTTTGTTGTATCAAACAGACGTGAGATAAGTGCAAGGATAGTCTGTCTGAAGCGAATGTACCATTGAATCATATCATCAAAGTACCTGATATCATCTGCTATGTTCTGCTTGCATCGATGGATGATCCCTAAAACATGTTCCAAATAGGCAGTGGTGTAGAGATGTTTGTCTACCAAGGCAAAAAGACATTTATGTCCTTCGTTCCTGGTAAACATGACGGAGTTTCTCTTTGGGTCCATCTTCCCCATCTGCATCATGTTGAGATCACTGGTAGAGCCAACAGGAGATATGGTGGGCTTCTTCTTGAATACGCTTGCTATCTCCTGATCCATCAGAGCAACTTCCATGACATAGCATACAAGCATCCTCTTAAAGTGGTCAATGATCGGACCATATTCTGCTTCGTTTGTAAGAAGGATGTTGTGCAAGATAATCCAGTCATGGGGATTAAGGTTGGGAAGATCTGCAAGTGAGATGGCAAGTTCGGTCTTGGCAGATCCCCGTAGTACCTTGAACCGAACGTTGGTGAAGTTGCCTTCCCTGAACGGCTTTAGGACCCGAACATTGACGATTTTCTGAGCGCTCCAAGTTTGGTATTGTGGTTGAGCTGCCCTCAGATAAAATTCGACTAAGTCCTGATCAACCTGTGGATGAGGATGACGGAACTTAGCAATGTTGGCAAAGGCATGAAAAACAAACGCCTTTCGGGTCAGTGGCATGTCGAACTGAGAGTCGATAGTGTTAGAACGATCTAAAGAGATCACAGGTTCTAGCCACAAGATACTTGGTGTTTCGATGGCTTCTTTAATTAGCTTTCGGTGGTTTTCCTCTTCTTGGGAGATGGTCCTTTTGCTCCCTTTGCAACCTGCTTTCCCTTATCAGACTTCTTTCCTCTGGGGGCAGGCTTGTCAGCATCATGAATCGATTTGAGCATTTCCGGAGTAAGGTCTCTCGGACCAGAATGTTGGAACTCTTTTTACATTTTAATAATCCGGATGTCAGCAGGAACATCACCATACATTGTTTCAGGGATAGACCCGTTGAAGGGAAATTTTGATGCGTTAGATACAATGATCTTCGTGGTATGGAAAGTACCAATCGAAGACATTGGAGCACGAGCGACAATGAGGATGTGGTACTTCTCCATCACCCATTTAGTGACAAGAGACCAGAACCAGGCATAAGAAATCTCTGAATGTCGAGAAGTGGAAGAAAGACTCTGAATGAGTTGTTGCCATAGGACCGACCCATAGTCCATGTTGATACCATTGTAGATCATGTACATGATTGATAGAAACAGACGACTTGCCCCATCGGATCCAGCACTTCTTTCAGACAAGCCCTTGAAAAGCACAATAAACATCCCATTCCACTGAGGGGGCAGGCACAATTTCTTGAATTTCGTGACCATGGTGAGCACCTCAGTGTACCCCATGTTGTAGAACATCTTGAACAGATGACCCATCAGAATGGTTTCAGGATTAACCCTCGACGAATCAGGTTCAAACCCTAACAGCGTACAAAACCTCTGCATGGAAATCGACGCCTTGTGCTCAAAGACATCGAAGAAAATCCTGTCGATGACCTTGTCGTAGTGAGCTGTGGCAAAAATCTATGACAGGAACTCCATGGGAACAACTTCAGCCCTGGTAAGAGCAGGAGCGATTGGCGAGTATTTCAGGCATTCGATGATGGGAAACATGAAATCGTCGTATGCCTGAGGAGTAAGATCAATGATCAAACTCCGCTGGGGACGAATAGGCAAGATGTGAGAAGTTGCGTGAACTGATGAAGAATCCGCCATTGTTGTGATGAAGATGGGAGAGATGATGAACAATAAAGGTTGGAGGATTTTCTTGCTCTCTGGAAATATAGGTGCAGTAAAGAGGTAAACGGTGGTATACATTGCCTTTTATACTGTGGGTAAAGGAGAGAGAAGAATCTTTCCTAAATCTTCGATTGAAAAACGAAGAGTTTTTCGGAGGCGATTGACGCGTGACAGTTGGTGTTGCCGATGATTATGCAGGAGAGAGAGTGTCAGTCCCTAATTACACGCCTTCCCATCAGGCGCCGTTTGGAAATAAAACGGTTCCAATTCGCACGCTTTGCCTTCTTGTGCCGTTTGAAATCAAATCGATTGGAATCCCGCCTGAGTCATCATTTTTGTCATCTTATCCCTTTAGGGTTTAACGGCATCTTTAAAATAAAATTGCCCACATGGATCAATATTAACGACAACCTTTTTATAACAACCAATCCAATTAAAATGCCTTGAAATTAATGAAAACAGAATTTTGGAAAATCAAAAAGATTTTCGTGCTGAGTGTGTAAAAGAAAAAGAAATAAAGCAACACTTTTGAGGGATTATGTGATGTCAATAAAGACACGAAACAATGGATCTCGGGCACAAATCTCTTCCTTCAAAGTCAAGAGAGACCTTAAAGTGTTTGTGTGGTTTCCCATTGAATAACGATCAGACACTTATTAAGAAGTGTTGAAAGGCTTCTTGTAATTAGGCTTATGAGGGTGGCTTTCGCTTCTATTCATAATTCCTGATCTTGATATAAGATAGAAATTGAACGAAGTACTTGTGAGACCAATGTAGTCTGTTGAACAAGTAGGTTGGAGATAATTTAAGTGGCAAGGTTAACTAATGTATGCGAAATCTCAAAAAAAATTAAAACTGGATCACAAGGGAAGAAATGTTATTGAATTTAACAATTTCATAGGAATCACTCAAAAGAAAAATAGAGATTTCATGTTGTACCCCCATGGATAAGTCTGTCAATTCGTTAGTGAAAGCTAGAACAAGTTAATTGTTCACCGTCAATGCATAGTAGGTATTGAATTGTGGGTTTCACTTAGCACGTAGTGACACGAAGCTAAGATCATGAACACAGAAATTGTGCAACCATAAACCCCAGTGGTAATGTCTGAGAGTCTCAAGGGTTACGTTTGTGAAGCGAATGAAATGGAGAAAAAGTAATGTAGATGGTGTAAAGAGACCAAAGTACCTCTGCTGTGAAAAAATAAGGACTAAGCAGAAAACTCTTATCTCATGTGAGAAGAGAGTTAGGTAGCTCATGATTAGAATAAATATGAGCCTAATTGGGAAGACAAGGTTTGTTTATACCAAGTCAGTAAGGCTTTTATTCAGAATCAGGTGAGGCTTTGGACACATACAACAGCATGCTTCTAGGGACACTTAGCTAGTGAAATGATTTACCCACAATAAGACATACAAAAAGATAAGAGCCAAAATTAAAATAAAATAAAGAAAGAGAAAAATAAATAATAATAAAAAAAATTATTTTTGGAGTTTTTGAAACAAATAAAAAAATATTTTTGGAATTTTTGATAAAAAGGAAAATAAGACATAAAAAAATGAATACAAAAAAATGTTGGAACCGAACCCGAGCGTTCGGTTTATTTCGGTTGAGAAAATTTTGGAACCGAACCCGAGCGTTCGGTATATTTCGGGTGAGAAAAATTTTGGAACCGGACCCGAACGTTCGGTCTATTTCGGTTGCCAAAAAAAATAAGTTTGAAAAAGAAAAGAACTTTGACAATAAGATAAATGAATTTGGAAAAATAATACAAAAGATTTACAACCAAAGAAACTACCTTTGAGTGATAAGCGAAGATCAGATAATTCAACCGAACCCGAGCGTTCGGTTCATTTCGGTACACCAGAACAAGACCCGTACCCGAGCGTTCGGTTCTTTTTGGCATACATGAGACCCGAACCCGAACGTTCGGTCTATTTCGCTTCTTACTTTTGATCATGAGAGATAATTTTTGGTACTGACTCCGATTCCATCATTCCTAGCCCTTGTAGAATTTTGTTGAAAGAAGCTTCAGGAAGAGCTTTGGTGAAGATGTCAGCCAGTTGATCAGTGGTTCGAACAAAATGAATTTCGACGTTCCAATCTTCCACATGATCCTTAATGAAGTGATATCTTAGTGCTATGTGCTTAGTCTTGGAGTGTTGCACTGGGTTATGACAGATCCTAATTGCACTCTCAGAGTCGCAATATACTGGGATCTTTTTCATATTGAGTCTATAGTCCCGGAGTTGGCTTTGGATCCAAATCACTTGAGATGTACAGGAGGCAGTTGCGATGTATTCTGCTTCAGCTGTAGACAGAGATATACAAGTATGTTTCTTTGATTGCCAGCTAACCAACTTCACGTCAAGGAATTGGCAGCCTCCAGTGGTGCTTATCCTGTCTAGTCCACAACCTCCAAGGTCTGCATCTGAGTAGGCTTGAACGAAGAAACCTGAGTTTGATGGATACCATAAGCTGAGAGAGGTAGTTCGTTTTAGATACCGGAGTATGTTCTTTTCTGCAAGCATATGAGGTTCACGAGGATTTGCCTGAAATCTAGCATAGTAACAAACAGAAAACATTATATTAGGCCTGCTAGCAGTAAGGTACATTAAAGAACCGATCATCTGGCGATATAGCGTAATATCGACTGTTGGCTTATCCAAGGATGGAGTGAGCTTGGTGTCAAACGCCATTGGAACTTTAACCTTTGAGTCTCCCATCATGCCGAATTTAGCAAGGAGAGTCTTGGTGTAGGCTTCCTGGTTAATAAAGATGCCTTCGGGTCCCTGTCTAATATTTAAACCAAGGAAAAAGTTAATCGGACCCATTGAGCTCATTTCAAATTTAGTCTCCATCAGCTTTCTGAATTCAGTTGTTAAGCTAGGATTCGTTGAGCCAAAGATGATATCATCGACATAGATTTGAACTGTCATAAGGTGGTTTCCTTCCTTCTTACGAAAGAAGGTTGGGTCAACCGAACCTTGTTTGAATTTGGACATCTTTAAAACCTTGGTTAGCGTTTCGTACCAGGCCCTAGGTGCTTGTTTCAGCCCATAAACCGCTTTGTCTAGAATATAGCAGTGATTGGGGTACTTTTCATTGACGAATCCCGGAGGTTGCTTCACGTACACCGTTTCTTCAAGTTCTCCATTTAGAAATGCACACTTTACATCCATTTGGTAGACCTCAAAGTTCTTGTGTGCAGCATAGGCAAGAAATATTCGAACAGATTCCAGCCTAGCTACAGGAGCAAAAGTTTCCTCATAATTGATTCCTTCCTCCTGGCAGTATCCTTTCACCACTAGACGAGCTTTGTTTCTTATCACATTGCCTTCCTTGTCCATTTTATTTCTGAAGACCCATTTGAGACCAACAACCGAGGCATCTTTAGGAGTTGGAATGAGGCGCCAAACCTTATTTCTTTCGAACTCATTAAGTTAGTCTTGCATAGCTTGAACCCAATCAGAGTGATCAAGAGCAGTGTTTACTGTCTTTGGTTTAACTTTTGAGACGAAAGAGTTAAACATGCAGAACTCTACTTTTGAGAACAGAGATGTTTGCTTTGCCTTCAGTTGATATCGGGTCAAGACCTTTTCAGAAACATTACCCACAACCTGTGAAATAGGATGATCTCTGGTCTATTTGACAAGAGGAGGGTAATTTAGATCATAGGATGGATCCAATTTAGCATTTACCATTTCTTCTAGTTCATATTGACTATCATCGTCATAAAACATATCGGCATTCTCCCCCTCGACTGATGAGCTTTCAGGTGAATCTTGATTTTCCGGTGCTACAGGACTTTCGGGTGCAATTGAGCTTTCGGGAGCTACAGTACCTTCGGGTGCAGTATGTGACAACCCCAAATCTAATTCCGTTACAAATCCCATTTTCACTAACGGAACGTGTCACTATACGTTATTTTATGCAATATTTGGAATCGTCAATATCCGAATATCTAAATTTATGCATGGCTTAATATTATCATAAGAAAAATATAACTCGTATGTGTTAACCCCGTTTAACCTAATAGAGTTGTATTACCTTTTCAACCACTTCACCTGGGTAAAAAGTTTTAACCCAGGTAACTTTAAACATCGGGTAGCCGTGTATCGGGTGCGATTCCCGAGACATATGCAATGGGTGTGCACAACATTTGAACACTCATTTACTACACACCCACTTTCTCTCTCTACTTTCTCTCTCTAGACTCGAAAACGACCCCGATTCCGCTAATTTCCGACTTCCAAACGTAAGTACTCATCCTCTGTCTTATTCTAGACATGCTTCATTGAATTTGAGGGCCAAAAATCATAGGAATCAAAGTTCAAAGAGGAGTTTACGGCCTAAGAAGCCCCTTAGGCCGTAAACCCCCAAAACCAAGCCAAAGATCAAGTTTTTCCTCCTTGTATGTTAGTAGACTAATTAAGGCATATATCTAGAAGGGTTTGGACACTAAAACACAAGAAAATGATGCTTAAAAAGGAGTTTACGGCCCAAGCATGTGCTTAGGCCGTAAACACCTCAAACACCCCATAAATCTATGTTTTAAGCCCCAAAAACACTTCTAGGATGTTTGGTAATTTACGCATAACAACAAGGAAGGCTTAAGTGCATTAAACATAATCATTTGAACACAAAAAGAGGAGTTTACGGCCAAGGCTAAGCTTGGGCCGTAAACACCCAAATTTTTGTGTCAAACAAGTCCCTAAACTACCCTAATGCATGAAAGGAATTTACCTAAGGCCTTTGGGAGTGTGTTGTACCATTAAACACCTCATTTTGATACCAAATGAAGAGTTTACGTCCAAGGATGTTCTTGGGCCGTAAACTCCCCAAAAATGTATGCCAAATTGCTCCAAACTCACTATAGGGCCTTTTAGGATTTTTCTAAGACATATGGGACAATGTTGTACAAGTAAAACATTCATCTTGAAGGATTTATAGGAGTTTACGGCCCAAGAACAAGTCTTGGCCGTAAACTCCCCAAAAATGTCACAAATTATGATGTTAATCCTTCTCTTTTGGTCCAAAACACCCACCACTAAATTAAGGAAGTGATATAAGGCCTTAAACATACACTTTGGGACACCACTTGAGTTTACGGCCAAGCCTAGGGGGCTTACGGCCGTAAACTACCAATGGGTGGCTTTTAGGCCATAAACTCTAAAAGAGTGAACTCATGGACCCTCCTGTAAATTATCCATGGCCTTGTACCACTCCCGGGAACCCTTTCTAGGCCTTAAAACCTCGAAAACGACACTAGAATGTCCAAATACTTTAATGAAAAGCACAATATGATTAACCTCTTGTAAAATACATATTTCATATGACATTAGGGTCCTAAAAGGTGCTCAAGTGGTTATTTGATACCAAACGCTCAATCGACACTATTACCCGATTTACCCGATTCACCCGATTTCCGCGATTTTAGGTGAGTTAATACCCCTTTAATGAACCTTTCAAGTGTTTTACATGTTTTAGGGGGAAGATACAAGTTGCTTGTAAATGTTTATGTAAAGTTTTAAAAAACGATTTCCGAGTTACAAGGATTAATCACATGTGATTCACTACTCTTAACTCAAATCACATGTGATTTGTCCCTATGCCCTAAGAAAACTGATTTTACCCTTTACAAACTATTTTTAAACAGTGAATCAGAATTTAAATGTTCTTTTTGAAGAATACTTTTATTTAATCAATTTGCTTATAAAAGGTAACCACTCTGATATATTTATATAAATAAGACTTGGAGGACTTAGGACCGATATCTCGCCTTATTTCCTGTTCTTGTTTGATTGTGGGCTTAGGGTAGTAGTT
This sequence comes from Lactuca sativa, assembly GCF_002870075.4. NCBI lineage: Eukaryota > Viridiplantae > Streptophyta > Magnoliopsida > Asterales > Asteraceae > Lactuca > Lactuca sativa. The sequence goes on from NC_056623.2 coordinate 183,108,555, forward strand.
ATCCGTCCGACTGTCGTTGATTTCTTACTTATATAAAATATGTATATCAGTATGGGATACGAATATTGTTGCTTTCACTTAATGCTAAAGTCACTAACGTGCTAAGAAACATCCCCACTAAGATAACCATAATAGGTATGGTTAGGGTCGCTACCGCTACTACTCGCTAAATTTATGACTATCTACACTATAATACTCACTATTACTAGACGATACACTAGTAAAAGAATACACTATGATCAATACTAAAAGATTACTACACTATAACCATAGAGAAAACACTAAACAAACAATAATACACTAACCCGCTACGAGATACTCTATTCGCTATTGACTACGCCCGGAGTGTTCCAGCAGGAGACGACTCTTCATGTATAGATCTATACGGGGCAGACGCTATTACATCCCGACTGTTAATCTCAGTCCGCGCCGTACAGGCCCAGGGATGCCACTACTTCACTATACTCTGCATGACCGGGAAGGTCATGGGATCCTCTATTATCCTCACTATTGGTAATTTACAAGGAATACCCTGCAACTACTCTAAAATACTACACTAAATGCTAAACTGCATCCCGAAGTAAGTAAGTATCTATCACTAAAGGAAGCTTGCACCTCTATCACTGATTTCCAGGCTCAACCTATTCCATCACACTTGTTATTTGGAGATTGCCAATGTAATTATAAACTAAACTGTTTTCAAAGGAATAAAGAATACATACTTTTCACAGATTGTCACTTACAATGTTTTTCCTGGAAAATATGGGATTTTTCTAAGTTTCTACTACTTATGAACGTGATGATACATTTTTAACACTAATGCCTCGTATACAAAAACTCACACTAAACTCTTATGAACTCACCAGCTTTATGCTGATAATCGCTTTCAAAATAACTTGTATCTTCAGGTCAAAGATAAACAGGTACAGACGCAGCGTTTTTGGAGAAGGTGGAGCACACAAGACCCATCTCTTATTTTTGATTTACTTTTGGGTGATTGTTAAATATTACAAAACACGCTTGTAATTAAACTCACTTTGTAATACTATGGTTGTATGTTTCTTGTTTCTACTATTATGCAATTGTGATGATACTGTTCGCTACGTCATCCACCCCGAAACGTATTCCGCCGTTATCGGTTTTGGGGTGTGACAGATTGGTATCAGAGCATTGTTTATAGTGAATCAAGTATATCAACCTATAAAAGGTATACGAACTATAAACACTTCGGGACTATAACACTCTGACTAAAAATATATACTGTTAAGTATCTAAAAGATCTAACTAAGTATATATATATACACACATCACTATGAAACACAGGAATCAGTATCGTCCTAGAACAAAACAAAAGTATTAAGACTGTTGGGCAGCACAATTGGGTTTAGAGACATATAGTCACATTCAGGATGATGTAGCCTGATCAACTACGTTTTCCTGGGAGTGACTAGCATGTGCCTAAGTTTGGTTGTGATGTTGCAACAAGTCTAAGACTTACCAACAATACCACAATAACGCTACCATAAGAATACTATAGGAGTATTCTGTATCTCTAGATTATACGTATGTGTTAACAAAAACGGTCATTACTAGTAGGACAATAGTTGCTAAGTGGATGCACCACGATTACATGTGATTAGGGCGCTATAGACTCAGAATCTGCAGCCTTTGCTTCATTCCCTGTTCTTGTTTGATTGGGGGTCTGAAGTTAGGGTGGTTTATTCGAAGGACTATCTTGCTTCGATTACATGTAATCAGTATGCACTATGCAAGTATTGGGTCAACTGATAATGATTCTCCCTATAAGTATCTTAGAATAGTACGTCTATTAATCTTCTTTTCCCCCTTTCTCGCGTAGATAGCATGGCTGGCTTCCACCTACCCGACGATCCGTACTTTCCGAACCAGGGCAATGGAGGATGGCTCGAAGAGGAGTCAGACGACGATCACCCTATTCCTTTGGATGATCATCATGCTGAAGGCTTCTCGGATAGCTCGAGCTCCGAGCCAGAAGTCAACAACCAACCTCCTGAAGCCCCGAACCCTAACCCTCGACCGGCATTTCAGGGCCCCACTCCTATGTGGGCAATGTCCTTGCATCGATGGAGCGAGGAGCAGGGTCAGCCCTTGCCTTACAATGGAGACTGAAACTTCTACAACATAAGCAAAGGAGGATCGGCGGATCGGGTTCTGCCCATCATGATCCGAAGGATTGCCAGGAATGTTGAGCAAGGTCAAGCAGCTATTGGGCGAGTTGTGGAAGTGGATGCCAACTCAAACCTCAACACGGTTCGCATCCGCCAACTCGAAGAAGCCATAGACAGGACAAGGAGGACCAACGAGGCTCTGCAGCATCAGCTGGCAGCATCCCGAGCTGAAGTTAGGGAACTCCGAGCACGCCAAAGGACTCAGGATCGACACCTTCAAGAAGTTATGCGTCAACTGGAGGATCTGAGGATTCGCCCGACAAGCAGCCGTCGCCAGTAGAAGACATCTAGTTACCTCACTCTCTTGTTTAAAAGACTAGCCTTTTATCTCTATGTTCCGTATGTCTCTTGTCTGTAAACATTCCTAGTTTAAAAGTACTTTATTTGAACCTCCAAACTGCCAACATTTTCTCTATGGTATGATGTAAGACCTACTGCTAGGTCAATTTTCATGAACTTCTGTTGCATCATTAATACCAGTGTATTGGCAGATGATTTCTCTATTTCTATAGCTCTTACCCTGATCTTGGATTATGTTGATTTAATCCATGAGACACTCTATTCATATTCGCAATAGGCTCTTACTATTGCTATCATTTCTATGATCTTCCAGTGAAGGATGCCTCCACGAAAGCGTCCCAGCAGAGGAAGACCTGAAACTCAAACCCCTCCTCCACCACCTCCTCCTCCGCAGTTCGATCCGGTGTTGTTCCAAGCGGCTGTGACTGCGGCTGTAACAGCAGCCATGGCCCAAATGAACTCGGGTGATGCGAGCGGTGGAAATTCTAGATTTGGTGAAGTCCACCAGCGAGTGCAGGGATGCACTTATAAAGACTTCATGAATTGTAAACCCGCTTTCTTCGATGGTACCGGAGGAATTCTGGCGTTGTCCCAATGGTTCGAAAGGACCGAAGCTGTATTCGAGATGTGCTCTTGTCCCGAGGAGAGCAAAATCAAGTTCGCTACTGCTACCCTCACTAACAGGGCTTTGTCATGGTGGAACGGCCATGTCAACGCACTCTCCTTGGTCACAGCCAATGCCATGGGCTGGGACACTCTAAAAGATCTCATGAGAGGAGAGTACTGCCCTAGGGGCGAAGTTCAGAAGCTTGAGGAAGAACTCTGGAACCTCAAGATGAAGGGGAGCGACATAACGGCTTATACGGCCAGGTTTTGCGACTTGGCGGCTATGTGTCCCAACATGATCCCCTCTAAAAGCAAGAAGATTGAATGTTACATCTGGGGTTTAGTGCCCCCGTATCGAGGAAATGTTCTGGCCTCACACCCTACCACTTTCGACAGCGCCAAGGAATTGGCCCAGAGTCTGATCAACCACGAAATCTCCTCCACTCCAGCAACAACAACCACAACAACCACTGCACCATCCGGATCATCTGACAGAAAAAGGAAACGATGGGATAAGAAGAAAGGCAAGAAGACTCAAACCGCCTCCAAGGACCATCAAATTGTGGCGGTCCATGCTGCCACCATCCCAGCCGCACCTGCTGCTCCAGCCCCACCGAAAGCTTACAGTGGGAATTTGCCTAAGTGTCCCAAGTGCCCTTTTCACCACAACGGTCCGTGCCGTGAATTGCAGTGTTCCAACTGCGGACGGAAGGGCCATACTGTCCGATTTTGCAAGGCCCCTCCCAAACCTATTAGACAGGTTTGTGGTTCGGGAGTGACCCCGACGTGTTATGGTTGCGGCGAAGCGGGTCATTTTAAGAAGAACTGTCCGAAGACTGCAAATGCTGGGGGAACTGGAAGGTTACTTGCTATCGGTCACAATGAAGCAGTAGCCGATCCCACAGTGGTCACGGGTACGTGTCTTCTCAACAACTCCTATGCCTGTGTCTTATTCGATAGTGGTGCAGAAAGAAGCTTCATAAATCAAAACTTTAAACACCTACTCAAACAAACCCCTCAACCACTAAAAGAAACATTCGTTGTAGAAATGGCTAATGGGAAGACAGAAAGCTCTAATGAAATCTATATAGGTTGTACTCTCACGTTAGATGATCACCCCTTTTTAATCGATCTTATACCAGTCTCAATCAAAAATTTTGATGTCATTGTTGGTATGGATTGGCTAAGCCTTCACTACGCCGACATCCTATGCTCCGAGAAGGCCATTCGCCTGAACTTTCCGAATCGAGAGACCCTAGTGATATACGGAGACAAGCCAAGTACAAACCTTCGTATCATCTCTAGTATTCAGGCTCAGAAATACTTGCGCAAGGAGTATCGCGCCTTTCTTGCTCACGTCGTCGACACTAACCAGAAATCGAAAGATCCAAAGGACATTCCTGTAGTATGCGATTTTCCTGATGTCTTTCCGGAGGATCTCCCAGGCCTACCTCCTAAACGACAGGTTGAATTCAGAATCGACCTAATCCCAGGAGCTACCCCCGTAGCTAAGTCGCCCTACCGACTAGCGCCCGCCGAGATGCAAGAACTATCCGGACAACTCAACGAACTGTTTAGCAAGGGCTTCATAAGACCGAGCTTCTCACCTTGGGGAGCTCCGGTCTTGTTCGTGAAGAAAAAGGATGGGTCGTTTCGGATGTGCATCGATTATAGGGAACTCAATAAACTCACGATCAAAAATCGCTATCCTCTCCCTCGTATCGACGACCTATTCGATCAACTCCGAGGAGCCAGTTACTTCTCCAAGATTGATCTTAGATCGGGGTACCATCAGTTGCGGTTGCTCGAGGAAGATGTTCCAAAGACAGCTTTTCGAACCCGCTACGGGCATTTTGAGTTCGTAGTGATGCCCTTTGGACTGACTAATGCCCCTGCAGTATTCATGGACTTGATGAATAGGGTGTGTCGTCCATATCTAGATCAGTTCGTCATCGTCTTTATTGACGACATACTTGTCTACTCTCGGAGCGAGGAAGAGCACAGAAGCCATTTACGATTAGTCCTGGAAACCCTGCGATCCGAGAATTTGTATGCGAAGTTCTCTAAGTGCGAGTTTTGGATCCGGAGAGTAGAATTCTTAGGGCACGTGGTCAGTGAAGACGGAATCCACGTGGACCCCTCAAAAATCAAAGCTATTGAGAACTGGTCAGCACTAAAGACGCCTACGGAAATTCGTCAATTTCTAGGCCTCGCTGGCTACTACCGTCAGTTCATCCAAAATTTCTCTCGGATTGCGAAACCACTCACCATGCTAACACAGAAGGGTGTATCATTCGATTGGGAAGAGAAACAGGAGAAGGCATTTCAGACCCTGAAGCGAGCCCTATGCACCGCACCAGTATTATCCCTTCCCGAGGGGACAGAGGATTTCGTCGTATACTGTGATGCATCCAATCAGGGGCTCGGTTGTGTCTTGATGCAACGAGGCAAGATTATCGCCTATGCCTCGAGACAGCTAAAGAACCATGAAGTGAACTACACCACTCACGACCTCGAGTTAGGAGCGGTCGTCTTTGCACTAAAAATCTGGAGACACTACTTGTATGGGACGAAGAGCATGGTGTACACTGATCATAAAAGCCTCCAACATATACTGAACCAGAAGGAACTCAACATGAGACAGCGTCGATGGGTCGAATTACTTAACGATTACGACTGCGAAATTCGATATCATCCGGGGAAAGCCAACGTAGTAGCGGACGCCCTGAGCAAGAAAGAATATTCCGGACGAAGAACCAAGTCGCTGACAATGACTATACATTCACATCTATCCACGCAGATCAAGGAGGCTCAGCTGGGAGCCCTAAAGCCTGGAAATGTGGCGGGAGAATCCCTGCGCGGAATGGATAAAAATCTGGAGGTTAAGGGTGACAGAGCCTATTACTTTATGGACCAAATCTGGACTCCACGCCATGGAGGTTTCAGAGATTTGGTTATGAGGGAAGCACACAACACTCGTTACTCTGTCCACCCGGGTTCGGATAAGATGTATCTGGATCTCAAAAAGCTCTATTGGTGGCCAAAAATGAAAGCAGAGATCGCTACCTTTGTAGGTAAGTGCCTTACTTGCGCGAAGGTCAAAGTAGAATGTCAAAAGCCATCAGGACTCCTCCAACAACCGGAAATACCAGAATGGAAGTGGGAGCGAATCACAATGGACTTCATCACCAAGCTACCCAAGACAGCAGGTGGATTAGATACCATTTGGGTCATCGTTGACAGGTTGACCAAGTCCGCCCACTTCCTACCCATCAAAGAGACGGATAAGATGGAAAAGCTCACTAGGACTTATATAAAAGAAATAGTGCGATTGCATGGCGTCCCTATATCTATTATATCAGACAGAGATAGTAGATTCACCTCTAGATTTTGGCAATCGTTACAACAGGCACTAGGGACGAGGCTGGATATGAGTACAGCCTACCATCCGCAGACTGACGGACAAAGTGAGAGGACGATCCAAACATTAGAAGACATGCTGCGAGCTTGTGTGATCGACTTCGGGAAATCGTGGGATACACACTTACCTCTTGTGGAGTTTTCCTACAACAATAGTTATCACACGAGCATCAAGGCAGCTCCATTCGAAGCTCTCTACGGCCGAAAGTGCAGATCCCCTTTGTGCTGGGCCGAGGTGGGAGACACTCAGTTAGCTAAAGGACGAGTTCCTGATAGCGCCCTCACTGGTCCAGAGATCATTCGAGAGACGACCGAGAAGATTGTACAGATACGTGAACGACTAAAAGCCGCTAGGGATCGACAGAAAAGCTACGCCGACAAACGAAGGAAACCCTTGGAATTCCAGGTCGGAGACCGGGTCCTTCTGAAGGTCTCGCCCTGGAAGGGCACGATACGCTTTGGGAAGCGTGGAAAGTTGAACCCAAGGTACATAGGGCCTTTTGTGATTATTGCTAGAATCGGCCCCGTAGCTTACAAACTAAACTTACCCCGCGAGCTAAGTAACATACATCCCACCTTTCACGTCTCAAACTTGAAGAAATGTTTGTCGGACGAGACTCTCGTGATTCCCCTCGACGAGATCGAGATCAATGAGAACCTCAACTTCGTGGAAGAACCTGCTGAGGTTTTGGATCGTGAAGTAAAACGGACGAAACAAAGCCGCATCCCAATTGTGAAGGTTCGGTGGAACGCCAAGCGAGGACCGGAATTCACTTGGGAGCGCGAGGATCAAATGAAACTCAAATATCCTCATCTCTTCACTTAGTAGTATTGTAACATCGTATCTGTTTGTATTCTAAATTTCGGGACGAAATTCCCCTAACGGGGGGATGATGTGACAACCCCAAATCTAATTCCGTTACAAATCCCATTTTCACTAACGGAACGTGTCACTATACGTTATTTTATGCAATATTTGGAATCGTCAATATCCGAATATCTAAATTTATGCATGGCTTAATATTATCATAAGAAAAATATAACTCGTATGTGTTAACCCCGTTTAACCTAATAGAGTTGTATTACCTTTTCAACCACTTCACCCGGGTAAAAAGTTTTAACCCAGGTAACTTTAAACATCGGGTAGCCGTGTATCGGGTGCGATTCCCGAGACATATGCAATGGGTGTGCACAACATTTGAACACTCATTTACTACACACCCACTTTCTCTCTCTACTTTCTCTCTCTAGACTCGAAAACGACCCCGATTCCGCTAATTTCCGACTTCCAAACGTAAGTATTCATCCTCTGTCTTATTCTAGACATGCTTCATTGAATTTGAGGGCCAAAAATCATAGGAATCAAAGTTCAAAGAGGAGTTTACGGCCTAAGAAGCCCCTTAGGCCGTAAACCCCCAAAACCAAGCCAAAGATCAAGTTTTTCCTCCTTGTATGTTAGTAGACTAATTAAGGCATATATCTAGAAGGGTTTGGACACTAAAACACAAGAAAATGATGCTTAAAAAGGAGTTTACGGCCCAAGCACGTGCTTAGGCCGTAAACACCTCAAACACCCCATAAATCTATGTTTTAAGCCCCAAAAACACTTCTAGGATGTTTGGTAATTTAGGCATAACAACAAGGAAGGCTTAAGTGCATTAAACATAATCATTTGAACACAAAAAGAGGAGTTTACGGCCAAGGCTAAGCTTGGGCCGTAAACACCCAAATTTTTGTGTCAAACAAGTCCCTAAACTACCCTAATGCATGAAAGGAATTTACCTAAGGCCTTTGGGAGTGTGTTGTACCATTAAACACCTCATTTTGATACCAAATGAAGAGTTTACGGCCAAGGATGTTCTTGGGCCGTAAACTCCCCAAAAATGTATGCCAAATTGCTCCAAACTCACTATAGGGCCTTCTAGGATTTTTCTAAGACATATGGGACAATGTTGTACAAGTAAAACATTCATCTTGAAGGATTTATAGGAGTTTACGGCCCAAGAACAAGTCTTGGCCGTAAACTCCCCAAAAATGTCACAAATTATGATGTTAATCCTTCTCTTTTGGTCCAAAACACCCACCACTAAATTAAGGAAGTGATATAAGGCCTGAAACATACACTTTGGGACACCACTTGAGTTTACGGCCAAGCCTAGGGGGCTTACGGCCGTAAACTCCCAATGGGTGGCTTTTAGGCCATAAACTCTAAAAGAGTGAACTCATGGACCCTCCCGTAAATCATCCATGGCCTTGTACCACTCCCGGGAACCCTTTCTTGGCCTTAAAACCCCGAAAACGACACTAGAATGTCCAAATACTTTAATGAAAAGCACAAGATGATTAACCTCTTGTAAAATACATATTTCATATGACATTAGGGTCCTAAAAGGTGCTCAAGTGGTTATTTGATACCAAACGCTCAATCGACACTATTACCCGATTTACCCGATTCACCCGATTTCCGCGATTTCAGGTGAGTTCATACCCCTTTAATGAACCTTTCAAGTGTTTTACATGTTTTAGGGGGAAGATACAAGTTGCTTGTAAATGTTTATGTAAAGTTTTACAAAACGATTTCCGAGTTACAAGGATTAATCACATGTGATTCACTACTCTTAACTCAAATCACATGTGATTTGTCCCTATGCCCTAAGAAAACTGATTTTACCCTTTACAAACTATTTTTAAACAGTGAATCAGAATTTAAATGTTCTTTTGGAAGAATACTTTTATTTAATCAATTTGCTTATAAAAGGTAACCACTCTGATATATTTATATAAATAAGACTTGGAGGACTTAGGACCGATATCTCGCCTTATTTCCTGTTCTTGTTTGATTGTAGGCTTAGGGTAGTAGTTATCCGTCCGACTGTCGTTGATTTCTTACTTATATAAAATCTGTATATCAGTATGGGATACGAATATTACTGCTTTCACTTAATGCTAAAGTCACTAACGTGCTAAGAAACATCCCCACTAAGATAACCATAATAGGTATGGTTAGGGTCGCTACCGCTACTACTCGCTAAATTTATGACTATCTACACTATAATACTCACTATTACTAGACGATACACTAGTAAGAGAATACACTATGATCAATACTAAAAGATTACTACACTATAACCATAGAGAAAACACTAAACAAACAATAATACACCAACCCGCTACGAGATACTCTATTCGCTATTCACTACGCCCGGAGTGTTCCAGCAGGAGACGACTCTTCATGTATAGATCTATACGGGGCAGACGCTATTACATCCCGACTGTTAATCTCAGTCCGCGCCGTACAGGCCCAGGGATGCCACTACTTCACTATACTCTGCATGACCGGGAAGGTCATGGGATCCTCTATTATCCTCACTATTGGTAATTTACAAGGAATACCCTGCAACTACTCTAAAATACTACACTAAATGCTAAACTGCATCCCGAAGTAAGTAAGTATCTATCACTAAAGGAAGCTTGCACCTCTATCACTGATTTCCAGGCTCAACCTATTCCATCACACTTGTTATTTGGAGATTGCCAATGTAATTATAAACTAAACTGTTTTCGAAGGAATAAAGAATACATACTTTTCACAGATTGTCACTTACAATGTTTTTCCTGGAAAATATGGGATTTTTCTAAGTTTGTACTACTTATGAACGTGATGATACATTTTTAACACTAATGCCTCGTATACAAAAACTCACACTAAACTCTTATGAACTCACCAGCTTTATGCTGATAATCGCTTTCAAAATAACTTGTATCTTCAGGTCAAAGATAAACAGGTACAGACGCAACGTTTTTGGAGAAGGTGGAGCACACAAGACCCATCTCTTATTTTTGATTTACTTTTGGGTGATTGTTAAATATTACAAAACACGCTTGTAATTAAACTCACTTTGTAATACTATGGTTGTATGTTTTTTGTTTCTACTATTATGCAATTGTGATGATACTGTTCGCTACGTCATCCACCCCGAAACGTATTCCGCCGTTATCGGTTTTGGGGTGTGACACAGTAGAGCTTTCGGGTGCAGCTGGAGAAGAGTTCTCCCCCTCAACTGGTGAGCTCGGCTGTTTAGAAGAAGATGGATTCTCCCCCTCAACTGAAGCACCGTGCTGAGGAAGTTCATTTTGAACTGATACTCCTTCATCCATTCATTTAGCAGCGTCTTCGACGATTTGCTTCAGATGGTCAACTTTGTTGTCTGCTGCATTGTCTTCTGAGAGAGAGGCCTTCTCCGGTTCATCGAATAACTCCACAAACTGCTCAAACAAATTTGCAATCGAGGCCGTGACTTGGCCTGTTTGAGAGAAAATTTCTCCAACTGTTTCTTCAGTGGCCTTCAGCTTCTTGACGTAGCTGTCATCGAAAGTCACATAATACGTTTCTTCAATCTTCCTCGAACGCTTGTTTAAAACCCTGTATGCTTTTGAAGTAAGAGAATATCCCAGAAAAATTCCTTCATCGGCTTTAACGTCGAACTTGTTACGATGTTCTTTAGAATTGAAGATAAAGCATCGTGAGCCGAATACATGGAAGAATTTAACGTTTGGCTTCCTGTTGTTGATGATCTCATAAGGAGTAAGAGTGAAACGCTTATTGAGATAGGACCTGTTCTGCGTAAAACATGTTGCAGCAATAGCATCAGCCCAGAAATATAGAGGTAGAGAAGCGAAACTCAACATGGTTCGGACCGCCTCACACAAAGATCGGTTTCGTCTTTCGACAATTCCGTTTTGTTGAGGGGTGTACGGGGCTGAGAAGTTGTGAATGGTTCCTTTTTCTGCCAAAAAGTCTTCAAATTCTTTATTCTTGAACTCCAGCCCATTGTCGCTTCTGATGTTGCGAACGACTTTCCTCAGTTGCACTTCAATCTGCTTGATAAACATCTTTAGCTTGAGAGTTGCCTCAGATTTGTGCTTCAGAAAGAACACCCATGTAAAATGTGAAAAGTCATCAACAATAACAAGAATATACTTGCTACCGCCAATGCTTTCGATAGATGATGGACCACACAAATCAATGTGAATTAACTCAAGTGGTTCAACGACTTTAGTGTTTATAATGGATGGGTGACTTTGACGACTCTGCTTCCCCATTTCACACGCAACACACAAATGTTCTCGATCAAACTTGAGCAATGGAAGACCCCGAACATGGCCTCCGGTGACAAGTTTGTTGATATCCTTGAACTTGAGATGGGAGAGCCTTCGGTGCCACAGCCAGCTTTCATCAGAATGTGCTTTGGATAACAGACAGATAACTGGATTCCCTTTGATAGGTTTGAGATTGAGAGGAAACATTTCGCCTTTGCGCTCTGATTTGAGAATCACTCTTTTTGTTTTCTTCTCTATTATTTTCGAACCCTCATCGTCAAATGAAACTTTAAGACCGGTACCTCCAACAAGTTGAGATACACTGATGAGGTTATGCTGTAGCCCTTCAACGTATGCAACCTTTCTTATCGTGAAGTCTCCATTTGTAATTATCCCATAACCTTTTATCGTGCCATATGAGTTGTTCCCGAACTTGACATTCCCGCCGTTTGGAAGAGATCCATATTCCCTCAGCTCTTCCTTCCTTCCTGTCATGTGACGTGAGCAGCCACTGTCAATATACCATTCTTCGTCGAACTGCTCGTCACTGATAACCTGCAAAAATCAAGCAGATTTAAGAACCCAAAGTTTCTTGGGTCCACGTGAGCCTTTCACAGGAACAGGAATAGTAAGAGAAATGTCAACAAGATATGTTCTTTTTATTAAAGTTGTTTCATCCTTCTTCTTAATAGTGAAAACTTTAATTTTGTTAGGATTTGTTACAGTCGGTTTGGATTTAGGTTCAGGCGTTTGGGCCTTTGAATGCTTTTGATCATTCTTGACTGAGGAAACCTTCGATTTTCCTTTCAAATCTGTTGAAGATTTTGGATTTTGAGTTTGAACAGAATTGGATTTAGAATGGGGTTGAGAGGAATTAGAACGAGAGAATTTAGACTGAGAAGTTTTCTTGACTTGAGGTTCTAAGTGACCCTTTTGTTTTTGGTCATTAGTGGGACCGAACCTTGAACCTTGGTAGCTTTTGCTCTCGGAACCGAACCTATGCTTTCGGTAGTTGGTGTTCTCTGAACCGAACCTTTCCCTTTGGTTGTTATTCCTTTCTTGCGGCCTGACAGTACTTTTCTCTGACTTTGAATTTTTGTCATGATAAGAGAAATGGGCGTTTTGAGATCGCCAAAACTGCTTTCGCTCTGAGAGATTCTTTTTGTATCTCAGATTCCTTTGTTGCTTTTGATCCTTCACTTGCTTTGGCTGTCGGTGGATGTTGGCTTTTTGCATTTGCTTCCTGTCAGCCGGTTCACTTTTAATAGATGATGTTTCGCTTGAAGGAGTGACTTCTTCTACAGGAACTTATTTTGTACCACTAGTACTTGGCACATCGAAGTTGTTAGGCTTGTTTAGTGGCTCTGGCACATATTTGCCTTTGGTTTTCCAGGACATCCGCTCTGACAGACCAATAGTTTCGTCAGCATTATCTATAGGAGCAGACCAGAAAAACTCATCACATCCATCTGCATTATCTTCGTTTACAATGGCGATGAGTTCGACAGTCTGATGTTCGGTTACTCCTGTGACCTTATACACCTGATTTGGTGTTGTTCTTACCTTTTGGTACACAACAACCTTTTCTTCAAGAATCGGGGACTTATTTTGGGACAAACGAGCAAACTCCACAGAATTTTCAGAAATAAGATTTTTGTGGTTTTCGGGTTCACTCTTGACAAACTCAGAACAGTCGACTTCATCCTCTACAGAAATTACGCTCATATCATCATCCTCATTAAGCTCAGACGCATTTTCAACATCAATTTTATTTTCTAAGCTCAAGTTGGCATTCAATGAGTCAAATTTTTGTATAGTTTCGGTCCTTAGTTTCAGTTTATCGTTTTCATCCAAAAGGTTTTTCAGCATGTCCTTATGGTCCTTGGACTTTATAAAAGATTCGGTTTTGTCCAGACCATACATATAAGTCGGATTCACGTCATCAGACGAAACTACACTTTCGCAATTATATGCTTCAGCATCGATTTCATCCTCCTTAAACTCAAGGAAGGGAAAAATCATGCGATGAATTTTCTGCCCTATTTCACAGTTCAGATGAAGTTGAGTGGTGTTAGCATAAAGACGTTTAGTAATTAAACAAAAAACATTTCTCTGTTTCAGAAGTTTTAAATTGTCTCTTTGTAAATAAATGTTTTCGTCCTTAAATTTAATCAGCTCCGACTCCTTCAGCTTTATCCACATCCTCCGTTCCTCACTCTTGGATGACACCCTGCTTATTTGGTCAGTTAGGTTAGAATTGGTGACCCGTGTTTGAGTTAAACTGCTATCTAGATTTGAGATTCTTGAATTTAGGCTTTTTAATTCTTTTTCATATGAATTTTGTGGGACTTTGAATGAAATAAAAACGGATTGTACCTTCTTGATCAATTCATCAAGCTCATTGATCTGCATACTTAGAGGTTTTGCTGTGAAGCATAAGTCCTCTCGCTTCTTGGTGTCCTCTTTCCCACCGTCTGTATTGTATCCCCTCATTTGAGATACATCTGTCACCATCAAACACTTCCCACTGCTTTCTTCACCTTTTGCAACATACGCGTTTCCATGAGATGGCTTTCTGACTTCATCATCCTCTGAGTCGGTTGACCAGACCTACACGCCACCGAACTCATCATCCGTTGCCGAACCCTGCACAATTAAAGCATTCATCGGAGGGTAAGTAGCAGCTTTCTTTCTCTTGATCTCTTCCAGCTTTTTAATCAACACAGCCTCTTCAACTTTTTCCTCATCCTTCTCTGCCGTTTTCTTTAGGACACAGTCTTTGGCATAGTGGTTTTTGCCTCCACAGTAGTAGCAGTTCACACCAGAATCTCCTTCAACTTTCGCCTCTTTCTTTGGTTCTTCTGTCTTCGGTTCCTCCTTAACCTTTTCAGAACTGTAGCTTCCCTGCCAATTTCGGTTCTTATTGGTAGGGAACCTTTTCTTAATGAACGTCTTTGGATTCGACACCATCATTGCATAGTCTTTAGAAGTAAGATCATAGTCTTCTAAGTTGAGATCTTCATCTTCTACCACACTTTTGCTTTTAGACAGGAGTGCCAAGGACCCCAAACTTGAGACCACATTTTTCTCTTGCAAAACAATATTTTCTTGGGATTTCAGAATCCCCACCAGCTTTGCCAATGAATAAGATTTAAATTGCTCATGAGCTTTAACAGTGGATACAACCGCTCTCCACTCGGATCTAAGGCCATTCAAAAAGGTTACTTTTTGTTCAATCAGCTTCCTTTCAATATCGTGTTTGATCATCTTGCTAAGAAGATGACTGAAGCGATCAAACGTCTGAGTAACAGTTTCATCAGAATTCTGTTTAAATTCACCAAACTCAGACAAAAGCAAGGTCTAAATAGAATGCTCCAAATCTTCATCTGTGGAATATAGCTCTCGCAGCCTATCCCATATTTCTTTAGCGGTGTTGCATGAACTCACCAACCTGAATGTATCTAATTGAAGATCGAATCGAATCAGTCTCAATGATTTAATGTTGCACTGAAACTTTTCCTTTTCGTCTTAAGCAACATCATTTACGTCTTTTAACAGATCATTATACAATTTCTGAGTTTTAATGATTTTTGATGTTCCAGAGTGAGAAAATGGTCCAGATACGATTGCTTCCCCAATGAGGTATCCATTGTCTTCAGATCCGATGACATAATCTTCAAAATGATGCGCCCAGACTTCGTAATCTTGGGTGTAAAGAATAGGAATCTTTGTCGTTGATCCAATGCTGTTTGAGATGTTGATAGGATTATATTGTGACTCGTCCATGCTTGATCGTTTAACCTGTTTGAAAGATCATACTTGTAATATGTAATATTAGGGCAAAACAAATAAATGCTGAGTTACGTCAATTATGGAATGACGACTCAATAAATATTAGTTAATGCGGAATAACCCTAATCGCAAACTCTTTCACAGAGAAGATGTGTATGAATTACACACCCTCCTGCTCTGATACCAATTGATGAGTTATAAAATAACTCTTTGATCGATTATATCTTTGTAACAGGTAAGTAATGAACGTAAAAATAGTAAAAATGAAACACAAGTATGAATCAGAATGTGTCGAATGATTAGATTACTCGATCCTCAGCAGAGCTTGACTAAGAACTTCCACTGTAGAGGATTCTAGGGTTACAAAATAAGAATGATGAATATTCTAAACAATACTATTCTTGTTGTTTCTAATGCTCTAGTTCTAGGATGCATGCAAGCATCTATTTATACTAAACCCTACAAAACTCACGGATGGACAGGCCCATACCGGAGATATATATTAGACTAGCTAACAAGCCCAATAGACGCAACACTATACTGGACCTAACACAAACCCTCACCCCGTTCACAAGTACCAGTGAAGGGTATTTTTTCATCTTTCCAAGTAGACAAGATTCACAACTATCATCCGAGTTAAGGTCAAATGATTCCAAGACCTCGTCCTTTTGGAGTTGGCCTATGCATTTCTTTTTTACATGTCCAAGACGACAATGCCACATTGATGCTTTATCTAGGCTAGTAGAAGAATCAATATACAATACATTATTTCCTAAGTTGCCTACAACCGACACAGTTTCATACACTCCATCACAAGGTAATGCTTTAAAACAAAACACATTATTAAAGAAATCCTTAATACCACCACATTCATTAGCAAATGAAAAAGTAAAGCCTTGTTTGTACAAACCATGAAAAGAAATAATATTTCTCGCCATTTCAGACGAGTACACACATTTATTCAAATCTAATTTTAACCCATTATTTAGTAACAAAGTATATCTTGGAAACAGGTGAAGCCTTCCTATTCCCCATGATCAAGTTTATCTTCCCGTGCTCCACATCCTCACTTCTTCTTAGGCCCTGCAAATTTAAACATATGTGAATACCACATCCGGTATCAAGCACCCAAGAGTTAGAATATGGTGAGTTATTAGACAATATTGTGTAAATACCTCCGTGGGTGGGTTTCACTTTCCCATCCTTTAGATCCTCCAAGTACATAGGGAAGTTCCGCTTCCAGTGCCCCTTGTCCTGGCAATAGTAGCAATCAGCATCCTTGGGAATGGCAGAAGGAGTGACAGAACCGCTCTTGGTCCTTGATGAGGAGCCTTCAAGAGACTTTCCCTTGGTACCCTTTGAAGGGGACTTCCTTTTTTTCCCTTTTCCTTGCCCGATAGCCAAAACAGGGGTAGATGTTGGAGTAGGAGTAGTAAGGTAACAACCGACTTACCCTTAAGACCGGTTTCAGCGGTCTTCAAGATTCCTTGAAGTTTGCTAAGAGTAACTTCCTCCTTGTTCATATGATATGTCATACGAAATTGGTCATAACAAGAAGGTAAGGAGTGCAAAAGGATGTCAATTGCCAACTCCTCAGGGAAGTTCACGTTTAGCTTGAGCAAACGGTCCACATACCTCTGCAACTTTTGCATGTGGCCCGTGATGGATTCACCATCCTTCATGCGGGTTGTTATCATGGAGGAGATTATTTCATACCACTCCTGATGAGCACTTTGATAGTACCTTTCCATTAGGTCTTGGTGCTTCTCAAAAGGGTAAAAGTCCTCATAGGACTTTTGGAGCTCGGCTGTCATCGTGGCCATCATGATGCATGCTACCTTAGTTGCATCTCTCTCATGCGTCCTGAATTCAGCGACCTCCTCAGGAGTAGTAGTGGACTCATCAAGCTCATTTAACTCCTTATCGAGGATGTATTCCTTTGTCCTCATAACGAGTAACCATCCTGATGTTCCTAATCCAGTCCTTGAAGTTGGAACAATCAAAGATGACTCTCCCACAAAGATTCATGAGAGAGAAAGAGCCAGTTGGGTTAGAGCTTGAAGCATTGTTGTTGGAATACATCTAAGAGAAGAAAGCAAGTTTAGATTAGATATATAGAGTCCTTAATAAGACACCCAAATGTAAGATTAAGGCTAGGTTCCAATCACAATACATTATACTTAGAAGAGGGATGTTGTATTCTAAGTAATAACATATTTGAAAGGTAGGTGAATGACGATTCACCAATTTCCACCATGAAAAACGAAATGAATTATTAGGTTTTAATTGGATTTCAAATTCCTAGATTCTTTTGAGATTCATTGAACTTTTTCAATGGCATGTTTCAATCTCGATTGTGTTGTTCAAGTTTTGTGACTGGGATGCCATGATAATTCACTTGGTACCCTTAATATTATCACCTAATCAATGTGCCAGTTAACCACACACGCTCCATTGATCTATGACAAACATTAAGTCACCTTTCGTGATCCTTACTAGTCCAAGTTAGTGTGCCGGTTAACCACACACGCTCCACCAACGACTTGGTAAGGTACAAAGTGTGAATTCCATGGACTAGCACCATGTTCACATTTTTCCTAAAGTAACTAAGATTGGGAATTAAAATATTTAGTTACTTTATAATAATTATTATACTTTTAATGAGAATTTAAAGTCACTGTCCTACCCGTTCGGCTAACGATCCTCCACCGATCAAGGAAGCGGTGGGGGAGGGTGGACACCCATTAAGCTGCCATTTTATAGGCGACAACCTTATACCCCCCCCCCCTTATAGAATGGCTTTGTGAATGAGGACTACTAACGGTAAAACGACTTATTCTTATACATACATATATATATATATATATATATATATATATATATATATATATATATATATATATATAATGTTATAAATGGTATAAGTGTGGAATTTTAACTATTGCAACTCTAAGGGTTGGAATTAAAGTTTATTAAAGTGTGTGAAAATTTAAAAAATCCAAAACTTGAGGGCTAGTTTTGTAACTATTAAAAACTTTTCATTTCATAACTTATGAATTAAAGGTTCATAAAAATGAAGACTTTCATTTTTATGTAACTTATGTGTTTTAAATGTGTGTTTAAAAGAAGTGACCTTTGGATATCCATAACTTGAGGATAAATTATGGACTCCATTAAAACACATAAATAATCAAGAATTAATCCTAAACAATTCAACAAATAATTCCTATCATCTTCTAAATTCATAAGAACATGAACATGATCATCAAAGTTTCAAGGATTATATGAACACATACAAAGCATGAAATTTTGATATAAGCTATTGTAAATGGATTAGAACAACCATTACACCAACTAAAACAAGTTTTAAAACACCAAAACAGTTTAGGGTAATGTTTTCAGTCCATTTCCAGCAGCAAAAGTCGAAAATCTGCATTCTGAGGCTTCTACTCGTCGAGTGCACGAACCTATTCCATGAGTAGGATGAATTTAGTCATGGACTCAGCGAGTCCCCCCATGGACTTGGTGAGTTCATCATGCAGACAACTAGAAAATTGACTTTTTCACTATTTTGCATCAAGTATCAAACAAAAAAGCCTAGGCTGTGACACCACTGTTGGGTTTTGAGCATTCTAACACTTCCTAAGTGTACATGCAACCCTAATAAACCTTGGATCTATGTTTGTCTAAAATACATGCAAAATTTTTTTTCCAAGGTTTATAACTTATCTAGCATGGCATGGGGAACTTTTAAACATAAACGAACTAGATGAATTGCATACCTTTTGATGAGTCTTGATTCCTTGGAGTTTGACAGCCTAGCACCAATAATGTGAATGCCTCAAATGGAAATCACAAATCACCACAAACTTGGAAAACCTTATGAAAGTGTATACTTTGCACTAGAAATCGGCCACTACTTCTCACACACACTAGGGTGTCAATTCATGCAACATAGGCTTGTTTATATAGTGTAGATGATTAGGGTAAACCCTAATAACCCATGTCTTTTCCTCTTCCAAGGATCCATGGGTTAAAAGTTCCATGGATCATCCATCGACTTCCATATAAGCTAAGCCCATTCCCAAATGATTGTAAGCCCACACCATATAAATATAATAGCCCATGATTGTATTAGTCTTCCTTTTAATCACTAAATCAATTCATAATTAATTTAAGATTAAAACTGAATTAAATAACATGACTTTATATTAATATATTATAACTTATAATATATTAATAAAACATAAGTATACAATTCTCATAATATTATCCATAAATTGTTTGGGTGAAGTGCAACCCAAATGGACCATGCCGGGTCGGGTCAAATATATATCAAATAAGTTATGGACTTAAACACCTTATCCAACAAGACTCAATAGTCTTCATCCTAGGAAATCCCTTCTATACTTGTTCTTCCAAATAGAGCTTGAAATGAGTTGCCCGTGGATCACCTAATGGATTGGCAAATGGAGCGCTGCATAGTTCTGAAAGATCAACCCTTGTCCATGAAATGAAATCATGGAAGTCTTTGTAATACTCCACGTTTGAGCTTTTGCGTCTCACTATCCACATGTTTAACCTGTCATGAAAACCCCATGAGACAATTCCTGATCTATCACCATACTTCTGTCCAAATTTTTTCTTTTCAAGATCAGTGACGGTGACTTTAGGTTGATCTCTAGGAGCGTTCTGATCTGAGCTCTTCTTGAACAATAGTTTCTTTTTCTTGTCAGATGCTGCTAATTTGGCGCGTTTTAATGCAACAACGTTGGGTGCTTGAACTGGTTCTCTTTCAAAACAATAAATGATCTGAGTTCTTCTTTCAGCGGGCGGGTCAACAGGGGGGTCCTGAGATGACTGGACAACATTGAATTCTTGAACGGATGATTTGAACTTGTCGCCAAGTTCATCTGCCAGTTTCTTCTGCAAGTTAAAGTAGCATGCAGTCATGGTTCCCAAGTGCGTTTGCAAATAAGAGATTTGCTTTGATTTTAGAGTCTTATCTACTTCAAGATCTACAACACGAATGTTAATCTGAGCTTTTTCGACCTCAAGATCAGCTACAGGAATATCAAGCTCAATGTTTTTCTGGTTTAGCACGTCGATCTCCTTTTCTAAGTTCATGCGTGGTGGAATCATCCTCTCCTGAGTCGCTTTCCTCTATAGAAATTCCTTTAGCGCAGGAGGAAGGCACCGAGCTTTGTTGTTGGGCTAGATGCATAGCAAGCCTTATAGAGGCAACATCATGAAAAGGCCTAGGAGGAGATGATGAACCACCAACATCAAAAATGGTGCTTGGTCCTTCGTGGGATGGTACAGATGAATCAGCAGCAAAAGTAGTTGTTGGAGTAGTTTTTGGTTGAGTCAGATGGCCTTGAGATTGTTCTGGAATGAATACTCCCTGCCTCGGATCACGTCTTATCCTTCTCAATCGAGGCTGGGAGGTCTAAGTCATCAACGGTTCACTCATAGATGGCTTAGTAGTAGTAATAACATACTCAAGGGGAGGAATCTCTGAAGTTGTCTCCATAAGTGTTGTAGTGTCAGCCATTTGGTTGGAAGTAGGAGGCGTTGTTTCAAGAACATCTTCTGTATCCCTTATCTCCATTGCTGGATGAGCAACATCACGGATACTGTCAAAGAACGAGTCAAGGGTATTCAATGGACAAGAAGTTATCATTGCCTCCATAATTCAAAGAAATATCGTCCTTGTCATAACCTGAAAGATCAATATCATAAAACGAATCATCATCATCTCCTTCATTTTCAGTTGCATCCTCCATCGTTCCCTCACTGTAGTCACTCTCAACATGCACAGATTGCAAGTCATGCTCTTCAGCCACTATAGCAACAGGTGAAACTACATTATCTTTGTGATCTGATATAGGAATAACATCTTCTTCAGGAATGACATCATCTTCAGAAGATATGCGGTCTAATGACTCATGAGACTCATATGCCTCGCTTGAATCGGCAAACATACCACACTTCACTAAGGGATACTTTCCATGAAAAGTAACTTTCCCTTTCGGTTATGCTTGATTAGCCCGACAGTGTTTGGCCCAAGAGACTTCATGTCTAGAGTTTCTCCTTCTTTAACCATCGTAGGAAATTGCTCATTGATGAACACATGAATGAACCTTGGATACATCAAGAACTTGTCCCTTATTTTTCCTTTGATGTTTACAGTCAGCTCGTCAAGGATGAACTTGGAGAAGTTAAAATTTAGTCCCGCAGCAAGTGAAATGATGGCAACTGTGTTCCTTAAAGAAATTTCATTTGCGCCAGAATTTTTTTCCTGATATGCAGCTTACAAAGACATGAGCTAAGAACCTCCAGTAAGGTGGTAGTAGCTTCTTCATTATCGGAGGAAATTCGCCTTCATAGCCCATCTTGTTGAGAAGTTCCCGAACTTGATCAGTTTCAATCTCAGTAGGGATGGTAGATTGATCGTCGATTTTCAGAACATCCCTGATGAATTGTTCTGTTATGATGATTTTCCAACCCTTTACAGTAGGTTCAACAAATACAGATCCATCTTCTCCTTTCTTTACGTCAGCTGACCTCCAGAATTCTTTGATATGCCTTGATATATTGTTGGATTCACAGTACGAGCAGTGGTCAAGCAACATTCCCTTAATCCACGTATCATTGACTTGAACTCTCCATGAGCAACAGGAGGATCAGCCAAAAGAATTGCAAAGTTGTGACTGTCAGTGAATTTTAGATCTTCCATGTCAACCTGCACAAACCAAGCCAAGTGAGAAAACAACATATTTAAACATTTAAAATTGATGTTTTACTCATGTTGTAGTTTAATTAGGCTCTTAAGAGAAACAAATGAAGAAAAAATCAAATTTTGTTGACCAAAACTGAGTTTACGGTCAAAGGGAGTTCACGGCTGTAAACTCATGGCCGTAAGCTCTGGCCGTAAACTTTGGCCTTAAGCTTTGGCCGAAAGCTCTTGGCCGTAAACTCCGAAAATGATTTTTCTTCGATTACACCCTCAATATAGGTCGATTCGATGTGAGAATCGCATTCTGAGGATCGGAAATAGCATACCTACACATACAATCAGTCAATTTCACGAAATATCACAATTTTTTTAGAGAGAGATAGAGAGAGAATACGATTGTAAACAAAAAAAATGAGGAGTGGAAAGCGTATTTGGCTATACACTCTTCCTTATATACTCAACTCATACCCAAGAAAAGATTCATGGGCTACAATCCATAATGCATAAAAATAAAGCCCAATGCCCAAAAATTATAAAAATAAAACATTTTGAGGACTAAAAATAAAATGAAAGAAATTTTAAAAATCAAACAATTTTTTTTAATATTTGAAAAAATGAAAATAAAATAAAAGGTAAAAATAAAAATAAATAAAAAATAAAATAAATTTGAAATTAAAATGAATTAACACTAATTTCACCTCAACTAATGCTAATAATATTTTTGTGATATTGGTATCAAAGTTGCTAGACATCCTTAATCCATTTATCGGTACTTCTACCTTCATGTCCATGTCTGGTCGATCGCCGATATTGTGGTCCACTTAAACACGAAAGGATGTGACAAATTTAGGACATACTACAAGTGACAAGACATTAGATCCTATGAACTTAGATAATATTCCTAAAAGACCATTCAGTTGACGACGACCAAGGATATTGTTGTCCACCTAAATTGAGCAGCGAGATCTACAGACAACCTATAAAATGTTCAATTTTGATTGTATTAGAACGTGTTACCCGTTTCCTGATATACCCCAATAATCAAAGTCTTCCAGAATACTCCTTACTTCAGATGAGCAGATAATTATTAAGGAAGAAGTCAGATTTAGAATGCATATGTCATACACACAGGTCAGATCTCTTCCAATCACGTAGAGATTGAAACATGTGACTAACTAGAGTTTATAGGGATTAAGAAGTAGAAGGTTGCATATGTTATGTACCAGGTCGGATTGTTAATCATGCAAAGGAGACATCATATGGCTAACAGGTAGGAAGAATAGCATAGAAGAAGATGCAGAGAGACAGAGTTGCATATGTTGCATTCTAGGCCGGATCTCTTCCAATCAGCAGAAGAAGCACCATATGTCTAACAGATAGAAAGAAAGAAAATAATTTTAAACATACCTAATTTATCGGAATTCCCTAGTTTCCCCGTCAATATCGGAATTAAGGACGAAGTCCGTACATCAAGGAAAAGTTAATTCACAGTTCTAGATACAGATCAATTTAATGTATCCGCAGATTCCCATGTATATCTCTCTGCTCAACCTACCCAAGCGTCATGTTGCCAGGCTAAATGGAACTATCTAGGTCAAGATTTGTCAAGTCTCTAGATTACTTAAGTTCATCTGATCCTAGTCAAGTCCATTTTAAAAACTTTCGTGCCTACCAGCGCATCGAACACAGAACTTAGACAATTCAACATTGGTACCTTACACAGATTCAGATTGCTTGTTATCACATGATTATATCACTTCCCAAAACAACCTACAAACAGAAACTATCAGCAACATATTTTTCTAATTTTCTGATTTTCTAATGTTTTTGGATTTTGAGATTTTAAATTTTTTTGTTTGGTTTTTGTTTATTTCTCTCCCTAAATTTGTGCATGGGTGGGAATGAAAATAACATGTGTAAATTTAAACTATCCTAAAAAAATTTAGTCCTCAAAGCGTATCATTTTCAAAAAGCTCACAAGCACATCGAATCAAACTTTGTTAAATGGATTCGTGAACATATCTGCCACATTATTAGCAGTGGGAACCTGTTACAGCCGAATGAGCGAACGCTCATAACAATCTCTGATGAAATGAATTTTGATATCAATGTGCTTGGTTTTTGAAAGTTCGACTGGATTTTTAGCAATCTGAATTGCAACCTCATTATCATAAAATATAGGGGTTTCTAGATAATTCAAACCGTAATCCAACAGCTAATGTTGGATCCAGATAACTTGAGAACAACAAGCAGAGGCAACAACATATTCCGCGTCTGCTATTGTGGTTTAGACGGTGTGCTGTTTCTACACCAACCTAATATAGATTTCCTATCAAGCTCACAGCCTCCATAATTACTGTCAACAAAAGCATATAAATCAAGTTCATAATTTTTCAGATACCAAAGACCCAATTTTGGGCTGCCTTTGAGATATCGAAAGATTCTTTTGACAGCAATAAGATGTGAGAGTTTAGGATTAGCCTGATAGCGTGCGCATTGACAAACCACAAACA
Source organism: Lactuca sativa (assembly GCF_002870075.4). Taxonomy (NCBI): domain Eukaryota; kingdom Viridiplantae; phylum Streptophyta; class Magnoliopsida; order Asterales; family Asteraceae; genus Lactuca; species Lactuca sativa. The sequence continues at coordinate 183,133,232 of NC_056623.2, forward strand.
TAATGTCTGCCCTGCTTGTAGTTAGATACATCGACGAACTGATCATCGATCTGTAGTGACTTTGATCTACGGATTCGCCATTAGTATCTGGAGTTAACAGAGGTCTCTCGGTCATTCACGTCAGATCAGTTTTTGCGTCTCGAAACCCAAACTTCTCAAGTATATCATCCACATACTTTGCTTGATGGAGCAGGATTCCGGTTGATCTTTGTTGGACCCAAAGCCCTAGAAACATGGTCATTTCTCCTAAAGAACTCATCTCGAACCTCTTTTTCATCACACCTTAGAACTCTTTGCATAGCCGTGGACATGTAGACCTGAAGATAATGTCATCAACATAGATCTGAACTAGAATCTGATCATTACCCACATGTTTGATGAACAAGGTTTGATCAATAGTGCAACGAGAATAGCCATGCTCGAGCAAGTGCTTTTTGAGAGTTGCATACCACGCTCGAGGAGCTTGATGTAACCAATACAACGCCATGTCCAACTTGTAGACGTGATTGGGAAACTTCGATTTAACAAACCCAGTGGGTTGATCAACGTATATTTCTTCCTTCACTGCGCCATACAAGAAAGTTGTCTTGACATCCATCTGGTAAACCGTGAAGTTCATGTAGGAAGTGTATGCAAGGAAAATACAGATAGCATCCAAGCGAGCCACCGGAGCATAAACCTCGGTGTAGTCAAGACCCTCGATCTGTCTAAACCCATGCACCACCAATCTCACCTTATTGTGCATTATGACTCCGGGATCATCCTGCTTATTGCGATATGCTCAGCGTGTGTCAAGAGACTTTTTCCCCTTAGGTATTTCAACTAGCGTCCAAACCCCAAGCTTTTCAAATTGATTTAACTCTTGGTGCATAGCATCTACCCAATTGGGCTCATTCAAAGCCACTTCAACATTCTTTGGCACAGTTTGAGATATAAAGCAAGAATAGAGACATGTATTAACATCTCAACTCTGATTTCTTGTTCTAACACAATCACGCAGTTGGCCAATGACATTTTCGATCAGATGATCGTGTTGAATACGAGAAGGTATCTCCTAGCTGATGTCATTGATAGAAATGGGAAGATTGTGAATGTTGATAACTCCATCATTTGTCGAATGATCCACTTCAGATGAACCTATCTCGTTAGAAGGATCTACCAAAAACTCATTAGCAATTTGCTCTGGAAAGAGAAGTTCCATAAAAGTTTTAGTAGCAGCAGAAGCATCTCTGGATATAAACTCTCTTTCAACAGGAGTAAGAGGTGTGGCATCAGCATCTGGAGCATGTTGTTGACTTGGAGATTCTGGAAAAGTAATTGGACCAGATGACTCTACCGTAGGAATTAAAGAAGACACTATCGACAGTCGGTAAACAACTTCTTTGTCTTCTTCTTCAGGGGCAGTCTTCGAACTAGAAGTAGAACCAAATAAACTATATGAACACACATTGAACAATTGAACAAAGATGTGTAATCAAATAGCCAATCAGGAGCCACTCTAGCATCCGTTTCATTCTCCTCCAACCAGCGCACATCGAAGGATTCTACGATTTTCTTTGTTCTTTTGTTGTAGACCCTGTATGCAGTGCGAGCAGCATACCCCACAAAATAGCAGTCATCAACTTTAGCATTGAACTTCGGGTTGGACTCCAGGTAAAGAAGGGTACAAGGGAAGCCAAATACGCGGAAGTGACTGATAGATGGCTTGTGACTATTTAGAATTTCGTATGCAGTCTTCATATGAGCTTTGTTGATCAGAACACGATTTTGAGCATAACATGTTGTGTTGATTGCCTCAGCCCAAAAGAAAACTGGCAGCTTTTAGTCACACAGGATCGTCTTTGTAGTGTCTTGCAAGGTTCGATTCCTCTGTTCAGCAACACTGTTTTGTTGAGGCGTGCAAACAGTACTATATTGACGCACGATTCCCTTTTCTACGCAAAAGTGATCAAGAACCGCATTCTTGAATTCTTTTCCATTATCAGTTCGAAGCGCCTTCACCCGATTATTAGTTTGGTTCTCTATCATTACGATGAACTTCTTAATCAGATCAGATATTCCAACTTTCTTGGATACGAAGAAGACCTACGTGAAACGCGAGAAGTCATCGATCACAACTAGACATTATGAATTTATGTTGATGCTTAGGACATTGACCGGACCAAATAAATCCATGTGCAATAATTGGAGCACCTGGCTGATTGAATTGACCTGTTTTGGCAGGTGTGGTTTTCTGTGATGATTTCCCTGGGCACATGACACACACTTTTCAAATGTTATGAAGTCTCTGACAGGTAGGCCACACATTATTTCATTTTTAGCAAGACGATTCAGATTCTAAGCGTTCACATGACCAAGTCGTCGGTGCCACATCATAGCCTTTTGTTATGAGTCTTTTGAAAAGAGGCAGGTGACTTGTTCAGGAATGTTTCTATTCATGTCGATGATGTATGCATTTCCATCCCGCTTTAATTTAACAAGAATCCACTCACCTGGGATGAAAATGCCTGGCTTCAGGATTAGACACTCTTTATCAGTAAAATGCGTTGAATAACCCTTGTCACAAATCTGAGAAATGCTCAACAAGCTGTACTTTAACTCGGGAGCAAAGTTGACGTTCTTGAAACTTAGCACTCTGTTTGTCACAGTTCCTTTCTAAGTGATTTTTTCGCCTTCTCCGCCCGCAAAAGAAACGAATCCCCCCATTAAAAGTTTCAATATCGTTCACTTGGGAGACGTCTCCTGTCATATGTCGGGAATAGCCGCTGTCGACATACCAAGGTCTGACGACATTCCTCTGCAACTGTCCCTGCAAAATGAGCGGGATCATTTAGATTTGGAGACCCATGTCATTACTTTCCTTGGTTGACCCTTTACGATCACAGATTTATCTTTGAACTTTTTGATTTTAAATCATCAGTTAAAACACTTTTAGAGGATGACGATGATTGGTTGGAAGTTAATTTGGGCACCCAGTGATATTTAGTTTTTTTTTTAAATCACGGGTGATTTCGAAACATTTTTCTTTCCCATTTGCTTTGGGCATTTGGATTTTTACTAGAAATGGTTGAAGATCCAGATCCACTCTTTGACGAAACTGACCTCGGCTTAGCCTTGTTCGATTTTGGCAAACTATTTGTGACTTTATTATTGAAAACCTGTTTGTTCTTTTGAAAACTGCCTTTTTCTTATTTTGATTAGCCTTCCAATCATCATCTCGAGGGAGAGATCTCGAGGACTTTCTAGTTAAAGACCTTCCTCGAGACTCGTTTTCTCCTCTTTGAGACGAAAAATGCACTAATGCCCTATTAGGACAATTCCTAGCAATGTGACCGACAGTACCACAGTTAAAACAAATTTGCGTATTATTATTTTAACTAGTACTGCCTTTGTTTGATTTACTTTCTTTATTGACACCCTTACTTTTCCCACAAGAACATGTGTAAGAATCAGATTGTGTGATTGATGATGGTGAACCATGTTGTGTAATTGGTGAAGTGGATGTGCTTGAAACAAAAACATCGGTATTGTCAAACAAATCATCAAATATATCGAAAAAGTTTGAGTTATCATTTTGTGATGCAAAATCATCACAAGATACATCGTTTATTTTAACGTCAGAAACAAAAGTGTTATCATTTGAAATAGAAACAACTGGTTCAGAAACATTTTTATTCAGCTTCTTGCTTTAATTGACTCAAAGATTGATCTGCATGGGAAGTAGAAACATTAGTATTTTCAACATTAATACTACCTCCTGACACAAATCCATATTTAAGAAATGACTCTTTGTCCATCTCTTCTTCAGTCAATGGCTTAAACTGATAATTATGATTAAAAGGAGGATGCAATTTATCATATCCTAAACCCTTTGACTGATTATTTTTGAATCTCAAACTATTTTCCATCATCCATGCAACTACTTCACTTGACACATCAATCCCGAAGTGGAAGAAGGGAGGGGATTCTCGAACGCGGAAAAGGATCCAATAACTTCGAAAAAACTGAACGAGGAGCCGTATGAGGTGAAAATCTCATGTACGGTTCTGTAGAGTGGCAGTAAGGGTGACTTATCTGTCAACTTTTCCACTATCACCCCAAAAAAACCAAACTCTGCCTTACGTAAAGTTGCCAGAGTACGATTAACCTGTGGCGGATGGGTAATACCGGGGGTGGCTCTTTATGATACTATGCAATTTGTCTTTTCTATTTGCTTACTTAAACATAATTTCTTTCTAAAAAAGGAACTGCTTAATTCCACAAAAGAAAAATTATTTTTTGAAATTAAAATCCGCATTTTCAAATTTGTTTTTCAATGTGTCAAGCTCAGCAGTTAACTTAGCAAGATGTTTAGTCACAAATCTATAATTGCCACACTTATTGCTATACTCTTCCTGAAGCTTTCTAAAATCATTTTTTTTTCTTCTAATTGAGCTTTTAGAGGTTTCTATCCTTTTCTAAGTTGATACCCTTCATATTTTAGGTCCTCGTTCTCTCTACGCAATAATTCTGTATGCTCAAGTAAAATTTTGACATTATCATTGCATGTTTGAGAACAGGAAGACCGACTTACCTCTTTCTTCTCAGGTTCTAGAGTAGAAGATACCATAAAGGCAAACTGTAACTCCATCATATCTTCTTCAGGATCAACCTCAACTTTCTCTTCTGGAGCATCATCGATTTGAGCAAAGTGAGCACTCTCAGGTCTTGAAATATTCAGTGCCTGAATCTGGTCTTCCCAATCAAAGGACTGAGCAACCACTTCTAGATTAGCCATGTCACTGTTGATAGCAGCATTTCCACAACTATTTCCCACTGGAACCATTATGCTATCATTGCATACCCTTCTGTCTGGCTTAGAACACTCACGGGCAAAATAACCTGGCTTATGGCAATTGTAACACCAAAGCTTGCCCTTGTTAAACCCAACCTTCTTGTCAGCATTCATCCCCCAATTGTCCTTTCCTATTTTCTTTGCAAATTGCTTTGCCCTGAACACTGTGATTGCTATCTACCAAGTAATATCCATTTCTTCCACATATTCTGGATGAATTTGATCCAGATCAGCAAATAAGAGTTGAGGTGGAAGCTCTCCAGCTATAAGAGCATCGTAGCAATTGACAAGTCCAGTGGCAAGAACTAAGTTTTCATCGCTTTCTTTGGGATTAGGAGTGGAAACCATAACTTGTGCTTTGGAGGAGGAAACACCTTGTGGAACAACAAAAGACTGACTTTGTGGATGAGACATAGATGATGAAGCAACAAAAGGTGCAGCTGATGGAACACCAAAAGTTTGATTCGGAGCAACAAAGGTTTGATTTTGAGGTTGTTGAACGGCAAAAGCTTGACTTGGAGAGGAGGTAAACGATGAAAAGGCATTATTTGAAGAAATCCCAAGATTTGCAGTCAAGTAGGAATTCACATGATTGATCTCTCTTTGCTTATCATCAAGATCACAGGCTTTGATGATTGCCATAGTTTCAGCAAGACTGATACGATTGAGATCTTTCGTCTTCTTGATAACAGCTACATTCATATCCCATGCCGTCGGAAGTGAATTCAACAACTTTTTGTTTATCTCAGACTTAGTCACATAAATCCCAGTTGAACTCATTTTAGTAGTGAGTGTGGTAAAACGATGCAACAGGGCTTCTAGAGTTTCTCCAAGAACATTATTAAACGTATTGAATTTTTGTCTTAACATGTCTTGGCGACTCTGTTTTATATCTTCGTTACCCTCATAGACCTCAATTAAAGCTTCTCACAATGCCTTGGCTGAATCATACTCTCTGAATCCTTGAGCAATATCAAGAGATAAAGCCATAGTTAAAGTAGCCAACGCCCTTTCCTATTCTTCAACCTTTTCAAAGTCTTCATCAATGTAATTAGAATACCCTTTGTCAATTATTTGTCCATTCGCAAGAGTAGTAGTGATTCTAACTGGTCCTCTGAGAATGCTTCGCCAAACCTTAAAGTCTTTCATCTTGATGTATTTCTCGATCCGGTATTTCCATTCCAGGAACCCTTCTGCAGATAACAAGCGTGGAATGCGAGTAGTTGTTCCCATGATTGAATCCAATTCATGATGAATTGCTGGGCTTTGAGAATCCATTTTTTTTTTGATTTTGTTGTTTTTTTATATATAATTTTTTTTTAATTGAAAATGACTTGAAAAATTAACTAAAACACCAGAAAGCTAGTTTACGGCCACAAGATTACGATCGTAAACACAATTTACGTTTGTGGATGTGACAACCCAAGTTGTTCCGTTACTTAGAGGGCGTCAATTTAATAAACATTCCATTTGGTTGCAATTAACATACCGTTAAGTCGTGATAAAAGGAAATAAAACACAGGACACACATTTCCATTTATTTGGAAAATGTCAAGTTTTATTATTACGACCACTAAATCGGGTGCGACCAAAAGCCCCGTTTAACGACAGTATCGGGTAAAATCCCACTGAGCCCCGACTCAGAACCCTATATAAGGGTGAGTGGAGTCTATTGGAGACTTTTTACACTCTCTCTCTATACTCTCTCTCTAGACCCGTTTTCGCCCCGAAACCACAACCAAACGCTTCCAAATTGTAAGTCCGCTTACCCTAGCTTATTCTAAACATATTGATTCATGTTTATAGCCCAAAATTCGGACTTAGAAGCTGTTAGAAAGGAGTTTACGGCCTAAGCTCCTCCTTAGGCCGTAAACCCCTTAAACAAGGCCAAAATGACCCAAACTTGTCCCTAATGGCTTGGAAATAAATAGAGGAATTAGCCTAGGAGTGTTTGCACATTTAAAACAATCATTTTGGGGCATAAAAGAGAGTTTACGGCCCAAGCACATGCTTGGGCTGTAAACACCTCTAAACTTTGTTTAAATGTCCCAAATACACTCCCAAACCACCCTAGGGCTTAACACATAATTTAGGGACTTAGTATCTTGGGTTTAACACAATTAAACACAATGAAATGAAAGGGAAAAAGGAGTTTACGGCCCAGGTGTGTACCAAGGCCGAAACACCCCTAAATGTGCCCAAAAGTGTGGTTTTTGCCCCCCAAATGGCCTTAGACATTTACCATAAAATACTAGGAAGGATTTAAGGGCTTAAACACAAGAAATGGAAGGATTAAAAGGAGTTTACGGCCCAAGAATTTGTCTAGGCTGTAAACTCCCCAAAACTCATTCAAATGATAGATTTAATCCTCCAAAATAGCATCACACTTCATTAGAAATCACTAGAAAGGCATTAGGGGCTTGAAACTTCCCAAAACTCTAAGGGTGAGAGTTTACGGCCGTAAACTCCCTTAGGAGTGTCCCTAGACTGTAAACTCCCATATAGAGCCCTTAGGAGCCTTGAATCCACTCATGCCTTTGAAGAAAAATTCTTAGAATAATTCCATGATGCAAGTAGAAGCCTTAAACACCCTAGAACTCATCACCATGAGTTTACGGCCGTAAACTCATGGTGATATGTCCCTGGGCCATAATCTATATAATAAGGGTGTATTCTTGGATAGTAAGCTCCATTCCTTAGCCATTCACACCCTTAAGCGCTACCCGAGACACCCAAACACATAGCCAAAGTGTTTTCCGCTCCTTTGAGCGTGTATAGTTGTTTAATTAGTATATAATATGCTAATTGTATGTGAACATATGTTACCATATGTTAAAATAGGTCATTGTGTGTGTTCAAGTCCTTGCGTGACACCGAACGTCCAAACGGCACCTTCGTCGGACCTACTTACACCAGGTGAGTTCATACCCCTGAATGAACCTTTTAATGTTTTTAAATGTTTTATAGGGGGGAATACAAGTTAAACATGCCAGTTATCATATCAATCATATGTGATTGATAACCCGCCTGCACAAGATTTTACCACTTTACACTGTTTTACCGAGTGGGACACTATAACGATTTTTACTTATTTCATAACTTTTACTTATACTGATTTATCCAAATTCATTCTAAATTGGTTTATGAAAGATTCTCTAAGGTTTTTAAACATATTTTACTAAAGAATACCATTTGTGATTTTCTCTGTACATAAAGGCTTTTCATTAAAGATTTCCTTTTCGACGTATACTTTTACTAGTTAAATATTGCTGCTTCGCTTGTACTTATTTTATACTCCTACTCGGTAATGCTTTCACTTATACTTGTAGTCGCTTATACCTGATGACGCTTATACTTATTCACGCTCTTACGTAGAGATACGATTATACTTCGCTTATACTTGATATCGACCCTACTTCACTTATACTTGATACGCTCTTGCTTCACTTATTGTCGCCTCTACTTTGTGATACGCTTATACTTGTTCGACACTTCTACTTCACTTGCGACCGCTTCTACTTCACTTGTTAGACACTTCTACTTCATAAAGACCACTTCTACTTGATACACACTCAGTCGTAGTTAGATGTATGTTTATGCTTATATAGGGACATATAATTAATGGTTGAAAGACTTAGGAAGGCTCGTCTGCCCTATTTCCTTTTCTTCGTTGAGATGTGGTCTGGTGGGATCGGATGGCCGTCCGAAGGTCGTTTGACTCATTAGTTATATATTATGTATATGAGTATGGACATATAGGAGTTCTCTAGTCAGTTCAGTTAAGAGTCTCTACCTCTAGTCTATACTTACATTAGAAACCCACTATTGGGAAGTCTCTACCTCTAGTTCAACACTTACACACTACCCACTATTTGGAAGTCTCTAACCACTATTTGGGATGCATCTTCAGGACACGGCCTTCTCCGTCGTCTAGTTGGTAACCAGAGTCTCCTGTAGGGAGAGCGGACATTGTGTGTATAGATCTATACGGGATTGACACCCCCGCACCCTGACTGCTAGCTACAGTCCACGACCCACCAAGTCAAGGGGTGACAAATGTCACAATCTCAAGACGCTCGTAGGGCGTCTGATTCTCTAGTGTCGGTTAGTATGGTTACGAGTATCCCGGGTTACCTTATAATTCTTTGGCCTTAAGGTAACGGTATTTCACTGGCAATCTACACTGTATGCTGGTAATTCATTTTCAGAGTCACACTGTTTTGACCTTACAAGACGTATCTTTCATTTGATACTGTCTGGGGTCTGTTATCTCTTTTTTGACCTTACAAGACGTATCTTTCATTTGATGCTGTCTGGGGTCTGTATCCACTGTATTCACAGAATCCACTGTATTCACGGTATTCACTGTGTTCGCTGTTCTAGACCTTCCTAGACGTATCTTTCATTTGATATTGTCTGCGGTCTGTATTCACTGTTCTAGACCCTACTAGTTGTACCTTTCATTTGGTACCTTCTGGGGTCTGTGTCTCCACTTGTTAGACTGAACCAGGCATGTCGTTGGTTTGATACTTTCCTGGAGTCTATGGTTCCTTTCCTTATTCAGCAGTCCTCACTGCTGAGGCATATAATATTCCCTGATGTTGTTTGCTTTCCTCAATAATCAAATTCTGTATTTTGATAATGATAGCAATTTAGGGAAGACTACTTTTTACCCCACATCACTGACAAGTCTTGGTAGAAGGCTGCTTTTATTAAAGAAAATATAGGATTTTCTGGAAAGGACTCCAATACACTGAAAATCTCCTAAACTATTACTTTATTAAGTTATTTGAATGAAATGTCACTAAATGCTTATGAACTCACTAGCATTTGTAAAAATGTTGATACTCGCTTTTCAAATAACTTGTATTCTCAGGTTAGCATTAGACAGGTACATCCCCGGAGCTGTTGATGAAGATAGCTTAGTACCACGCCATATTTATTCTATTACTTGTATTACTTCAAATTGTTGTAATGTAACCTTGTAAAACTATTACTACTAATGCAATGTTTTGTTGTACTTTGATTACTATAATGCATGTGTTGTGATACTTGACATGACGTCATCCACCCCAGAACGTTTCCGCCGTTCCGGTTTTGGGGTGTGACAGATTGGTATCAGAGCATTGTTTATAGTGAGCTAAGTATATCAATTCATAAAAGATATGCAACCTATAAATGCAATGGGATAAAACACTCTGACCAAGAAATATACTTTAAAATATAACCATATGTTACCAAAGTATAATAACATCCAGAATCTAAACACTTGAACAAAAGTATCACAAGAAGAACAATAATAAAAGTCTTCGGATGTTGAGCACTACAGTCAAACCTGGGCAGTTATGTAATCGTAAGATGGAATAAATGTAACCTGATCAACTACATTTATCAGAGATGCGATGAACGTGTGCTTGGGAGTGGTAGTGGCGTACAACAGGTCTGAAACTTACCAATTAGGGATGCTAGAGCCAAACATAAAGTTAAAATACTATAGGAGTATTTTAGAACGCTAAAAGATTCACACTAATCCCATAATCATATTCAGAAGATAAGAATCAAACAAGAATTTAAAATACCATAGGGGTATTTTAGGAATCATAAACAACCTTGCGTGAATAACTAAAAAGATACTTACTGATATACCTACAACTACAGAGGGTATACTTCCAAGGTTATATATAATAAGGATCCCATAGCCTAAGAATGTGTGGTTTCGCTCTATTTCCTTTTCCTCGTTGGGATGTGGTTCTAGAGTAGTATCACATATTCGAAGGCCTATCAGATCTAAGCTATATATGATTTGTATACCCTGTGTAATCGTAGCAGGACTCGATATGGATCATCCAATGGAATGTTAATAATCTCTTAGGATTCTTTAGACATTTCCATTCTCGCGCGAACCCTGTAGACAACCCTACCCACTTCAGTGCTTGACAGAAGAGTTGAAGTCGACCCCGAAGAAGTTCATTGAGAAGATTTCCTGTTCGGAAATAAATGAACTGGGCCGAGACTATGGAATGCACCAAGTGCCCATATTCTTTTAGGGACAGTGGTGAGAGATTCGCCTAAACTTCGGAGATTTCCAGTCATCCATCATGAAGTGATGACACCCAGAGTTGGAATCAGAGGAAAGGCGGAGTAGAAATTCAATATGTCTATACGAGAAGAGAACCCTAGGAAACTACCCAAAGGAAACCAACGCCGATTCCAGTCAAAGACACGAGGCAGACCGAGGGAGCCAGTACATGGAACCCGGGAATTGTCTTTTCCTCGTGTTCGTCACGCTAATACATCCTTAAAATAATACAATTTAGTGAGTTAGTGGTTACACTACTCACGCTATGTGTTAGGTAAATCATTGATTCCCGTTCCCAAACACACGATTAGAGCGGATCCCCGCACCTTTATTGAGAAGTGTTCAGCCATGAGCCTTCATGAGCCTCTCTTTCTACAGTTTCGTTCCGAACCGTTCTCAAATCTCTCCAGGCTGGAGAGTGGAGCCTTCCGAGTATAAAGGTAACTTAGTAGGAATGACTCGCATCTTATGGCCTTTTCCGATATTCACACACACCTACCTCGATTACCAAGACTACATCATAGGGATGTTGGTCGACGTTCAAACAACCAGTACTTGAGGCACGGGAAAATTTATGCCTAATGCAATCGGGACAGAAATGTCCAGGGTTAACCATCGTTTCTCATTGCCTTGTATTCCTTTTCGTGTAGGAAAACCATGCCACTGAAGAAGCGTAACCAATCCACAAGCAAGAAACCTACTCTCTTATTCGATGAAGCTACGTTCCACGTTGCAGTCTCAGCAGCCGTAGCAGTTGTCATGGCTCACCTGAATTCTAACACCACCAATGTTAGCAAGGGCCCGGTCGGGATTTCCAATCCTGGAAATGCACAGCAGCAACCAACACTTCCATACTCAGCCACCCAAGAACCTCACTCCAACCCACTAAAGAGAAAACTCAAGATAGAGGTGGGAAGTACCTCGGCTCAAGGACCTTCCAAAGGGCAACGAGCTGAGGCAGTCTATACCCCTGTCAATCCTTCCCTCCTGACTTCAAGAAGACCGTACCTAGGAGACCTTCCCCACTATAGCAAGTGCAGCTACCATCATCATGGGGTCTGTCGAGAGCTCAATTGTGCTAGGTGCCACATGTTGGGGCATACTGCTCGTGTCTGCAGAACCCCGGTTGAGTTCATTACATCAACCACCAATCTGGCGACCCATACAGTTTGCCACCTATGTGGTGATACGGGACACTTCAAGAAGGACTGCCCAACAGAAGAGAAAGACAAAGACACAGAAGGAGCCTGACACTACTGCTTAGGGAGAAGCGGCAAGGAACTCATTAGATTTTGGTACGTCTCTCGATCTCGGATAACTAAACTAAATACATTAAAAGACTAATTCAATGTAAATTCTTCCCAGTAAGGCGAAAGTCGCAGCACTGTTATAAAATTTAAAAATTCATTAGGTAAAACTATAATCACTAAATATATACGTTACGGCCATGTATATTTAAGATGGACAGACCTAGAGTGAGCGAATGCCGCCTCATTTCCTGTTCCTCGTTGGGTTGTGGATTTAGGGCGGGGTCGCTCAGTCAACAGTCCTCCCCACCTTAAAGATACATGACTAGTATATGTGAGGCGATTATAGAAATGCCTTGTATCCGCGTCGACTCTATTGGTCCAAGTATCCGCGGTAGTGATACGAAGGACGAAACCCGAGACGCCTAGAACTTGTGTGCCTGTTCGGCACATGACTCTATCGATCTTCATTATATATCATGTCGAAGTGTGCCAACTTCGACGACTCTATTGATCATGGTTTGACTTCGTGCAACCATGTGTACATCCTTAGTGCTGTGTAAAAAGAACTTTCTCCATAGCCAAGTCGGCAAATAAAGGTTCTTCCAAACCTAAACGTAACACAAATAATCAAACCTAATGCGACCCGTCAATCGTCCCTCTTGTCTCAAACCTTCCGAAGTACCCAAGGGAGGGTACCATACACTGTTGACCGACCTCTCGTAGTCAGATAAACACCGAAGTGAACAACACTGTAGATACTTCAGAAGACAACAACCATTCAGAGCATACTCAGAAGAATCCCTTGAAAGACCCTTCGCATCTCGCACAATAGGTTCGTGAATCCAGAGAATAGAACTCATGAGGCTGACCACTATAACCAGGAATACGCTGGCCTACATCAAGTATTGGTGGTTAAGCCGAGCATGAGCTCTACCACGGACCTCTTCGCAAAACACTTTCACCCTATTCCATAACATAGGAGTCGGAGTCAAGAGAATCACTGCGGGTTAAACTAGTAAAGTTCCGAGTGATGAAACTCTATACCCACTAGATTTGACCTAGATCGAGAAAACTCAGAACCTTCGGAAGAGTAGTTGCAGTAGATGCTCTAACTACTCAGGCACCTTGCCCACCCTGTTATAGATAGGTAGTGCCTATCATCCTCCACCCTCTTGCATGGAGGAAATCGTTGTCGCCCTGTAGACGATGAAATACATTCTCCGAAGTGAACACTAGGATACCGAGAACCACAGGATAACCTTCGCAGCCAAGAATATTTGGTCAAGTGTGAAAGTAGCTGCGTTAAATCTCATGACCCGGATCCCGAAGAGATCATAGGCTTGACACCAGCCCTGGTGTTAGTCGAAGGGTTATGCAAGAACATACACTTTCCACGCTAGAATAAAACACAGTCTTAGAGATCCCTTGGACTATTAGGTGTTCCACGAATACTATCTCACGCAGAGATAGTAGAACCACCTCCCGAGATATTCCAACACTCGTCTAGTGAAACCCTATCTCCCCGACCCTCAGGGTTTCCGTATCTCAAGCGTCGTTAGTGCAGGTCATTTTGCACGAGTTTGGGATAGACGCTCTATATCAAACCGATAACCATAGTCGCGCAATCCACACGGCAATCTAGGAAGTCTCTATTAGCCAGTTGAAAGAAAACACGAAATCGAAGACCACCCGAGCTTTCTAAGAACTAACTTGAAGGACTACACATCCAGTACAAGTGAGAACGATAGGAACTTCGAAATGGCGATCATGCCAGTGATGATCTTGCCATAGAAGTACACTATGTTCTTAGTACTGAAAAGCTCTACTCCTTTCCGAGAGCTTAGGACCATCCGAGAATCCTCATGGAGACATGGTCCAACCCTTTTCAGACCACTACTACTTTCGGATATACCACAAGATTCATATTTGATCGATCCACTTCTTAGACATGATACGTGATTTCCCGATAACACTTTTCGTGCCTCACACATCTTGATAGAAACTATTGAGGACCCTGACTTCATAAATATACCAGTTGGAACCCACTAGCTACACTAGACGGAATCCGCATCCCGCACGTGAAGGTCTGTCGGAATGACAAGCACATACTAGAGTTCACTTGGGAATGCGAGGACAACCGTATAGGAAGTACACACCTACCTTTACTTGGCCATTCATACCTACTTCATTGCCTAAACCTGAATTTCGGGACGAAATTCCCTCTAACGTGGGGATGATGTGACAACCCAAGTTGTTCCGTTACATTTCCCCGTTACCGTTAACGAAATATTCCACTGTATAAAAGTTCCGTTACTTAGAGGGCGTCAATTTAATAAACATTCCATTTGGTTGCAATTAACATACCGTTAAGTCGTGATAAAAGGAAATAAAACACAGGACACACATTTCCATTTATTTGGAAAATGTCAAGTTTTATTATGACGACCACTAAATCGGGTGCGACCAAAAGCCCCGTTTAACAACAGTATCGGGTAAAATCCCACTGAGCCCCGACTCAGAACCCTATATAAGGGTGAGTGGAGTCTATTGGAGACTTTTTACACTCTCTCTCTATACTCTCTCTCTAGACCCGTTTTCGCCCCGAAACCACAACCAAACGCTTCCAAATTGTAAGTCCGCTTACCCTAGCTTATTCTAAACATATTGATTCATGTTTATAGCCCAAAATTCGGACTTAGAAGCTGTTAGAAAGGAGTTTACGGCCTAAGCTCCTCCTTAGGCCGTAAACCCCTTAAACAAGGCCAAAATGACCCAAACTTGTCCCTAATGGCTTGGAAATAAATAGAGGAATTAGCCTAGGAGTGTTTGCACATTTAAAACAATCATTTTGGGGCATAAAAGAGAGTTTACGGCCCAAGCACATGCTTGGGCTGTAAACACCTCTAAACTTTGTTTAAATGTCCCAAATACACTCCCAAACCACCCTAGGGCTTAACACATAATTTAGGGACTTAGTATCTTGGGTTTAACACAATTAAACACAATGAAATGAAAGGGAAAAGGAGTTTACGGCCCAGGTGTGTACCAAGGCCGTAAACACCCCTAAATGTGCCCAAAAGTGTGGTTTTTGCCCCCCAAATGGCCTTAGACATTTACCATAAAATACTAGGAAGGATTTAAGGGATTAAACAAAAGAAATGGAAGGATTAAAAGGAGTTTACGGCCCAAGCATTTGTCTAGGCTGTAAACTCCCCAAAACTCATTCAAATGATAGATTTAATCCTCCAAAATAGCATCACACTTCATTAGAAATCACTAGAAAGGCATTAGGGGCTTGAAACTTCCCAAAACTCTAAGGGTGAGAGTTTACGGCCGTAAACTCCCTTAGGAGTGTCCCTAGACCGTAAACTCCCATATAGAGCCCTTAGGAGCCTTGAATCCACTCATGCCTTTGAAGAAAAATGCTTAGAATAATTCCATGATGCAAGTAGAAGCCTTAAACACCCTAGAACTCATCACCATGAGTTTACGGCCGTAAACTCATGGTGATATGTCCATGGGCCGTAATCTATATAATAAGGGTGTATTCTTGGATAGTAAGCTCCATTCCTTAGCCATTCACACCCTTAAGCGCTACCCGAGACACCCAAACACATAGCCAAAGTGTTTTCCACTCCTTTGAGCGCGTATAGTTGTTTAATTAGTATATAATATGCTAATTTTATGTGAACATATGTTACCATATGTTAAAATAGGTCATTGTGTGTGTTCAAGTCCTTGCGTGACACCGAACGTCCAAACGGCACCTTCGTCGGACCTACTTACACCAGGTGAGTTCATACCCCTGAATGAACCTTTTAATGTTTTTAAATGTTTTATAGGGGGAATACAAGTTAAACATGCCAGTTATCATATCAATCATATGTGATTGATAACCCGCATGCACAAGATTTTACCACTTTACACTGTTTTACCGAGTGGGACACTATAACGATTTTTACTTATTTCATAACTTTTACTTATACTGATTTATCCAAATTCATTCTAAATTGGTTTATGAAAGATTCTCTAAGGTTTTTAAACATATTTTACTAAAGAATACCATTTGTGATTTTCTCTGTACATAAAGGCTTTTCATTAAAGATTTCCTTTTCGACGTATACTTTTACTAGTTAAATATTGCTGCTTCGCTTGTACTTATTTTATACTCCTACTCGGTAATGCTTTCACTTATACTTGTAGTCGCTTATACCTGATGACGCTTATACTTATTCACGCTCTTACGTAGAGATACGATTATACTTCGCTTATACTTGATATCGACCCTACTTCACTTATACTTGATACGCTCTTGCTTCACTTATTGTCGCCTCTACTTTGTGATACGCTTATACTTGTTCGACACTTCTACTTCACTTGCGACCGCTTCTACTTCACTTGTTAGACACTTCTACTTCATAAAGACCACTTCTACTTGATACACACTCAGTCGTAGTTAGATGTATGTTTATGCTTATATAGGGACATATAATTAATGGTTGAAAGACTTAGGAAGGCTCGTCTGCCCTATTTCCTTTTCTTCGTTGAGATGTGGTCTGGTGGGATCGGATGGCCGTCCGAAGGTCGTTTGACTCAT
The DNA here is from genome assembly GCF_002870075.4 of Lactuca sativa. Lineage (NCBI taxonomy): Eukaryota > Viridiplantae > Streptophyta > Magnoliopsida > Asterales > Asteraceae > Lactuca > Lactuca sativa. The sequence goes on from NC_056623.2 coordinate 183,149,992, forward strand.
TAGTTATATATTATGTATATGAGTATGGACATATAGGAGTTCTCTAGTCAGTTCAGTTAAGAGTCTCTACCTCTAGTCTATACTTACATTAGAAACCCACTATTGGGAAGTCTCTACCTCTAGTTCAACACTTACACACTACCCACTATTTGGAAGTCTCTAACCACTATTTGGGATGCATCTTCAGGACACGGCCTTCTCCGTCGTCTAGTTGGTAACCAGAGTCTCCTGTAGGGAGAGCGGACATTGTGTGTATAGATCTATACGGGATTGACACCCCCGCACCCTGACTGCTAGCTACAGTCCACGACCCACCAAGTCAAGGGGTGACAAATGTCACAATCTCAAGACGCTCGTAGGGCGTCTGATTCTCTAGTGTCGGTTAGTATGGTTACGAGTATCCCGGGTTACCTTATAATTCTTTGGCCTTAAGGTAACGGTATTTCACTGGCAATCTACACTGTATGCTGGTAATTCATTTTCAGAGTCACACTGTTTTGACCTTACAAGACGTATCTTTCATTTGATACTGTCTGGGGTCTGTTATCTCTTTTTTGACCTTACAAGACGTATCTTTCATTTGATGCTGTCTGGGGTCTGTATCCACTGTATTCACAGAATCCACTGTATTCACGGTATTCACAGTGTTCGCTGTTCTAGACCTTCCTAGACGTATCTTTCATTTGATATTGTCTGCGGTCTGTATTCACTGTTCTAGACCCTACTAGTTGTACCTTTCATTTGGTACCTTCTGGGGTCTGTGTCTCCACTTGTTAGACTGAACCAGGCATGTCGTTGGTTTGATACTTTCCTGGAGTCTATGGTTCCTTGCCTTATTCAGCAGTCCTCACTGCTGAGGCATATAATATTCCCTGATGCTGTTTGCTTTCCTCAATAATCAAATTCAGTATTTTGATAATGATAGCAATTTAGGGAAGACTACTTTTTACCCCACATCACTGACCAGTCTTGGTAGAAGGCTGCTTTTATTAAAGAAAATATACGATTTTCTGGAAAGGACTCTAATACACTGAAATCTCTTAAACTATTACTTTATTAAGTTATTTGAATGAAATGTCACTAAATGCTTATGAACTCACCAGCATTTGTAAAAATGTTGATACTCGCTTTTCAAATAACTTGTATTCTCAGGTTAGCATTAGACAGGTACATCCCCGGAGCTGTTGATGAAGATAGCTTAGTACCACGCTGTATTTATTCTATTACTTGTATTACTTTAAATTGTTGTAATGTAACCTTGTAAAACTATTACTATTAATGCAATGTTTTGTTGTACTTTGATTACTATAATGCATGTGTTGTGATACTTGACATGACGTCATCCACCCCAGAACGTTTCCGCCGTTCCGGTTTTGGGGTGTGACAGTGGATTTTACGGTCTTTGAAGATTGCCTTTTTACGGTTTCTGAAGATACACTGTTTATGGTTATTGAAGATTGCTAGATTACGGCTGTGAATAGGAGTTTACGGCTGTGAACTCTTGACCGTAAATGCCCATATTTTGACGAAAACACGATTTTTTTGCAAATCTGATCCCCTTTTTCTATGAAGACACCAAATAAGACCTCAAACAGTAATGAAACTAAGCTCCTTTGACCGTGAACTTGATTGTAAGATGATTTTGATGGGTTTTGAGCATTCTAACACTTCCTAAGTGTACATGCAACCCTAATAACCTTGGATCTATGTTTGTCTAATTATCATGCAAAGTTGAATTCCAAGGTTATATTCCTATCTAGCATACATGGGGAACAATTTTAACTTGAATCATAGATAGAATAACTTACCTTGTTGTTGCTTGTGTTCCTTGAAACCTTGTGAGCCTAGCACCCCAAGTGTGATGCCTCAAATGCTTCACACAACACCAAATGCTCTTGGAAAGACTCTTGAGATAACACACACTTCTCAAAATCGGCCAAGCCCTCTAGTTCCTTAGTAGTACCGATTTTTGGTGGAGAATATGCTTCTTATATAGTGTTGACACATCTAGGGTTACACCATGTAAACCCTAATGTGTCATGACTCTTCATTTCCATGACCCATGGGTTTGTAACTCCCATGGAGCATCCATGGAGCATCCTATGGGTAGAACCCAACTTGATAATCCATGGAGCCTCTTAGCCCACTATACAAGATATGGATGATTTACATAATCAACCCATATATTTAATTAGTTATCCTTTGATCACTTAATTAATTCCAAATTAATTCTTTGATCAACTAATCAAATAATATTATTAATATATTAGAACTTATAATATATTAATAATCTCCAAGTGTTATTTCTCTCATTTAGTCTATCCAATTGCATGGTGCCATGCAACCCAAATGGACCATGCCGGGTCGGGTCAAGTACAAGCCCGAAATAGTTATGGACTTAGACACCTTATCCAACAGTCTCCCACTTGGATAAGTCTAATAACTATATCTCTAGTACTTCAGGAACCGACCGGCAATCGTAGCTCTTTCAAGGTTTCTCGGAACTGAGAAGATGATAGTACGCCATTTAAGATAAGTGATCATATAATCCTCCGTTCTAGATATCAGCCGGACAAATACATGGAACATTGTCTTACTTCTTGTCCAGCATTTGTTTCTCGATTTCCGATTTGTTTGACATAGAACTTAATTGAACACATCAACTTAGTTCTGACCGGGCCCGGTACATGGGTCAAAACAAAATCATCGAGGGGCCCAGATATCAGCTTCTAATCCAAGAAGGAACAGATAAACTTCGACTCATATGTTTGTTCTACCACTCATTGAATTACACACAAAAGTACGTTTTATAACATCGAGTTACCAATGCGGTTTCGTACAGTCAATGCATAACCAACTCGTAAGTAACAAATCATATCTCTAGGTTTGAAGACTTATATGATATTACCGTCTCACGATCACTCGAGATAGAATTCCATGAAGTGATTCCAGTGAGCGTGGGTTGAGTCCAATACTCAGAACTTATGAGCACTCATGATTGTTGTAGCCTTGTCCAACACCTTAGACCTCTACAACCCATCATGACAGTCTTGATTCATACCTACTTCCGACATATGACCGACTGTGGAGGTTTGAATAATATGTTATACCAAACAAAATTATTCTGGAAGTCAAAACATGCAAAAGAAATATAGTAAACGATCGACAAGAGATAGCAACACTTTACTCATAAATAAAACTCCTTTTATTCATCATCTAATGTCAATTACACTTTACAAATTTCTGGGTTATCTAACTACTAAAACTTATATCATCCTTCAGCCCTATGCTCCGAGCATGCTGGAGATGCTTAACCCTACTCAGTCCCTTCGTGAGGGGATCTGCTGGGTTCTCATCTGATGATACCCTCTTTGCCACGAGGAGTCCTTCTTCGATCCGATGTCTAATGAAATGGTATTTTCTGTCGATGTGTCTGGATCTCCCATGATCCCTTGGTTCCTTGGCTAAGGCAACAGCACTTTCACTATCACAGAAAATTTCCATTGGCTCTTTAATAGCTGGTACAACTCCAAGGTCTCCAATGAAGTTCTTCAGCCATATCGCTTCCTTTGCTGCTTCGCTAGCTGCAATATACTCTGATTCACAAGTAGAATCTGCCACTGTCTCTTGCTTGGAACTCTTCCAAGAAATTGCTCCTCCGTTTAGGGTAAAGACCCAGCCCGACTGAGAGCGGAAATTATCCCTATCAGTCTGGAAGCTAGCATCACTATACCCTACAACTCTCAAGTCATCACTCCCACCGAGGGTAAGAACCCAGTCCTTAGTCCTCCGTAGGTACTTGAGGATATTCTTTACCGCAGTCCAGTGTGCCTTGCCAGGGTTCGCCTGATACCTGCTAACCATGCTCAAGGCAAAAGCTACATCGGGTCGAGTACACGTCATAGCATACATGATCGATCCTACAGCCGAAGCATAAGGTGTTCGACTCATTTCTGCTATCTCAGCCTCAGTGCTAGGGCTTTGTGTCTTACTCAATCTGGTGTTACTCTGGATGGGTAACTCTCCTTTCTTGGAATCCTGCATGCTGAATCGCTTCAGCACTTTATCCAAGTAGGTACTCTGACTAAGTCCAATTAGTCTTTTACTCCGATCTCTCAAGATTCTTATCCCTTGAATATAGGCAGCTTCACCAAGGTCCTTCATAGCGAAACACTTCCCAAGCCAGGACTTTACTTCCTGCAGGGTTGGAATGTCGTTTCCTATGAGTAGTATGTCATCCACATACAATACCAAAAAGCTGACTATACTCCCACTAGCCTTGACATACACACAAGATTCATCTTCACTCCTAGAAAAGCCAAATTCCTTGACCTTTTCATCAAAGCAAAGATTCCATCTGCGAGGTGCTTGCTTCAATCCATAAATGGATTTCTCAAGCTTACACACTCTATTAGGGTACTCGTTGCTGACAAAACCCTCTGGCTGACTCATGTAAACATCTTCAGCCAACTTCCCATTAAGGAAAGCGGTTTTGACATCCATCTGCCATATTTCATAATCATGAAATGCAGCTATGGCTAACAGAACCCGAATAGACTTAATCTTGGCTACCGGAGAAAAGGTCTCATCATAGTCCACTCCAGGAATTTGAGAGAAGCCCTTTGCAACCAGTCTAGCCTTATAAGTGTGTACTTTACCATCCATGTCAGTCTTCTTCTTGAAGACCCATTTGCACCCTACTGTCTTACGACCTGGTACATTTTCAACCAAGTTCCAAACTTGATTGTCATACATGGATTGTATCTCGCTATCCATAGCCTCTTTCCATTTAGCAGACTCGGGGCCTGCCATGGCTTCCTCGTAGCTGTTAGGGTCATCTTAACTTACTAGTGTCCCATCACTAATAAGTGTCTCACCTTCTGCAGTAATATGGAATCCATAGTAATGCTCAGGTGCACTCCTAACTCTCGTGGAACGTCTCAGAGGTACAGATTTGTCAATTGGCTCAACAGGAGTTTCCTCCTCAAGTTGAGGGCTAGAGTTTGAAGTTCCTTCACCGCTTGATTCTTGAATTTCTTCAAGATCAATTTGCCTCCCACTGTCTCCTTGGCTTATAAACTCTCTTTCTCGAAAGACTCCTCTTCTTGCTACAAAAACCACATTGTCACTAGGTCTGTAGAAGAGGTAACCAAAGGATCGCTGTGGGTAACCGATGAAAATACACCTCTCGCTTCGAGGTTCGAGCTTATCATGAGTCTCGCGTCTCACGAAAGCCTTGCAACCCCAAATCTTGATGTGGTCTAGTTTAGGTACTTTACCAGTCCACATCTCGTGAGGAGTTTTGGCAACTTTCTTTGTAGGGACTAGATTAAGAATATGGGCGGCAGTCTCTAAGGCATACCCCCAGAATGAGATTGGTAGCGTAGCTCGACTCATCATGGAACGAACCATATCCAACAAGGTTCGATTACGCCTCTCAGCCACACCATTCAACTGTGGTGTCCTGGGAGGTGTCAATTGTGAGACTATCCCACATTCCCTTAGATAGTCGAGGAACTCTGAACTAAGATACTCACCACCACGATCGGATCGAAGCATCTTAATATTCCTGCCCAATTGATTCTCGACTTCCTGTTTAAATTCCTTAAACCTCTCGAAAGTCTCTGACTTATGCTTGATCAAGTAGACATATCCATATCTACTATAATCATCAGTAAAAGTCAAATAATAACGATTAGCATCCCTTGTGGCATGTTAGAATGGTCCACACACATCCGTGTGTATAAGGTCCAACAAACCTTCACCCCTCTCACACGAACCTGGGAAGGGTGACTTTGTCATTTTTCCAAGTAAGCATGATTCGCAACTATCATCTGAGTTTAGGTCAAACGACTCCAAGACTCCATCCTTTTGGAGTTGGCCTATGCGTTTCTTGCTTATATGTCCAAGACGACAATGCCATAAAGATGCTTTATCCAAGTTATTATTAGTAGAATCAATACACAAAACATTATTTCCCAAGTTATCTACAACAGATACAGCTTCATATACACCATCACAAGGTAATGCTTTAAAATAAAAAACATTATTAAAGAAAGCATCAATAGAACCAACTTCATTATTAAATGAAAAGGTAAACCCTTGTTTGTACAAAGCATGGAAGGAAATAATATTTCTTGCCATTCCTGGCGAATAACAACACTTATTCAGATCTAAACTAAACCCACTACTTAGCGATAAAGTATAAACTCCAATCTTGGTAACAGGTATAGCTTTCCTATTCCCCATGATCAAGTTTATCCTTCCTTGCTCCACATCCTCACTTCTTCTTAGTCCCTGCAAGTCACAACAAATATGAATACCACACCCGGTATCAAGGACCCAAGATTTAGAATGGGGTGAGTTATTAGAAATGATAGTGTAAATACCTGCATGGTTGGGTTTAACTTTCCCATCCTTCATATCTTGCTGGTATTTTGGGCAGTTCCGCTTCCAATGAGCTTTTTCATGGCAATAGAAGCATTCAGCCTCTTTTGGGTCAGAAGAAGGAGTAACGAAACCTTTCTTGGTTCCACTTGAAGAAGAGCCATCAAGGGTCCGAGCCTTGGTACCCTTAGAAGAGCTCTTTCTCTTCCTCCCTCGACTTTTCCCGATTGCCAAAACCGGAGTAGAGTTTTGAGTAGGAGTGATAGCAACCGACTTCCCCTTAAGACCTGATTCTGTGGTCTTGAGAAGTCCCTGAAGTTTGCTGAGGGTGACTTCTTCCTTGTTCATGTGATATGTCATGCGGAATTGATCATAGCACGATGGTAAGGAATGCAAAATAATATCTATTGCAAGATCCTCCGGGAAGTTCACATTAAGCTTCAGCAAACGATCCACATACCTTTGCATTTTCTGCATGTGGCTCGTGACAGATTCCCCGTCCTTCATCATGGTTGTTATCATGGAGCAGATGATCTCATACCTCTCTTGTCTTGCACTTTGATGGTATCTTTCCATCAAATCTTGGTGCATGTCATAAGGGTAGAAATCCTCATAAGACTTTTGGAGTTCCGCTGTCATCATGGCCATCATGATGCAAGCCACTTTCGTAGCATCCCTTTCATGTGCCCGAAATTCAGCGATCTCCTGAGGAGTTGCAGTGGACTCATTAATCTCCTTAAGCTCCTTGTCAAGGACATATTCTTTGTCCTCGTAGCGGGTAATCATCCTGATGTTTCTGATCCACTCATTGAAGTTGGATCCATCAAAGGTGACTTTCCCACACAAGTTCATAAGGGAAAAGGAGCCATTAGGATTAGAGCCAGAAGCATTGTTGAAAGACATCTGAAGGAAAGAGGACAAGATAGGTTTAGATATAAGAGAGTCCTTAATAAAACACCCAAATGTAATATTAAGGCTAGGATCCAATCACAATATAATATAACTTAGAAGAGGTATGCCGTAATCTAAGCTATATCATATTTGAAAGGTAGGTGAATGATGATTCACCAATTTCCACCACGAAAACCGCAATATTTTAGTATTAGGTTTTTGAATGGTTCTTAGAAATTCCTAGATTCTTTGAGATTCAATGAACTTTTCAAAGGCATGTTTCAATCTCGAGTGTGCCCTCCAAGTTTTGTGACTGGGATACCGAGGATCACAAAACGAGGTGTGAAGTAACCATGCAAATCACTTGGTACCCTTAAAGTTTATCACTCAATCGATGTGCCGGTTAACCACACACGCTCCATCGATACTATAATAAACCTTAAGTCACCCTTTACCTACCTTGTTAAGTCCAAGTTAGTGTGCCGGTTAACCACACACGCTCCACCAACGACTTAATCAAAGTGTAAAGTGTAATTTCATGGAATAGCACCTTATTCACATTTTTCCTAAAGTAACTAAGATTGGGAATTTAATAAAACATTTAGTTACTTTATAATATTCATCATACTTTGAATGAGAATTAATAAGTCCTTGTCTTACCCGTTCGGCTAACGACCCTCCACCGATCAAGCAAGCGGTGGGTGAGAGTGGACACCCATTAAGTCACCATTTTATAGGCAACAACCTTATACCCACCTTATAGACCGGCTTCGTGAATGAGGCGTACTAACGGTAAGACGACTTTGTTCTTATACATATATATATAATTATTAAATCATAATAATATAAGTATAAGGGTTGAATTTTAACTTTTAAAATTCTAGGGGTTGGAACTAAAGTTTTAACTTAACTTTACTTGTTCCAAAACTTGAGGGCAAGTTTTGTAAACTTTCAAAACTTTTCATTTCTTGTAACTTATGAGTTTAATAGAGTAATAAAATGAAGGCTCTTCATTTTTCTAACTCTTATGTTCTTTTAATGGTTTTTTAATCCAAGAGACTTTTGGTTTTTCCATAACTTGAGGACAAGTTATGGACTCCATTAAAACACATTATGATCATGAATTAATCTACCACATAGGTTACAAATAATTCCTATGATCATCTAAACATCATAAGAACAAGAATATGAATATGAACACTTTCAAAATCACAATTAATCTTTGTAATTTTGATAACTAGTTGTTGTAAATGAGTTAGAAAAGACATTACACCTTCTAAAATAAGTTTTCAAGTACCAAAACATTTTAGGGTAATGATTCTAATCCATTTCCAGCAACACAAGTCGAAATTCTGCACTCTGTCGACCCTACTCGCCGAGTGCATAAACCTACTCGCCGAGTAGGTTGAAGATACACATGAACTCGTCGAGTCCTCCCCATGGACTCGCCGAGTCCATCAGTCAGACAGCAAGATTTTCGACTTTCTTCAACTTTTAAGCACAAATAACAAACAAACAAGCCTAGGCTCTGATACCACTGATGGGTTTTGAGCATTCTAACACTTCCTAAGTGTACATGCAACCCTAATAACCTTGGATCTATGTTTGTCTAATTATCATGCAAAGTTGAATTCCAAGGTTATATTCCTATCTAGCATACATGGGGAACAATTTTAACTTGAATCATAGATAGAATAACTTACCTTGTTGTTGCTTGTGTTCCTTGAAACCTTGTGAGCCTAGCACCCCAAGTGTGATGCCTCAAATGCTTCACACAACACCAAATGCTCTTGGAAAGACTCTTGAGATAACACACACTTCTCAAAATCGGCCAAGCCCTCTAGTTCCTTAGTAGTACCGATTTTTGGTGGAGAATATGCTTCTTATATAGTGTTGACACATCTAGGGTTACACCATGTAAACCCTAATGTGTCATGACTCTTCATTTCCATGACCCATGGGTTTGTAACTCCCATGGAGCATCCTATGGGTAGAACCCAACTTGATAATCCATGGAGCCTCTTAGCCCACTATACAAGATATGGATGATTTACATAATCAACCCATATATTTAATTAGTTATCCTTTGATCACTTAATTAATTCCAAATTAATTCTTTGATCAACTAATCAAATAATATTATTAATATATTAGAACTTATAATATATTAATAATCTCCAAGTGTTATTTCTCTCATTTAGTCTATCCAATTGCATGGTGCCATGCAACCCAAATGGACCATGCCGGGTCGGGTCAAGTACAAGCCCGAAATAGTTATGGACTTAGACACCTTATCCAACAGATTTGACACTGGATTTGCTCTGATACCAATTGTAAGGCCCTGAAAACAAGGAACTTAACCAGTGATCAAGCAACTAACAATCAAATAAGATAAGAATGGAGTAGAAGATGAATGAACCAAGATTTGCACACGCTAATATTGAAGAAACGTCAGGTACAACTTGGACAGTGGCCGTAAACTCTATCGACTGACAACAACTACTGACAGACTCTGACAAGCCCTTTATATAGGGGAAAGGCTGGTCGTAAACTGGTTTACGGTCGTAAACCTGTTCATGGCCGTAAACAAACTCTTGGCCGTAAACACATCCAAACAACTCTATTAGATGACAAAAGACCCATTAAGACCTATACATCAGATAGCATAGCCCAAACCATAAACTAGACCCTTCAAGTTGAAGCAGCTTAATTCTTCACAATAAATGTTTTCTATGATATTCAATCAGAGATTGTTGCGTCAATGGTTAGTTGCATGTCAATCAGATTAGATGAATCAGAAGAATTGAAAACATTCACAATAAAAGATATAGACAAACATCCAAAACATCATGGCCAATTTGAGGTACATTATAAATTACAATTATACTACACGTATTATATTAACTTGTATTGACTATTTACTACTTTTTTTTACAGGTTAAACTTTTTAAATCGGATCAAAAACTTCTTTGTTCTTGTTTCAAAATTGAATTGATAGGATTTTATGCAGACACCGTTTCTATGTTATAAGAATGAAAAGTGTGGAGAGTTATCCCAAAGCATATTTGACAAAAAGATGGACGAAAGATGTGGTACCACGATACATGAATAATTATAAAATACCAAATATCCATACAAAAAAAGGAAAGAAGAAATTCAATATGTTATATGGGAATTAGAATTTGCAATGGAGTTCTACATTGATAGACCGTGAATGATTTTGACAAATTGATCTTGTTTAGAGATGAAATCAATGAGAAGATGACAAAGGTTGACAATGAAACAAAAAATGCAAAATCAATGAAAAACACAGAAATTATTGAGACTTTTATGGGTATGGAACAGAAGGAGGAAGTAAACATATTACCTCCTACATTAATCAGTCACAAAGATGTGCGAAAAACAAAGAAAATAATGAAGGGGAACAAGGAGATTGCTACTGAAAAAGCAAAGAAGGATTGAAGAAAATGTCATAAATGTGGTAAACAAGGTTTTTAAACCGCGCGTTGCGGCGGGAGTTTGAGTGATAATGTTTGTAATATAATATATTTTTTTGATAATTTTTATAATAAAATATGTTTTTTGACGTATTAAGACATTATATTTAAAAAACATTGTACCTATAATTTATTTTCTTATTAAGACATTATACTTTGAACCACTTTTTCTCTATAAGGTATCCATCTCGACTACTATATGGGATTAGAAGCATCGATGCTTCTTTTTGGAACTTATTTAAGTTTTTGTTGACTTAATCTTGTTCTATAAAAAGATACATAGATTCATGTCGCTTGTAAAACTTCTTTTAACATGATTATATCATCATGTAGATGAGCTTCTTCAACCATCACATCCACCCTATCCCCAACATGTAACCCTATTGACACCTACAAAGATGCTTGAAACCCAACCTTCCAAATATGCAACCAAGTAAATTATAACATTATTTGTGAATTCAAACAATAATGCTTTAAATCTTTACCTCGAAAAGCAGTAAATTTGCATTCTGGTCTTCGACAAATTTAAGGATAAAAAAGCAATATATATATATATATATATATATATGTGTGTGTGTGTGTGTCTGTTGTGGTCTCATATGCTCTAGAATCCAATACTGTAAGCTGCTACCAAACATCGTCTTTGTTATTCTAGCGTTCATGTTCACAGATACAACCATCCTTTCTAGTTGTCCAGATGTAAAGATCATCACGGTATCACCTCTCAGAAACACCTTCACCTACACACAATTATTTGTTTAATTAGCAATGTAAAAACAACGAAAGAACAATGAGAAAGCATGAAAAACAGCAAAAAAAACAATGAGGAATAAATGGAAGTAGAATGGTAATATAAAATCTTTTATCATTTCATTCTGTAAGAGCAACATATGATTCAGTTTTTTCCTTAAAAGCCCCTATTAACTATAGTGTTGTATTTTCAAAGTACAATACTTTAATAAGAACCAAACTTAAATATATTAAGAAAATGAGATAAAATCAATTTTCAATCACATATTCATGGCGTTATTAGAAAAATTAAAATAAAATTTTAAAAAGTTAAGAAAGTGAATTGATAGTAACAAAGTGAATTCCTTTTTTCAAGCATTTGTCTAATTATTGAGCATGTTATTGAGTTTATGTTGCAAGAAAGAACAACCTAGCTCTTTCTCTCTAAGCTTCCGTGTCTCCTACAACCAGATAAGATTGTAAAACATTAAAGCTTCATGAAATATACCCTATATGATTAATAAAAAATATCCCTCAATAATTAATTTAATATTGAAAAATGGTTTAGTTTAATTAGTTTAAAATTAAATACTAAAAAACGCCATGTATCAAGACCAAAGTTAACTAACCCCTAATGAACTTTAAATTGCAAAAAGGGCATACATTTATTTGAAATGACAAATGTTCTTGGAATTGATTTGCATAATATTAACTCAAGTGGGATCAAAGAATTTAATATCATTGAACATTATAAAAATGTGGAATTTGCATGGTGGCATCATCATTAGTATGCCATGTGGCCCCTATCAATGCTTACTTAATACTTATGTGCATCTGGTCCCTTCGACCCTAATCTTTTTGCATTTTCTAACCAATGCGCCTGCACCTTAGTCAAAGTCACCCATTTTCAATTTCGGTAGGTAACATCTTCATTCAAGAAAATATTGATAGTACACTCTTTCCATTTTAAAATGGGTAAAAAAAATGATATCAAATTCATAGAGTCAACTTTGTTATTGCTTTACCTGATGTACTTGTTGATATTATCCCATGCCCCACCATCTGTTATGCAGTTACCCCACCATATATTTGTCTTATGAAATTCCTATGGAATAAAACCTGATGCCATTTTAGACTCCAGTGATCAACCCATAAGTTCAAAATCATTGTGCTCCTTCCAAGTAAGGAAATTCTGTGAGACAAGACTGTGATTTAAGTTAATGAAGAAAAAACAAAGTAAAATTTAAAACATGAATTTACAAGCTACTGGAGTTCAATTCCTTTCATAATTTTCAGTAAACTTATTAAAGTCAAAATATCTAAAGATTTTATATCTATATGTAAATTTATTTCATAGTCTACTCAACGAAAGCCTTTTTTGTCTAGGTGGCATCTAGACATGTGTTTTCATTCAAGCCACCTAGGTTCAAGTTATTTAAGCCTAGGTTCAAGTTATTTAAGCATTTATTTTTAATATTTAACTAAAATTAGGATACACATTGATTATGAGTTATAACAGCAGAAAAATGTTGTAGTTTAGTTGATTATGAAACTTAGCTCTCGTCAAAAGACCGAGTTCAACTTTTAACATAAAATCATTAGATAAATATAAATCAAATTCGATGGTGAATCACCTTATATATGAATTTTCGTAATCCAGAAGACACTTTTTCATCATTTGCATGGGACTCGAAGGCCCTGATCCACTTCAAGAAAGAAGAAACATATAAGTTCAATATATGAATATAAATAAGGAAAATGACAACAAAACCATTGTAATTTAATTTCTTTTTTTTCTGAAAAATCCCTTGATATTTTTTCCTATTCAATGAAAATCATCCTTAATCATTTTTTTTTCAATTTTACCAAGAAAGGAGGTTTCCCAATTGCAAATCTGTTGCAATAGTTACATAGTTTTAAAAAACAAACAGAAAAGCTGACCTCTTGAAAACGAATCACAACCACCCCGATCTGCTGCAGGTTTATGACGGGTATCACCATCTTTGATTTCTTCACTGGTATTAAAGGTAAAAAAAACTACATCAATAGAGTGCATATATACACTTATTTTCGAGATTTGTTACAGTGTGAACCTGTCATAATCACAACTAATAATAAATTCATTTCATGTTCTAGCAATAAACCTACAAAACCAAATGAAAATTGCGATTTGCAAGATGGCATAAATAAGGATAAACTTGATTTATAATGTTCATATTTATTTTCATTAAACATGATAAAAGTCATAGAATTAAAGTAAATCTATGTTATTTATTGCATTTATGAGACTCCTCAATGGCTCCAGGAAGGAAACCTGTATATTATTTCTCTAGGGTCAAGTTTAGGTTTTTAGGAACAAAAATGGCTTCTAAACAACAAAATCATTTGACATATATAAATCAAACACTACGGTTTCACACATACATACTTACAACCCACCTAAATACACACACACATACATATATACACAACACATACACACGATTATCACATCATACATACATACTATAGAACTACTAAACCACACATTGCACAATTTCATCTTCTAATTCGTTATCCATAATTAGAAAAAAAATTACCTTTTGATAATATTTAACTATTTGTTTGTTTGTACTCATTTAGGATTCTGGTGAAAGTTCTCATCCGACATTCCATGTATTAACATAGACTAACAATATTAGAGGTTTCAATGTGTCAATAGCACATTTAGATCAAGAATTTGATAATAACAAAATCCATATGAGAGGAAAATTGGGCTTAAAACCTGAGTCCCTTTGTGTCGGTGTATTGAGATTTGAACTCTTTATTTTTGTCTTCTTGACCTAAAAAAATCCCCTAATGTCAGAAGAGAAGTAACACATACCACAAAACTGCAACATCATAAAAGGAATGGTATCCACATGGTTAAAAATGGAAGTCCTGAAAGAAAATGTCATCTTGTTTACCTTTAGGATCCCTCTGCAAATCATCTCAGATTAAGATCCCAAAATCCATCCGACACAACTTTAACCCATTATTGCAGATAAAGATTTCTATTTTAACAAAAATGATGCTTTATATGGCGATTGGAACAAAAAATGGTGATGGTTGTGCATAAGTTGGTGGTGGGTCGCTCTTTTTTCCATCCAAGAATAGATGTTGGTGATGTTGGTAGACACAATGGTGGTGGTGCTGGTAAAGGGAATGATGTGGTGTCGTTTTTAGTTTTTTTTTCTCATAGAGAGATGGAAGCAGAGCAAAGTATAATGCTTGTGATGGCGGTAGAAGTGGCGGTGGGTTGCTCATCGGCAACAAAAGAGAAGAGGAAAGAAAAGGGAGAGAGAATCATTACCTTGCAGAAGGACCGATAATGCGTTTGCGGAAGTCTTGAGGGGTAATGAGAGACTGTTCAACGAAGCGTGTTGAGAAAGAAGCAGTACATTCAAGCACAGGGTAAAAGCATTGTAGCTTGATGTGCTCTTATCTACAGTCTTTTAACATTTTGAAAAATGTTAAAAAAAATGTTAATGTTTACAATACATAAAGTACAGCACAAGTGAAAAACATGATGCATGTAATTGCCATAAATTCGCAACAGAAGGCACGACAACTAATGTTTGATAGATATTAAATTTGTTTGATATATTTTTAACAAAAGAACTATATATTGATTAATAGATTTGTTTTTGTTATTGAATCATTTTACCCTTATGTTTTTAATGCAAACAATTTGATTCAAATATGAGTTATAAAGTAGTTGATAAGATTGTTTGAATGTTTAAATAAAATAATATTCTAAATGGTAAGATCTTTTTGAATCTTTTTATATTTATAATTTTGATGCAAAAATGTTGATACAAAACTATAGATAACTTTTTTTTTAATAATATCTGAAATTTGATTTACAAGAAAAACAATTTTGCTTCATTAATTTATGAATAAAATATTTTAATAAAAATGTTTTTGCTAGTTTGATTAAAATGATGTTCAAAATATCAAGTTCTTTTTTATTCTTTATATGTAAATAATTTTTTGATGAAAAAATTTTTATCCGAAATTTTTGATCCAAAAAAAATAGTTATTTAACATAAAATTTATTAAAAGATTAAAAAATATTAGTGGAATAAAAACAATTTTGCTTCATGACTTTATATATGATATTTATAATATAATGTGAGGAATTTAATTTATAAAATCATAATAAAAATTTGAAACAATGAAATTGCATCATCAAGCTATAAATAGAATATGGTTAAAAAAAATATAAAATTTTGCATTAACTATAATACTATTTATCTTAAAAACACATTGGGCCACAACCTTGATACTTTTATACTTGGTCAAGGCTTAAAAACATGTTGGGCCACATACTAACATACATAACATTTTATTTTATGAATAGATTGAATCAAGAAAACTATAAAAGAAAGTTTTGTATCATATCATAAGTGGATCATAAATAACCATATAATGGTGATCATTAAAAAAATATACATATAAATTTTAAACATAAAACAAACAAGCATACGTATATAGACTTACTTAGCATCATTATAAACCAACATATCTTTCATAGCATAAGTGTATCATAGTTTACCATATCATGGTGATCATCAAAAACAAAAAACAAAACATACATTTAAATTCTAAACAGAAAACAAACAAGGATGCTTATATAGTCTTCCTTATCAAATCACATAAAAACCAAAATATTTTCAAAAGCAGACACATCAAATAATCATAAAACACATATTGCTTTAACCTTGCCTTCAACTTCATGTAAATGACTTTCAGTGGAAATCTTCTTCCTCTTGTAGCTTGATAGATTATCATAATCCTCAAGAGTTGTAACAAAAGAGGCTTTGCACAAATTCATGTCTGCCAACAACATCTTACAAACATATTTCTTCCTCATTTCAGACAATTGCATCTTTTGACTAGTACACTCAGAAAATTAGCATCTAACTTCTCCACTCCACCACCACGATAAACTTCCACATGTCTCATCAGAAATAACCCACAGTCAACATCATTGACTTTAGTCTGACAGTCCATCTGAAACCTTTCCATCTTTATTATTTCGAATTAATTGACTCTAGGATGATCCAAAATAGTCAAATATTGTTTAGACATAGTCTTCTGCATAAACTATTTTTATTTGTATAAAAAAACAAAACAAAAAAAAATATAAAACAAAAAAAATAATTACAAAATTATCAGGAAACTCCGATATTTTGTAGGGATCCCTCCTGTAGTCATGTTGTTATCAATCATTTCCATCTTTCTATTTATCAAATCAAAAACAATCGAAAAGTAATGATCTTTCCTAAGAACAGGAAAGAATACTTGTGGAAAAAATAAAATGTTAGAAAGTAATATATATATATATATATATATATATATATATATATATATATATATATATAATTTTATTTAAATAACCAAATACAAATATAATTAATTACACATACCAAATTGACACGTAAACTTTTAACACGGGGAAACTTTTCCAAATGATTTTGAATTCTGTCTCCAAATCGTGCATTAATACTATCCGTCTTCTTCAAACAATAATTGTCTAACAAAATGAAAAAAATTAGAAAATATAAAATATAAATATAAAATATAAAAAAACAGTACGGATCAAACCGTAAGTGTGCATGGCATGAAAAACCTTAAAGGAGTAGTGTGACCTTTATATTTTTCCAGATCATTCAGAAAAGCAGACCATAAATCAATAACACCTCTGTGAATACTACAACCTAGTATGAGAGACTCCATCACGGGTCTTATACCAGCAAATGCATTGGTAGATTCATAGACTTTTTCCCTAGAAAAAATAAGATTATAAAAACATATATTAAACTTTTAAGATAAAAAAATCAGATTATAAAAAAAACATCAATAAGGAAATACATGGGATTACAAATCGCCAAAAACAAAGAACCCGCAACCCTTTCTTCTTAACATGAAACGCGTTAGGTTGTATCAACTTCTTTTTTATGATAAGGTGAGCAAAGCGCTAGAGAAGGTTATAGATATATTTTTGGTCTACCAGGCTTGGCACTGATGTTATAAGACTGAACTGGTATTGTAGAAAAAATTATAGGTTGGTTAATCTTCTCTGCAGAACTATTAAGAGGAATTTATTGGATCATTTGGAGTTATAAAACCTGCATCTAAACCAAAGTCTGAATCCAAAAAATTCCCCTTAGACAAATTTTCAACTACCCCTACATGTTTGAATCCAACAACTTCACCTACATAAAAATACATTTTCCTAGAAAAGTAAAGTATAAACCATATTTTGACCCAACAATAAGAGGAGCTTTAGTGTGTGTTAGTGTGTGTTAATCTTGTATCTGGATCTTCATTCATATCACATCATACAAGATTCATCATCTTCTTCTTCTCCTTCTCTTCTATTTTGATCTGGCATCATCCGTTTGATTGGGATTCTGCACCATCAAACGGATCTGATTGATACACAAGCAGATTAGGGACTTACAATTGGTATCAGAGCTTGAGTTGTATCAATCATTTTTATCAGATCTGGAGCTTATTTGATCTTATTTTTGAAGGATTTCTGCGTTTTTGGATAGATCTTGGCAAAATAAGGGGGTTTGTTCTTCACGTTTTTGATAAAAATGAGTTTTTGATCGACTTTTGGAGCTAAAAAGGTGAAAAATCATGTTTTTTCGTCGTAAAAAGCGAAACCCCGTTTTCAGCCATAAAACCCTGTTTTCGGCCATAAACTCCGTTTTCGATCAACTAACTTCGTTTTTAGTTCTAAGACTATATTTAATTAAAAAAAAGGCGCGTTTTAGGTCAAATACTCTCGTTTTTTGTCAAAATTTCTCGGTTTTCGTATTAATTTTTTTTTGTTTATGGTCTAAATTTTGACTTTTAAACTTGACTTTTAAGGTTGACTTTCTTGTTTTAAAGTCAAAGGGAGTTTTGGTAAACAATGAGTTCTTTAATTAATGTCAATGAAATTTCCTTGGAGAATTTATGTGAACATTATGATTATTACGTAGAGAAAACGAGGACCTAAAATATGAGAGGTACACTATTAAGAAAGAACATAAACCATTAAAAGAACAACTAGAGGCCAAAACTACGGACTTCAGGAAATTATAGATAGAGTATAGTGACAAGTGTGTCCATTATAGATATCTTCAGAAAGAACTTGTTGTTGTCATTAAGGAACTTGAAAAATGGAAAATACGTTTTGAAAATGTCGATTTCAACTTTAAAAAATTCGATGTGTCAAGTGACAAAGTGGCAATAATTATTGAAAAACTAATGAAATGGAATGACCAAGAGCAAGTAGGAATAGGTTATGAGGGTGTCCCTCCCCCATTCAATCACAACTACACTGCCAAACATTTGACTCAGGAAGAGATTGACCGAGAACCATTTATGGTATATGGTAAAACAACTGCTGAACAGGCAACTGAGGGTGTTAAGATGAAAGATACTAATGATTCTACTTCCTGTGCCGGTAAAGTAGTAGAGGATGAGAACAAAGCGAAAACTATTGAACAATCCAATGACTCATTGAAATCTGAATCTGTTGCTTCTAACAAACCTGTTGCTAAGAAGTACATGCCACCAAATCAAGTAAAAGAGCCGACTTGTTATAATTGTGCTTGTTGGAACAACAATAGACAAGGCATGGACACGCCACCAGGGGCAGGAAGAAACAATTTCCCAGTGAAGAAAAAGACTTGCTTTCACTATGGAACACATGGACATGTTGCTAGAAATTGTCCAAATCACGCATACGTTCCCTACTATGCACAAGGGTGGCAGAACGCGCCAAGAAGGAGATTTTTCAAAAGAAATCCCTTAAGGTCACGTTCAGACAATGACGACTGGAATGCCACGAAGGGAAAGAGTTCAACTCCCAAGGCCATGAAATCAACTCACAAGGGCAAGAAGGGAATGCCGGCCCAGAAGTCAAGTTCAAGAGATGCTCCTGTGAAGCCAAGACTGGTTATGTCAAAGTTATCTCGGCAATCGGCTTCCAGTTCAAAATCAAGTGTCGAGGCACCCATCCGATCCATCAAGAAATGAGTTAAACCCAACTACAGATGGGTACCAAAGGTTCAATCTCCCAAATCTTTTAATAATTCTAATATTTCTACATTCTATTTGTGATAAACAGGATATGTCATGAGAGAAAGTATATTGCGTTGATGACAAAGGTCGACCTAGTTTCAAAATGGACTGGGTTCCACAGACCAACTGATCCTGCTTTGTGTCGGAGCAGTTATGGAGGCATATCATCAGACTTTGATTTGTTGGTAGTGGCTGTTCCAGGCACATGATAGGGAACATCTCTCAACTGTACAACACTCATAACATTATTTGAGAGTATGGGTTCTTTGCGGGAAGGGAAGAAAGGAAAGGATAACACATGGGGTTTGTGCTTAATGACATGAAGAATTTTCAGATCTATTCTGAGATTATGTGTGCTTTTCTGAGACCTTCTGGATGCAAATTCAATCGGTGACTTATGGTTTGAGTTCTCTTCTCGATACTCCTGAGTTTCTCTTTCACTGATTCATTTTGAAGTTATTTTTTATTTCCTTAGATGTCTTTCTTTAGTAGGTTGTTTTGGGAAGTGACATCAAGAAAGTGATAACAAGAAGTCTAAACATGTGTAAGGGACTGAATCTGAATTGTCTAGACTCTGTGTTCAATGTGCTGGTAGGCACGAAGGATTTGACAGTGTTGATTTAGATAGAATTGTTTGGACTGACCATACAACGCTCAGGTAGATTAAGCAGTGAGATAAACACGGGAACCCACGGGATACATTAAATTAATATGCATCTAGAATTGTGGCTTAACTTTTCCTTGATGTACGGACTTGTGTCCTTAATTTTGGTTCTGATAGGGCGATTGGGGGGTTTTGATAAAGTAGGTCTATAGGAAATTATTTTCTTGATTTCTATCTGTCAGTCATATGTTGCTTCCTCTATGTGATTGGAAGAGATCCGACCTGGAATGCAACATATGCAACTCTATTTGTGCGCACCTCCTTATCTATGAAATTCTTTCTATTTGTTAGTCATATGTTGTCTCCTCTGTGTGATTGAAATGATCCGACCTGGAACACAGCATATGCAATATTCTACCTCTCAATCCCTCTATCCTAGTTAGCCATATGTTGTCCCCTCTGCGTGATTGAAAGAGATCCGACCTCCGACACAACATATGCACCTATTTCTAAATCTGACTTCCTCCTTAATAATTGTCTATTCACCTAAAGTAAGGAGTTCTTTGGAAGTTCGGGAAATGGGGAACACGTTTTAGTGAAACTAAAATTGAACCATTCAGAGGTTGTTTGTAGATCTCGCTGCTTAATTTAAGTGGACAATAATACATGTGGTCGTCGTCAACTAAATGGTATATTTGGAAAAGTATGTCAATATCCTTCATGTATAAGTGGACTAGAATACCGAAAATTGACCAGATCTATTCATGAAGGTGAAGGTACTGATAAACAAAGTTAAGACTGTCTCGCAACTTTGACCCCAAATATTTTTGTTTTTGTTAAATTTGTTCATAGTTTTTCCCTATGCACAAATTTAGGGGGGGGGGGGGTTAAAAAAAAGTAACTAAAAAAATCAAACAAAAATCAGAAAAATTAAAAATTCAAAAATAGTGTTATTTCTTGCTTAGAGAAATAAGAAAATCCAAAAATATTTTTGTTTTTGTTTTATTTTTTTATTTTTTTTTTTAGAAAATTTGAAAAAATCCAAAAATATTTTTGTTTCTGTTTTATTTTTCAGAAAATATGAAAAATCCAAAAAAAATAAGATGTGTGCTAAGTTTTCTTATAGTTTTTGTTTTGTCTTGAAAAGTGAATTCAGATGTAGACGTGACTTATGGAGACTGTATCGAGAGTTCATGAGCCAAGGCTTCGTCCATGATCATCGAAGAATTCTCATTCGAAGGAGCAACAAATGAAGCCTATTCTTTCAACATTAAATCCTTCAACCCCAGAAGCAAGGTGAAGCTGACTTGAAGATTATGTGACAGAATGCATTGAAGCCTCCTGAATCAATTTCCTGCTATCTATGAACCTGCTGAAGTGATCCAGAAGATTGTTTCTCTCTATTGTTCTCTCTGAAGATTCTCAAGCTGAAAGCACCATCTTTCAAGAATCTCTACAAGAAGCCTTGTCACCCAATGTGCGTTCAATGTCAAATTCTGCAGAAAATCCCAACTGCTTAAGATGAAGTCATTTATTGAAGATTCATATGTTCATCTTGATGCTGAGAAGAAATTGAAGATTAATGCTGAAGCCAAGCTCCCAATGAAGACTAACAAGAAAAGTCAGCTACTTTTTAGGGGGAGTTTGTTGGGTCAGTTAGGAAAGAAAGCTATAAACCAAGTGGGAGTTTGTTGGGTCAAAAATATGGTTTATAATTTACTTTTCTAGGAAAATGTACTTTTATGTCTAGAACTGTAAACAGCTTGGTGTTTACAGCTGTATATGTGTTTTCGGTTGTGTTTATGGCCGTGAACAGGTTTACGGCCGTGAACCTGTTCACGGCCCATGTTTCATATATATAGGGAGAGGAGTGCATATGTAAGGCGAAAGAAGGAGCATATTCAAGAGAGAGAAACTAGAGAGAAGATAGGAGCTTTAGTGTGTATTAGTGTGTGTGAATCTTGTATCTGGATCTTCATTCATATCAAATCATACAAGATTCATCATCTTCTTCTTCTCCTTCTCTTCTATTTTGAACTTGCATCATCCGTTTGATTGGGATTCCGCACCATCAAACGGATCTGATTGATACACAAGCAGATTGGGGACTTACAACAATGCTTGTTCAACATTCACTAATAACCAAAGCATGATCTGAAAAAACAGGAGAAGGCTTTCCTAAATGGTTTGAAATAATAGCATCGGGATCATGAAACTGATTTGAAACAATTGGATCACTAAATATGTTTCTTGGCTTAATCCTATGATGATCCAAAACTTCATTTGAATTCATTAACACCTCCAACTGTTCCTGGACCCTAGGATGATACAAAAATTGTGTCATTGACAGTTGATCAAGTTTAACATCTCTTAACTACTGACAAAGCGGAACATCTTAACTTTTTTTTAAAGATTCAAAAAATCCTTGGAAACTTCAACCATCGAATTTACTTCTGGACCACAAGATAGCACAGTATTTTCATGAAGTT
Organism: Lactuca sativa; assembly: GCF_002870075.4. Lineage (NCBI taxonomy): Eukaryota > Viridiplantae > Streptophyta > Magnoliopsida > Asterales > Asteraceae > Lactuca > Lactuca sativa. Next base: position 183,172,692 of record NC_056623.2, read on the forward strand.
TATTAAATTCAACATTTCTTTTATCAGCATACTCCAAAATCTCTTTGTTGCCAAGGAACTGATTCCAAGCACGATTGATTCAATGATCAATTGTTGGCTTCAAATAACTATAACTTTTAAACAAAATCAATCTTCTCTTTTGTGAAAACCCAAAAATTTACTGCCTTCTAGCCTTGTTAAGGGTCATTCTGTTGGGTTTTAAGCCTAGTGCACTTAAGGAATGAGTGTTAGAATGTACCTGCTAGAGACACTGTGCAACATTTCAAGCCTTAGGACCACCAACAAGAGTTCACGGCCACAATACTTGATTTTATGGCTGTAAACTCAAGGTTGACCGTAAACTCCCTCCATAAGACTCCTTCCTTTCAATTTTCTTCATTATTCAAAATTTCAACTCAAGAACACTTCCATTATCTCTCAAGTATCATCGAGATTTTCATTCCTGATCTTCCAAAAGTAAGTAATTCTTCCCTCTAGTTGTTGATTATTCTTCTTACTCTTGAATCACCCTTTGATTTCATCCATGGAAATCAACTTTTGGCTAGATCTTCATCTTTCATCAAGAACACACACTTGTTCCTGGTGGTTGAAAACTCCTCAAATGCCCTCAAAAGTGTGAGTATTCCATCTATCATATAGTTGTACATGTTAAACACTAGATCATAGCTTTGAAAACATCCATTCCTCAAGAACAATAGGATTTTACGGCCAAGAGCATCTCCCTTGGCCGTAAACCCTTAAAAAGGTGCGATTTTAGCCATAAACCCTTCTAGAAGCTTGTGACCTAGAACACTTCCTTGATGCAAAGAGGACCTTGTCACACACTTGGGTACAAGATGCCTTGAGTTTACGGACGTAAACTCATAGGGCCATAAACCCTATAGCCATAAACTCCATGAGACATACCACTTGGGCCGTAAACTCCTCTTTTATGGCCGTACACTTCCCTTAGAAGAATCACATGTAATTCTAACACCTGGTCCAAGTGTTTCCTAGTCCCTAAAGGTGTTTCCTTGCATGTGGTTGCATCTAAACCCTATATTCATGCCAATATATGCCATTATATGTCCTTGACGACTCATTGTGTCTCGGGACTTCATTCTTGGAGCTTCTCATCCTTACACGCATATTCGTTTGAATCACCCACATAAGGTGAGTTCATACCCCTATAATGAATTATTTTAACTCTTTTAAATGCTTTTAAGGGGGGGGGGGGATACAAATTGAACACAATGATAATTGTGTAAATGATAGTTATAAACATCTTTCAAAAGATTGCTTATGTATTTTATAAGTTATCAAAACATTTCAAAAACTCTTTAAAAAGTTATGTTACTTTATAGTTTAACAAAACTCCGTTTTTAAAGTACAAGCATAACTTAGTAGTAAAATGAGTCTCTTCAATAGCAGTTCAAGTAAAACACTAGTAAAATATAAGTGGTATAGCTTAGAGGTTCAGTTCATACTAGATACTAGGGGTGAGCAAAAACTGAACCGACTAAAGAAAAACCGACAAAACCGCAATAAACCGCAACCGAAAAACCGAAACCGATGCAAAAACCAACGGTGCGGATTTAATTTTTGCAAAAACCGAAGGTCAACGGTGCGGTGCGGTTTCTATCCTAAAAACCGGTCCACCAAAACCGAACCGCACTGCAAGCATATATAGTAATAAATCAATCAATGTATATTATATACATGCTATTTAAAATAGTTATAAACGATAATATATTTATTATATTTTATTTTGTGTTTGTATAAGACTATATGGGGTACAAAAGAAACGTTCTATTGTTAGCCAAACGTAATAATCGATTACATGTAATAAGCTTGTAACAAATTAAGTCAAAATCAACAAACCTTCAATTATTAATTAGTTTGTGAGAGTGGTCACAAGTTGTATTTTAAGCGACTTACAATTTTTGATTATGTAATTTTGTTTTGAGCTGAAAATAAATGTATTTAAAAAAAAACAACACAATACAAGCTTATATGCACATGGATTTCAGTTCTTACAGTTTTAAAATATCGCACCAAAAAACATAAAAAAACTACACCAAATTCTTAACACGGTTTAAAAACCAAAACCGCAACGATACAAACCGAAACCACATTTAAAAACCGAAAAACCGAACCATTGCAAAACCGCACCCAACGGTTTTAAGAATGCAAAAACCGCACCATGCGGTTTGCAGTTCGGTTTGGTCTGAAAACCGCACCAAACCGCACCATGCTCACCCCTACTAGATACTAAAGCATACTATTAAGAGAAACAGGGAGGTATATACAAAACATCAGAGAGACATACTATACACTATACATGATAACAGAACGAACACACTAAGATACTATAACAGAACGAACATACTAAGATGTTATAGCATGAGAACACTACATGATCTAATTATACCAATGCATCACTAACTCATTGTTCTAAACAAAAGGTGATAGTTAAATTGGGTATACATGATCGTATAACTTTAATGTGGATTATACGGCCTAGCAACTGGTTTGCTGAAGTCGTGTTTGGTTCCCAGAATCTCTTGACAGGGAGAGTGCGTATAGTATGGGTACTAGCCTTCACATTATGACCTGAATAAAAACATACATGTTTTAAGGTAATCAGTAAGTCAGGATGTCAATTCAAAAGACAATTGGGTACTTACAATTTCCCATTACTTTCATTTTGTGACAGTTCCACTGGAAAGTTAATGCAAACTATTTTCGAGTCAAGATAGTTATAAACTAGGGAAAACTTATATTTTACAAACGACAAACAGAACAGTCGCGTATAGTACAGTCAGTAGAGAAGGGGCCTATAATGCTAACTTTATGATTCCTTAGTGTATGCATTCAGGGATATATATTAATTGGATCCGACAGGTCGTAGGGTGTGTGCTTGCTACTTCATTTCTTGTTCCTTGTTTGGTTGTGGGCTTAGAGTAGATTCACCTAGCCTACTATCTATTCGATCTTAGCTTTATATATATTCCGTATACAGGAAGTAATCATAAGGAATACTAGGTATGGGCCAGGTCATAGTATACAAATTTAATACACCGTTTTCTAGTACAAAACATACTTTTAAAAGAGAACATTTGGTAGACAAAACTAGAAACTGACCAGTAAAGGGTTTAATCCATTTTATTAAACCAGTATAAACTAAAAGAACATTAGGTGGTTAACTCTATAATACCTTAGTTTATACATCAAGGTTATATATAATTAATACCCAATAAGTAGTTGGATGTGTGCTTTCTGCCTTACTTCCTGTTCCTTGTGTGGTTGTGGGCTTAGGGCAAATTTGCACAATTAACTTTTTATTCGGTATTAGATTATATATAGCTAGTATAAACTAAGTGATTATAGAAGGAACAACTGTCGTTACCATTTTTACTAAAAGAAATAAGGGTTTTCTTAAAGAATCTTTTCATCAAATATAAAGGAACTATTACAGTTAACTCCATGAGTACCAAGTGAATACGCCATGGTTATATACAACGATGATCTTACTAGCAATCGGATGTGTGCCTTCCTCCTTATTTCTTGTTCCTTGTTTGGTTGTGGGCTTAGGGCAGATACACACATTCGATTGTTTGTTTACTCTGGGTTTTATATAACTTGTATCCATTTAGTACTCATAAAAAGGATTGTAGAGTCATTTTTTATTTTCTTTCATCAAAGAAGGAAATATAGGACTTTCTGTAGGAACAGGCGAACTTTTCTAAACAAAACTTACAACTTTCTACAACTTACTTACATCACTAAAATCTTATGAACTCACCAACTTAAATGCTGATCTACGCTTTCAAAATAACTTGTATTCTTAGGAGACCAGTAAATAGGTACGCGCACTGGGATTCAGAAGATGGAGCAGTATAGCTTCATGTCTTATTTTGTTATTTACTTTGTAGACTATGTTATGTGAACCACATACTTTGTAAACACTTTATTCTAATGAAATGCTTGTTCATTACTTTGATTACTATGATGCATATCATGTGATACTAAATATGACGTCCTCCACCCCCGAACGTTTCCATCGTTCCGGTTTTCGGGTGTGACAAATTGGTATCAAAGCATTGTTTATAGTGAACTAAGTATATCAACCAATAAAGGATATAAAACTATAAATATAATGGGGCCTAAGTGCTCTGGATAATATTATATTTTAAGGATATAACAATACCTTATAAAAGTATACATACGTGCTTATACAAATATACCTACTAGAACAAGTATCACGTGAAGAACAGAACATAAGTATTTAAAGGCTGAACACTGCGGTCAAACCTGGACAGTTATATAATCACAACTAGGATCAATATAGTTTGATCAACTATATTCATTCGAGATGTAACCGACATGTGTTTGAGAGTGATGTGGTGTTGCAATAGTCTGAAAACATACCAAATTCTATTCAAGGGAATTCTAGATTAGAACATAAGGATAAGATACTATAGGAGTATTTTATGATACTATAACACGATAACAAGATTAAAACACACCAAGTACATTACATTAAAATACTATAGGAGTATTTTGGGCACTATATAAATAACTTTGTGATAACCTAAAAGACCCTTATGGATAGGTCTATAATCTTGCAATGTATACTCCCAAGGTTATATATAATTGAGATTTTATTGACTTAGAATTTGTGATCTACGCTTCACTACATGTTCCTTTTTTGGTTGTGGTTTTGGAGTAGGATCACTTATTTGAAGGTCTATTTAATCATAAATTATATACAACTTCTATACATTGTATAATTATAGGAGGACTCTGTAAGGATCACCCCATAAACTTTCATTTAAATCTCATAGGTTCTTTAGTCACATCCATTCTTACACGACAAACCCAAATAGATGTAACCACTTCCTCATAGTAGTCAACAGAAGAGTCAAGAAGGAACAAGAGCAAGTTCAAGAGAAGTTTTTCAAAGAGGGATCAGCCAAAGTAACCAAAACGTCTTATGCGTCACACTAATAAATAATAATCTTGGTTAACTTTAGGAGTTAGTCGAAACACTGCTCACATTATGTGTTAGGATTATTATCTTACATGCAGCTGGTAACAGTTATTCAGGTAACATATATTCATTTGAGGATAGCCATTCCAAATTCATAAAGTTTATTAGGTATAAACTCTTTTATGAATTGTTTCCAGAACCCTATGGAAGTCAGGACCAGATACCCTCAGAACTAGGATAACCTTGTATTTCAGCTTTCGGCTTATATCCACTGCTATAGACTTATTTCCGTCTCATCTTTGTATTCTTTTAGAAAAGATGCCTCCTCTCAGATCAAACAGACGCACTGCTCCGATAACTCCAACTCCAACACCACAATTCGATCCTGCTGTTCTCTATGCAGCGATATCCTCCGCAGTGGAAACTGCTCTAGCTCACTTTGGCGAAAGTGGTACCTTCGGATCTGGTAGCGGTACCCACTTAGCCAACCCCGTAGATTCTCACGGACACCTAAGGGACTGTTCGTATAAGGACTTCATGAACTGCAAACCCAATTCCTTTAATGGAAATGGTGGAGTCATCGCTCTGATGCGATGGTTCGAGAAAACAGATTCGGTTTTCGAAATCTGCTCGTGCCCAGAAGGGAGCAAAGTGAAGTTTGTTGCATGCACCTTCTCTAATAGAGCCTTGACATGGTGGAATAGCCATGTTAAGTCACTGACCCTATCAGTGGCTAACTCAATAGGTTGGGAGAACCTAAAAGAGTTAATGCTGGAAGAATACTGCCCGTTGGGCGAAGTTCAAAAGCTGGAACAAGAACTGTGGGAGCACACTATGGTAGGCCCAGACATAGTGGCCTACACTGACAAGTTCAGCGACCTAGCAGCACTATGCCCCGGTATGGTTACCCCGGAGAGCAAGAAGATAGAAAGATACATTTGGGTCTAACTGCCCCGATCTAAGGAGATGTGTTGTCTTCAAATCCAGCCAAATTCGATAGTGCCAAATGCCTAGCCCAGCGACTCATTGACCATAGAGTCCGCCATGGTGTAGAAGTCCACGTTCCCGAGCCATCAATGGGAGAGGACTATAAACGGAAGTCAGGGAATAAGAGGAAGAAGTAGCAAACAACAAAGGAAACCCCACAAGAACAGCAAATGAGTACTATGTACGCCTCCATAACACCTGCTACTCTAGCACCTGCCAGTCGATATGCTGGAACCCTCCCGAAGTGTGGAAAGTGCAACTATCACCACACCAAAGTATACTAGGAAATGTAGTGTCTAAACTGCCACAGAAAGGGACACACAGTCCGTTTTTGCAGGGCATCGGCTCAACCGATCTCCCAAGTCCCCGAAGCTGAAGAAAACCAAGCCTGCTATGGCTGTGGTGAGACTGGACACTACCAGAGGGACTGCCCGATAACAAAGAACTCAGGCGTGGATGGACGAATTCTGATGATCACCACAGGAGAATCAACCCCGGAGTCGTCAGCGAGCAGCGGTGCGTCTTCGATTTATGAAATTACTTTAAAAATTAAATTATATTTATATATGATTAAAAACTCGGGGATAAACACTTAAAAGTAATTATAATAACTCACTTATTGAAACAAGTCACAATATTCAAGAGAACTAAAAGATCCATTCAGAGAAACTATGATGGTTGAATATGTACATCAAGGTTGTGCATAGCTAAGATTTTGCATACTTAGAGTGAGTGATTCCGCCATAATTCATGTTCCTTGTTTGGTTGTGGATTTGAGGCAGAGTTACTCAGTCGACCGTCTTATTCATCTTGATTATTCATAACTTGTATATCTCAGGCGATCATAATGGTACCAAGGAGGATCGTAGTTTAAAGCATCGACACTAGTTAACAAAGAACTTTCATTGTATGTACTCGCTCATCACGGTACGATACTTAGAAGTGTTAACAACAAGGGGAAACAGAAAGCACTGGAACGTTTACAAAGAGTACATTATCGAGAAAACTATGGATACATCATCGTATAACAGACATTTCTTTCAAATCATCCAAAACTTTGTTCAGTAAAGAGTCCGTTACTATCATTCGTCATGAGTTGACGTGGTCCTCACCATACTAAGTTCATATGTTTCTATCGCTTCGACCGTCAAATTCACGAAACCTTCGTCATTCGTAATGACAGTCCGACCTAAACCTCAGTTTTGTATTTCGTATTCTAAACCCCGAAGTACTCGTGTGAGGAGTACTATGTCCTCCGAAGCCTTGTCGCCTTATGAACACAGACCTTTCCAAAATACCACTCGACCAGCACACTAAGTTCAAGCATAGAGGCTAAGTATGAATGCAACCCACTTATCACCATCCAATGTATACGCGAGGGTGATATATGATTATGATTACGCATATTTAGTATGTGTGTTTCCGCCTTATCTCTTGTTCCTTGTTTGGTTGTGGACCCGAGGCAAAGTCGCACATCCGACCATCTTACTAATCCTAACTATATACAACTTGTATACATGAGGTAATGATAGATAGACTAGGTATGAATCCTATCAAGGACATTAGGGCAAGGTGCCAGGTCTACGAGTAGGTATTTTGCCAATCAGAGGAGTGCAACCCCAGCAGTATTGCTAAGAAAGCTAATTTCAGGACGAAATTCCATCTAACAGGGGGATGATGTGACAATTCAAAAATTTATTGCCTTCTAGCCTTGTTAAGGGTCATTCTATTGGGTTTTAAGCCTAGTACACTTAAGGAATGAGTGTTAGAATGTACCTGCTAGAGACACTGTGCAACATTTCAAGCCTTAGGACCACCAACAAGAGTTCACGGCCACAATACATGAGTTTATGGCCGTAAACTCAAGGTTGGCCGTAAAATCCCTCCATAAGACTCCTTCCCTTCACTTTTCTTCATTATTTACACTTTCAACTCAAGAAAACTTCCATTCTCTCTCAAGTATCATCGAGATTTTCATTCCCGGTCTTCCAAAAGTAAGTGATTCTTCCCTCTAGTTGTTGACTATTCTTCTTACTCTTGAATCACCCTTTGATTTCATCCTTGGAAATCAACTTTTGGCTAGATCTTCATCTCTCACCAAGAACATCAAGAACACACACTTGTTCTTAGTGGCCGAAAACTCCTCAAAGGCCCTCAAAAGTGTGAGTATTCCATCTATCATCTAGTAGTACATGTTAAGCAATAGATCATAGCTTTGAAAACATCCATTCCTCAATAACAAAGGGATTTTATGGCCAAGAGCATCTCCGTTGGCCGTAAACCCTTATAAAGGTGCCATTTTAACCATAAACTCTTCTAGAAGCTAAGCTTGTAACCTAGAACACTTCCTTGATGCATAGAGGACCTTGTCACACACTTGGGTACAAGATGCCTTGAGTTTACGGCCGTAAACCCTATGGCCGTAAACTCCATGAGGCATACCAATTGGGTCGTAAACTCCTCTTTTATGACCGTACACTTCCTTTAGATTAATCACATGTGATTCTAACACTTGGTCCAAGTGTTTCCTAGTCCCTAAAGGTGTTTCCTTGCATGTGGTTGCTTCTAAACCCTAAATTCTTGCCAATATATGGCATTATATGTCCTTTACGACTCGTTGTGTCTCCGGACTTCATTCGTGGAACTTCTCATCCTTACACGCATATTCGTTTGAATCACCCACATAAGGTGAGTTCATACCCCTATAATGAATCTTTTAAATGCTTTAAATGCTTTTTAGGGGGGGGGGGGATACCAGTTAAACACAATGATAATTGTGTAAATGTTTGTTATAAACATCTTTCAAAAGATTGCTTATGTCTTTTACAAGTAATCAAAAAATTTCAAAAACTCTTTTAAAAGTTATGTTACTTTATAGTTTAATAAAACTCCGTTAAAGTACAAGCATAACTTAGTAGTAAAATGAGTCTTTTCAATAACAGTTCAAGTAAAACACTAGTAAACTATAAGGGGTATAGTTTAGAGGTTCAGTTCATAGTAGATACTAGAGCATACTATTAAGAGAAACAGGGAGGTAGATACAAAACAACAGAGAGAGATACTATACACTATACATGATAACAGAACGAACACACTAAGATACTATAACAGAACGAACATACCAAGATGTTATAGCATGAGAGCACTACATGATCTAATTATACCAATGAATCACTAACTCGCTGTTCTAAACAATAGGTGATAGTTAAATTGGGTATACATGATCGTATAACTTTAATGTGGATTACACGGCCTAGCAACTGGTTTGCTGAAGTCGCGTTTGGTTCCCAGAATCTCTTGACAGGGAGAGTGCGTATAGTATGGGTACTAGCCTTCACATTATGACCTTAATAAAACTTACATGCTTTAAGGTAATCAGTACGTCAGGATGTCAATTCAAAAGACCATTGGGTACTTACATTTTCCCATTCCTTTCATTTTGTGACAGTTCCACTTGAAAGTTAATGCAAACTATTTTTGAGTCAAGTTAGTTATAAACTAGGGAAAACTTACATTTTATAAATGACAAACAGAACAGTCGAGTCTAGTACATTCAGTAGAGAAGTGGCCTATAATGCTAACTTTATGATTCCTTAGTGTATGCATTCAGGGATATATATTAATTGGATCCGACAGGTCGTAGGGTGTGTGCTTTCTGCTTCATTTCCTGTTCCTTATTTGGTTGTGGTCTTAGAGCAGATTCACCTAGCCTACTATCTATTCGATCTTAGCTTTATATATATTCCGTATACACCAAGTACTCATAAGGAGTACCAGGTATGGGCCAAGTCATAGTATACAAATTTAATACACCGTTTTCTAGTACAAAACATACTTTTCAAATAGAACATTTGGTAGACAAAACTAGAAACTTACCAGTAAAGGGTTTAATCCATTTTATTAAACCAATATAAACTTAAAGGACTTTAGGTGGTTAACTCTATAATAGCTTAGTTGATATATCAGGGTTATATATAATTAATACCCGATAAGTAGTTGGATATGTGCTTTCCACCTTACTTCTTGTTCGTTGTGTGGTTGTGGGCTTAGGACAGATTCACACAATTAACTATCTATTCGGTATTAGATTATATATACCTAGTATAAACTAAGTGATTATAGAAGGAACCACTGTGGTTACAATTTTTACCAAAAGAAATAAGGGTTTTCTTAAAGAATCTTTTCATCAAATATAAAGGAACTATTACAGTTAACTCCATGAGTACCAAGTGAGTACGCCATGGTTATATACAACGATGATCTAAAAAGCAATGGGATGTGTGCCTTCCGCCTCATTTCCTGTTCCTTGTTTGGTTGTGGGCTTAGGGAAGATATACACAATCGATTGTTTGTTTACTCTGGGATTTATATAACTTGTATCCATTTAGTACTCATAGAAGGGATTGTAGAGTCATTTTTAGTTATCTTTCATTAAAGCAGGAAATATAAGATTTTCTGGAGGTACAGGCGAACTTTTCTAATCAGAACTTACAACTTACTACAACTTTCTACAAATTACTTACATCACTAAAATCTTATGAACTCACCAACTTAAATGCTGATCTACGCTTTCAAAATAGCTTGTATTCTCAGGAGACCAGTAGATAGGTATGCACACTGGGATTCAGAAGATAGAGCAGTATAGCTTCATGTCTTATTTTTTATTTACTTTGTAGACTATGTTATGTGAACCACATACTTTGTAAACACTTTCTTTCTAATGAAATGGTTGTTCATTAGTTTGATTACTATGATGCATGTCTTGTGATACTAAACATGACATCCTCCACCCCCGAACGTTTCCGCCGTTCCGATTTTGGGGTGTGACATCTTTATAATCCTGAAAAATAATATTAAAATCAATAGATGATAAAAAATGATCAAATATAATGATTCAAAAATATATATACCTCTAAATACTTTGAACCATCACAAATAATATCAAATCGAGGAACAGAAGGACTGCTATCCATCCAATCTTCAATCACATTATAATATTTATCAAAAACAAATAAAAAAAATTCAAAATATATATTAAAAACTTTAAAAAAAACTCACCATCATTTCTCATTTCATCATCAATTATGTTCTCTTGAACAAACTTCTTTCCTTTACCACCATTATCCACAAAAACATAACCTGATTCAAAATATAAAAGTAAATAAAAATAAAATACAAATAAAAAAAAATAAAAAATAAATAAAACTTACCATTATCTGTCACTTGATTCTCCTTTGTGTTATCTTCAGCAACTTTTTTTTCCTTTGTTAGCAAAATCCAAAACAGAAGGAACTTCATTCTCAATTGATTTCTCGTGAACAATATTGATTCCTTTTTTTAGAAAGATCCAAAAAAATGTAATAAATTACAAAGGAAAATAAACATAATAATTAGTTGAAAAATCAAATTACCTTCAATTTGTTGAGCTTCAAATTTTTCTTTGAACTTTTATTCATTTTTTTCAAATGGATTTTTTTCTCATTTTTTCTTATCTGTTTTCCTTTTCATAACAACAAATTTGTTTTCTTTATTCTCTTTCATTTTGTTCTTTTCCATTCTTCTTCTCAAAACATTAGCAAGACTAATATGTTCTTCATCTACAAATATAGAAAAACAATTTTTTATTAAATTAAAATATTAAAAAAACAATTATAAAAATAAAAATATTTCATAAAAATGGAAAAAAAAAAATATAAACCTGTTTCTGTTTCAGAATCTTTAACTATTGCATCATCAACAAAATCTTCATATGTTTGAATGACTTCAACTTTTTCATAACCTCCATCACTAAATGCTTCTTTCAATTTATCTTTAACTTTAATTTGAGACCAATAAGATGATGCAGGATATACCCTTTCAAATGACTCTGAAGATGACTTTGTGCAATGAAGATACAATAACTACATAGCATGAAAACAAAATATAATTAATAATTAAATTGAGAAAAAATAATTCAAAAAAATATAAAATTTAAACTTACCACAAAAAATGCAACATGACCAGTGTATTGAGGATTCTTGACATGAATTGAATCTTATTCAAATTTCAACAACTTTTTGCTCTGATTTAAACAATCAGTTACAAAGCCACATCAATCAAGATCTTTAATGGACACCTCTTCATCAAAATTTTCTAAAAAGTTTTGGTTGCATGTACCCATAGATGGACCATCAACCATGATGGTCACATATGCAACCAAAAAATCCAATAAAAACATGAAACCTGAATCAATGCTTTTTTCTAAAAGCTCTCTGAGATTAGGAAGCCTAATCCTAGAAATAGAAACTAATTACTCCAGTTTTTAATAACAGCACTCCCCCTGCGACTTTTCTTAGGAATTTTCATAGAAATACCACCCACTGGAGTTTCATATATGTCATGCACACCTCTCCTAGTACTATGAATATTCTTATTGTTGATACAAAGAACATTTCTCTTTACATCATCTCTCAAGAACTCACAAACAGATTTCCTTAGAAAAAATTTTAACCATAAAGTCTTCAACAAATCCAAACCCTATTTCCTTAACATCATCTTTCTGATTATCATTAAGGCTTCTGTATATACTAGGATACTAAACCTAGAGGATACCTATATGCAATTTCAACCTTCTTAACATTTACTTGACAGACAACAGGAACAGAAACAAAATCATCATCTTCATTTGGACTTTTAATGACTTTAGAAACCTTCTTAACTTTAACAATTTTGATTGATGAAGTTCCTTTGGAAGGAGATGAAATATCTACCCAAGACTTGGACCTTAATGAAGCCTTTTTATTAGAAGAAAGATCAATAACATTGTCTTTTGCATCTTTCTGAAGAGCTAGTCTCTACCTTTTCTTTGATTCAACTACATATAATAAAACAAATAAGAAAATGATGTTAAAAAGGAACTACAAATATGAAAACAAACATTAAGAAAAAAAATTGTTGTAAAAGATTCTTATCATTACAATAATTATAAAAGATAATTTCTAACATGAATAATAACTTAGATTACCTTGGATAACAAAATAAACATCTACAATCATATTTATTACTGCTAAAACAAACAAATATGAATTCATTAAATGTATATAGATAACAAGTACCTTTTTTTTAATAATGCTAGAAACAAAGAATCAATATATGAAAAGAAAGAAAATAATAAAAGCACATTTTTTACATACAAACTATAAACAATAATCAATATGTGAAAACCATGTCATACAAATACAGAAAGTAGACAACATAAACCAAATACTAACATAACAAACTAAAAATTAATATTAAAAACTAATAGATAAACATGCAAATTTGATAAAATTATGTTTACATAAAAAACCGATATCAAAAAGTGACAATATCAAGTAAACTAACAATTTCAGAAACAATAAACAATAAATTGAACTTCAAATACATCCATTAACAAAAAAATGAAACAAAGCAAACAAAGATATCAAAAAGTGACAATATCCGATAATCTAACAATTACAGCAACTACAATCAATAAATGGAACTTAAACACTTTGATTAACAGAAAATCGAATAAAGAAACACAGACAAAGACAAATACAGAAAATATAGCAAAAAGAAAAAAAATAGGGTTTCGTAATAATTAATAAAATGAAGAAACCGAATAAATGACAAATAATCGAAGAATCTGAATAACATAAAAAAATCAAAAACGAACTTAATAACATAAAAACTAATAAAAAAAACTGTACCTGCTTCCATAAGGTCAACACGAGAACTGCAAAAATTAAGCACAATGATTGAAAGAGTATTACGACTTCGAATACCAGGATTATACGATCTATGCTTGAGAAATTCATATACTGAATCAACGAAGAAGAATGAAGAAATGGGGGTGAACGAAATAAGACGGTAACGAGGGTTTATTTTTTGCAAATGACGACTGAGCCCTCAAAACAATTACCCCTCAACGGAAAATGACAAAAAGTTCGATATATTTTCAAAAATGTCACCGCCATTTTAAAAAAAATACAATTAAATAAAAAAAATCATAGTCATTCAATTTTTTAGATGGAGGGCCACAATTAGTCCTCGCAGTCCTCACCAAAAAGGAATCCTCACCTGATCCGATCCGATCTCTCTCTCTCTCTCTCTCTCTCTATATATATATATATATATATATATATATATATATATATATATATATATGAGAAAAGTTGCTTTTTGGGAAGCCGTGATTGGGATATTTCAGACCATTTTGAAGAAAGATGAAAAGTATCACAATCACGAGATGTTGAGTAGAAAATTGACTCAAATAAGCAAGAAGTGCACCAAGTTCAATTCCGTCTGCAACAAACTTTCCTCGCACAAGCAAAGTGGTACGACTGATTTTGACGTCTATAGAATCGCGAGGGACCAATATCATGTCAAGACCGGTCATATTTTTTGTCACGAAAAGATTAGGGATATTGTCAAGGAAAACCCAAAGTGGAATAAAACGGACATATTTACGGAACAAAAATCAAAGAGGTCTCGCGGCTCAGGTTCGATCGACGTTTAGGATGCACGCACGAACATCGACCTCAATACGGGCACGAATAAGATATTGGATGACTTGAACGATCTTGAAGAGATCTTCCCGCCTCGACGATCGATAGGTCGCGACAAAGCGATGCATGCTCAACGACACACGGAGGAAGGCAGAAGTAGATGTCGAGAGCAAGCCGAAATGAAACAAAAATTTGACGATCACAACGAAATCGTGAGTAAAAGATATGAGTTGCAACGGGAGAATTTGAAGTTCCTTCATCGTGAAGCTGAGAAATATCACATTGCGAGGATTTGACAAATCTTCAAAATAACGAGGAGAATATGTCACCGAGATGGTTGTAGGTACTCCGAAAAATAAAGGCGGAGATCAAGTAGATATATTTAGATGAAGATTAGTGTTTTTTTTCGTTATAATGTATTTTTTTCTGGTCAATGTTTTTTTTTTCATTATAATGTCGTTTTTATTTTTTTTCGTTGTAATGTCGTTTTTAATTAATTATTTATTTTAATTATGTTTTATTTAATTTATATGTTTTTTAAAAATTATTATGACATAAATAAAACAATAAAACAAAATAGAAAAATAGAAACTAAAAACATCAAAAAAAAAAAATTAAAAAAAATAAATAATGATAGGTATTATCATATATTATTTGGTATTGCCAATTTCCACCTTGGGTGTTATAACATCAAAAGTATGACTAGGATGATGAGGTGGACACTTTAGGTGTGATAACATGTTACCCACACCTAATAGCCTAAATGATAGCTTCCATTTGAAGCAAAGATTTCCTCAGCAAAGATTTCCTCCCCAAGCCTTCGTGCCCAATTAGAATACTTTCCATTGACTTGTAAATGATAGCTTCCATTTGAAGCAAAACTTTCCTGCCCGATCAGAATAGTTTCCATTGACTTTGTGGGCAAAATTCATTTGTAATGTATTTTTTTTTTCTTTTGTTTAGAAATTTTCGTTTCTCGATTTTTGTACCATCACACAATCTCATGAATATTTTATGAAAGTGTCTGCGCATTGTATTGGTTGTGGTGATTTCAAAAATGCAGACATAATTGAATTCCAATTCTAATATACTGATCTCTATAAAATAGCGTTTAAAGTTTTGTATTTAATTAAACTGAAAACGTCTGATTTTTGATTTTTATAAATATTTTTACAAAAATATTTGAAATATGAAATTAAATATTAGGCTATAGCCTAAGTCTAATAATGCTTTCAGAATTTCCATTTGAGGTGTGCAATTCCCTCAACGGATAGAAACGATTTTAGCGATTTTAAGAAAAATCAGTATTATATTGGTTTTTGTTACTTAAAACGATCGTAACTTTTGCATACGAACTCCGTTTTAGACGTTCTTTATATATTCAGAAACAGGGAAACACATGCTACGAGACTAGAGTGTTTGTTTTTCTCACAATGGCTTAATACAAAATTCCAGTTTTTCAGACGCATTCCGAACGTTGCAGCTTGAGTTATTTGATTTGTTTGCCAGATTACATATTTGGAAGTAAGATAGTATCCGGTATCTTATAATAGTTGAAATGAACTCAGTTATTTCATATAAGATGCACTAAAACTCTATGAGTCAAATTACTAAGAGGTTTACTATGAACTTGACCGTTAACAATGTTTGACCTAAATTTTGGGATGTCACACATAATTACTAGGAAGTATAAACTGTATATAGAAATCCCTACATACAACAAATTTAAACAAATAGTACATATATGATATCCTAATCACTAAGATAATGGATCTCGAAATCATAGTGCATAAGAGATATTCACGCTATCGATTAATGCGATGGCCAACAATTGATATGTTATCCTTGTGGAGCCATTGTGAAGATAAGATTGACTCATAAGATTATAAGGCTTTGATCTTGCAATATCCTCTTTTGATATGGTACCAAATTAGCTTTCTTAGGAATATCACCTAAGATTTTATGTGGCAACGAAGATTCTTGGATGTGATTTTCATGTTAACATTTAAGAACCCTTGGCTATTTTTCATCAAATAAATAAATAAATAATAAGGAATGATGTCTTATTTAACAACATTGTTAAATAGCCTTACTTTTGGTTGTCTAATGGTTTTGATTTATTTTAACAACAGACAAAATGTTGAAGCATGTGAGATTCAAATGTTGACCAACTTTATTTTGAAATGTTTTATATCAACAGAAAGTGAATTGCATAATATTGCTACAAAATCTAACTTTTCCTATTCCTATAATGCCAAACTATTTCTTTCTATTATTATTTTTCATAAATATATATTATTTATTGAGTAAATTACTATAGTCGCAAAATTGCATGTTTAGGTTTAGATGCAAAAGAAGAGTTTGAGAGAGCAAAGAAGGAAGCAGAAGATAGAAGAGGAAGCACCAGTCGACGCCTCATTACTATCGTCCCATATCTTTCTCTGCATCTGTAAAATGAACAGATGGGTTGGTGAGGAGGCTGTTTTACACGATGATAAAAGATGAGTTGTAGAGAAAGTAGGTGGGTTCTAGGCGAGAGGGAAGTTGTAGTATAGATCTTTCGGTAACCGGTAGATAGATGGTGGGCGCCAGAGGTGAATAACGGAGGACGAGGCAGTCATTGGGCTGTTGTAATTCAACGGCAAGGGTAGTGACGATGGATTTACCACCTTGAGCTGAATTAAAAGCAATGTCACCTCCATCTCCTCATCCATGAACGAAATAACTGATAATTTGTTGATGTGGGATAAGTGGTTTACAACTTTAGGGTTCTTTAAGTGAGACACATGAAGATACATATATCTCATTAGGCTTAAGAAGAACAGATGGTGATGGCCATGGTGGTGAAATGGGAAGGCGCTCAATGTCGTTGTTGGTGTGATGGTTGAGAGAAAGTATGGAGGATGAGTGTGGGTAATGTAGGTTTGGGTAAAAGATAATGTATGGGTGATAAATGATGGGACCACATCTTTTATTAAATATTTTTTTTTTAAAAAAAAGGGTAATTTAGTATTTTTTACATGGGTTACACACGAAAATCAGGAAAAAAAAGAAAATAAAAAGAGACGGGGGAGGGGGGGGGGGGGGGGGGGGGGGGCGTAGTGTGGTCAAATCCAAAAGAAAAGTTAATGACCAAATACGTAATTTTAACGAAAGCAGCGCGACCATTTTAGTAATTTATTCTTACTTTTATTTTATAATCCAAACTAACAGTTACAAACTGAAAATTTTCAAGCGATGGAATGAAGATGATAGTTAGGGTGCATAACTCCTTTATAAAGTTTAAATCATGTTAAGTGAAACAACCGTAAAATAAAGTTGCTATTCCAAAGTTGGTCATATAACTTAAGAATAAGAATAAAATTTTAGATTTTGTATTTCTAAAAAAGAGCGTGGTATTTGTCATAGACTTATAGTAGAAAATGAATATGTGTCGAGTTACCATTGATCACATGAATTCATGAACAAGTACCCTTGTTTTATCAGAAACAGATTCTATCTGCTGCCTCACACATGTAGAGATGCACATGTAGCATGTTATTATCACACATGCATTTAATACAGATCCAGACATGCACATGTACACCTACATGGGCTTGGGCACCCGTTCAAGCATTGTATTCCTATTCATTTTATGAGAAAAATGCCCAAACATAGTTTCCATGAAATACATAAAACACGTAAAAATCGGTTTTAAATTTAATTAATGATTCTATTTATTTATTTATTTTTTTCAAATATATTGTTCATACACTGATACAAGAATACATTATTTGAACATTTAGAAGTGTTACAGTCGGATTCTATACCGTTTTGTGATCGTTTTTAATAAAATAACAAACTTGAATGGTGAATGTGGACAAAAAATAGTAAAAAAAAAGAGCAATAAAACAAAATATGAATCATCATGACTGTTATTAATAAGTTACGTTTCATATTATATTTTTAGATTTATGATGATAATTTACTTTATAGTATAATAGAAATATAAGCATAGAATTGTGTAACATCCCGTTTTGAGAATTTCTAGCGGCAAACTGCTTTAAAAAGAGTTGATTGTAGGATGATCATGGATAAATATGTGAAATAATACAATAAAGAGTTGTGTTGTTTCGAGAAGGTTTGTTGATTTAATATCAGTAACTATTATAGGATAGCCAATGTTTGAGAGTATGAAAGGAGAAGTTAATGGAGTGCAAATGATTAATTTTTGGATATGAAATTTATCAATGACAATTTAAAACGCATGCACTAAAGAATTGACTAAAACAAAATCTTTATGAAGAAGTTATGATTTTTTGAAGTTTATGCTAAAAATATACTGCTAAATAGGCATATTTATGCAGAACACGGCCGTGTTTGGGAAACATAAGTCGTGGTTCACCGTCGAAGTCTCAAAAATGTGTAGAAATGGGTTTAAATGAAGTAGGTTATTTTGGGCAAATTTTGCCCAAAACATGACCATCTTTTTGGGGAACACAAGTCATATATTGGGGAATACGGGTTGTGTTTTGTGGAACACAGGTCGTGTTTCGATTTCAAACCTTCCATAGTGTGTAAAATGGTGGTATACCGAATCCTTGTTTCCTAGAAACACTTCAAATACCTTCTAGGGGCTTTCTAGCAGATGAGAAACAGGTTTAGAGGGTTCATAACACCAAATTGAAGCAAAGTGATGAAAATCAAGAGAAGATTACAAGAATTACTTCACTTTTCTTTCAATCAACGTAAACCTCCTTATCTCTTTTATGTAATCGCTGAAAAAGGTTGGATTACGAGAGGTTTTGTAAACCCTAAGTTGTAATTTTTCTTAGGTGAAGAGTACTTCGATTAATAAGAACAATTATAGAGTTAATTGTGTAGCTGTTAGTAAAATCCATTGCATACATAGTATAAACTCTTGTGGAGATATGTTAAGGGTCTCAAGGAAGTAAACCCTAAATAAGTAATTATTTAGCACTATAATCTTCTACCCATTTGATTCATAGTTTAAAATTTTTTAATATGAATATGTAACATCCAATTTCGGGATGTTTCTTATTTTGGGATTTTGGGTCGTAATATCATCAAGTAAAGATCTTAGGCTTCATAGGATAAAGGTGTGGGGCTCATCAATACCTTTGCGTGCATATAAAGATCGCTGAAGACGAAGCTGAAACGAAGAAGTTATGGTTGTTTGAAGCTGAAGTGGATTTTATGGAGAAACGAGTTCACCACGGCGTGGTGAGGAGTTCTCCACCGTGTGGAGCGTTGTGCAGCCCAAGCCCATTAAATTAGCGTTTGGCTCGTATTTCAGGGCTTCAACCCCTAGTTTTAGGTCATTTTCCAGCCTCCATTATACCAAGAAACCCTCTTTTTAGCAAACCCTAGCCTCCCTTAATAGATTAAGCTCTTCCTCTCTCCTTGGACCTCTTTTGGGTGCTTTTAGTGGTGATTTGATGAAGCTTGAAGATCTAGAAAATTTTGTTATCATTTTGATAGGAGAAGGCTAGGTCGGGTTATCGAGCACAAGAGGTTATCCGACATCATACGAGGTGAGTCTTCTCACTATACTTTACCTAGAGTGGTAATTATGTGTGACCGGAAGGTCTTATGTGCTATGATGAGTATGTGATGTATCATGTTATATGATATGTATGTGCTATGTTATGTTATGAGTATTATGATATGGACCGGAAGGTCAACAGTGTATGGGCCGGAAGGTCAAGATGATGTAGACCAGAAGGTCAGAGAAGTGGGATCGGAAGGTCTACCAGGATTATGGGACGGAAGTCCCCTGAGACACATTGACCGGAAGGTCTTGTAGAGTTATAGCCTTGAGTGGCGTATGTACGTATGTGGTATTTTAGGGAACTCACTAAGCATTTATGCTTACCGTGTTGTGTGATATGTGTTTCAGGTACCGGCGAGGATCACGGGAAGGCGCCGACATGATCCGTACACACTAATAGAGATTTTTGTATTTGATATTCTGGGACATGTTTTCTGAGATAACATTTGATACAATGAGTTTTGAAATTATTTTATGAAATTTATTATGTTTGGAAATGAAAATTTGTTTTGAGAATTTACGTTGTTACAGTCTGACATCTAATTGTCACGGTCTCCCCTCGGGGTCTTCCATGAAAGTATCACATAAATAACTAGCATACCTCATAACACATGATGGGCCGACATTAGTTCATTCAACCCAATGATATAGTGAGAATACTCACCTCGCACTACTGAAGCTTATAGAAAACTCGTAGCTGCACGCTGAGTGATCCCTAGACTATTAATAACAGAACGAAAGTCAATTAACAATTGAGTTCCAATAAATAACCACAACTCCATACCTGGGTTAAAAGGACCATTTTAGCCCTAACCTAGCCTTGTCCAAATTTATGACCCAAGAACAAATTGAAATGCCCAAAGGCCCACAAATCAACCATTGGCCCAATCTTCTTTCATAACTGTTTAGTTAAAGTAAGAATTGCTTTTGGTCGAACCATTTAGTGGGCTGGGCGTGTTTCCTTTCAAGATTCATAGATTAGAATCCTATTTTTATTACATATCTTTAGATATCTTTTGATTTTTTTTTTAGTTATAGTTAAACAACGAAAGCACTTTTTCACTCTTTCATATACTAGGGGATTTCACTTGGAAAAGAAAATGTTCCATACTAATGGATTCGGGTCCATAACCATGGGTTCCAATGCATACATGGCCTTACCTTAAGACCCAACTATTCTTTCTAGTCCAAACACTTTGTATCCCGGTAGCCCATTAATACCTCAACCCCAAAATACAGTAAACTACTGAATCCATAAAGGCCCATTAATGGCCCAATTTTCCAAATTGGGCCCAACCCCATACGGACCTTGTCTTAAGCCTACAATTCCCTTAATTATAATTCAGATTACCTCAAGTACCCCTTGGGACAAACTTGTCCAAAGATATAAGTCAAAAGTCCAAGTTAACGGCCGAAGTTGATCCAACTCGCCTAGTTGTCCTTCAACTCGCCGTGTTTCTTCACTAACTACAAAGATCAGGAAAAACCTTATGAACTCGCCGAGTTCACCAGTGAACTCACCGATTTATCCATAAATCCAACAGCTTAATGCGTTAAGCTTTTTCCATCGAATCTAAGAATTTCAACTCTCAGATCTTCTTCAAAATGATGTCTAGAAGGGTAAAGTTTCCAACTAACCGATCTTCTTCAACATGATAATCTTTAGAACACTAAACTTCCTCACCAACCCTAGCATGAGCCCAAAACCAAGATAAAACCCTAAAACAAAGAGATCTAAACAATAACAAAGCAAGGCTTAAACTTGATACCTCAAAAGATTGCAATGAGTGGGGAGATTTTGGATCTAAATCTTCCCTCCAAGATACGCATCTTCAACCTCAAAGCTTTACCAAAAGAGCTCAAAAGATGAACACTCAAGACCATCCACAAGCTCACACACACACTCCTAAAGGAAGATGATACATGCTTTTAGGGTTTCTGGACAGAGGAGGCTGGTAAGGAGGCCAACCAAAGAACTTAAGTCCTTTAAATAGGGTACAACACCCTAAGAATTAGGTTTTCTGTCACACCCCAAAATCGAGAACGGTGGAAATGTTCTGGGGCGGAGGACGTCATGTAAAGTATCACAACACAGTAATAGTAAACAAGCAAACAACATCATCCATTGCATTAAATATATAATTTTAATACAAGTGTGTTATGTATAGTATAGACACCAAAAATAATGTAAGTGAAAATAAAGAGATGAGTCCTGTATGCGCTCCATCTTCTCAAAAGCTGGTCACTGTACCTGTCTACTGACGACCTGAGAATACAAGTTATTTTGAAAGAGTTTATCAGCATTAAGCTGGTGAGTTCATAAGTATTTTAGTGTCGGTGTTTGTTATCAAAACGTTTGAACATGTCTCAAGTGTAAGTTTGTAAAATGTAAGTAAATATTTGTAAGTGTTTGAAAAAGTTTGAATCTCTCAGAAAAACCTATATTTTCTATCAAAAGTAGCCTTCTCCCAAGGCGTCACCGTTTTGTATGTTTGTTTATCGTAAAAGTGGTAAATTTTCCAAATGTAACTATCATTATCAAAATATAGTTTATAAATTATTATTTCAGTGAAATAGTCACTAAATCTATATAAAGGATAAATTACTGAAGTACCTGTAGTATTGTATTATAATAACTACTGTTGTACTATCTACCTTAAACCGGATTTATATTAAGGTATCATGTGATAAATTGTACCATACTATCGACTGAGTAACAATGACAAATGTAGGTCGTAAAAAGGTATGCCGTTTGGCACCCGCAGACTTGCAGGTCCGGCTATAGCTAGCAGCAAGGTGTAGGATAGTCAATCCAGTATAGATCTATACGCAAACTCACGCTCTCTCTCCAAGAGACTCTGGTTACAACTCGGGCCATGACATTTAAGGCATGCTTCGATACAGTGGATCACATTTATGTAAGTGTATGTATGTATATGTAATGTATTGTTCCTGTTCTAGTATCGTTGTATATGTTCTCTTCCTAGTATAGTTGTATATGTTCTCTTTCTAGTATAGTTGTATATGTACTCATGGTAATGTAATGTATATGTTCTCATAGTAATGTAATGTATATGTTCTCATAGTAATGTAATGTATATGTTCTCGTAGCAATAAGTACTGAATCATGAATGAACTGACTCATTGATCTAGCAATAGTATAAATGAAATCTTGTGTTACCCCGATGGTAACTTACTAATGATGTAACTGATACGCATGAATAAGGAAGTACTTTTATGTCTATATATGCACATATGACATATAATTAATATTGAAAAGACCCTCAGATGGCTACCCGACATCCCACCAGACTACATCCAAATCGAGGAAAAGGAAATAGGGCGGATGGCCTTCCTAAGCCTTTTAAACATTTCTTATATATCTATGCATATATGGACATGCAATTTATAAGAAGTATATAATAAAGTTTAAATAATAGTATTTGATAAGTAAAAGAGTTTGTAAAACATTTTGAAGTAAAACAGTTTGATAAACATTTTGAAATAGTGATGAAATCATTGGTTTGGTAGTTATTAATCACATGTGATTGATGTAATAACTATAAGTATTCAACTTGTATTCCCCCCATAAAAGTATTTAAAACATTTAAAAGTATTTCAAAGGTTAATTAAACGGGTATAAACTCACCTGTAGTGAGTGGTTCTGTTGACAATGTTGGATTTGGTGCTAGGTGTCAAGTGGTGACTTGAGTACACGCGCGAATCCTATTTAGCATATATTGGCACATATATGAGTTTAATTAGTGTTATGAACAACTAATTGATGATTTTGGGACCACCTTAGGGACTAGTAAACACTTATAATGAAGTGTTATAATCATATATGATTGTATGAGGGTTTATAAGGCTATACAAGAGGGTGTATGGCCAAAATACACACTATATGTGTGTGTGCGGCCAGGTGTGCGGCCTAGTGTGCTGCCAGGACATGTATGCGGACCTGTGTGCGGCCATGTGTGCTGTCAGGTGGTGTGTGCTGCCATGTGTGCGGCTAGATGAAGATCTTGGTGTTCTTGGTGTTCTTGGTGCCTTTTATGAAGATCTTCAAGGAGAATGGATGATACTTGAGAGGATTTTCGTGTTCTATGCTTGAAGAAGTGAAGGAAGGGTTCAAGATGTTGGGTTTTGAGCATTCTAACACTCCTAAGTGTACATGCAACCCTAAATACCTTGGATTTATGTTTTCTCTATTATACATGCAAATAAGAACATCCAAGGTATTATCCTAATCTAGCATACAAAAACTATGAATGTAACAAGATAGAATACATACCTCTTGATGTAGCTTGATGTCTTCAAGCTTTAAGAGCTTAGCCCCAATAGTGTGGAAGCCTCAAGTGGAATCACAAATCACCAAGACACCTTGGAATACTTTAGAGAATACGATTACTTGGTTCTCTCTAGTGAAATTGGCTAGCCCTTCTTTAGTGTATCCACACTAGTGCCAATTTCACCAACCAAAGACATCTTTATATAGTATGGAGGATTAGGGTTAAACCCTAATACCCATGATCTTTCATTTCCTAGGATCCATGGGTTAAACACTCCATGGACTATCCATGAAAGCTTAGCCCAACCTAAATGAACTTGGCCCATTCCATATATATAAGAGTCCATATTTAATTAGTTCCTTTTGATCACTTAATTAATTATAAATTAATTCTTGATCAATACTAATTAAATAATATGATTCCATATTAATATATTAGAACTTATAATATATTAATATTAATCATAAACATACTATTCTCAAAAGATTATCCATATAAATTGTGTCGGTGAAGTGCAACCCAAATGGACCATGCCGGGTCGGGTCAAGTACATACCAAATATAGTTATGGACTTAGACATTAATCCAACAGTCTCCCACTTGGATAAGTCTAAAACTATTATTGCGTATGACTTCAAACCTAACTGGCAATCGTAGCTCTTAAAGCCGCTGTCAAACTCTGACCTTGTAGATGAACTCTGACCTTTGTCAATGACTTGTCCATTAGATAAGGGATCATATATTCCTCCATTCTAGATATCATATGGACTGAGACATGGATTATAATCATTCTCTTTGTCCATTTGTTGTTTCCCGATTTTCGATTTATGACGACTGACTAATTGAACAAATCAAATCAGTCCTGGCCCGGCCGAGCACTTCCATTTGTCATCATCAAATCATCGAGGGGCCCACATATATCGCTTTTATCCTGAAGGTAAAAGGAACGGATAAACTTCGACTCATATGGCTTGTTCTACTACTTGTTGAATCATACACAAAGGCACGTTTTATAACACCGAGTTACCGTATGCGTTTTCATGCAATCAATGTACTATCAACTCATAGTAACAACTCATATCTCTAGGTTTGAAGAATATAAGATATTATCGTCTCATGATCACTCGTGATAAAATCCATGAAGTGATTCCAATGAGCGCGGGTTGAATCCAATACTCAGAACTTATGAGCACTCATGAGTGTTGTAGCCCTTTGTCAAACACCTTAGACCTCTACAAGCCAACCCATGACAGTCTTAATTCATATCTACTTCCAACATATGACCGACTGTGGATGGTTTGAATAACTTAGTCATTCCGGAAGAGTAACCCAGTTTATTCGGGAAGTCAAAACATGCAAAATGAAACACAATAATAATTGAATCCAATATGGTATCAACCCTTTGAACATAAATAAAACACCTTTTATTTATCACCATATGATTACACATTATTCATTGTATACTGTTTCAGCTATCAACTTTATTCTTGAATTTAAAACAATAGTTGTCCCATGCTCCAAGCATGTACACTATGTTTTCTTAAACACTAGTCATGCCACACACCAAGTATGCATACTATGTTTGTCTATGATCTTTACTTTGTGAACTAGATCAATTGAACATAGCTTCAATGATTCTCTTTTCACACTCCCAAATCCTTACTGCAAATGCAAGAATTCCAAATTCATGTCATTTACTGAAATCTGTTAGATTCTAAACTTATATGCATTGATCCTCTTGTAACGATTATGCACAAACTCACAAAGACTTGGCAACAATCATTACAGAGTATTCCAAAGGAGATCAACTCCTTGGAAATATCCTTCTTGCATTAAGTTTCCTTAATGTTACACAGATTGAAAATTCTAACTTTGAAACATTTCCAGATTCCATTTTGACTATCACTTCTGAACAAGAGTTGCCTCCTTACAGATTATGTCAATATGGTCCTTCCAGAATTATCACTATACTTCCAATTGTCCTTGAGTAACCAATCTTTGGTAAACCTTAGATTGTCCTTGACAATTGTTTAATCCTTTTAGTCATATCCAGTTCTAAACCTTTTCCCTTCTTAATGCCCCAGGCATTCGGAAAATTTTAGAACGGATGAATATAGCACATGTAATCGATCCTATATCCGAAGCATATGGGACACGATTCATGATGTCTCACATAAAGACTAAACCAGTCTTTTGCTATAACATTTCCATTTCTATTTGCCAAGTTCTCATAATTCAGATTATGAAAAGGGATGCCGTAATCATAATCGAATTTTAGAACGCAAATAATGGACCCGTATACAGAATTTCCTTATGTTGAGCCATTCCAACATGAAATTCATATATATCCTTGACTAAATGATTAAAACCTCATGATCTAAGCTTATAGATTTGAGATGAAGTATAATTTCCTCTCCCTTAATTATAGCAAAACAACTCTTTCCCAATTGAAACTTTTGTTTTTCT
Source organism: Lactuca sativa (assembly GCF_002870075.4). NCBI lineage: Eukaryota > Viridiplantae > Streptophyta > Magnoliopsida > Asterales > Asteraceae > Lactuca > Lactuca sativa. The sequence goes on from NC_056623.2 coordinate 183,199,466, forward strand.
ATAATTAACATTGCTAACTTGCAATACTTATCATAATTATCATGCTCCCACTAACATGATGATTATTGGCATAACACTTATGCTCCCACTAGCTTTGACATGTACCCAGAAATTAGCTGTACTTCTAGAAATCAATACTTCATTGACTTTCTTACCAAAGTTCAGATTTCTGATACTAGATTGTTTTGATAAGACTTTATCAAAATCATACACCTTCCCTTAGATAGCACACTTGTGAGTCTAAACAATTATGAAGAGGTATGCCGTAATCATAATGGTTAGACCTTTTTCCCACTTCTCACAAGTCCAGGTTAGTGTGCCGGTAAACCACACACGCTCCACTAACGACTTTGAGAATGCAAATATCACAATTGCTATCTTGCTAAAATCTACTTAGTGAAAGTGTTTCCTCACCATCATTTTCCTGAATCGGAGAGAAACCTTATGACACTTAGATTTAATGGTGTATGTGTTCTTATCCATGTGAATTGTCAAAATCATAGTCACAAGACAAGGATAATGACAAATCCAAACTCATATGGACTGAACTCAATCTTAATTTCTTGCCACCTGGCAGTTCAAGGGCCTGCCATTGCTTCCCATAAGAACGCGCCAAGTTTTTCCATAAGAACGCGCATCCCAAAAGCCTCCAACACATTGAGTTTCCGACCATCAACTTATCGTGTTGGTCCCTTGGAAAGGGGATTTATTTCCACAATTAGTCTTCTAGATTTTGGGTGTTACATACATTATGACCATGCTATCCCATTTCACCTTGACTAGGAATGTGTTTCTAATATGAAAGACTTAGGAAGGACAATATACATTGTTTGAATGTAAAATCTATAGAGACAAGTAAATTGAATGTTAAAAGTTTGATACCTTTATAGATGTATTCGCAATATCTTGAAAGAGTTTAATATAAAAGATTCATTTGGTGGAACCTTAACATTGTCACAAGGCATAAAGTTAGAGTCAGCCTTAAAAGGAGCGAGCTCATAAGTTTCAAATAGCCGAAATGATTTATATTTGATTTTCTTGGCTAATGAATTCATCATTTAAATCATATTATGCATAAGACCTGGTATATGATCATGCTATGAGCACATCATAATATATGAATTAAATATGTGGTTAAGTCATTGGATGACTATAAGGACATTCTAACAGTACTTTAGAAGAAATAAAAGAATGTATATGTATAACGTCCCAAAAATATCAATAAAAATTCTCATTTTAAACAGAGTCACACAAACATTGGTTCCAAATCTAATCAATATCAATTGTATTTTCAAACATCATAGTATATCAAAAGTAATTGATGCAGAAAAAACTATCAGGGGATGTAGTTGATGGGTTTTGGCCATAAGAACATCCTATGTGCTCATACAAACCCTAATGCTTGGATCTAGGTTTCTCTATTGTACATGCAATTTATCCAAGACTATAAACCCTAGATCTAGCATATGATAATCAATATAACATATAATTAGGGTTTAGATCATACCTTGATTGTTATGTAGCAATAACAATCTCAAATCCTTCTTGTATTGACTTTAGAAAGCTTAGAGTCACAAATGTCACTCCTCTAATGGTTCACAAACACCAAGAGCAAGAGGATGAATAAGAGAAGAGAAGGAGGCTGCCCAAAACGTGTGGAAACCCTAGAAGGAAGCTTGTTCATGTTTTTGGGGCATAAGGGCTCTATACATAGTGAGGCTATTAGGGTTATCTAATAAGGAAACCCTAATTTGGATGCTTAAGCCCTAAGCAACCCATGGACTCCTTTCCTTAAAGGCCTTGGATGATTTCTAATGGGTTTCCCCATAGAATTCGTCCACTCCTTAATATAAGGCAATCCATAGCCCAAATTGCAATTATCTTATAATTACAATTCCAGTCCCTTAAGTTTAATTAATCTCTTTTAGTCACAAAACTAATTACCAATTAATTCTTGACTAATATTAATTAAACAATATGATTTCTCCTTTAATATATTATTCTCATAATATATTAATAAATCATATTTAATCCTTTCTGTCCATAATTCATCCTATCAAGTTGCTTTGGTGAAGGCAACCCAAAAGGACCATGCACCATCAGGTCAAGTACATACCAAATTAGTTATGGACTTAGATACTAATCCAACAGTATCCCACTTGGATAAGTCTAATAACTATTCTGTGTATGACTTCAGATCCTGATCTGCAATCGTAGCTTTCCAAAGCCGCTGTCAACTCTGGTCCTATCAGATACGCGTGTCCTTTAGACAAGGGATCATATATTCCTCCATTCTAGATATCGTATGAGACACGATTTCTAATCATTCTCTCTGTACTATCTCTCGACTTCCGATTTATGACGACTGACTAATTGAACAAATAAAATTAGCCCTAGCCTGGCCGAGCAGTTACGTTTGTCATCACTAAATCATCGAGGGGCCCAAAGATATCGCTTTTATCCTACTTTGGATAAAAGGAATGGATAAAATTTGATTCAATGCTTGCTTGCACTCACTCACCGAATCACACACAACAATATGTTTTATGACACCAAGTTACTGGTGCGTTTACATATTATCAATGTGTAACTGATTAGCAAGATACAACTCACACATCTCGGTTTCAAGAATATAAGATGTTATCGTCTCACCAATCACTTGTGATACAATTCATGGAGTGATCCAAGTGAGCGTGGGTTTAATCCAATGCTCAAATCATATTCATAAGCACTCATGAACGTTGCAGCAAACATTTGCTTATGTCTAATACTCTTTAGACAATCCACACACCAATTCACGACAATCTTCATTCATACCTACTTCCAACATGTGAACGACTGTGGCCCGTTCGAATAATTTGACTGTTCAAAACCATTTAAATTATTCAGGAAGTCAAAACATGCAAAGTGAAACACAAGAATAATACTAATCCCATATGGCCTCAAACCTTTGAGCATAATAAAAATACCTTTTTTTATCACCATATCGATTACTCATTATTTGTTGTTTCGGGTAATCAACTTCTTACTTGAATTATTACTACACTTGTCCCATGCTCCTAGCATGCACACAATGTTTACCTATGGTTCTTACTTTGTGAAATAGATCAAATGAACACATTTCCAATCATACTCATTTCACAACTCCAATTCCTTTTTCATAAGTGAAAGAAGATCAAATTCTTGCCACTTATAGAATATGCTAGATTCTAACATTTTATACAATGATCCTTTCGTAATGTCATAGCACAAAAAATCACAAAGACTATTGCCAACGATATTACAAAGTCCTCTATCGGAGATTGTTACAATTCCTTAGATATGATGTCTCTCACTCAAAGTACATTCCTTTGAACATCCTTTTGCATAAAAGTTTCTAATCTAGACATAGATTTTCAATATTCAATTCCCAATATGGACACGTGTCCATATTTTCCATATGACAACTCATTCTTAATAGAATCTTATCTATTCATAATAATGTTGATATGGTCCATTCAATACTATACTTCCAACTACTCACAAGCGACCAATCCTCGGCGAACTTTGGATTGTCCTTTGATAGTTGTTTAATTATCTTAGTGAAAACCGATTCTTGTCCTTTTCCCTCTAAATGCGCTAGACATTTGAAAATTTTAGAATGGTCAAGTATTATAGCATTTGAAATCGATCCCATACCCGAAGCATATTGGACACGATGCATAATGTCTTACATGAAGATTCAATACTTTATTAATCTTTTGCCATAATATTCTATGTGCTACGTTCTCAAAATTCGAACTATGAAGAGGAATGCCGTAATCATAATCGAAATTTGTGAGCATACTATGTTTCCTTGACTAAATTATTAACATTCCACAACCTAAGCCTTTAGATTTGAAATGAAGCATAATATTTTCTCCCTTAATTATAGCAAAACAACTTTTCAACTCTTGCAACTTTGCAAAGTATAACTATTGTTTTCTATAATTAATATTGCTAACTTGCAATACTTTCCATAATAATCATAACATTTATGCTCCCACTATCATGATTATTATTATAAAACATAACACGTATGCTCCCACTAGCTTTGACATGTATTCAGAAATAGCTTAACTTTCAGAAAAACAATACTTATTGAATTTCCTAAGTTCATGTTTCTAATACCTAATGCTTTGATAATCCTTTATCTAAGTTTATACACCTTTCCTTTAGATAGCTCATGTGTGTCTCTAAACAATTCTGATGAGTTTATAAAACTCTTGATTGATTAGATCTTATAACAGGTGAATCAAGAAAGCAAAAACAGTAAGATAAAAACACAAGAATGGATCTGAATGAGTCGAATGATTCAATTAACTCAATCCTCAGCAGATCTTGATGAAGAACTTCCGCTGTAGAGGATATTAGGGTTACAAAAGATAAGAATGTGAATGCTATTGAATTCTCTCTCAAATTTTACCTTCAAGGATGTATGCAAGCATCTATAAATATTAAACCCTACAAAACAACTCACGGGTGGACAGGCCCATACCGGAGACTAACCTGGACTAACTAACGAGCCCAAGACGCAACACTAACTGAACCTAACAATCTCCCCCTTTGCGTTAATTGGAGCGAGACTATCACTTCTTCTTGCTGGGTCCAGCTGCCGGAACCTTCTTAGTGGTATCAAACAGATGAGAGATAAGAGCGAGGATTGTCTGTCTGAAGCGAATGTAGCACTGAATCATGTCATCAAAGTACTTCTTGTCATCTGCCGAATTCTGCTTGCAACGATGAATGATTCCTAAAACATGTTCCAGGCATGCAGTGGTGTAGAGATGTTTGTCTGCCAAAGCGAACAGGCATTTTTGGCCTTCGTTTCTGGTAAACATGACAGAATTGCGTTTCGGGTCAATCTTCCCCATCTGCATCATGTTTAGGTCACTGGCAGAGCCAGCAGGTGAGATAGTGGGCTTTTTCTTGAAGACACTAGCGATCTCCTGATCCATCTTGGCAACTTCCATTATGTAGCAGACAAGCATCCTCTTGAAGTGGTCAATGATCGGACCATATTCTTCTTCATTTGTGAGGAGGATGTTGTGCAAAATTATCCAATCAAGTGGATTCAAATTGGGAAGATCAGCTAGCGATATGGTATGTTCGGTCTTGGCAGAACCTCTCAGCACCTTGAACCGAACGTTCGTGAAGATCCCTTCTCTAAACGGCTTGAGGACCCGAACGTTGACAATCTTCTGATAGAACTCGACCAGATCCCTGTCAACCTTAGGATGAGGATGAGGGATATCTGCAATGTTGTCAAAGGCATGGAAGATGAAGGCCTTTCGGATCAGTGGCATGTCGAACTGTGAGTCGACAGAATTAATGCGATCTAGTGAAATCACCGGTTTGAGCCTCAAAATGCTTGGGGTTTCAATTTCTTCTTTCAGCAACTTCTCAAGAGTCCACGGAGGAAAAAGGGTTTTCCTACTCTCAAGAAGTTCGTGAGCCTCTTTCATCTTTCTTTCCGCTGCCTCAGCCTCTCTGGCAACCCGAACGCTCACATCAGCATCCTTATCTCGACTTTGCTTCTTTAAGAGATCAGCAATCGTCTCTTTGTCGCCGTCACTGTCTTCAACAATTTGTTTCCCTTTGTCTTTGACACCTGAACCTGAGGCTTGACCTGTTGAGGGAGGTTCGGTTGTTTTTGTTGTTGTAGAAGTGGGAGGCGGTTGAGATACATCCTCTCCCCCTTGTTTCGGAATGGACACGAACTCAAGGAGCCCTTCAATTTTGCTCAGGAGAGAAAGGGCAGGAGCAAGCTTTTCCGCAAGAGTACTTCAGTATGGGATCGTGTGCTTCAAGGATGTTGGAAAGAGCGGCGTGGACATCCGAAACACATGAAGACACAATCTCTCGTTCAGATCGAAGATATTCAATCTCCTTTTGAGAATTGGAGAGTTGAAGATTCTTGATCTTTAGAGCAGTGGTCTTTCGAGCGAGAGCGTCCATGAGGGAGTTCTCGGCAGCTAGATCTTCTTGTAGCTTAGTGAGGCGCTCCTCAATAGTTTCCTTAAACGCTGAGTTGTCCTCAGTGAGAGTTTGACGAAGAGTGGTGAAGGACTGTAGTTCGGAGGCAAATGAGGTAGCCAGGTTGTTGACAATGGGTTCAAGCTTTGTTTTACTGGCATCGGCAGTTTCCTGTAAAGACTGCAAAAGAGAGGAAGCATCAGCAAATAGTTTTTCGACTTTTTTGGTTGCAGCAGCACAGGCCTTGGTGGAGGCGTCAATGGCGGCAGTGGCTGAGCTAACGGAGGCTTCATGAGCTTTAAAGAAAGCATCAACAATCTTCTGAATAGCAGATTCAGAAATGGTAGATTGTGATGAAGAAGAGGAGGAAGCAATGAGCGAATCAATCTTCTCGTGAAGCTCCTTGAGATGCTTCTTGGTGACAGGAGCATCATCGTCATCGTCACTGTGCACCTGATACGGACTGTAATAGACCAAATCAAATGTCATGTCCTCCCCACCAAGAAAAGGTTCTTCATTCTCTGCGGTGTGAGCAGGAGAGGAGGGTGGAGGGGATGGTGGACGCTCAGTTGTGGAAGTAGGTTCGGGTTGTGATGTATGTTCGGTAGTGGGAGTGGGTTCGGGTGCTTTAGTAGGAGCCCCCGTATCAAATATGTTGGTTCTTACTTTAGCGGTTGTTGTGGTAGCTTCAGTGAAAATGGGAGGGGGTACTGGGATAGAGGTAGGTGGTATTTGAGTGGTGGAGGTTATGGGGGGAATGGAAATAGGAATGGTGATTGGTGGAGAAGAGACAGGTGAACTGGAAAAATGTACTTCTGGGGTAGGCGATCGTGGAGGAGTGTTTCCACGGGGGGACTCGTCAGAGTCTGAATGTTCTTCCTCAAATTCGCTTGAAGAGGAAGCAAGTATCAGCTTTCGCCAAGGTTGGGTTTTTCTCTTCTTCAGTGGAGGAGATTGAGCTGCCTTGGTAGGTTTACGTTTCTTCAGAGAAGGGCCTTTTGCTCCCTTGCCAACCTGTTTGTCTTTTCCCTTTTCATTTTTCTTTCCCCTTGGAGTTGGCTTATCAGCTTCGTGGATGGATTTGATCATCTCAGGAGTGAGCTCTCTAGGACCAGAGCGACGAAACTCCTTGTATGTTCGGATGATACGGCTGTCGGCAGGAATGTCTCCAAACATCGACTCAGGAATGGAGCCAATAAACTGAAATTTTGATGCATCGGAGACTATTATCTTCGTAGTATGGAAAGTACCTATCGAAGAGAGTGGAGAATCAGCAACAATGGGGACGTGATACTTGTCCATCACCCATTTTGTGACCAGAGTCCAGAAGCGAGCATAGGAGATCTCAGAATGTTGAGATGTGAAGGCAAGACTCTTAATCAGCTGCTGCCATAAGACCGATCCATAGTCCAGGTTGATGTCGTTGTATACCCCATAAAGAATCGTGATGAACAGACGACTCGCTCCGTCTGAACCGGCACTGTGTTCCAATAACCCCTTGAATAACACTGTAAATAACCCGTTCCATTGAGGAGGCAAGCACGATTTCTTGAACTTGGTGACCGTCGTCAGAACCTCAGTGTATCCCATGTTATAGAACATAGAAAACAGGTGACCCACTAGAATTGATTCAGGGTTAAACCTAGATGAATCGGGTTCAAACCCTAAAAGTGAGCAGAATCGCTGCTTGGAGATGAATGCCTTGTGATCAAGAATGTCGAAGAAAATTCTATCGACGGACTTATCATAATGAGCAGTGTAACAATGTGAGCCACAACTCTTTTAAAAAAAATTTCCTTGTAAGTAATGAAACCAGAATTATGGAAAATCAAAAAGATTTTCGTTCTTAGTGTGTAAAAGAAAAAGAAATAAAGCAACACATATGTGGGAAATTGTGATGTCAATAAAGACATGAAACAATGGATCCCGGGCACGAATCACTTCCTTCAAAGTCAAGAGAGACCTTAAAGTGTTTGTTTGGTTTCCCGTTGAATAACGATCAGACACTTATTGAGAAGTGTTGAAAGGCTTCTTTTAATCAGGCTAATTTGGGTGGCTTTTGCTTCAGTTCAGAATTCCTGATCTTGACATAAGACAGAAATCGACTGAAGTACTTGTGAGACCAATGTAGTCTGTTGAACAAGTAAGTTTGAAAAGAATTTAAGTGACATGGTGGAAACATTTGTAGGTGAAATCTCAAAAAAATTAAAACTGGATTCCATGGGAAGAAATGTTATGGGATTTAACAATTTCATAGGAATCACACAAAGATGAAATTTAGAGATTTCAAGGTACATTCTTAAGGCTGAATTCGTCAATTCTTTAGTGAAAGCTAGATCAAAGTTAATTGTTCACCGTCAATGCATAAAAGGTAGTGAATTGTGGGTTTCACTTAGCACGTAGTGTCACACCCCAAAACCAAGAACGGCGGAAACGTTCTGGGGCGGAGGACGTCATGTAAAGTAATCACAACACAGTAAATATAAATAATTAAACAACATCATCCATTGCATTAAATATATAATTTTAATACAAGCGTGTTCTGTACAGTTTTAGACACCAAAAATATAACGTAAATCAAAATAATAATATGATGAGTCTTGAGTGCGCTCCATCATCTCAAAAGCTGGCATCGGTACCTGTCTACTGATGACCTGAGAATACAAGTTATTTTGAAAGAGTTTATCAGCATTAAGCTGGTGAGTTCATAAGTATTTTAATGTCGGTGTCCGTTATCAAAAACGTTTGAACATGTATCAAGTATAAGTTCATGTATGTAAGTGTTTGTAATAGTTTGAATCTCTCAGAAAAACCTATATTTCCTAATAAAGTAGCCTTCTACCAAGGCTTTAACTGTTTTGTATGTTCGCTTGTTGTATAAGTGTGTAATTTCCCAAGTGCAACTATCTTTTAACAAAATATAGTTTGTACATTAAAATTCAAGTGAGGTTATCACTAAAAATATGTAATGGGTAAATCATTGTAGTACTGTAGCTTAGTTTTATAGTGACTACTGCTGTACTAATTACCTTAAACCGGATTTATATTAAGGTATAATGTGATAATTGCACCATACTATCGACTGATAACAACGACATAAAGAACGGTCGTAATAACGGAATGACGTTTGGCACCCGCAGACATGCAGGTCCGGCTGTAGCTAGCAGCAAGGTGTTGGATAGTCAATCCAGTATAGATCTATACGCAAACTCAACGCTCTCCCTCCAAGAGAATTCTGGCTACAACTCGGGCCATGACATTTAAGGCATGCTCCGATACAGTTGATCACATTTGTTATCGTATTCTTGCATATGTGATGAAATGTTTCTCGTTCTAGTATAGTTGTATATGTTCTCATAGTATAGTTGTATATATTCTCTTCCTAGTATAGACTCATGAATGAACTGACTCATTGATCTAGCAGTTGTAATAGTATGATTCTGTGTTACCCCGATGGTAACTTACTAATGGTGCGTCTAGTACGTATGAATATGGAAGTACTTTTATGTCTATATATGTATATTTGATATATAATTAATATGGAAACGACCTTCGGATGGTCACCCGAAATCCCACTAGACCACATCCAAATCGAGAAAAAGGAAATAGGGTGGATGGCCTTCCTAAGCCCTTTAAACATTATTTATACATCTATACATATATGGGCATGCAATTTATAATATAAAAGCATAAATAAGTATTTATAAGACATTTGAAACATAAGTATTATTTTTAAAGAAAGATCGACTTGATGTCAATCTATAAAACAATTTGAAGGCATAGGTTTGGTTAAAACAGTTTAAGTATAAGGAACATTTGTTTAAATCACAGTTGTAATATAAATTTGAAAAGTAAATGGGTTTGTAAAACATTTTGAAGTAAAACAGTTTGATAGACAGTTTGAACAGTGATAAAATCACTGGTTTCCCCTAGTTATTAATCACATGTGATTAATGAAATCACATGCGATTGAAGCAATAACTGTAAGTATTTAACTTGTATCCCCCCCCCCTTGAAAGCATATAAAAGAATTTATAGAACATTTAAAAGGTAAATTAAGGGGTATGAACTCACTTGATTGATTGAAGAAAGCGAGATGGAAAACCGGGCAGAGTTTCGTCTCGGAACACGGATTTTTCTCGGGATTCTCGGGAATCTTGGGAGTAAATCGACCCTCGGGACTTGAGCAAAAAGACCAGAGCTTTGGGTTTGAACGGGCACGGAAATCGAGGCAAGATCGTGAGAGAAAAGAGAGAAGTGAGCAAAATTTCCGGAAAGCCTCGCATCCCTTTTATAGGGGTGCTGAACCGCCTCGGTACGCTGGGCGTACGAGGGTACGCAGCGCGTACGAGACGTCATCGCTTACGCACTTCGGATGGGACGGCGGGTCGGACGGGTGGCGGGTCAGACGGGCGGGTCGGAAGCTTCGCATAGGCGACGTGGACGATCCGAGGCCGTTGATCTGAGTACACGAGGCGTACGAAGGTACGCAGGGCGTACTCCGGTCCTATCCGATGACTCCCCTTCGGATAATACCGGGAGTTTATAATTAAATTTATATTTATTTTAAATAAACTTCTAAAATTCATATCTCCTTCATACGAACTCCGTTTTTGACGTTCTTTATATCCACGCGAAGGTGAGACCAAGATCTACAACTTTCGTTTAGACTCCGTTGGCAAATTCCGAAATTATTTTTATTATTTATTTATTAAAATGACGTGATTAAGGAATTTCTTCAAAAATTCATAACTTCCACATCCCAAGTCAGATTTGGACGTTCTTTTTATGTACGCTCATAGTTTGAGGTTATCTATAACTTTCATTTAGATACTTAAGGCTAAAAACTATTGCATTGAAATTTTGCGTTTTTCGTTTAATCGATGTTGCTGGTTTTGCCGAGAATCTTCGGTTGGTCATAACTCTTCGTTATAACTTGGATTTTAGGGTTCTTTATATGTACGAAAACCTTGATACGATTCCTACTACTTTATTTAACCCAAATAAGATTTTTGGAAAATTATATTTTGATCTAGATTTGATTGGTTTTACATTACATTGTCTCGAAATATCGGGTTGTCACATCATCCCCCCGTTAGAAGGAATTTCGTCCCGAAATTAGAATTTAAGCAAGTAAGAAATTACAAGTAACTAAGCAAAAAGGTGAGGGTATTTCAGTTTCATCTGATCCTCACGTTCCCATGTGAATTCCGGTCCTCGCTTGGCATTCCAGCGAACCTTCACGATAGGGATACGACTTTGCTTTGTCTGCTTGACCTCACGGTCCATGATCTCTACAGGTTCTTCCACGAAGTTGAGGCTCTCGTTGATTTCGATCTCGTCGAGTGGGATTACAAGAGTCTCATCGGATAGACACTTTTTCAAGTTAGATACGTGGAATGTAGAATGCACGTTACGAAGTGCGTCTGGTAGTTCGAGTTTGTAAGCTACGGGGCTGACTCTTGCAAGAATCTCGAAAGGCCATATGTACCTCGGATTAAGCTTCCCACGCTTGCCGAAGCGTATCAAGCCCTTCCAAGGTGAGACTTTGAGGAGGACTCGGTCTCCCACCTGAAATTCCAAAGGTTTCCTTCGTTTATCAGCGTAGCTCTTCTGTCGGTCTCAAGAGGCTTTCAATCGTTCACGGATCTGAGCGATTTTCTCCGTCGTTTCCCGAATGATCTCCGGACCGGTGAGAGTACTGTCGGAAGTTTGCCCCCTGGCTAATTGGGTATCACCCACCTCAGCCCAGCATAGAGGGGATCTGCACTTTCGGCCGTAGAGAGCTTCAAATGGGGCAGCCTTGATGCTCGTGTGATAACTGTTATTATAGGAAAACTCGACAAGGGGTAAATGAGTATCCCATGCCTTCCCAAAGTCAATCACGTAGGCTCGCAACATATCTTCCAAAGTTTGGATGGTCCTCTCACTCTGTCCTTCGGTCTGAGGATGGTAGGCTGTGCTCATGTCCAGCCTTGTCCCTAGGGAAATGTTGTAGTGATTGCCAAAATCTTAAGGTGAACCTACTATCTCTATCGGAGATAATGGACATAGGTACACCATGTAGCCGTACGATTTCCCTAATGTATGTTCGCGTAAGTTTCTCCATCTTGTCGGTTTCTTTGATAGGCAGGAAGTGTGCAGACTTGGTCAATCTATCAACGATGACCCATATGGTGTCAAGTCCACCCGTTGTCTTGGGTAACTTGGTTATGAAATCCATAGTGATCCGCTCCCACTTCCATTCCGGGATCTCTGGTTGTTGTAATAAACCAGAGGGCTTCTGGTACTCGACCTTAACCTTTGCGCAAGTAAGGCATTTACTTACGAAGGTAGCAATCTCTGCTTTCATATTAGGCCACCAGTATAGCTTTTTAAGATCCAGATACATCTTATCTGAACCTGGGAGGAGGAAATACCGAGTGTTGTGCGCCTCGGTCATGACCAAGTCTCGGAAACCACCGTGTTTCGGTGTCCAGATCCGGTTCATGAAATATAAAGCTCCGTCACCCTTGGCTTCTAAATTCTTGTCCATTCCTCTAAGGGATTCACTTGACACATTTTCAAGTTTCATGGCCTCAAGCTGAGCCGCCTGAATTTGCTTAGTCAGGTGTGAATGGATGGTTATCGATAATGACTTGACTTTGCGACCAGAATATTCCTTCCGACTTAGGGCGTCTGCTACTACGTTGGCTTTACCCGGATGATAACGAATATCGCATTCGTAATCACCGAGTAGCTCGACCCACCGTCGTTGTCTCATGTTGAGCTCCTTTTGATCGAAAATGTGTTGTAAACTCTTGTGATCGGTAAAGATAGTGCTCTTCGTTCCATACAAGTAGTGTCTCCAGATCTTCAGAGCAAACACTACTGCTCCTAGTTCAAGATCGTGGGTCGTGTAGTTAACCTCGTGTGTCTTCAACTGTCTCGAGGCATAGGCGATGACCCTACCTCGCTGCATCAGGACACATCCGAGCCCTTGATTCGATGCATCGCAATAGACTACGAAGTCTTCTATTCCTTCGGGAAGGGATAGTATTGGCGCGGTGCACAAGGCTCGTTTGAGCGTTTGGAACACTCTTTCTTGTTTGTCTTCCCAGTCAAAGGCCACGCCTTTCTGGGTTAGGGTTGTAAGGGGTTTCGCTATTCAAGAGAAGTTCTGAATGAATATGCGGTAGTAGCCAGCGAGACCTAGAAATTGACGAATTTCTGTAGGCGTCTTCGGTGCTGACCAGTTCTCAATGGCTTTAATTTTGGATGGGTCCACGTGGATTCCCTCTTCGCTTACTACGTGTCCTAAGAATTCAACTCTCCGGATCTAAAATTCACATTTCGAGAACTTCGCATAAAGCTTCTCTTTTTGTAAAGTCTATAGAATTTGTCGCAGATGATCACCATGCTCTTTCTTACTTCGGGAGTAGATCAGGATGTCGTCAATGAAAACGATGACGAACTGATCCAAGTAAGGTCGGCATACTCTATTCATCAGATCCATGAAAACTGCGGGCGCATTGGTCAATCCGAATGGCATCACCACGAACTCGTAATGTCCGTAACAAGTTCGGAAGGCTGTCTTCGGCACATCCTCCTCTAGCACTCGCAACTGGTGATATCCGGATCTCAGATCAATCTTAGAAAAATAGTTTGCCCCTTGCAGTTGGTCGAATAGATCATCTATGCGAGGTAGAGGGTAACGATTCTTGATCGTCAGTTTGTTGAGTTCTCTGTAGTCAATACACATACGGAATGATCCGTCTTTCTTCTTAACGAACAAGACCGGTGCTCCCCAAGGTGAGAAACTCGGTCTTATAAAACCCTTGCTGAGCAATTTGTTAAGTTGACCAGAGAGTTCCTGCATCTCAGCTGGTGCTAAGCGGTAGGGCGACTTGGCTACTGGGGTGGCTCCCGGGACTAAGTCGATTCTGAACTCGACCTGTCGTTGCGGAGGTAACTCGGGTAGTTCTTCTGGGAAAATGTCGGGGAAGTCACTCACTACAGGGATGTTCTTTAGTTCTTTCGGTTCGAGGCTCGTGTCGACGATGTGAGCAAGGAATGCATGGTATTCCTTACGTAGGTATTTCTGTGCTCGAATACTTGATATGATGCGAAGACTTGCACCGGGTTTGTCGCCGTAGACTATAAGAGTTTCGTTAGATGGAAGGTTTAGACGGACTGCTTTCTCGAAGCACATGATGTCGGCACGATGAAGGCTTAACCAATCCATGCCAATGATAACGTCGAAACTTTTTATTGAGACTGGCATGAGGTCGATTGGAAAAGAATGGCTACTCGTACTTTCGGTTTTTCCATTAGCCATTTCTACTGTGAATAGTTCTTTGAGTGCGTGCGGTGGTTGATTAAGCATTCGAGCAAATTTATGGTTTACGAAGCTTTGCTCCGCTCCACTATCGAACAGAATGCATGCATAGGAGTTATCGAGGAGGAACGTACCAGTCACCACTGTCGGGTCAACAACTGCTTCCCCGTGGCCTATAGCCAGCACCCTCCCTGCTCCTCCAACATTCCTCGCTTTGGGGCAGTCCCTCTTAAAGTGGCCTGCTTCGCGACATCCATAGCAGGTTGGGCTCGCGCCAAAGCCAGGGACTTGGTTGATAGGTTGTGTCGGGAACTTACAGAAACGGACGATGTGTCCTTTCCTGTTGCAGTTAGAGCACTGCATTTCACGGCAGGGGCCGTTGTGGCGGTAGTTGCATTTGTTGCACTTGGGCGAAATTCCAGCATACCGACTCACCGGAGCAGTAGTAGCAGCAGTAGGGGTTATTGCGGCATGAATTGCCACCATTTGCTGCTTTTTGGCAGCCTGCTGCTTCTTCTTTTCATCCCAGAATTTCCGCTTAGTATCAGCGGGTTTGGAGGGTTCCGGGATGGCTAGGGTGGTTGTGGTTGTAGGGGTTTTGACTCCATGGTCAATAAGTTGTTGTGCCAATCGTTTGGCACTGTCGAAGGTAGCGGGGTTTGATGCTAGAACATTCCCCTGATACGGAGGCACTAGCCCCCATATGTACCTCTCGATCTTCTTCCCCTCGGTGGGAACCATGTTGGGGCAGAGGGCCACCAGCTCGCTGAATCGGGCAGTATAAGCGACCACATTGGTGCCCTTCATCGTTAGGTTCCAGAGTTCCTGCTCCAGTTTCTGGATCTCGCCCCTCGGGTAGTATTCCTCAGTCATGAGGTCTTTCATTGTTTCCCAGCCTATGTCGTTGGCTACGACGAGAGTTAGTGCCTTGACATGGCCGTTCCACCATGTCAGGGCCTTGCCTTCAAAGGTGCATGCGGCGTACTTGACCTTACTCGCCGCAGGGCATGAACAGATTTCGAAGACTGATTCAGTCTTCTCGAGCCATTGCGAGAGGGCAATGACTCCGCCGGTGCCGTAAAAAGGCTTCGGTTTGCAATTTGTGAAATCCTTGTATGAGCACTCTCTCGAGCGCACAGGGGTTTCAACCGGGGTTGATTCCACAGGGGTTCCACCTCTGCTGGCATCAGAAGAGTGACACTGAGCCATGGCAGTTGCCACTGCTGCAGCTACGACAGCATTCAGGGCTACAGTATCGATGACCGGAGGCGGAGGAGGTGGTGGTGCAGGATTATTCCTGGGAGATTTGCGAGGAGGCATCTTTCAGCTATAAGTTTATAAAGATAAGAAAACGGTAAGAATCAATTTGTAAGCAACGTGAGAGTGACACATGGACTAACTAAACATAGTCCAACAGTTGAAAGAGTGCTTGAAACCACAATAAGAAATATTAGTAGGAAAGCACAAGTGTATAGATTTTTCCCACAGATAGATAGATCTCAATAATACTGGTATTACTGATGTAATAAGTTCAGGGAAAATTGACCTAACAGTAGGTCTTACATCATACCATATAGAAAAGTTTGACAGTTCTTAGATTTCAAATTTGAGTACGGAAAGTTAGAAATATCTTACAGACAAGTGCTACTTAGGGCACAGGTGTTAAAGAGCTATTCTTTAATCAAAAGACAAAGATGTACTAGACATCAACCAACGGCGATGGGAAAATCCCGGGCGAGTACTGCGGTCGGACACTTGACGAAACACCTCTTGAAGGTGTCGATCTTGAGTCCTCTGACGAACTCGAAGTTCCAAGATTTCGGCTCGTGAGGCAGCCAACTGCTACTACAGGGTTTTATTTTGTTGGATAAGGTGTCTAAGTCCATAACTTATTTGGTATATACTTGACCCGACCGGCATGGTCCATTTGGGTTGCATCTCATCCAAACTATTATGGATAATTTTATGAGAGTTATACACATATGTTTATTAATATATTATGAGTTATAATATATTAATATGAAGTTACGTTATTTAATTAGTTTTAGTCTTAAATTAATCATGAATTAATTTAGAGATTAAAAGGAATACTAATTAAATTATGGGCTATTTGTTTTATATAGTGTGGGCTAATACTCATTTGTTAATGGGCTAGGCTTATGTGGAAGTCCATGGATGATCCATGAAGCTTTTAACCCATGGATCTTTGGAAAAGGAAAAGACATGGGTTATTAGGGTTTCACCCTAACCATGCATACTATATAAGCATGCTTATGGAGCATGAAATGAAGCCTAAGATACACTAAGAGAAAGCTAGTGATCTAGTGTGTGTGTGCATGTGTGTGGCCGATTTATACAAGGTGTATATACTCTCTCAAGGTTTTCCAAGAGTTTGTGGTGTTTGTGATTCCATTTGAGGCATTCACACTATTGGTGCTTGGCCCTCAAACTCCTAAGAACCCAACACACCAAAAGGTATGTAATCTCTTCTAACTCTTTTATGTTGAAATGTTCCCCATGCCATGTTAGACAGGTTATAAACCTTGGAAAATTATTATTTTGCATGTATTTAGACAAACATAGATCCAAGGTTTATTAGGGTTGCATGCACACTTAGGAAGTGTTAGATTGCTCAAAACCCAACAGTGGTATCAGAGCCTAGGCTTGCTTGTTTGATACTTGATGCAAAATAGTGATAAAAGTCGAAATCGTTGCTGTCTGCATGCTAGACTCGCCGAGTCCATTGGGGGGACTCGCCGAGTCCAAGGCAAACTTCAACCTACTCGACGAGTCCGTTCGTGCACTCGGCGAGTAGGATCGAAAGAATGCAGAATCTCGACTTTTGCTGCTGGAAATGGACTAGAAACATTACCCTAAATTGTTTTGGTGTTGTAAAACTAATTTAGTTGGTGTAATGGTTGTTCTAATCCATTTACAATAGCATATATCAAAATTCCATGATTTTATGTGTTCATATATTTCTTGAATTTTGATGATCATGTTCATGTTCTTATGAATTTAGAAAATGATAGGAATTATTTGCTGAATTGTTTAGAATTAATTCTTTATCATTTATGTGTTTTAATGGAGTCCATAATTTGTCCTCAAGTTATGGATTACCAAAGGTCACCTTCATTTAACACACACTTAAAACACATAAGTTACATGAAAATGAAGAGTCTTCATTTTTATGAACCTTTAATTCATAAGTTATGAAATGAAGAGTTTTGCAAAGTTACAAAACTTGCCCTCAAGTTTTGGAATTTGTAAAGTTTCACACACTTTAATAAACTTTAATTCCAAACCTTAGAGTTTTAATAGTTAAAATTCAACCCTTATACTATTTATAACATTAATGGTTAATTATTATATATATGTATAAGAATAAGTCGTTTTACCGTTAGTAGGCCTCATTCACGAAGCCGGTCTATAAGGTGGGTATAAGGTTGTTGCCTATAAAATGGCGACTTAATGGGTGTATACTCTCACCCACCGCTTGCTTGATCGGTGGAGGGTCGTTAGCCGAACGGGTAGGACAATGACTTTAAATTCTCCCTTCATTAAAAGTATTAATGATAAATACTAAAGTAACTAAAATCTTAATAATTCCCAATCTTAGTTACTTTAGGAAAAATGTGAATTTGGTGCTAACCCATGGAATTCACACTTTGTACCTTACCAAGTCGTTGGTGGAGCGTGTGTGGTTAACCGGCACACTAACTTGGACTAGTAAGGACCACGAAGGGTGACTTAATGTTTTTCATAGATCAATGGAGCGTGTGTGGTTAACCGGCACATTGATTAGGTGATAATATTAAGGGTACCAAGTGAATTGGTATGGTTATTCACACCTTGTTTTGTGATCCTCGGCATCCCAGTCACAAAATTTGAGAGGGCACACTCGAGATTGAAACATGCCATTGAAAAGTTCAATGAATCTCAAAAGATCTAGGAATTTCAAATCCAATTAAAACCTAATAAATTATTTCGTTTTTCATGGTGGAAATTGGTGAATCGTCATTCGCCTACCTTCAAATATTTTATAGCTTGGATTACGGCATCCCTCTTCTAAGTTATAAAATAGTTTGTTGGGTCCTAGCCTTAATATTTCATATTGGGTGTCATATTAAGGACTTTAAATCAACTATCTTGAATATCTCCCAAAACATGTCTGGTTTAGACATTTATGATCTTCCCAAATCTCTTGAAGATGATGTTCCTCAACATCATGCTTCACTTCCTTTATCTCCTCCAAATTATTCTCCCTCACCCACAAGTTCTTGAAAAGTTTAAAGTCACTCAAGCCCTATTGGCAAGTTAAGGTCTTGGTGTGGTCACATCTTGGAGATGTAGTCACATATTGACAAGACGGGAGAGTTGGGTGTCAAAGTCTCGTGAAAGTTGGATGTTCAATCACTTTCTTAGTAACATAGCGGGTCACTTTGGGACTACTATGAGACAGACTATGACACGAGCCTTAATGATCTTATCTATTTGCTTTGTGCTGTGGAATCAGTAATGATTTGGAACACTAGTAAAGCAAATTTTGTTAGAAGATCAACTTCCCAAACCTTAAATGGACATTGGCAATGGTAGCATTGGATATCTAGAAAAGCATTTCTCTTCCCATTGGAAAGGGATCGGCCATAGTCAACTCGGTTGACCAAATGGTAAAGAGAAAGGCTAAGTCTGAGATAGTCTCATGTGCCATTATCAAAGGGTCTACATGTGTTTTGTTGCCAAAGGAAGGGGCATTGGTTGCAAAGCCGCCATAATTTACCTAAGGATGTTAAAGTCGATAAGTTTGACTCTACTTCAGGTAAAGTCCACTGTCTAACTCTATTAAGTTTCTATTATGAGATTCTTGATACATGATGTGACTGGGTCACATGGTGATGTTTTAAGAATCAAAAGAAAAGATAGGAAGCTTAAAGTAAGTATATGCTGATTCTGATTGCGAAGATGGGTTTCGATCGCATGGTTCGGTAATCAGAATTTTGAGCTGTTGCTTAAGAGTTATAATATATTGCTTGTGAATAGATAACAACAAGGTTTTCATGTGGATTGTAAGGATAAGTTTTTCCGCAAAGTTTTAAAATAAAAGAAAAAAAGGTTTTAATTTTATTTATTTTAAAAATATCCTTACAATGGCATCGGTGGAAAATTGTTGCTTATATGTTTCCAGTAATAGCAATATTGGAAAGTGGATTTGATTCTTTCATTTGTGGTAGTGTCTGAATTTACCAAATGAAGAAAGTTTTTCATCACCCAAGTTTCAATTGGACAGAAACTTGGAATCATACAAGTTGTATTGTATGATGAATGAGAATTTTCATCTTTGAAAAATTAAGACTAATTCTTTGATCACATGTATATGTGAGTCAATTGAAGGACTAAGGAATTAGGTACACTGGGTGTGCGCTGGTCAAGGTCCACCACAAAGATTGATTTGTCATGATTTACTAAAGATTAGTAAATATGATTATACTTATAAGGTTAAGTATAATTTTGTAACATTGGAAAACGAATAAGAAGAATCAAATTAGGCAGAAAGATAAAAGTTTCTCAAATCTGAAAGGACGGGAGAGTACTTTAGTATCAGCTTTGTGATCATCCTAATGATTAAGAAACCATATCAAAATTTGTTCTCTAAGAAAGTCTTAGTGCATTCTTATGAATAAGAAGAAGGGATCTTGAAATTGTTGAAATGGTTAAATCAAGAAGATGAATCATACTTCGTTCCAATACAAGTCTTGGAGTCATACTCCAAGATTGTAATTTGAGTGACATGTCTTAAAGAAGGTTTAAAACACTTATCAAATGTAAGAGTAAAATGTTTTCTACTCTTGTACATTTGAGATTGGTAAGTTGTGATGTCTTGGATGAGACAAAGACCAACTAAGACCAATTGTGTGAAGTGTTAGTCTTGATAAGAATCCGCACTATCCCTTGAATATTTGTTTTATCAAGGAATGGTTCTTGACTAGGAAAACTTATATGTCAAGGGGACAGTGGGAGCCTTAAAGATCCTGAAAGAGTTTCAAGATTTAATCAAGAGTAAAACCTGTAATTTATCACTAGCACACGACTTAAGGTTTTCAACCTATCGTGTTGACATAATTCTTATTTCTGTACCTACTTCAAATAAGTTGAATTTACATGTGAGTTATCAGAGTTCAACTTGGAAGCATTGGTGGGCCTTGTGTTACCAAGGTGACAAGAAACTAAGATTGAATAAGTTTAATCCGTGTAAGGCTGAATTTGTCACTAACCTTATCTTGTGATTATGGTTTTGACAAATTCGCATGGATAGGAACTCATACACTATTAAATCTAAGTGTCATAAGGTTTCTCTCCGATTCATGAAAATGATGGTGAGGAAATGCTTTCACTAAATAGATTTTAAGTAGATATCAATTGTGTCATTTGCATTTTCAAAAGTCATTAGTGGAGCGCGTGTGGTTAACCGGCACACTAACATGTACTTGTGAGAAATGGCAAATGCCTAAGCAATTGAGACTATGATTACGGCATCCCTTTTCATAGTTCTGAAAATTGTTTAGACACACATGTGAGCTATCTAAGAAAGGGTGTATGAATCTAAATTTCAGAAGTCCAACAGATTTCTGGAAATGTGTCAGAGCTAGTGGGAGCATAAGTGTTATGCTGATAATCATCATGTTAGTGGGAGCATGACTATTATGATTAGTATTGCAAGCTAGCAATGTTAATTATAGAAAACAAAGTTTCAATCCGTGAAGTTGCAGGGGTTGAAAAGTTGTTTTGCTATAATTAAGGGAGAGGAAATTATACTTCATGTCAATTCTAAAGCTTAGATTGAGATTTTAATCATCTTTAGTCAAGAATATATGTGAATTTTGTGTTGGAATGGTTCAACTTGAAGAAATTCTATATATATTGCATTTTCAAAATTCGATTATGATTACGGCATCCCTCTTCATAGTTAAATTTTGAAAACATGGCAAATGAAAAATATTGTAGCAAAAGACTGGTCTAGTATCATGTCTTTATGTCAAACATCATGAATCGTGTCCCATATGCTTCGGATATAGGATCGATTTCACGTGCTATAGTATTCATCCTTTCTAAATTTTCCAAATGCTTAAGGCATTTAGAAGGGAAAAGTCTAGAACTGGATATGACTAAAGTGATTAAGCAATTGTCGAGGACAATCTGAGGTTCACCAAAGATTGGTTGCTCAGGGACATTTGGAAGTCTAGTGTTAATTTTGGTAGGACCATATTGACATTTTCTGAAAAGGGGTAACTCTTGTTCGGAAGTGATAGTCAAATGGGACTATGGAAATGTCTCCATAGGTGGAAGTTATTCAATCTATGTAAGATTAGGAAACTTAATGCAAGAAGGATGTTCCCAAGGAGCTGATCTCCTTTGGAATGCTCTGTAATGGTTGTTGCCAAGTCTTTCTGACTTCGTGCATAATCATTACAAGAGGATCAATGCATATAAGTTTAGAATCTAACAGATTTCAGTAAATGACATAAATTTGGAATTCTTGCATTTACAATAAGGATTTGGGATTGTGAAATGAGTATCATTGGAATTATGTTCAATTTATCTACATCACAACGTAAGGATCATAGACAAATATAGTGTGCATACTTGGGGTATGGCATAACTATTGTTTAGAAAAACAAAGTGTACATGCTAGGAGCATGGGACGACTGTTGTTTTTTATTCAAGTCTTAAGTTGATATTTGAAACGTTGAATAATGTGTAATCAATATGGTGATAAATAAAAGGTGGTTTTATTTATATTCAAAAGGGTTCTGAGACCATATTAGATTCGATTATTATTGTGTTTCACTTTGCATGTTTTGACTTCCAAAATAGCTAGGTTATTCTTTTCGAATGACTAAGTTATTTAAACACTCCACAGTCGTTCATATGTTGGAAGTAGGTATGAATCAAGACTGTCATGAATCGGGTTTGTAGATGGCTAAATGAGTTTAGACATGGCAATGGTTGCTGCAACATTCATGAGTACTCATAAGTTATGAGTATTGGTATAAACCCACGCTCACTTGTATCACTTCATGGAATTTATCTCGAGTGATCGTGAGACGATAACATCATATAAATCTTTAAACCTAGAGATATGAGTTGTTACCTATGAGTTGGTTGTGCATTGATTGCACGTAAACGCATCAGTAACTTGATGTTATAAAACGTGCCTTTGTGTACAATTCAATAAGTAGTAGAACAAGCATATCAGTCGAAGTTTATCTGTTCCTTTTAGAAATAGAAGCGATATCCGGGCCCCTCGATGATTTTGTTGTGACCCATGTACCGGCCGGTCAGAACTGAATTGATGTGTTCGATTAAGTTCTTTGTCAAACAAATCGAAAATCGGGAAACAAACTGCTGGACAATAAGTACGACGTTGTTCCATGTATTTGTCCGGCTGATATCATGAGAACAGAGGATTATGTGATCACTTATCTAAAATGGCGCTTCATAGTTCGACAGAGTCTTCACTGTTCAAGGGAGTTTTCGAGAGCTACGATTGTTGGTTGGTTCCTGAAGTTATAGGCAAATATAGTTATTAGACTTATCCAAGTGGGAGTCTGTTGGATAAGGTGTCTAAGTCCATAACTTATTTGGTATATACTTGACCCGACCGGCATGGTCCATTTGGGTTGCATCTCATCCAAACTATTATGGATAATTTTATGAGAGTTATACACATATGTTTATTAATATATTATGAGTTATAATATATTAATATGAAGTTACGTTATTTAATTAGTTTTAGTCTTAAATTAATCATGAATTAATTTAGAGATTAAAAGGAATACTAATTAAATTATGGGCTATTTGTTTTATATAGTGTGGGCTAATACTCATTTGTTAATGGGCTAGGCTTATGTGGAAGTCCATGGATGATCCATGAAGCTTTTAACCCATGGATCTTTGGAAAAGGAAAAGACATGGGTTATTAGGGTTTCACCCTAACCATGCATACTATATAAGCATGCTTATGGAGCATGAAATGAAGCCTAAGATACACTAAGAGAAAGCTAGTGATCTAGTGTGTGTGTGCATGTGTGTGGCCGATTTATACAAGGTGTATATACTCTCTCAAGGTTTTCCAAGAGTTTGTGGTGTTTGTGATTCCATTTGAGGCATTCACACTATTGGTGCTTGGCCCTCAAACTCCTAAGAACCCAACACACCAAAAGGTATGTAATCTCTTCTAACTCTTTTATGTTGAAATGTTCCCCATGCCATGTTAGACAGGTTATAAACCTTGGAAAATTATTATTTTGCATGTATTTAGACAAACATAGATCCAAGGTTTATTAGGGTTGCATGCACACTTAGGAAGTGTTAGATTGCTCAAAACCCAACATATTTGTCCTCCGGGTCCGTTCCATGTCTTCTTCAAGACGGCGGATGCGGACTGTGTTGACACCTGAGTCGGCATCAATCTCTATGACCCGGTCGACGGCTGCTCAACCTTGCTCGACATTACGAGCTATTCTGCGGATAATGACAGGTAGAGCTCGGTCAGTAGAGCCACCATCGCTGACGTTGTAAAAGCTTCGGTCCCCTAAGTATGGTAAGGGTTGACCCTGTTCATCACTCCAGCGATTCCAGTTGTCTGCCCACAAGGGAGTAGGACCTGGACGAGCTGGTCGAGGGTTGTTGTTCGGGGCTTGACCTACGAGCGGTAGGTTGTTGACTTCAGGCTCGGAGTCGGATCCATCAGAAAAGCCTTCTGCGAGGTGATCATCCAAAGGGATTTGATGCTCAACCTCGGGCTCTTCATCGATCCACCCGGTATTGCCTTTATTTGGAAAGTACGGGTCGCCGTGATGGAAATCTAGCCATTTGATCTACGCGAGAAGGGAGGTCTAAGAATGTAGTATACGTGTAACTAGTAGTACAAAATACACCTATAGTATTTTTAGCTTAAGTTCTAGTGATCTTCTTGTAGTATTGTTGGTAAGTTTTTAGACTTGTTAACCTATCACAACCATTCTAGGGCATATGCTAATCACTCCTAGGACCAGCATAGTTGATCAGGCTATGCCATTCCCAGGACTGACCATACATCCCCGAGCTCACTTGTGATATTTAACAAACGTAGTACTTTTGTTCTTGTCATTGTGACACTGATTTTAGTATGAATGCAGACTACTATACTTAATTAAATATTTTAATATTTAAAGTATAGACTCTTGGTCAGAGTTTAATCCCTAATGGTTTTATAGTTTAGTATATCTTTTATGGGTTGATATACTTGATTCACTATAAACAATGCTCTGATACCAATCTGTCACACCCCAAAACCAAGAACGGCGGAAACGTTCTGGGGCGGAGGACGTCATGTAAAGTAATCACAACACAGTAAATGTAAATAAGAAAACAACATCATCCATTGCATTAAATATATAATTTTAATACAAGCGTGTTCTGTACAGTTTTAGACACCAAAAATATAACGTAAATCAAAATAATAATATGATGAGTCTTGAGTGCTCTCCATCATCTCAAAAGCTAGCATCGGTACCTGTCTACTGATGACCTGAGAATACAAGTTATTTTGAAAGAGTTTATCAGCATTAAGCTGGTGAGTTCATAAGTATTTTAATGTCGGTGTCCGTTATCAAAAACGTTTGAACATGTCTCAAGTATAAGTTCATGTATGTAAGTGTTTGTAAAAGTTTGAATCTCTCAGAAAAACCTATATTTCCTAATAAAGTAGCCTTCTACCAAGGCTTTAACTGTTTTGTATGTTCGCTTGTTGTAAAAGTGTGTAATTTCCCAAGTGCAACTATCTTTTAACAAAATATAGTTTGTACATTAAAATTCAAGTGAGGTTATCACTAAAAATATGTAATGGGTAAATCATTGTAGTACTGTAGCTTAGTTTTATGGTGACTACTGCTATACTAATTACCTTAAACCGGATTTATATTAAGGTATAATGTGATAATTGCACCATACTATCGACTGATAACAACGACATAAAGAACGATCGTAATAACGGAATAACGTTTGGCACCCGCAGACCTGCAGGTCAGGCTGTAGCTAGCAGCAAGGTGTAGGATAGTCAATCCAGTATAGATCTATACGCAAACTCAACGCTCTCCCTCCAAGAGAATTCTGGCTACAACTCGGGCCATGACATTTAAGGCATGCTCCGATACAGTGGATCACATTTGTTATCGTATTCTTGCATATGTGATGAAATGTTTCTCGTTCTAGTATAGTTGTATATATTCTCATAGTATAGTTGTATATATTCTCTTCCTAGTATAGACTCATGAATGAACTGACTCATTGATCTAGCAGTTGTAATAGTATGATTCTGTGTTACCCCGATGGTAACTTACTAATGGTGCGTCTAGTACGTATGAATATGCAAGTACTTTTATGTCTATATATGTATATTTGATATATAATTAATATGGAAACGACCTTCGGACGGTCACCTGAAATACCACCAGACCACATCCAAATGGAGAAAAAGGAAATAGGGTGGATGGCCTTCCTAAGCCCTTTAAACATTATTTATACATCTATACATATATGGGCATGAAATTTATAATATAAAAGCATAAATAAGTATTTATAAGACATTTGAAACATAAGTATTATTTTTAAAGAAAGATCGACTTGATGTCAATCTATAAAACAATTTGAAGGCATAGGTTTGGTTAAAACAGTTTAAGTATAAGGAACATTTGTTTAAATCACAGTTGTAATATAAATTTGAAAAGTAAATGGGTTTGTAAAACATTTTGAAGTAAAACAGTTTGATAGACAGTTTGAACAGTGATAAAATCACTGGTTTCCCCTAGTTATTAATCACATGTGATTAATGAAATCACATGCGATTGAAGCAATAACTGTAAGTATTTAACTTGTATCCCCCCCCCCTTGAAAGCATATAAAAGAATTTATAGAACATTTAAAAGGTAAATTAAGGGGTATGAACTCACTTGATTGATTGAAGAAAGCGAGATGGAAAACCGGGCAGAGTTTCGTCTCGGAACACGGATTTTTCTCGGGATTCTCGGGAGTAAAATCGACCCTCGGGACTTGAGCAAAAAGACCAGAGCTTCGGGTTTGAACGGGCACGGAAATCGAGGCAAGATTGTGAGAGAAAAGAGAGAAGTGAGCAAAATTTCCGGAAAGCCTCGCATCCCTTTTATAGGGGTGCTGAACCGCCGCAGTACGCTGGGCGTACGAGGGTACGCAGTGTGTACGAGACGTCATCGCTTACGCACTTCGGATGGGACGGCGGGTCGGACGGGCGGCGGGTCGGACGGGCGGGTCGGAAGCTTCGCATAGGCGATGTGGACGATCCGAGGCCCTTGATCTGAGTACGCGGGGCGTACGAAGGTACGCAGGGCGTACTCCGGTCCTATCCGATGACTCCCCTTCGGATAATACCGGGAGTTTATAATTAAATATATATTTATTTTAAATAAACTTCTAAAATTCATATCTCTTTCATACGAACTCCGTTTTTGACGTTCTTTATATCCACGCAAAGGTGAGACCAAGATCTACAACTTTCGTTTAGACTCCGTTGGCAAATTCCGAAATTATTTTTATTATTTGTTTATTAAAATGACGTGATTAAGGAATTTCTTCAAAAATTCATAACTTTCACATCTGAAGTCAGATTTGGACGTTCTTTTTATGTACGCTCATAGTTTGAGGTTATCTATAACTTTCATTTAGATACTTAAGGCTAAAAACTATTGCATTGAAATTTTGCGTTTTTCGTTTAATCGCTGTTGCCGGTTTTGCCGAGAATCTTCGGTTGGTCATAACTCTTCGTTATAACTCGGATTTTAGGGTTCTTTATATGTACGAAAACCTTGATACGATTCCTACTACTTTATTTAACCCAAATAAGATTTTTGGAAAATTATATTTTGATCTAGATTTGATTGGTTTTACATTACATTGTCTCGAAATATCGGGTTGTCACACGTAGTGGCACGAAGCTAATATCATGAACACATAAATTGTGTAACCATAAACCTCAGTGGTAATTTCTGAGAGTCTCAAGGGTTACGTGTATGAGATCGAAATATGATCGAGAAAAATAATTGAGATGGTGTAAAGAAATCAAAGTACCTCTGCTATTAAAAGAAGGACCAAGCAGAAAACTCTAATCTCATGTGAGAGGAGAGTAAGGTAGCTCATGATTAGAATAAATATAAAAGCCTAATTGGGAAGACAAGGTTTGTATATACCAAGTCAGTAAGGCTATCATTCAGAATCAGGTGAGGCTTTGGACACATACATCAACATGCTTCTAGGGACACTTAACTAATGAAATAATTTCCTCACAAATATCCACACAAAAAAATAATTATCGAACAAATAATAATAAAAAAAATGTTTTTGGAGTTTTTGATTTAAAAAAAAAAAATAAAGATTTAAAATGTTTTTGATTTAAAAAAAATATAAAAAATAAGAAAAAGATTCTGGAATTTTTGATTTAAAGAAAGAAAGAAAAAAAAATTAAATAAAAAAAATTAGACATACAAAAAAAAATTTGGAACTGAACCCGAGCGTTCGGTCTATTTCGGTTGCAAAAAAAATGAAATTGAAAAAGACAAGAACTTTGAAAATAAGAGAGATGAAATTGAGAAAAGGATACAAAAGGTTTACAACCAAAGAAACTACCTTTGAGTGATAAGCGAAGATAAGAGAATAGGACCGAACCCGAGCGTTCGGTTCATTTCAGCATACATGTGAACCGAACCCGAACGTTCGGTTCATTTTGCTTCCAATTTTTAGTTTTGAGAAGTAGTGACTCCGATTCCATCATTCCTAGCCCTTGTAAAATTTTATTGAAACTCGCTTCAGGAAGAGCTTTGGTGAAGATATCGACCAGTTGATCAGTGGTTTGAACAAAGTGAAATTCTACGTTTCCATCTTCCACATGATCCTTTATATAGTGATACCTCAGTGCTATATGCTTGGTATTGGAGTGTTTCACTGGGTTATGACAGATCCTAATTGCACTTTCTGAATCACAATATAGTGGGATCTTTTTCATATTGTGTCCATAATCACGGAGCTGGCTTTGGATCCAAATCACTTGAGATGTACAGGAGGCAGCTGCGATGTACTCTGCTTCGGCTGTAGACAGAGAAACACATGTCTGTTTCTTTGATTTCCAGCTAACCAACTTCCCGTCTAGGAATTGGCAACCTCTAGTGGTGCTTTTCCTGTCGAAACCACATCCTCCAAGGTCTGCATCTGAGTAGGCTTGAACGAAGAAACCTGAGTTTGATGGATACCATAGACCGAGGGAGGTGGTTCGTTTAAGATACCGGAGTATATTTTTCACTGCAAGATTATGTGGTTCACGAGGATTCACTTGAAACCTAGCACAATAACACACATAAAATATTATATCAGGCCTGCTAGCAGTGAGGTACATTAAGGACCCAATCATCTGTCGGTATAACGTTATATCGACTGCCGTTTTTTCCAAGGATGGTGTGAGTTTGGTGCCGAACGCCATTGGAACTTTGACCTTTGAGTCTCCTATCATGCCAAATTTAGCAAGAAGAGTCTTGGTGTATGCTTCCTGGTTGATAAAGATGCCTTCGGGCCCCTGTCTAATATTTAAACCAATGAAAAAGTTAATCGGACCCATTGAGCTCATTTCAAATTTAGTCTCCATCAGCTTTCTGAATTCAGCTGTTAAGATAGGATTCGTTGAGCCAAAGATGATATCATCGACATAGATTTGAACTATCATAAGGTGGTTACCTTCCTTCTTACGAAAGAAGGTTGGGTCAACCGAACCTTGTTTGAATTTTGACATCTTTAAGAACTTAGTTAGCGTTTCATACCATGCCCTAGGTGCTTGTTTCAGACCGTAAACCGCTTTGTCCAGAATATAACAGTGATTTGGGTACTTTTCATTCACAAAACCAGGAGGTTGCTCCACGTAAACCGTTTCTTCAAGTTCTCCATTCAGAAAGGCGCATTTTACGTCCATTTGGTAGACCCCGAAGTTCTTGTGTGCAGCATAGGCCAGAAATATTCGAACAAATTCCAGCCTAGGTACCGAAGCAAAAGTTTCTTCATAATCAATTCCTTCTTCCTGGCAGTATCCTTTCACCACGAGACGAGCTTTGTTTCGTATTACATTTCCTTCCTTGTCCATTTTGTTTCTAAATACCCAATTGAGACCATCGATTGAGGCATATTTAGGAGTTGGAATAAGGCGCCAAACCTTGTTACTTTCAAACTCATTAAGTTCATCTTGCATGGCTTGTACCCAATCGGAATGATCAAGAGCTGTGTTAACTGTCTTTGGCTCAACTTTGGATACGAAAGAATTATACATGCAGAACTCTACTTTGGAGAATAGAGATGATTGCTTTGCCTTCAGTTGAGATTGGGTCAGGACCTTTTCAGTGACATTACCCACTATCTGAGATACAGGATGATCTATGGTCCATTTAATAAGAGGAGGAAAATTTGGATCATAAGATGGATACAATTCGGCATTGACCATTTCTTCCATTTCAGATTGACTGTCGTCATAATAAAACAAGTCAGAATTCTCCCCCTCGACTGATGAATTTCTTTGGTATTCAGGTTGGTTCATACCTTCGGGTGCAACAGAGCTCATAGGTGTAGCTAGACTTTCTGGTGCTACAGGACTTTCGGGTGTAGCAGAGCTTTCGGGTGCTACAGGACTTTCGGGTGTAGCAGAGCTTTCGGGTGCTACAGGACTTTCGGGTGTTACAGGAATAGAGTTCTCCCCCTGAAAGTGTGAGTTTGGTTGATTTGAAGGAAATTGATTCTTCCCCTCGACTGAAGTACCTTGCTGAGGAGGTTCGTTTGGAACTTGTTCTCCTTTACCCATTTGTTTGGCTGCATCTTCGACGATTTGCTTCAGATGGTCGATTTTGTTGTCTGCTGCCTTGGCTTCCGAGAGAGTAGCTTTCTCAGGTTCATCAAATAATTCCACAAACTGATCAAACAAATTAGCAATGGTTGCCATGACCTGACCTGTTTGAGAGAAAATCTCTCCAATTGCTCCTTCAGTGGTCTTTAGATTCTTGACGTAGCTGTCATCGAAAGTCACATAATATGTTTCTTTGATCTTCCTAGAACGCTTATTTAAGACTCGATAAGCTTTTGAAGTAAGAGAATATCCCAGAAAAAATCCTTTATCAGCTTTAACGTTAAACTTGTTACGATGTTCTTTGGAATTGAAGATGAAACATCGTGAACCAAACACATGGAACCCTTCAACGTACGCCACTTTTCTTATTGTGAAGTCTCCATTGGTTATCATCCCATAACCCTTTATCGTTCCATAGGAGTTGTTACCAAACTTGACATTACCACCATTTTGAAGAGATCGAAACTCCCTTAGCTCTTCCTTCCTTCCTGTCATGTGATGTGAGCAGCCACTGTTAATGTACCATTCTTCGTCGAACTGCTCGTCACTGATAACCTGCAAAAATTAAGCAGATTTAGGAACCCAAAGTTTCTTGGGTCCACGTGAGCCTTTCACAGGAACAGGAATAGTAAGAGAAACATCAACAAGATATGTTCTTTTAATTAATGTTGTTTCATCTTTCCTCTTAATAGTAAACACTTTGATTTTGTTAGGATTAGCTACAGTTGGTTTGGTTTCAGGTTTTGGTGTTTGGGTATTTGTCTGCTTTCGGTTATCCTTGACTTAGGAAATCTTTGATTTTCCTTTCAAGTTCGTTGATGATTTTGAATTTCATGCAAGAACAGAATTAGGTTTAGAAAAGGATTGAGAATGAGAAGAATCAGAACGAGTGAATTTAGACTGGGAGTTTTTCCTGACTTGAGGTTCTAAATGAGCCTTTTGTTTATGGTCATTAGAGGGACCGAACCTGGATCTTCGGTAGCTTTTGCCTTCGTGACCGAACCTATCCTTTCGGTTGTTGTTGCTCTCGGGACCGAACCTAACCTTTCGGTTCTGTTCCTCATGCGGCCCGAAAGCCTTTTTCTCTGACTTTGAATTTTTATCAAGATAAGAGAAATGAGTGTTTTGAGAGCGCCAAAAATGCTTTTGCTCTGAGAGATTCTTTTTGTATCTTAGGTTTCTCTGCTGCTTTTGATTTTTCACCTGTTTCGGTTGTCTATGGATATTAGCTTTTTGTTTCAGCTTCTTGGTAGCTGGTTCACTCTTCATAGATGAGGTTTTGCTTGTGGAGGTGACATCTTCTACAGGTATTTCTTTTGTGCCACTTGTGCTTGGCACGTCAAAGTTTTTAGGCTTATTCAGCGGCTCTGGTACATATCTTCCTTTTGTTTTCCAGGACGTTCGCTCTGACAAACCAACTGTTTCGTTGGCATTATCTATAGGAGCTGACCAGAAGAACTCATCACAGCCATCTGCGTTATCTTCGTTTACTATGGCAGTGAGTTCAGCAGTTTGATGCTCGGTAACTCCTGTGACCTTATACACTTGATTCGGTGTTGTTCTCACCTTTTGGTACACAACAGTCTTTTCTTCAAGAACCAGGGACTTATTTTTAGACATACGAGCGAATTCCACAGAATTTTCAGAAATCAGATTTTTGTGGTTTTCGGGTTCACTCTTGACAAACTCAGAACAGTCGACTTCATCCTCTACAGAAATTTCACTCATATCATCGTCCTCATTAAGTTCAGATGCATTTTCAACATCAATTTTATTTTCTGAACTTAAATTGGCACTCAATGAGTCGAATTTTTGTATGGTTTCGGTCCTGAGTTTCAGCTTATCGTTTTCATCCAAAAGATTTTTCAGCATGTCCTTATGGTCTTTGGACTTTATAAAAGATTCTATTTTGTCCAGACCATACATATAAGTGGGATTCACATCATCGGAAGATACAACACTTTCACAGTTGTATGCTTCAGCATCGATTTCATCCTCCTTAAACTCAAGGAAGGGTAAAATCATGCGATGTATCTTCTGCCCAATTTACAATTCAGATGCAGTTGAGTAATGTTAGCATAAAGTCTTTTAGCAATCAAACAAAAAACATTCCTTTGTTTTAACAGTTTCAAATTGTCTCTTTGTAAATAAATGTTTTCATCCTTAGACTTAATCAGCTCCGACTCCTTCTGCTCAATCCACATCCTTCGCTCCTCACTCTTGGATGACACCCTGCTTATTTGGTCAGTTAGGTTAGAATTGGTGACCCATGTTTGAGTTAAACAACTATCCAGATTTGAGATTCTTGAATTTAAGTTATTTAATTCCTTTTCATATAATTTCTGTGGAATTTTGAACAAGATAAAAAGAGATTGTACCTTCTTGATCAATTCATCATGTTCATTGATCTGCACACTCAGAGGTTTTGCTGTGAAGCATAAGTCCTCTCGCTCCTTGGTGTCCTCATTTCCACCATCTGTATTGTATCCCCTCATGTAAGATACGTCAGTCACCATCAGACACTTTCCACTGCTTTCACCACCTCTTGCGACATACGCCTTTCCATGCGAAGGCTTTCTCACCTCATCATCTTCTGAGTCAGTCGACCACACCTGTATGCCACCGAACTTGTCATCCTCTGCCGAACCTTGTACAATAAGAGCATTCATAGAAGGATTAATAGCAGCTTTCTTCCTTTTAATCTCTTCTAGCTTTTTCATCAGGATTGCCTCTTCATCTTTCTCCTCATCTTTCTCTGCCATTTTCTTCAAAACACAATCGTTGGCATAATGATTCTTTCCTCCACATTAATAGCAGCTGACACCAGAATCTACTTCAACCTTCACCTCTTTCTTTGGTTCTTCAGTCTTCGGCTCCTCCCTTACCTTTTCTGAACTGTAGCTTCCCTGCCAATTTCGGTTCTTATTGGTAGGAAACCTCTTCTTAATGAAACTTTTTGGATTGGACACCATCATAGCATAATCTTCTGAAGTTAGATTGTAGTCCTCCAGGTTCATATCTTCATCTTCTACAACATTCTTGCTTTTAGACAGGAGGGCCAAGGACCCCAAATTTGAGATCACACTCCTCTCTTGCATCACTATCTTTTCTTGGGATTTCAGAATTCCCACCAGTTTCACCAGCGAATATGATTTGAACTGTTCGTGATCTTTAACTGTAGACACAACTGCTCTCCATTCGGATCTTAAGCCATTCAAAAATGTAACCTTCTGTTCAATAAGCTTCCTTTCGATATCATGTTTGATCATCTTGCTAAGAAGATGATTGAAGCAATCAAACGTCTGAGTAACGGACTCATCGGAATTTTGCTTAAATTCTCCAAACTCAGACAAAAGCAAGGTCTGAATAGAGTGCTCCAAATCTTCATCTGTGGAATACAGCTCTCGCAACCGATCCCAAATTTCTTTAGCGGTACTGTAGGAACTCACCAACCTAAACGTGTCAGATTGAAGAGCGAATCAAATCAGTCTCAATGCTTTGATGTTGCACTGAAACTTCTCCTTTTCGTCCTGAGCGACGTCTTTCACATCCTTTAACAGATCGTTATACTCCTTCTGAGTTTTAATAATTCTGGATGTTCCTGAATGAGCAAATGGTCTAGACACAATGGCTTCCCATATCAGATACCCATTATCTTCAGATCCGATTACGTAGTCTTCGAAATGATGCGCCCAAACCTCGTAATCTTGAGTGTAAAGAATTGGAATCTTTGTTGTAGATCCAATACTGTTTGAGATGTTGATATGATTAGATTGAGAATTGTCCATGCTTGATCGTTTAACCTGTTGCAAGATCAGACTTGTAATATGTAATATTAGGGCAAAACGAATAAATAATGAGATACATCAATTGTGGAGTGACGGCTCAATAAATATCAGTTAATGCGGAATAAACCCTAATCACTTCTTTCACAGAAGAGATGTGTATGAATTACACAGCCTACTGCTCTGATACCAATTGATGAGTTTATAAAACTCTTGATCGATTAGATCTTATAACAGGTGAATCAAGAAAGCAAAAACAGTAAGATAAAAGCACAAGAATGGATCTGAATGAGTCGAATGATTCAATTAACTCAATCCTCGGCAGAGCTCGATGAAGAACTTCCGCTGTAGAGGATATTAGGGTTACAAAAGATAAGAACGTGAATGCTATTGAAATATCTCTCAAATCTTACCTTCAAGGATGCATGCAAGCATCTATAAATATTAAACCCTACAAAACAACTCACGGATGGACAGGCCCATACCGGAGACTAAACTGGACTAACTAACGAGCCCAAGACACAACACTAACTGAACCTAACAAATTCAGACTAATTGCCAAATCTCACAATTCGAATCATGGAAAGGGATACCGTGACCATAATCGAATTCGAGAATACAATTTTCACAATCACTATCCTTTTAAAATCTTTCTTAGTGAAAGCATTCCCTCACAGTCATTTTCATGAAGGAGGGAATCTTATGACACTTAGATTTTAATGGTGTATGTGTTCCGATCCATGTGAATTTGTCAAAACCAAAGTTTACGACAAATTCAAACTCATATGGACCGAACTTTCTTAATCTTGATTTCTTGCCTTACGGTAGCACAGCTGCCCACCATGTCTTCCAAGTAGTTAAGCAGCTCACATTTTCCTATCAATGTACTTTTCATTGATCAAGATGCCTGCCTTTTATGCGTTCAAATGAGAACTCATAGAACTCACATGCATAATTAACTCAATCGGAACGACACAGAAGCAATTTAGTGTCAACACGATAGGTTGTAAACCTCAACTCGTGTGCTAGTGATGATCGATAAGGTTTATTTTGATTTGTTCTTGAAACCTTTCAAGACTATTAAGACTCCCACTGACTTCTTGACATATAAGATTCTCTTGTCAATAAATATTTCTTGACCAACAAATATTCAAGAGTTAGTGTAGTTTTTATCAAAACACTTCATAAATTGGTCCTAGTTGGTCTTTGTCTTATCCTAGACATCACAACTTTCCATATTTGATGAATGTTATAAACCTTATTAATACTTATCACTCAATTTCACAATCTTAACTCTAAGAATTGTTTTGGAACGAAGTATGATTGGCTTCTTGATTTAACCATTTCTTCAATTCTTGATTCCTATTCTTAGACATACAATTGTACTAAGACTCACTTAGAGGATCAATTGAGATATGGTTCTTAATCATTAAGACCTATCATAAAGCACAAAAGGTACTCTCCCTTCTTCTTAGAATGGAGAAACTTTTATCTTTCTGCCTACTTGATTCTTCTTATTCGTTCTGCTATTGATTTAAACTTTTTTAATCAATTCAGAATTACACTTAATCTTATAAGTATAATCATATTTACTAAACCTTTAGTAAATTATGACGAATATCTTTGTTACTCTTATGGTGGACTTGATCAACACGCAACTTCGTGTACTCGATCTCCTAGTCCTTCACTTGACACTTTGTCAATGAATTAGTCTAATTTCCAAATATGAAATTTCTCATTCATCGTGCAACCAAGTTGCATGATTCCAAGTTTCTGTCCAATTGAAACTTGGGTGATGAGAAACTCTACCTATTTGGTAAATTCTCGACATTTCCACAAATAATATAATTAAGAATCAAATCCATTATTGCTAATAATTCGAACATCAATTTTTCATATATGCCATTGCAAGGATAAATAAATAATATAAAAATCAAAATTTATTTTATTGCGGAAAAATTTGTCCTTACAATGCAATTCATTGAAAAACTATGCTAATACATCTTTCTTAGCAATCTAATTCTAACTCTAAGTAGCAGCTCGAGAATCTAATCTTCAAGTAATGCGATCGAAATCCATTCCTACTCGGTTAGATTCTGCTCACTTCTTCCCTTAAGCTTCCTCTCTTTTCTTTGATCCTACAAAACATCAATTGTAATCTTATTACATTATGTATTAAGAATCTAGAATAGGAGCTTCAAAGAGTTAGTCAATGGATTTTACCTAACGTAGAGCCATACATTTTCACTCTCCCATCTCTTAGATCTCTTAGGTAAATAGGGCAGCTTCGTCTCCAATGCACCTTCTCTTGGCAATAAAAGCAAATTGACTCTTTTGGAACAGCACATGGAACTACTTCAGATATTGCCTTTCTCTTATGATTAAAATCTTCGATCATGGCATGTCTTTCGTTGCCATTTCCTATATCCATAGAGGTCTGGAAGGCAGATTCACCAATCAACTTTGCTTTTCCATTGCGCTAAACCATTGCTGATTCAGCAGCAATAAGCATATAAGTGAGATCTATAAGGGTCACGTCATGGTTCATCATATACTACTTTCTTACGAACTCACTATATGAGTTAGGAAGTGACTGAAGAACCCAGTCAACAGCCATCTCCTCACAGACAACGGATCCCAACATTCTTAACTTATCAATGTGTGACTTCATCCCTAGGACGTGTGCACACACCGACTTTCCTTCTTTATGTTTACTTGCCAAAAGGGCTTGAGTGAGCTTGAACCTTTCAAGCCTTCGAACTTGTGGGTTAGGGAGAATAATTGGAGGAGGTGGAGGAAGTGAAGCATGATCTCTTGTTCCTCGATCGAATCGTGGAATATCATCTTCATGTGGAATGCTTGTTCCACGGGATTTGGGAAGACCATAGTTATCATACTTTGACATCTACAAAACGGGACAAAACGAATTCAAGTTAGTTGATTGTTTGAGTCCTTAATAAATCACCCAAATAAGATATTAAGGCTAGGACCCAACACAATATGCTACAACCTAGAAAAGGGATGCCGTAATCTAGTTGCAGAATATTTGAAGGTAAGTGAATGACGATTCATTAATTTCCACCATTAAAAACGAAAAAGAAATTTATGTTTTAAATCTATGAAAACTCCTAGATCCTTTGAGATTCATTGAACATTTCAATGGCATGTTTAAATCTTGATATGCCCCTCTAGTTTGTGACTGGGATGCCGAGGATCACAAAGCGGGTGTGAATAACCATGCAAACTTACATGGTGCCCTCACATGTTACAGTCACCTATTCGATTTGCCGGTAAACCACACACGCTCCACCGAACTATGACAAACATTGAGTCACCCTTTGCTACCTTTGCTTAGAGCCATTTAGTGTGCCGATTAACCACACACGCTCCACTAACGTCTTCGCAAGGGCACAAAGGGTAATTTCATGGAATTGCATCAATTCACTTTTGCCTAAGTAACTAAGATTGGGAATTTGTAAAACATTTAGTTACTTTCGTACTTCATTATACTTATAATGGAAGGTTTTGTCCTATCCTACCTGTTCGGCTAACGACCCTCCACTAGTCAAGAGTGCGGTGGGTAAGAGTGGATACCCATTCAATCGCCATTTTATAGGCAATTTCCTTAAACACCCCTTATAGACCAGCTTCCTGAATGAGGCCTACTAACGGTAAGACTGACTTTTACTGATACATATATATAATGTTAGACTTTTAATGATATATATATATATATATATATATATATATATATATATATATATATATATATATATATATAGTATAGGGTGTATTTTACACTTTTAAAATAATAGGTGGTTAAATTTAACGATTATACTTTTAATTCAATTAAATATAAACCAAAACTTTTATGGATTTATTAAACCTCTTTTAATTTTACACCTTAATTAATTAATAAAACCATAAGGGTGTGATTTGAACTTTTCGAAACAATACTAGGGTTTTAGAATTTAACATTCCTAGATTAAACTTTTAATCAACTTTTAAATTCCAAAACTTGAGGGCAAGTTTTGAAACATTTCAAAACATTAGGTTTAGAATTTAAATATACATCAAAATTAAACTTTTAATCAAAATTTAAATTTCAATACTTGAGGACAAGTTTTGAAACCTTTTCTAAACATTAGGGTTTCAAATATTTAAATTTCAAAACTAAACTTTTGAGTTTAAATTTAAACTATAAAACCTAAAGGGGAAAAATTGAAACTTTTCACAACACAAGGATCAAATAACAAATAACATAAATTAAACAATTAATTTCATCATTATCTATATTTGACCTAATTTCAGTTTCTTGCAAAATAAGTTACCCAATTAATACAAATAATCAACTTTAATCATATAAGAAAGTTATTATCTAATCAATTGGTAATTATCTTGTGTTTTATCAAGGATATACTCAAAAATATGAATAAAATCGGATTTTAATGATCTAAAACAGATAAGGCAAGTATCCATGAGAAAAACAGCAAGAAATCCCGAAATCCCCTCTTTCTGACGCATGAACACGCCGAGTACCCATATGGACTCGCCGAGTAGGGGCCTACTCGCCGAGTCCACAATGGGACTCGTCGAGTCCAACAGGCAGGCTCACAAAAATCGAATTTTTCAAGCATGAACAAATTAACAAGGCATCAATACAATAGAAACCAATCAAGGCTCTGATAACACTGATGGGTTTTGGCCATAAGAACATCCTATGTGCTCATACAAACCCTAATGCTTGGATCTAGGTTTCTCTATTGTACATGCAATTTATCCGAGACTATAAACCCTAGATCTAGCATATGATAATCAATATAACATATAATTAGGGTTTAGATCATACCTTGATTGTTATGTAGCAATAACAATCTCAAATCCTTCTTGTATTGACTTTAGAAAGCTTAGAGTCACAAATGTCACTCCTCTAATGGTTCACAAACACCAAGAGCAAGAGGATGAAGAAGAGAAGAGAAGGAGGCTGCCCAAAACGTGTGGAAACCCTAGAAGGAAGCTTGCTCACGTTTTTGGGGCATAAGGGCTCTAGATATAGTGAGGCTATTAGGGTTATCTAACAAGGAAACCCTGATTTGGATGCTTAAGCCCTAAGCAACCCATGGACTCCTTTCCTTAAAGGCCTTGGATGATTTCTAATGGGTTTCCCCATAGAATTCGTCCACTCCTTAATATAAGGCAATCCATAGCCCAAATTGCAATTATCTTATAATTATAATTCCAGTCCGTTAAGTTTAATTAATCTCCTTTAGTCACAAAACTAATTACCAATTAATTCTTGACTAATATTAATTAAACAATATGATTTCTCCTTTAATATATTATTCTCATAATATATTAATAAATCATATTTAATCCTTTCTCTCCATAATTCATCCTATCAAGTTGCTTTGGTGAAGGCAACCCAAAAGGACCATGCACCATCGGGTCAAGTACATACCAAATTAGTTATGGACTTAGACACTAATCCAACAGTAGTGCAGTCAAGTTGGGCCCTTCCCTTTGGAACTGGAAGTACCCGAAAAATGTTTAACCACAAACCATAAGCACAAAGCTTAGTGAGTTCCCCAAAATAACATATACCATACATATCATCAAGCCCAACCCACACATTGGGCCTAGCCCATAATAATGGGCCCAACCTAGCATACACATGTACCCACCCCGATCATACAAATGGGCCCAACCCTACATACATACCAATAGGAACAACCCAACTCACATTGCAAGAGTAAGAAAGCCAGCTAGCATCCAACAGAGTATAGTGAGAAGACTCACCTGAGTCACAAAATCAACTATACCACAACTCACAACCCCGCAATAGATGTCATAATACCCTAACAAAACATACAAGGTCGAACCTTAGTCTACACACTAAATCCAATCATCTTGACCAAAAGTCAACCCATGTCAATGAGTCAACGGTTAAGGCCGAAGTCAAAAACCAAAATACCAACCTTTGAGCTTCAAGTTGTGACAAGCCCTTAGTCACGTCATGAGAACTCACTCAACCCGATCCCAACTCGTCTCGCTCCAACTCCGCGAACTCGGTCCTAGAAAACTTACTCATCAAGCATCACCATGTGAACCCTCCTTGGTCACATCCTGAGCGTAACATGACAATATAGATGTGAAATCTATCTTGGCCACATGATGACATCCCCTATGTCACATCATGTCACACCCCCAAACTGGAACAACGGAAACGTTCGGGGGCAGAGGACATCAAGTTTAGTATCACAACACATGCATCATAGTAATCAAAGTAACAAAAAACCATCGCATTAATATGAAAGTGTTTACAAAGTATGTGGTTCACAAAAGATAGACTCCAAAAGTAAATAACAAAACAAGACATTAAGCTACTATACTCCATCTTCTGAATCCCAGTGCGTGTACTTGTCTACTAGTTTCCTGAGAATACTAGTTATTTTGAAAGGGTAGATCAACATTTAAGCTGGTAAGTTCATAAGTATTTAAGTGATGAAAGTAAGTTGTAAGTTCTTTTAGAAAAATTCGCCTGTTCCTCCAGAAAATCCTATATTTTCTGATATGATGAATGAAAGTAAAAATGACTCTACAATTCCTTCTATGTGTACTAAATGGATACAAGTTATATTCAATTTAGAGTAAACAAACAATCGATTGTCTGAATCTACCCTAAGCCCACAACCAAACAAGGAACATGGAACGAGGCGGAAGTCACACATCCCATTGTTTGTTAGATCTTAACTGTATATAACCCTGGTGTATTCATTTGGTAATTACGGAGTTAACTGTTATAGTTCTTTATATTTGATGAAAGCATTTTTTTCAGAAAATCATATATCTCAGTAAAAATGGTAACCACAATAGTTCCTTCTATAATCACTTAGTTTATACAAGCTATATATAATCTAATATCGAACGGACAGTTAAATGGGTGAATCTGCCCTAAGCCCACAACCAAACAAGGAACAAGAAGTAAGGCAGAAAGCACACATCCAACTGCCTATCGGGTATTAATTACATATAAACCTGATGTATAAACTAAGGTACTATAAAATTAACCACTAAAGGTCATTTAAGTTATAATGGTTTAATAAAATGGATTAAACCCTTTTTCTGATAAATTTCTAATTTAGCCTACTAAACATTCTAAGTGAAAAGTGTGTTTTTGTACTAGAAAACAGTATATTGAATTTGTATAATATGACCCGACCCATACCTGGTACTCCTTATGATTACTTGGTGTATACAGAATATATATAGCTAAGATCGAATAAATAGTAGACTGTGTGAATCTGCTCTAAGCCCACAACCAAACAAGGAACAAGATATGAAGCGGAAAGCACACCTCCTACTGTCTGCCGGACCCGATTAGTATATATCCCTGATGTATCTATCGAGGAATCAAAAAGTTAGCATTATAGACCCCCTTTTCACTGAATGTACTAACACTCAACTGTATTGCTTGTCTTTTGTACGTTTTCCCAAGTTTAAGACTATCTTTACTAGAAAATAGTTTGCATTACCTTTTATGTGAGAAGATCACTATATGAATGTAATGGGAAAATGAAAGTGTTCAGTACTGTTGTATAAAGTAACTATTGAAACACTAACTACCTTAAAACCAGTTTGTTAATTAAGGTTAAAATTGTGATATGGTTATAACCATACTGATCAACAAGTGTTCAACACAACGACCTGCTAGCGTCACTACTGATGTGACATTTGTCACCCATTGGCCTGCCGGCCAAACTATAGCGAACAGTCTGGATGCAGGCTTGTCAGTCTCGTATAGATCTATACATACAATGTCCATTCTCCCTCTAAGAGACTCTGGTTACAAAATGCGACCTAACAAGTATACTGCTAAGACATGAAGTAGTCTCACATAGATGTTATCTTGTTCTTGTTATCGCATGTTCCTTTCTATTCTTGTTATTTGTATGTTCCTCCATGTTCTTGTTATTGTATGTCCTGAATACCTAACCTATACTTATTATAGTTTACTAGTATGCTTGTTTTGTATTGTCTTTGATTTGTAGAAAAGACTCGATTGTCTATTGAGTTATGATAGCACTTTAAAAACAGAGTTTTATAAACAACAAAGTAACATAACTTTAAAAGAGTTTTTGAATTGATTTGATCACTTATAAAAGCATAAGGAAATCATTTAATGTGATGGTTATCACAAACAACATTTACACAATAACATTGTCTTCAACTTGTATCCCCCCTTCAAAGCATTTAAAACATTTAAAAGATTGATTATAGGGGTATGAACTCACCTTATGTGGGTGATTCATCTGAAGATTTGCGTAAGGATGAGAAGTTCCACGAATGAATGCTCGAGACATAAACGAGTGCTAAATGACATATAATGGCATATGTAGGCATGTAATTAGTGTTTTAAAACAACTAACATGCAAGGAAACAACCTTAGGGACTAGGAAACACTTGTAAGGAAGTGTTACCATCTCATGTGATTGTATGAAAGGGAGTTTATGGCAAAGGGAAGATGTGTTCGTGGCCATGAAAGGGTTTACAGTCATAAACTCTTGATGTTCATGCAGTTTTGGTCCTTAATTCATGCTAAAAGGGTGTTTGTTTCATGAGGCTTCAAGAGTTTCTAGTGTATAACAAGAATATGGAAGAATTCTTGCGATTTGAAAGCCTTTGGGAGTTCATGGCCACCAAGAACGAGTGTGTGTTCTTGGTGAAAGATGATGATTTTGAAGATCTAGACCAAATTGATGAATTCACGGATGAAATCAAATGCTTTTACTTGATTAAGAAGGATATCAAGTAAATACGGAAGAATAACTTACACTTTTGAAGATCAATGAGGATATCCTTGATAATACTTGAGAGAGAATGGTAGTTCTTGTCTTAAATATGTGAGTAATGAAGATATAGTGAAGTAATTGTCACACCCCCAAACCAGAACGACAGAAACGTTCAGGGGCGGAGGACGTCATATTTAGTATCATAACAGTTCATAGTAAGGAAAGTACACATCACCATATATATATATATATATATATATATATATATATATATATATATATATATAAAGGTTTCAAAATGTTTACATAATTGTATTTTTTACATGTTCAAAAGATAAATACGTAAACATCTTTCAAAAAGAAGTAATTAAAGTCGAAGCGTTAATCCCCAAAAGTTGATTTCCAAACCTGCTTAGTGGTTCCCTGAGAATACAAGTTATTTCAGAGAGAAAGTGTCAACAATTAAGTTGGTGAGTTCATAAGCGGTTTTGAGAAAAAGGTATGCCATTCCAAAGTTCGTGCGTTTTCCATGAAAATCGCATATTTTCTTATAAAAGTATGAAATGCATATGACTGTTCGCGTTGTGTCAACAATTAAGTTGGTGAGTTCATAAGCGGTTTTGAGATACAGGATCGAATTTTGGTGGTGGATTCTATGTTATGCTATTAACTACACGCCTTACAGGGCTACCAAGAGGCATTTTTTGCTAAAAAGAATACAAAGGTAAGATGGAAATAGATCTATAGCAATGGTTATATGCCGAAAGCTGAATGACTAAGTTTTCCTAGTTCATAAAGGGACTCGACCCTCTCATTCCTTAGATGCTTCGTCTTCTTATCAAGGATGGCTATCGGTCGCTCGATCTAGTTCAGGCTGTCATCCACCTGAATATCCTCTAGAGGCACCACTGCAAAGTCATCTACCAAGCACTTCCGTAGCTGGGAGACATGAAAGGCGATGTGGATCTAACTAAGCTCGGCTACAAGATCCAGCCTATATGCCACCTTGCCCAACCGGGTTATAACCCTGAAAGGACCAATGTACCGGAGGCCCAACTTGCCCCGCTTCCTAAAACAGATGACAACTTTCCAAGGCGACACCTTCAGGAGAATAATATCTCCTACCTAAAGCTGTAGGTCTAAATGGTGCATGTCAGCATAAATTTTCTGCTGACTCTGAGCAGTCTGAAGCCTGCTCCAAACCTGTTGGATCCTCTTTGTCGTCTTGAGTACCACTTTGGTACTCCCCATGACCCTTTGCCCAACCTCACCCCAACATATCAGGGTTCTGCACTTCCTCCCATATAACATCTCGAAGGGAGGATGGTCGATACTCACGTGGTAGTTATTATTGTTGGAAAACTCTGCGAAGGGAAGGTAGGTATACCAGCAAAGAACAAAGTTTAATACGCACGCTCGCAGCATACCCTCGAAAGTATGTGTCACACCCCAAAACCAAGAACGGCGGAAACGTTCTGGGGCGGAGGATGTCATGTACAGTATCACAACAATGTAAAGTAGTAAACAAGCAACAACATCATCCATTGCATTAATAATATAATTATTATACAAATGTGTTCTGTCAAATTATAATAGACACTTAAAGCATAAATCAAAATGAAAGATGAGTCTTGAATGAGCTCCATCTTCTCTAAACCTTGCATCTGTACCTGTCTATTGATGACCTGAGGATACAAGTAATTTTGAAAGCAAGTATCAGCTTTAAAGCTGGTGAGATCATAAGTATTTTAGTGTCTTAATTTGTATGTAAGAAATTGTTTGTATATGAACTGTAAGTATTGAAAATGTATGTGAACTGTAACTATGAAAATGTTTGTAAAACAACTTAAATGTTTGTAAAACCCTAGAAATCCCTATGATTCCTACTATTAAATATGGGTGTCTTCTACCAAGACCTAACTGTTCTGAATGTAGTCTTCTACCAAGACTTAACTGTTCTAAATGTTCGTTTCTTGTAAAAGTGTGTAAATTTCCCAAGTGTAACTATCATTAACAAAATATAGTTTTTACATTTAATGTTTAAGTGAAAAGATCACTAAATATATG
Source organism: Lactuca sativa (assembly GCF_002870075.4). Taxonomy (NCBI): domain Eukaryota; kingdom Viridiplantae; phylum Streptophyta; class Magnoliopsida; order Asterales; family Asteraceae; genus Lactuca; species Lactuca sativa. Next base: position 183,244,361 of record NC_056623.2, read on the forward strand.
TAAAGGGAAAATTAATGTAGTACTGTAGTGTTGTATTATAGGAACTACTGCTGTACTAACTACCTTAAACTGGATTTATATTAAGGTATCATGTGATTAATTGCACCATACTATTGACTGGTAACAACGACATACGTATGGTTGTAAAAAGAAATGACGTTTGGCACCCGCAGACCTGCAGGTCCGACTGTAGCTAGCAGCAAGGTGTAGGATAGTCAATCCAGTATAGATCTATACGCAAACTCACACTCTCCCTCCAAGAGACTCTAGGTACAACTCGGGCCATGAAATTTAAGTCGTGCTCCGATACAGGATCACAATTTTGTCAACGTATTTATGTATATGTAATGTATTGTTACTCGTTCTAGTATCGTTGTATATGTTCTCTTTCTAGTATAGTTGTATATGTTCTTCCTCTAGTATAGTTGTATATGTACTCATAGTAATGTAATGTATATGAACGTATGCCTTTGCTACCCAAAGGTACTGAACTGACTGAAAGGAACTATTATGTCCATATATGTATACATGATATATAACTAATATTTAAACGACCTTCGGAAGGGTACCCGATATCCTATCAGACCACATCCAAATCGAGGAAAAGGAAACAAGGTGGATAGCCTTCCTAAGTCTTTTAAACGTTACTTATATAACTATACATATATAGGCATGCTTATAACCGAATCTCTATGTAAACGTAATCATGTAATTGTATAGTAATGTACTGTGTGTACTAGCTGTAATGTATGTTCTCTCTATCTAGCAAGTATTGACTCATGAATGAACTGACTCATTGTATGATATCGCGTTCTAGTAATAGTTCTAATATCTTCCTAAACTACCCATATGGTAGCTTACTAGTAATATAACTGGTACATATGAACATGGATGTATACCCTTTCTACCCAAGGGCATTGGATGAACTGGAAGGACCTTTTATGACTATATATGTACACATGATATATATATAACTAATATTTAAACGACCTTCGGACGGTACCCGATATCCTACCAGACCACATCTCAAGCGCGAAAAGGAAATAGGGTGGATAGCCTTCCTAAGTCTTTTAAACATTTCTTATATAACCATACATATAGAGGCATGCAATTTATAATATAAAAGCATAAAATAAGTTTTGTAAAACCTTTGAACATTAATATTTTCTAAGAAAAGATCGACTTGATGTTTAGTAAAATGGCTAATGAGTAGTAAATCATTTGAATGCTGCTTATTAATCACATGTGATTAATATAATAAGTAGCATGATTCTACTTGTATCCCCCCATAAAACATTTAAAAATAGTTAAAACATTGATTAAGGGGTATGAACTCACCTGTTGTGGGTGATACGGATGAACAGAAGAGGTAGGATGGCTAGGTGTCAAGTGAAGTCTTGAACACACTCTATGATCCTAGTTAACATATAATTTCACATATATGTAACAAATTAGTCTATAAACAACTAATAAACAACTCCAGACACCTTAGGACATGCTAAACACCTTTATCAAGTGTTATTAGCCTCTAGGATTGTATCTAAGTTGTTGTGGGACAAGGCTAAAGGGGTTTAGGGTTCCAAAAGACCTTATGTATGTGTTTACTCTTCATTAAACTCCACACAAAGAGTTTACGGTCGTAAACCCTTGTGTTTACGACTGTGAACTCCTAGACTTAGTGTCATTTTGTGTTTTGAAGTCCTAAATGATTTCTAGAAGCAATTTGACTTGGTGGTTTAATCCTTGGAAGGGTTTAGGGCATAATATAACTCCTTTTAGGAGTTTACGGCCCTGGGACCATATTCCCTTGGAGATTATGGCCATAATCTCCCTTGGGAGGATGTTTATGGTGTTTTCAAGTCCCTAAATTAACTAGGAACTAAACTAGGCTTTTGTACTTGGCTTTAGAAGAGTTTATGGCACCATTTGGCACCATCTTATGGAGTTCATGTCCCTAGAACCTTTTGGGCCGTGAACACCTTACTCTTGGTGTTCTAAATCTGTTAGCTAGTCCTAAACTCATTTAGGTACATGCCCAAATTAGTCTCTTGGCTTAAGGAGGGTTTTTAGGGCATTTTGGCACTTAAACATGGAGTTCACGGCCCAAGAACCTCCTTGGTCGTGAATCACTTTCACTTTTTGATTCTAATTAATTTTGTGTCCTAAACATGCAATGGTAGTCCCTAGGTTGAGTTCCAAGGCTTTGAGGGACATTGGGACACTTTTGGCCCTTAAAATGTAGTTTACTCCCCAAGTGTTCTTGGGCGGTAAACTCCCAAATCTTGGGGTTTTGATTCGATTTTGAGGTTATAAACCATAATCTAAGCTATATAATACAACTAGATAGAAGTACTCACAATTTGGGATAAAAACCCGAAGATCCGTGAGAGATAATTTTGGCTTTTCTCTAATTGGAAATGTAACTAATGATTATTTTGGTTCAGATTTCTATATATAGTCCTAGGATTTTTGGCAGAAAATATTTTTATTCCCGGAATGAACTCTAATATCCTAGGGTATTGTAATGACAGTGTTGCACAAAATCCTAGTGCATCCACTCTCCAGATATCTCCTTAAGTGTAAATCCTGAAAAACTGCCAAACTTACACCAGAAGTCTGGAATTTCACTGTAATTGTTCCAACTTCTATTGGCTTGATATGGTTTGTTCAGAATGGAAATTTCGGGTTGTCACAGTATGGATGGTCTGCTCGCTCTGACCAACCGTCTGTGGGTGAAAAGCAGTACTATAGTGCAAACGAGTACCCAACTCGTCATTAAATTTGTTCCAGAATTTGGAAATAAACCGTACATCTCGGTCAGAAATCACGGAGACTGGCACTCCATGTCGAGCTATTACCTCTCTGATGTAGATGTCGGCTAACTTCTCGACCGAAATTCTCTCCGAGATCGGAATGAAGTGAGCACTCTTGGTCAATCGATCATTGATTACCCAAATCGAATCAACTCCCCGTGCGGTCCTAGGAAGCTTTGTGGTGAAATCCATAGTAATGTCCTCCCAGTTCCACAAAGGGATATCCATCAACTGCGTCTTTTTGAGAGGCCTCTGGTTCTCTGCCTTGACCTTCCTGCAGGTCACGCATCTCTCAACGTACTAGCTGCGTCTTTTTGAGCCTCCTCCATCAGGAACTGGCATACACCACCTGTGTATGGAACCTACACCCTGTGGTGAAGTATCAACAGCCCAAGGCTATAATAGTCGAAGGATGTAATTTTTCCCACTATGCGCTCACTCTTTCGATGTTCCTCCTTTATAGACTCCTGTTGGGCCTCCTGGATCTTCTCCAGAAGTAGAGTCACTACCGTCCTCCTCAAACAGATGTCTCTAATCGGGGCTGTAAATGCCTTGTGGCTAAGTACATCCGCCACTACATTGGCCTTCCACGGGTGGTAGAGGATCTCACAGTCATAATCCTTCACCACTTCTAGCCACCGACGCTGCCTCATGTTTAGATTTGGCTCATCCATGAGGTACCTCAAGCTCTTGTGGTCCATGTAAATGGTATGACGGACCCCATAGAGGTAGTGACACTAAATCTTGAGGGCGAAAACAACCGCCCCCAACTCCAGCTCGTGCGTCGGGTAGTTCACCTCGTGAGGCTTTAGCTGCCTTGAGGCGTAGGCGATGACGTGCCCTATCTGCATCAACACTGCGCCCAAACCCGAAATGGACACATCGTAGTATACTACAAGATCCTCAAAGCCCTCTAGTAGAGCTAATATTGGCACCTTGCACAACCTCTGCCTCAAAGTCTCAAACGCCGCCTACTGCTCAGGCCCCCAGCGAAACACAACAGTCTTCTTCGTCAGTCGGGTCATGGGTATTTCTATCTTGGAGAAGCTGTTGGGTAATAGTATACTACAACATCCTATGGTGCACATACAACCCTAAATACCTCAGATCTATGATTTCTCTATTATACATGCAAATATGAAGTTTCCAAGATATTACCCTATACTAGCATATAAATATCATAGACTTGGGTAATAAAAAAAATAGAATACATACCTTGTTGTTGTTGCTTGACTCCATGAAGCTTGAGAGCCTAGTGCCCCAAGTGTGACACCTCAAATGGTTCACACAACATCATGAACACTTGGAATAACCATGAAAAGAAGACACTCCAAGCTTAAATTGACTATCCCTCATATGTGTATTACTTGTGTCAATTTCTTGAACTAAAGGGGTCTTTATACAGTGTGGCTATTAGGGTTACACCATATAACTCATGACCTTACCCATTCCTTATGCTCAATGGGTTTTAACCTCCATGGAGTATCCGTGGGTCACCACATGGGTTAAACCCAACATAAAGAATCTTGGATTATAAGCCCACATATATAAGAATTAATGATTTACACAATCAATCCCCATTGCTTCCAATTAGTTATGCAAACAATTGAGAACTTGTAGAACTCAAATGTATAGCCAACTTAACTGAAATGGGCACAGAAATGTCAACACGATAGGTTATAAACCTCTAGTCACTACTAGAAAAACAGCCTTTTACGACGCTCATTGCGCGTCGTAAAAGGCTCAGACGACGCGCAAATGCGCGTCAAGGAAGGCCTTGTCATAAAGAAAGACGACGCGCATTTACGACGCTCATTTACGACGCGCATTTATGACGCACGTTTACGACATGTAATGCGTATCAAGGAAGGTCCTGTCATAAAGGAAGACGATACGCATTCACGTGTCGTAACCTTACGACGCGCGTGTTAATGACACGCAATGCGTATCAAGAAAGCCACTGTCAAGAAAGGCCATGTCATAAATGAAGATGACACACATTTTTGCGTAACATAATTTTAAATGTTTAAAAAAAATATTATTTATAGATTTACTAATTTTCAAATTAAATAATACATTAAAAATCTCATAATACAAAATAAAATACCATAAATAACAAAGATAATTCATTTCACTAATATGTCAAATACAAATAACTATTCCAGTAGTGAGTAAATGTTATAAAAAAATGAACTCATTTATATACAATTGCATTATCTAGCTTACTATGTGCCAAGAACTCTCTGTACAAAATGTTATCTTTGGTATGCATGTCTAAATACGTACTAACTCCTCCTATTCAAAGGATAGCCAACAATTTTCTCAGCAAAGTGTTGAAAAGGTACCTGCAATACAAAATCATTAACAAACATAATATATATATATATATATATATATATATATATATATATATATATATATATATATATATATATATATATTTATTGAAGTAGTTAGTTTAGTTAGCTACCTCATTTTCCTATTTGATATCATGTGTAAAGAATTGTTACATATACATCCTATACAGAGTAATAAAGTAGGAGGTTATTTCCTGTAGTTTACCCATAAAAGAAAGGAAAAAAAAACTTACAGGTTCTGTAATATAGACACGTGCCAGGTCCTTCAAAAGGTGAATTGAGAGAAACAAATACGTTTGCAGCATTCATGAGATTAATACTTAACCTCCTTCCCATAATTATTCTTTTCATTTCATTGTACAATATGTTAATCAAATTTATATGTAAAAGGGTCATCAATTTGAACTCACGTTCCAACACCTTCTTTGAATAGATGACTATAAATTCTAGCCACAATTCAACTTATAAAAAGGAAAGAAAACAACAATCTAGCTTATAAAAGATTAATAAATAGAGGGCCTGAAATTGCTTAAAGCTCAACACCAGTAATCGCTAATCAATAAGATAATACTTTGTTTTTTTAACTTCTCCAACCATTGGTGGTTGTTGAGTTGACCCGACATCTTGTTGGAAAAATCAGGGCTTCCTGCAACTTCTCTCACTTTGTCCATAAGAAGGGATGATGGGCTTACTTCCTTCAAATCAACATTCAGATTCTTAAACAAAACTTGAAAGGCCACAATAACAATAGTGAATATAGTATATTATCGGAATTGATGTTATAAACTTTTTGATTATGATGTGTGTAATATGATGTGTGTGCAGAAGAGTAGGGATCTTGCTGGGTACCATCGTTTTCAGCATAAGTAACTTGAACAGGAAGGGTTTGTCTGCTTGCAGCCCCACCGTATGCTTGGTACACATCCACCACACCATGTGTGGCTGCACCTGCAACTGGTTGTGCATACGAATGTTGACTGTTCACCATTGTCCTGCAACCTATATATATACATATATATATATATATATATATATATATATATATATATATATATATATATATATTACAACTGCAACTGGTAACACTGTAACTCCCAGGCACCAAGAAGGGTATTTTTGGAAATTGTAAAAGATCAAAAAGGGTATTTCAGGAAAGTGAAAAACCCAAAAGGGTATGTCTGCAAATTGAGATACCTGAACAAGCTCTTCATTTTCAGCAGCACAATTGGGTTTATCTTCATTTTCTGTAGCACACTTGCAAAAAATTTAAACTTTTAAAACCCATATTAGAAGGACTAAAGGTTAGAAAGGAGAAGTAATGAAGCTATGAGTTGAGGAAAGACTAATCACAGCAAGGTCTCTAAAACAGATCTGCTGTTCAAAACGGATTTACTCCAAAATCTAAAACAGAAACATAGCTTTAACTAAATTTTATAGGAAACTATGATTGTTCAGGATTCCAGAACTATAAAGAACTCCTTCTAACTCCAAAGGATGAATTAAATATGAATTTTACAAAAAGGTGTATCACTTCTGTCTCCAACAAGACAGTCAAGTGAGGTTGGCCAATTCTACCCAACTTGTGAGTAGAATTCGTCCATACCAAAATTCAGAGAAGTAAAGGACATACAAATGAAAGTCTCAGAGTTGGAATTGAATGAAAAGCATTTCCCAAGCTCCGGATATAAAATTCACATTGTGGACAATCACAACACTAGTAAAAGCTGGTGACTGCCCACTGATCTGGAGTCTGGATCAATTCTAACCAATTTATAATTGGAAATAACACTCCATCTGCTCCAGATCTTAAATTCATAATATCAGGAACATATAGAAACTTGGAATCACTCTGGATCCTTTTCCAAGCCTTATAAATGATGAAAACAAAATGACATATCAGAACAGACCCGGATCAGACCTAACAGCAAAGATTCCATTCTTGCACATAGATAAAGTCCTTACCAGTGAGGTTGGCCTGCTTAAGAAAGTTAGCCAACTCAAATTTTGAACTTTGGGAACTGGTTTGGGGTTCGTTTGAGTTCTATAGCTCAAGGTATGATTTTTACAATATGACTATAGATCTGATGGAAAACAGAATCATAGCCACCCGTGATTCCTTTTTGGCTTATCCATCCTTCTCCATTGTTAAAAAAAAGTTCTACTAAGAACTGATACAGATACAAGACATGAAATCTAAGTAAACCATTGAGATGAACATGTAGTCAACATTTCATAGATGTAAACATGATATCCCATGCCTCTAACATGGAACATGATATACACATATCAAAACATTCAATTGAATTTACAAATACATACACTAGCCAAAATCAAGGGATATCAAGTACCTTAGTTGATGACTTGAGTAGTGAACTACAGTCATTTTCTGTGCAATCCATCATGTAGATGCATTGCTGGCCTGAAAGACAAATAATCGTTTTGCTAGGTTTAACAGGCAGTTAGACAAATTCTGAATCATTATCCATATCAATTAAAATGTCACATTCTTTAAGCTCCAGTAAAATACACTCAGGGTTCTATCAGACATGTAGTTTTGAGTTTTCTGAAGTTGACGAATTTAGGCAGTGTGTTATTAATCTTGGTAGGTAGAAAAAACTGCTTTTGGTCTAAGAATTCAAAGCCCTTTATTTTAAAGACAAAAGATCTCAAATATACATGATAAGGTTTCTCACGAAGTGTGATATTATGCTTGTTTTCTATATATAATCCAAAGAAACACAACCATTAATTTAACCAAAAGAAACTCAACACAATTTAGATATCATGATTTGTTACTTACCCCTTTTCTGTCGGAAGGACGAGGTGCTAATTCCTTCTTGGTGACAACATGCCCTTTGTTTAGACCCACAAAGAGTCCTGTGTTTGGCTGTTTTGGAGCCATTGGAACCTGAAAACATAAACATATATTAGCGTAAAGCAACATACACTTCACAACAGTTCATCAACTTAGCCTATGCAGTTTTAATTCAATATGACCTGAAAACCTTACAAGCCTCAGACTACAATCAAAATGCGCAATATATATTCTTATTAAACATGAAGCTGATTACAAGATATAAATGAGTTTATGCGTGCCAATAAGTTTTTAAACACCAGCAAGCTTATAAGCACATGGAAAGCATCTCGGAACTATAAGAAGATGCGGGAAAACTAAAAGTACAATGAGGGCAGAAAAACAACCTGGGCAAGAAGAATTTGAGACCAAGTAAACTTTAGTTGCTGTACATTTTACTTGCTTCTTGAAAGAAACCCCCAAATTCTTAACTCCACACCGGAGGAATATCACGTGATGTACGTCAACGAGGATGTAAGCCTGAAGTGGGACCTCAATTCTTAACTCCACACTAGAGTATTTGATCTGAGATACGAGCTTGGTTGCGTTATTCCTTTAGGATAAACAAAAGGGATTCGGTAGTAATGGAGGCGGATTAGGGTTTATAGAGAAAAGGAGAAGGAGAGAGTGAAGGTTCTCGGCTGGTGGAGAGGATGAATTCGGTATTCCTTCCCAAACAACAACAAATCATTCAAAACTAGAAAAAGATATGTGAAGAAATGAAAAATAAATTGATTACCTGGGTCTCTAACGCAGAAGTTCCAAAGGTGATGACGAGATGCAATCGGGAAGCTAATGGAGCAAAGTTACGGTTCTTCATCTATGTGTTTTTCGATTTATTTGTGGGGAATCTGAAACAAACGAGAATCAAGATTCACATTCCTAATATTGAGACTTGAGAATATAATTAGGGCTTTTTCTAACAATTTCAACATCGAATAGGAGATATGCTGGTTCTAGTGGGTAGAAGTAAGTGGGGGAAGAAGTAGGTGGTAGTAAGGAAGGAGCGTTCATAATTTAGGCAAGAGGGAAAGGAGAAAAAAAGGAAGGCGGGGTTTTTAATTTTTTCAGAATTTCATTTCCCCCTTTCCCCAACTATGGAACGCGCATTCCATTAAAAAAATATAAAGCGACATCCTTAGACGACGCGCATTTTATTATAGGTGCCCTCCGTGTTTTTTTTAAACACTAATTTAAGGGCACACAATTATGCGTGTCTTCTATCCTTGAATTTTTTAAGGAGATGACGTTTTTTTAATGTCACTCTCCTTTGCGTAACATAAATCAACGAGTGTCGTGGTTTGCGCGTCGTAAAAGGGTCTTTTTCTTGTAGTGAGTTGTGTGCTAGTGATGAAATACAATTTTTTCTTCTTGATTACTTCTTGAAACCCTTTCAGGATCCTTTTAGACTCCCACTGTCCTCTTGAAATATAAGACTTTCTTGTCAGATATTCAAGAGATAGTGTGGATTCTAATCAAGACAAACACTTCACACAATTGGCCTTAGTTGGTCTTTATTTTATCCAAAACATCAAAACTTACCAATTTCAAATGTACAAGAGTAGAAAACCTTTTACTCTTACATTTGACTAGTGTTAATAAACCTTCTTTAAGACATGTCACTCAAGTTATAATCTTAGATTATAACTCTAAGAATTGTTTTTTTTTGAACGAAGTATGAATCATCTTCTTGATTTAACCACTTCAACAATTCATAACTCCTCTTCTTAACTATCAGAATGCACTTAGAGGATGAATTGTGATAAGGTCTCAAAATCATTAAAATGGTCTTAAAACATGATACTAAAGTACTCTCCTATCTTTTCAGATTTGAGAAACTTTTATCCTTCTGCCTAATTTGATTCTTCTTATTCATTCTATCATACATTGAAACTTTTTCAATGTTTCAAAATTATACTTAAGCTTGTAAGTATAATCGTATCTACTAAACCTTAGTAAATCATAATGAATAGTCTTATCCATTTTTTGTGGTGAACTTTGGCTAGTGCACAAGAATGTGTACTTCATCCCTTAGTCCTTCTCTTGAGTGACATATACATGTGAACACAGAACTAGTCTTAATTTTCCAAAGTTGAAAATTCTCATACATCAAACTAAATGCCTTGTATGATTCCAAGTTTCCGTCCAATTGAAACTTAGGTGATGAGAATATTTCCTTATTTGGTAAATTTTGACACTACCACCAATGAACGAATCAAATTCATATTTCCAATATTGCTATAAACATACAAACATCAAATTTTCATGAATGCCATTGTAAGGAGATAAAAATAAATTAAAACAAACTTTTATTTATTTTAAAATGTGGAAAAAACTTTTCCTTACAACGCAACATAAAATGAAAACTATTCTATTACATGTTTCCTAGCAATATATCATAACTCCTAAGGAGTAGCTCAAGAATCCGATCTTCAACCAAGCGATAGAAATCCATCTTCACAATCAGATTCAACATACTCTTCATTTAAGTTTCTTCACGTTTCTTTTATTCTTAAAACATCAACATGAGACCCAGTTACATCATGTAACAAGAATCTCAGAATAGAAACTTATCTGAGTCAGATAGTGGACTTAACCTGAAGTAGAGTCAAACTTATTGACTTTAACATCCTTAGGTAAATAGGCTGCTTCGAAATCAATGTCCCTTACTTTGGCAATATAACCATATGGACCCTTTGGTAATGGTACATGGGACTATCTCATACTTAGCCATTCTCTTTACCATTTGGTCAACTGAATTGACTATGGTCGATCCCTTTCCATTGGGAAGAGAATGCTTTTTCTGGATTTCCAGTTTCATCATTGTCAATGTCCATAAAGTTTTGGGAAGTTGATCTTAGCAAATAGATAAGATCATTAAGGGTATTGTCATAGTCTGTTTCATAGGAGTCCCAAAGGAACTCACTATTTGACTTAGAAAGTGATTGGACATCCAACTTTCTCAAGACTTTGACACCCAACTCTCTCGGCTTGTCAATATGTGACTTTATCTCCAAGATGCAATCACACATAGACTTTGCTTGCCAATAGGGCTAGAGTGACCTTGAACTTGTGGGTTAGGGAGGATAATTGGAGGAGGTGGAGGAAGTGAATTTCTAAGAGATTTGGGAAGATCATAGATGTGTGAACTAGACATCTTTTTGGGAGATATTCAAGATAGTTGATTTGAAGTCCTTAATATAACACCCAATATGAAATATTAAGGCTAGGACCCTACAAACTAGTTTATAACTTGGAAGAGGGATGTCGTGATCCAAGCTATAAAATATTTGAAGGTAGGTGAATGACGATTCACCAATTTCCACCAAGATAAACGAAATGTATTATTAGGTTTTAATTGGTTTTGAAACTCCTAGGTTCTTTTGAGATTCATTGAAATTTTCAACGGCATGTTTCAATCTCGAGTGTGCCCTTCAGGTTTTGTGACTGGGATGCCGATGATCACAAAACAAGGTGTGAATAACCATGAAAATATACTTGGTACCCTTAATATTTACCCCTCAATCGATGTGTCGGTTAACCACACACGCTCCATCGATGCTATGATAAACATTAAGTTAACCTTAGCCTACCTTGTTAAATCAAGCTAGTGTGCCGGTTAACCACACACGCTCCACTAACTGACTTAAGAAAGTGCAAAGTGTAATATCATGGGTCAGCACCAAATTCACAGTTTCCTAAGTAACTAAGATTGAGAATTTTTAAATGTTTAGTTACTTAGTATTTATCATTAATACTTTTAATGAAGGGAGAATTATAGTCCTTGTCCTACCCATTCGGCCAACGACCCTCCACTTGTCAAGGAAGCAGTGGGTGAGAGTGGACACTCGTTAAACTGCCATTTTATAGGCAGTAACCTTATACCCCCCCTTATAGACCGGCTTCGTGAATGAGGCCTACTAATGGTAAGACGAATTGCTCTTATATATATATATATATATATATATATATATATATATATATATATATATATATATAATTATTATTAACTTATAATATTATAAAGTACAAGGGTTGAATTTTAACTTTTAAAATTCTAAGGGATTAACTTGGAATTAAACTATTAATGGGAAAACTTTACAAATTCCAAAACATGAGGGCAAGTTTTTGAAACTGTTAAAAAATTTTCATTTCATAACTTATGAGTTTAATGGTTCATTAAAATGAAGTCTCTTCATTTTTTATGTAACCTCTTATTCTTTAATAACACTTTTAAAGAAGTGACTCTTAAACATCCATAACTTGAGGACAACTTATGGAGTCATAATACTATTTAATGAAAAAGACTCTTCATTTTTTTATGTAACCTATGACACTTTTATGAGTTTTAAGATTCATAAATGTGACCTTTTATGTAACTTGAGAACAAGTTACAAAAACACATTTTATGAACTACCTCTATATTAATTAGGATTGAAAACAACTAAAACACAAATTTTTTTCCATTAATCTAAACTAACTCATAAATCAAGGAAACACAAAAAAAAAAAACTTTTGGATTCCATAACTTATGGAGTTTAATGTTTTGTTTTATGATGAAACTTTTCATGTTCCATAACTTAAGAACAAGTTATTGAATTCTTTAAAACATTAAGACCAAGTTTTGTAACTCCATAAAAAGTTTGAATCAATTTTTTTTAAAATCTTTTCATATCCATAACTTGTGGAGGTTTTAAAAAACTCTTTAGATCAAACTTTTAAAACTAATAAAATAATCATATCATTTTATCTTTTAGTAAATTTGACCTACTTCAACTCATATAGCAAATGATTCATATTTTACAAATAATTAGTTTTTCACAAAACGAGTAATTATCTTAAAATTTGACAAACTTCATGTTTTTTTTCAACTTTGAAAATCAAACATTTGCATGAATATAACAGAAAACAACCCATTGCTCTGATACCACTGTTGGGTTTTAGGATAGTACAACATCCTATGGTGCACATACAACCCTAACTACCTTGGATCTATGTTTTCTCTATTATACATGCAAATATGAAGTTTCCAAGATATTATCCTATACTAGCACACAAATATCATATACTTGGGCAATAAAATAAATAGAATACATACCTTGTTGTTGTTGCTTGACTCCATGAAGCTTGAGAGCCTAGTGCCCCAAGTGTGACACCTCAAATGGTTCACACAACATCATGAACACTTGCAATAACCATGAGAAGAAGATACTCCAAGCTTAAATTGACTAGCCCTCATATGTGTATTACTTGTGTCAATTTCTTGAATTAAAGGGGTCTTTATATAGTGTGTCTATTAGGGTTACACCATATAACTCATGACTTTACCCATTCCTTATGCTCCATGGGTTTTAACCTCCATCGAGTATCCGTGGGTCACCACATGGGTTAAACCCAACATAAGGAATCTTGGATCATAAGCCCACATATATAAGAATTAATGATTTACACAATCAATCCCCATATATTTAATTAGTCTCTATTGATCAATAAATTAAGTCCAAATTTATTCTTGATCAATACTAATTAAATAACATAATTTTATATTAATATATTAGAACTTATAATATATTAATATGTCACAAATGTCCTCTTCTCACAAACGGTCTATCCAAATGTCCCGATGCCATGCAACCCAAATGGACCATGCCGAGTCGGGTCAAGTCTTACCAATTATAGTTATGGACTTAGACACTAATCCAACAGAAGTCCTGTATGAATCTCCAGTAATAGCCTTCTAACCTAAGAAAACTCCGAATCTCAGATGGAGACTTCGGAACCTCCCATCTCATCATAGCCTCACTTTGGCCGGGTCAACCAAAATACCATTCTGGTTGACAATGTGCCCCAGAAACTTCACCTCGCGCAACCAGAACTCACACTTGGAGTACTTGGCATACAAGCTCTCCCTCTTTAGGATATCCAACACCTCCCGCAAGTGCTCCTCCTGTAGCTCTTGCATCTTGGATTAAACGAAGATGTCATCAATAATGACTATCACAAACCGATCCAGCATCGGTCTGCATACGTGGTTCATGAGGTCCATGAAATAGCATCACCACGAACTTGTAGTGGCCATAGCAATTTCGGAATACAGTCCTCTTTACATCCTCATCTCTGACTCGCACCTGGTGGTAGCCTGAATGCAAATCTATCTTGGAAAACTAAATTGCCCCCTGTAAACGGTCGAAAAGATCATCAATCCACGGTAGTGTGTAAAGGTTCTTCACCGTTATCATATTCAGCTCCCAATAATCTACACATATCTAATGTGACCTGTCCTTCTTCTTCACAAACAGGATTGGGGCTCCCCAAGGTGAACTTCTCGGCCTAATGAATTTCTTGTCTAACAGCTCTTGCAGCTGTGTAGACAACTCCTGCATCTCGGGAGGGCCAACTAATATGGTGCCTTGGATGTCGGTATCACACCAGGGACTAGGTCGATGATGAACTCCACCTGCCTCTCTGGAGGTATCACAGGCAACTCCTCTGGAAACACGTCCGATTACTCTCGCACCACTGGTACATCACTCACGGTCTCCTTACCCGTCTCCCGGATATCCATAACGTAGGCGACATACCCTGTGCATCCCTGCTGGAGGTAGCGCCTAGCCCTTGCTGCCAAACACAAAGTTGGTACATAATGCGGCCTCTCGCCCTGAATCACAAGCTGTCCCCTACTTATTTCAGACTTCATCCTCGCAGTCTGCTGCATATGGGAATAGCTCTGGTTAATGCTCCCTCGTCTCGTGTTCCGACTCCCAAGTCCATTCCGAGCCCTTGTGGTTCTGCCATTACACCTTCACTAACTCAACCCTCTCGTTCCTTAGATCATTCGTCTTCCTATCAAGGATGCCTACCGGTCGCTCGATGTAGTTCAGGCTACCATCCACCTAAATATCCTCTAAAAGCAACATTGTAGAATCATCTACCAAGCACTTCCGCAGCTGGGAGACATGAAAGGTGTTGTGGATCTGACTAAGCTCGGCTGGAAAATCCAACCTATATGCCACCTTGCCCACCCAATTTATAGCCCAGAAAGGACCAATGTACCTGAGGCCTAACTTGCCCCGCTTCCTAAACCAGATAACAACTTTCCAAGGTGACACCTTCAGGAGAACCATATCTCCTACCTGAAACTCCGCGTCTGAACGGAGCTTGTCGGCATAACTTTTCGGCCGACACTGAGCAGTACGAATCCTGCTCCGAACATGTTGGATCCTCCCTGTCATCTTTAGTACCACTTCGTTACTCCCCATGACCCTCTACCCAACCTCACCCCAACATATTGGGTTCTGCACTTTCTCCCATTTAACATCTCAAAGGGAGAACGGTCGATACTCGCATGGTATCTATTATTATAGGAAAACTCTTCCAAGGGAAGGTAGGTATATAAGCTACCACTGAAGTCTAATATGCATGCTCGCAGCATACCCACCAACGTATGGATGGTCCGCTCGCTCTGACCATCCGTCTGTGGGTGAAAAGCAGTGCTAAAGTGCAGACGAGTAGCCAAATCGTCATGAAATTTCTTCCAGAATCTGGAAGTAAACCATACGTCTCGGTTAGAAATCATGGAGACTGGCACTCCGTGTCAAGCTACTACCTCTCTGATGTAGATTTCAGCCAACTTCTCGGCCGAAATGCTCTCCTAGATCATAATGAAATGGGTACTCTTGGTCAATCAATCATCGATGACCCAAATTGAATCCACTCCCTGTGCAGTCCTAGGAAGCATTGTGATGAAATCGATAGTAATGTCCTCCCAGTTCCACACAGGGCTATCCAATGGCTGCGACTTGCCGTTAGGCCTCTGGTGCTCTGCCTTAACCTTCCTATAGGTTAATCATCTCACAATGTACCCGGCTACATCCCGCTTCATGTAGGACCACCAGTATTCAGAGCGAATATCTCTGTACATCTACGTCGCCCCGGGATGGATGGAAAATTTGGACTTATATGCCTCATCCATCAGGATCTGGCGCACACCACCTGCGTACGGAACCCACACCCTGCGGTGAAGTGTCAACAGCCCGCAGCTACATAGTTGAAGGAGGAAATTTTCTCCCACTATACGCACACTCTTCGGTGTTCCTCCTTCATAGCCTCATGTTGGGCCTCTCGGATCTTCTCTAGAAGCGGAGTCATTACTGTCATCCTTAGAATGATGTCTCTGATCTGGGCTACGAATGCCTTGTGGCTTAGCGTATCGGCCACTACATTGACCTACCCCGGGTGGTAGAGGATCTCACAGTCGTAATCCTTCACCACAATGGACCCCATAGAGGTAGTGTCGCCAAATCTTGAGGGCAAAAACAACCGTCCCCAACTCTAGATCATGCGTCGGGTAGTTCACCTCGTGAGGCTTTAGCTGCCTTGAGGGGTAGGCAATGACGTTCCCTCTCTGCATCAACACTGTGCCCAAACCCGAAATGGATGCATCGCAGTATACTACAAGATCCTCAACAGCCTCTAGCAGGGCTAATATTGGCACCTCGCACAACCTCTGCCTCATAGTCTCGAACACCGCCTGCTGCTCAGGCCCCCTTTGGAGTGATAGAGGCTACAAATGAGGCCATCCTTTGGAGGTTAAAGTGCTTAAATAGGGTGACAATAAAAACTTGAGTCTTGAACTTGCTATTATCACTAAAAAATGCCAGTAAGAGGTAGCAAAAAAGTGGTGATTGAGTGGTGGGTTAACGGTGGTAGCACGGCGGCAAGGGGGTTGCTTCCGGCGTCCCCTTTCTTGTTTATTTTCTCGTTTATTGGCAGCAAAACGAGAAGGGAAAAGGCATCAAGTGGAGGGGAAAAAGGTCACGTGGTAGGGGTGTTTTGGGTGTAACATCGCAAATTCTAATAAAATTTTTCGTTTTTAAGTAACGAAATCATTTCCATAAAATATAAAATTCCAATCACATTTGTTTTAAAAATCCATAACATCAGACAATTTATTCATAATATCAGAGGGTCTCAAATAATATGTCAGAGAGTGCATGCCGCGTCATCATGCCTGGCTCTTGCCCTTAGATCCTGAAGTACTTGAAACAACCAACATATTGTAAGCTAACGCTTAGTGAGTTCCCCATAACATACTTCACACAATCCACAGAAGCATATAAACCATATCAGCCATATAAGCTAGATAATCTATGCATATAAACATATAAGGATGCCATGGAAATCCTCCAAGGTCTTACACCGGGTGCAACTGGAACCCCTACGTGGTATTAACCCACTGCCATGGGAACCCCCACATTGTCTTAATTACCTGCCATGGGAACCCCCACATGGTCTTTGCTAACCACAAAAATGTCATATAAGCTAAACATGCAAACATACTAGGATGCCATGGAAACCCTCCAAGGTCTTACACCATATGTCATTAGAACCCCCGCATGGTCTTAATCCACTATCACGGGAACCCCCCTGTGGTCTTCCATGCGAGTATCACAAGGATAACTAGCATATCATACATCGCGATATCAACTAGCATTCCATATAACACATAATGGGCTAGCCTTGGTGCCTTAGACCCATTGGTATGGTGAGGAGACTCAACTTAGTCTACTAAACATGAAAGATGCTTGCCTAACAGTCTGAAACCACCCGTGCTAAACAATAATACCATTAACCCAAAATTAGGATAAAATACAATCTAATTAAACAATCCCTTTACATAAGCCCAAGTCCTTTAATAATGGTCCAAGAGTCTTTCCTTTGCTAATAGGCTCAAAGTCCATGTCCAAAGCTACGAATTGGCCTCATGACCCAATAAGGCCCAACGAAAACAACTATGGCCCCAAAACACCAAAATCAACCCAAAACTCTAAAAGGAGTCTAAACCCAATGTTGAATAAGGCCCAATAGCTTACATGCCCAAACCAAAGCCCAAAACCCATCTGAGTGTGTTCTCCTTACGTACCACTCCAGTACGCTGAATATACTAGTTTCTTAAGTACGCATTGCGTACGTGCTACTAAACGCAGCGTACAAGTCAGACGTGCACAAACGACCATTAAGCTCTTAATGCTTGGGATTTTAATGTCCAACTATAGATCTGAGTCCATTAAGATGTCTTAAGGCATAAAGTTGGTAACTTTATGCCTTTGCATGCTCCATATGCTCCCCACAACCTTTTACAACCCATTAAGACCTCTCTAAGGGTCTTAACTCATGCATGAGGTCAAAACACCCATCAAGACTGCATTTTTATGGTACAAATGAATTAAGGGACTTCAGATTTACTCTTCATCAGCTGTGGAGTTGCTTAAACTCCTAAGAGGTGACTTATGAACCCAAAAGAGGACAATATAGCAAACCCTATCTCAATCTAATAAATAAGATGGCGAGATTAATACTTTATACCTCCAGAAGCTCCTCAAAATGAAGTAGATGTAGGATCTTGAAGCTCAATGCCACACCACGCTGCCTCACTAACTTCTTCTTCTTGAATACTCGTTAAAATGGACACATATACACTTTTTAAGCTCAAGAACACTCTCACAAGGAAATATGGGGTAAAAGGGAGAAATAAGGCTATGGAGGATGATTAGTGTTTGGTCCAACAGGCTTAAAGATGAATAAATAGGTCTCAAGTCCAGGTTTTAGGGTTTTGCTCTTCTGTTGTGTACGCCTCGCGTACATCTTCGCACGCCCAACATACGCGACCACCCACTGCGATCATCCATCCTTAGTACGCTACGCGTACTCCTGAAGTATGCCCAACGTACTAAGGGACCATTATGTTATAAATTCTTATTTCAAGGGTACAAAGGGTATTTACCATATTTGGAGTGTTACAACTCTCCCGCAGTTGGACTAGACTTCGTCCTCGAAGTCCACATATGCAAATAGATCTGGGTAATGCTCCCGTATCTCATCCTCCCGCTCCATTGTCCATTCAGAGCCTTTTCGGTGCTGCCATTGCACCTTCACTAGATTCACCTCCTTGTTACGAAGAACCTTAGGCTTCCTATCCAAAACCACAATAGGTTTCTAAATGTAGTTCAGACTCTCATCTACCAGAATGTCGTCCAAGGAGATAACTGCAGCCTCGTCAGTGACACACTTCTGAAGCTGGGACATATGGAAGGTGTTATGAATCTGACACAACTCATCTGGGTGGTCCATCCGATAAGCAACCCTACTGACTCGGGCAGAAATCCTGAATGGAACAATAAATCGGGGCCCCAACTTGCCCCTTTTCCGAAACCTAATGACACCCTTCCATGGTGACACTTTTAGCAAAACGAAATCTCCCACTTGAAAGTCGAGATCCGATTGACCCCGGTTAGCATAACTTTTCTGACGGCTCTACGCAACTCGTAGCCTGTCGCACACCTGCTGAATCAACTTGGTAGTATTTAGCACCACCTTGGTGCTTCCCATGACTCGATGCCCTACCTCGCCCCAACATATGGGAGTCTTGCACCTCCTTCCATACAACATCTTGAACGGGAGTCGGTAAATAGTTTCATGATAACTACTATTATATGAAAACTCTGCTAGTGGGAGGTATGTATCCCAACTCCTTCCGAAATCCAATACACAAGCTCAAAGCATATCCTTGAGCGTCTCAATCCTCCGCCGCTTTGACCATTGGTCTAAGGGTGGTAAGCGGTGCTGAAATGTAACTAGGTGCCCAATTCTTCATGGATTTTCCTCCAAAACCTAGAGATGAATCGTACATCACGGTCCAAGACCATGGATACCGGCACTCCGTGCCTGGCCACCACCTCTTCGTCAACCTATCCACAATGATCCAAATGGAATCCACACTCCTCGTCGTCCTCGGTAACTTCGTGATGAAGTCCATGATGATCTCTTCTTATTTCCACATGGGAATGGGTAGCGGCTGAACCTTGTCATGAGGCCTCCGATGTTCAGCCTTGATCTTTCTGCAGGTCAAGTACCGCTCCATGAACAAAGCGACCTCTCGCTTCATGCAAGGCCACCGGTAACTCAACCTCAGATATATATACATTTTTGTAGCCCCCGGATGTATAGAGAAGTTGGATTTGTGCGCATCCTCCAAGATATTTTGTCTCACTCCCCCAAATACAGGTACCCATACCCGACCACATTGTGTCAAAAGACCCTGACCATTCTGAAGAAACAAGGGGATCTGACCCCGAATCTACTGTCTTCCAGTTCCCTTTCTTCAAACCCTCCACCTGAGCCTCCTTGATCATATCCAACAAGGGGGAAATCACCGTCATCCTCAAACATACATCTCCAATCGGAGTACTCGCCGCCATGCGGCTCAAGGCATCGACCACCACATTGGCCTTCCCTGGGTGGTACAAAATCTCGCAATTATAATCTTTTACTACATCCAACCACCTCCTCTTCCACATGTTGAGGTTCTGCTGATCCATCAAATACTTCAAACTTTTATGGTGAGTAAAGATGGTGCACCGGACTCCATACAAGTAATGCCTCCATATTTTGAGGGCAAACACAACCGCCGCCAATTCCAGTTCGTGAGTGGGGTAGTTTGCCTCGTGAGGCTTCAGCTGCCTTAAGGAACACGCGGTCATATTGCTCCTCTACGTTAAAACAACCCTAACCCGGTGATAGACGAATCACAATACACTACCAAGTCATCTAACCCCTCGGGTACTGCTAAAATCAGGGCCACACATAACCTCTGTCTCAAGGTATCAAAAGCAAACTGCTGATCTGGGCCCCACCGAAAAGTCACTTTCTTCTTGGTCAAGCAAATTAAAGCTACGACAATCATGGAGAAATCATGTATCTATCTCTGATAATACCCCGTTAGGCCCAAGATGCTACGGATCTCAGATGCATTCATCGGTATTTCCCATCGCATCGCTACCTCAATCTTGGCTAGATCAACAAAAATACCCTCTTTGTTTATGATGTGCCCCAAAAACTGCACCTCACGCAACCAGAAATCACACTTTGAGAGCTTGGCATAAAGCTTTTATGTCCTCATTGTCTCGAATACCTCCGTCAAATGCTGCTCGCGCTGCTCCTTAGTCTTAGAATAGACCAAGACATAATCGATAAAAACGATCACCGATCTACACACCCTGTTCATGAGGTCCATGAACGCTATTGGGGCATTGGAGAGCTCGAATAGCATCACCGCAAACTCGTAGTGACAGTATCGAGTCCTGAAGGTTGTCTTCAGTATATCCTCAATCCTAATCCTTATCTGATGGTACCCTCACTGAACATGAATCTTTGAAAACCAAGATGCACCCTGAAGCTGATTGAGCAAATCATCGATCCTTAGAAACAGGTAACGGTTTTTCACCGTTAGCTTGTTCCCGATAATCGATGCACATCCTGTGTAACCCATCCTTCTTCTTTACAAACAAGATCAGTGCTCCCCATGAAGAGCTGCTCGGACAGATAAACACTCGGTCTAACAGCTCTTGATGTTGCGTAGATAGCTCCTGCATCTTAGGCAAAGCTAGCCGGTATGGTGCTTAGGCTATCGAAGCAGAACCTTACACCAAATCAATGCAAAACTCTACCTTCCTCTCCGTAGGGACCCCATCAACTCCTTGGGAAATACATCCCAAAGATCCCGTACAACCGGTACACTAACCAAATCTGTCATTGTCTCAACCCTCATATCTGAGATGTATGCCAAAAATCCCAAACAACCTGGATGGAGAAGTCTCCTACCCCTCACAGCCGAACAGAGAGTTGTCCCCTGCGGGGCCCTCTCTCTCTGAATAACCAGTTCTCCCCCACTTGGGGTTCGAACTCTCACCATCTAGCGCTCGCAATCTATCATGGACCCATTGGCCCCCAACCAGTCCATTCCGACGATCACCTTCAGCCCTCGCAACGGTATCAGAACCAGATCAAAACGGAACCTCTCCCCAAACACATTCAGGACATAGTACCGATATACCCTCGCAACACTCAAAGTGCGGTCATCTGCAATCTCAACCTCAAGCGGGGAATCCAAATTCCCCAGAGCATCCTGAAACTTCTTGATAAGCGCAAGAGATACGAACAATCAGGTAGCTCTCGAATCGAATAGAACATGAGTCGCCATACCATTTACCAAAAAGCTCCCTATATAAGAGCACATACATACATAAGCATAAAAAATTAATATTGAGTGGGAAAATAGATTACGTACCAGCCACGATGTTTGGCGCCGCTCTAGCCTCCTCTGTGGTCAACTGAAATGCACGACTCTTCACCACAGGAGCATCCACCTCATTTGTGGCGGTCACAAGCACCACCACCGCTCCTCCCCCTCCTTGCAACCTCGGACAATCGACCTTTTTATGGTCGGTCTGGTTGCAATGGAAACAAATCAAGCCCATCTTGGGGCAGTCCCTAATCACATGGCCTGGCTGACCAGAGGTATAATATACCAGGCCCGTCACATGGCAAACTCCATTGTGCGACCTCCCACATTTGGCACACCGGCCATGGCCCTTTTGGCCCCTATAAGGAGAATCCATGGTCTTAGGATTTTTAGCCTAACCTATAGTTGTCTAAGCCTGCTCTGGCTTCCGCTTGGTGTGGAACTCCAACTCCATCTCCCGCTATAGGCCTTCTCCGCCATCTTATTCAGGGTTTTGCACCATGAAAAGCTCACAAACTCATGGATATCTTCCCTCGTCATGGAATGATACCTCGACCTCCTCATATCCTCATCTACAACATACTGCATAATCAATAGTGCTCATTCTCGAAACATGGCAGTGATCCCCACCACAGTCCTGGTGCTCTGCTGTTGTTCGTGAAACTCCCTCACTAAACGTTGCACCTCAATGGACGGTGCTCTGCGGTGATCTCAGCCACTCCTGCTGATCCCACCTGGTGGTTCAACTCCACCCACCAGTCCCTGGCTCAATCCCTTACCATGCATGAACCAAAATCCACTTTTGCCGCCTCGGGGAAAAGGCAAGTGTGTTGGGCATTCTCCATGTCTGCCACCCAACGTCAACTAAGTATGGAGTCCCTGACCCTAAAGAAGTCAGGCGCCCCACACGCCTTGAACTCTCGAAACGAGGGAGTTCAGGCCCCAACCTGGCCCGCAGTAATCTCGGCTCAAAGAGACCTAAGCCGCTCCGCCATGATCTTCATAATCCCCTCCTTGACAGTCTCGAAAATCATTAGGGTTGCGTCAAGAATGCCCCTCGTAACCTCAGTTGCAATAAGCTTGCAGAACCTCTCATCCATGGGCTCCGTAGCGTAGCCGACCCAGATTTGGATACTGATCCTGACCCCCCTGCTCCATGACGCATCACCATTATTCTGATCTGAAATATCATAAAACATAATGATCAAGATATTCAAAAAGGATATCCTTCCACATCGGTCTCCTTAGAGCTTCCAGATCTAACATTACTTCGGGTACAGGTCCTATACTTTCAGTAGTACGAGGTCAATACTACCTTCCACACCTACTTATACCTTCCCCAAGGTTCTATCTGATAACTCTAATTCATCCCAGAACAAAACATATCTCACAAACTGCCACATAACTCAAATCCTAGGCTATCCTAAGATTTGCTCCATTCCCATCAAACCAAAATCAATCATAACAGGTAGCCTTATGGCTGCATATTATACACAGAACGAGAGCAAATACACTGTCGAATAACCGACTCTACCCTAGGACCACAACCAAACAAGGAACAAGAAATAAGGCCAAATCAGTTATTCTAAGGCTATAAGATCTTAACGGTATACAATTTTGAAAGCACAAACATAGCAAGATCCATCCGATTATCACATTCCAAATATTGATATAGCATGGCTAACATATTGGGGAAAACACTTACCTAAGCTCGGCCGATTACGCGCATTGCACACTCCCTTTTTCTTACAAGAAATCGGTTTTAAGATGTTTTTAACTTTAATTTTGAAAAACAGTTTTACCATTTCCTCAGCTTAAGTTTTGACACACCCGAGAGTATGCTCGAATCCCTCAAACCGAAGCTCAGATACCAACTTGTAACATCCCAAATGTCCAATAATTTTTTTCATTTTTAAGTAACAAAATCATTTCCATAAAATATAAAATTCCAATCAAATTTGTTTTCAAAATCCATAACATCAGACAATTTATTCGTAATATCAGAGTATCCCAAATAAAACACCATAGAAGAGTTCATGTCGCGCCATAACGTCGGGCTCTTGCCCTTCGATCTTGAAGTACCTAAAACAACCAAAAAACTATAATCTAACACTTAGTGAGTTCCCCATAACACACCCCATACAATTCATATAAGCACATAAACCATATCATCCATATAAGCTAGATAATCCATGTATATATATGTTGGGTTTTAGTATACTACAACATCCTATGGTGCACATACAACCCTAAATGATTTGGATCTATGTTTTCTCTAATTATACATGCAATATTGTTTCCAAAGCATTAAACCTACAACTAGCATACAATAGACATAAACAACATAGAATTGAGTTATGGAATTACCTCTTTGTTGTAGCTTGTAGTTTTGGCCTTTAAGAACTTAGTGTTGGATATAGTGTCTAAGTCCATAACTATATTTGGTATGTACTTGACCCGACCCGGCATGTTCCATTTGGGTTGCACTTCACCCGAACAATTATGGATAATCTTTTGAGAATAGTATAAGTTATGATTTATTAATATATTATAAGTTCTAATATATTAATATAAAATCATATTATTTAATTAGTGTTGGTCTATAATTAATCTAGAATTAATTTAAAGATCAAAAGTATAACTAATTAAACCTGGGCTTTTGTATTTATATAGTGTGGGCTAATGCTTATTTGGAATGGGCTAGGCTTGCATGGAAAGTCCATGGATACTCCTTGGAGCTTTAACCCATTGATCTCATGGAAATGAAAAGACATGGGTATTAGAGTTTACATGGATGTAACCCTAATCCACCACACTATATAAAGGAGGCTTTGGTTATTGAAATCACGCTAGTTTTGGTGAGTAAAGTAAGAGGGCCGATTTCAAGAAAGGTGATTACTATTCTCTTAAAGTTCCAAGTTTGTGGTGATTTGTGATTTCCATTTGAGGCATCCACACTATTGGTGCTAGGCTCTAAAACTCCAAGAAATCAACTACAAATACAAGGTAAGTGATTCTACTAGCTTTATTTGATTCAAGTTCCCCATGCCATGCTAGATAGGATAAGAACCTTGGAAAAATAATTATTTGCATTTATCTTAGTCAAACATAGATCCAAGGTTTCTAGGGTTGCATGTACACCATAGGAGTGTTAGAATGCTCAAAACCCATCACTTAGCACCTCAAATGTGATGCCTCAAATGGTTCACAAACACCATAAGCAAAGGAAGACTTGAGAAAGAGGCTACTTTGAACTGAAAATCGTTTATCACTCTTCTTAGAATGCATGGGGCCGATTTTGGTGACTATCGGTTCCTTTTATAATGTGGCAAAGTCTAGGGTTACATCCATGCAAACCCTAATTCACATAAACCCTTCATATTACTTAGGCTCCATGGTTTGAACCTCTATGGACTATCCATGGACTATCATACGGGTTTAGCCCATCCTAAATAACCATGGACCATTGGCCCACACTATAAGAATCATTAATTTACTTAACCAGTCCCTGTATATTTAATTAGTCTCTTTTGATCACTAAATTAATTCCAAATTAATTCTTGATCAATTCTAATCAAAAAATATGATTTCATATTAATATATTAGAAATTATAATATATTAATAAATCACAAATAACCTCTTCTCAAAAGTCCATCCTATCAAATTGCTCTGCTGAAGGCAACCCAAATGGACCATGCTACTCTCGGGTCAAGTACATACCAATTATAATTATGGGTTTAGACACCTAATCCAACAGTCTCCCACTTGGATAAGTCTAATAACTATTACTGCAAGTACGACTCCACATCCCGACTAGCAATCGTAGCTCTTAAAAGTCACTGTCGAACTCTGACCTAGTCAATGATGCGTCTATTAGATAAGGGATCATATATTACTCCATTCTACAAAATATCACATGGATTGAGACATGGATTATAATCATTCTCTCTATCCATCTGTTGTTTCCCAGTTTCCAATTTACGACAACTGACTAATTGAACAAATCAAATCAGTATACGCTTGGCCAAGCGCTTCAGGTGTCATCACTAAATCATCGAGGGGCCCACATATATCACTTTTATCCCTTTAAGGTTAAAAGAAATGGATACATTTTGACTAATATTGTTTCTATATTTACTCATCAAAATCACACACGACAATGCGTTTTATAACACCAAGTTACTGGTACGTTTACGCATCATCAATGTGCAACCGATTTGTAAGCTACAACTCACACGTCTCTGTTTTAAGAATATAAGATATTATCGTTTCACAATCACTCGTGATAAAATCCATAAAGTGAATCAGGTGAGTGTGGGTTTATTCCAATACTCAAATCTTATTACAGGAGTACTCATGAACACTGCAACAAACTTGTGCTATGTCTAAACGCCTTTAGACAATCTACAGACCCATTCATGACAGTCTAGCTTCAATACCTACTTCCAAAGTATGATCGACTGTGGATGGTTTGAAAAACCTAGTTATTCGGGAAGTCAAAACATGCAAAGTGAAACACAAGAATAATCGAATCTAATATGGTCTCAGAACTTAAGAATATAAATAAAACAATTATTATTTAATCACCGTATTTATTACACATTATTCATTGTATAATGTTTCGGTTAATCAACTTGATACTTGAATTAAAATAATAGTTATCCCATGCTCTAAGCATGCACACTATGTTTACCTATGATCCTTTCTTGGTAAAATAGATCAATTGACAACATTTCAATGATGCTCATTTCACAAT
This sequence comes from Lactuca sativa, assembly GCF_002870075.4. Lineage (NCBI taxonomy): Eukaryota > Viridiplantae > Streptophyta > Magnoliopsida > Asterales > Asteraceae > Lactuca > Lactuca sativa. The sequence continues at coordinate 183,271,222 of NC_056623.2, forward strand.
TACAAATCCTTATAAAAAATGTAAGAATACCAAATTCTTGCCACTGGCTATAATATGCTTAGATTCTAAACTTATATGCAATGATCCTCTTGTAATGACTATGCACAAAAGTCACAAAGACTTGGTACCAGGCAATACAAAGTATTCCAATGGATATCAATTCCATGGAAACGAAGCCTCACATTCAAAGTACATTCCTTTGAACATCCTTCTTGCATTAAGTTTTCTAATCTTACACAGATTTAAATAATAACTTCCACTTATGGAAACATTTCCATATTCCTATTTTGACTATCACTTCTGAACAAGAGTTACCTCTTCTCAGAGTATGCAATTATGGTCCTTCCAAAATTCAGAATATTCTTTCAACTATCCATAGGCCACCAATCTTTGGAAAACCTCATATTGTCATCGACAATTGCTTAACCATTTTAGTCATATCTCGTTCTAGTCCCTTTTCCCTCTTAATGCCGTAGGCATTCGGAAAATTAGAACATAATAATATTATAGCATATGTAATCAATCCTATACCCGAAGCATATGGGATATGATACATAATGTTTCACACAAAGACATTATACTTTACCAGTCTCTTGCTATAATATTTCCACATATAGAATTTCCTTATATTGAATAATTTCAACATAACATTCATATATGTTCTTCACTAAATTTGATTAAAATCTCAATCTAAGCTTTTAGATTTGAAATGAAGTATGAATTCCTCTCCCTTAATTATAGCAAAACAACTTTTCAAACCCTGCAACTTTGCGAATTGAAACCTTTGTTTTCTATAATTAACATTGCTAACTTGGACCACTTACCATAATAATTATGCTCGCACCAATATAATAATTATTATCTTACTAGCACAACACTTATGCTCCCACTAGCTTTGACATGTACGCAAAAATCAGTTGGACTTCTAGAAATCAATACTTATTGACTTCCTTACCAAAGTTCAGATTTCTGACACAAGATGCTTCGATAAGACTTTATCTAGGCTTCTCAAACTCATACAACTTTCCTTAGATAGCTCAGATGTGTGTCTAAACAACTTTAGAACTTACAACAATAAGTCCCAAATGTTTAGACCTTTTCCATTTCTCAAAATTCAAACTATAAAGAGGGATGTCGTAATCATAAACGAATTTGAGAATGCAAATATCACAATTGCTATCTCTTTAAAATCTACTTAGTGAAAGCGTTTCCTCACAATCATTTTCATGAATTAGAGAGAAACCTTATGACACTTAGATTTTATGGTGTACGTGTTCCTATCCATGTGAATTTGTCATAACCATAATCACAAGACAAGGTTAGTGACAAATCAAAACTCATATGGATTGAACTTGTTCAATCTTAATTTCTTGCCACCTGGCAGCAAAAGGGCCTACCATTGCTTCCAAGTTGTTATGCAAACAATTGAGAACTCATAGAACTCACATGCATAGTCAACTTTAACTGGAATGGCCATAGAAACAAGAATATGTCAACAAGATAGGTTATAAACTGCAAGTCGTGTGCTAGTGATAAACAATTGGTTTACTCTTGATTAGTTCTTCAAGATCTTTAAGACTCCCACTGACCTCTTGACATATAAGATTCTCTTTGTCAAGAAACATTACTTGACAAACAAATATTCAACAATTAGTGTGGTTTCTTATCAAGACAAATATTTCTGACAATTGGTCTTAGTTGGTCTTTGTTTAATCCAAAACATCACAACTTATCAATTTCAAATGTACAAGAGTAGAAAACATTTTACTCTACATTTGAAAAGTGTTATATACCTTTCCTAAGAATATGCCACTCGAGGCTCGATCTTGGAGTGTTACTCTAAGACTCGATTTTGGAACGAAGTAGGATTCACCTTTTTGATTTAACCATTTCAACAATTCACGATTCTTCTTCTTAGCCATACAAATGCACTAAGATTTCCTAACAGAATCAATTGTGATATGGTTTCATAATCACTAAGATAATCATAAAACACGATACTCAAGTACTCTCCCTTCTTTTCAGATTGGAGAAACTTTACCTTTCTGTCTAATTTGATTCTTCTTATTTGTTCTCCCATACATTCAAACTTTTCCAATGGTTCAGAATTATACTTAATATTGTATGTATAACCATATTTAACTTTAGTAAATCATAACGAATAGTCTTACTGTTCTTTGTGGTGGACCTGATCAGCACACAACCGAGTGTACCGGATCTCCTAGTCCTTCACTTGACTCACATATGCATGTTAACAAGTAATTAGTATTAATTTCCCAAAGATGAAGGTTCTCATTCATTACACAATACAACTTGCATGATTCCAAGTTTCTATCCAACCGAAACTTGGGTAATGAGAATCTTTCCTTATTTGGTAAATTATGACACTGCGACAAATGAAAGAATCAAATCCATTTTTCAATATTTCTATCAATGGAAACTGTCACACCCCAAAACCAAAACGGCAGAAATGTTCTGGGGTGGAGGACGTGATGTACAGTATCATAACAATGCATAATAATAAACAAGCAACAACATCATCCATTGCATTAATAATATAATTTAATACAAGTGTGTTCTGTGTATGGTATATAAGACACCAAACATGAATAATTAAAATAAAGACGAGTCTCGAAATCTCCATCTTCTCAAAACCTGGTCATCAGTACCTATCTACTGGTGAACTGAAAATACAAGTTATTTTGAAAGCATAGATCAACATTAAAGCTGGTGAGTTCATAAGTATTTTAGTGTCATTGTTTGTATGAAAGTGTTTGTAAATGTTTGATGTAAATGTTTCTAAGTGTTTGTAGTAAATTTTTGTATCTCCTAGAAAATCCTATATTTTCTACTAAAAGTAGCCTTCTACCAAGGCCCGAATGTTCTGTATGTTGTTTGTTTATAAAAGTGAGTAATTTTCCCAAGTATGACTATCATTACCAAAATATAGTTTACATTACCGTTTATGTGAGAGGATGACAATGTGAATGTAATGGGAAAATAACAATTTATTGTAGTATTGTATATAAGTAACTACTAATGTACTTACTACCTTAAACCATTATGTTAATTAAGGTAAAATGTGATGAGGTTGTTGATTGACTAGTAAAACACGACGATCAAAGACGTCGAAATGGTACGCCATTTGTCACCCGTAGACCTGCAGGTCCCCCTGTAGCTAGCAGCAAGGTGTAGGACGGTTAGTCCCGTATATATCTATACATAAATTCACGCTCTCCCTCTAGGAGACTCTGGTTACAAAACGTGACACAACAGTAGATTGTCATGCCATAAAGTACTGGCTCACATTAATGTTATAGTATTCTAGTGTTTGTATAGTATGTTTTAGTGTATTGTATGTTCTCTCTGTTCTAGTGTATTGTATGTTCTCTTGTAGAGTGTAGTGTATGTTCTCTTAATTTCTTCTCATATTATGTTCTTTTTGTTTCTCAAAATAGTAATTTTGTATTGACTCATGAATGAACTGACTCTTGAATGTTTCATTGTACTAGAAGTAGTGAGTAGTGAAGCTCTAAACTATACCTATTATAGTTTACTAGTAATATAGTTTGAATGACTGAGCCCGTTTGTACACCTTTGCTATCGAAAGGTGTTGAACTGATGTAGGAACTTTTATATCTATACACATATACATAATATATAACTAAGGTTTAAGCGTGACAACCATCAATTTTGGCCAAGTCAAAGTCTACTAAAGTCAACAAGTCAAACCAGTCAACTCATCTAACCCTTGTATATTAGGGTTTCCATTATGTTTCTTATCGAACAACTTGCAATCTTAATATGAAGTATCACTTAGCTTTTTCACGTGTTCGGAAATTCTAAACCCTAATCAGGGCAAGTGATGAAACTACTCAATAAAACATTATTCCTTGACCCTCGAGGCATATAACAATCATAACAAGACTTAACGAGGTTTACGGACCTTGAACTACAGAGCCAAACACTCAAAAAGGTCACAAAAGAAGCCTCTCCCAATCTCTACCACTCTAACTCTCCCAAATCTCTTTGCATGAGAAATCTCTCCAAGAATGTGAAATCTCTCCCAAATCTCTCCAAGAATGTGCAATCTCTCCCAAATATCTCTATGTATGAGAAATCTGTCCAAGAATGTGAAATCTCTCCCAAATCTCTCCAAGTATGCCAAATCTCTCCAAGTATGTCAAATCTCTCCAAAAGCTCTCCCTCTGTATGAGAAATCTCTCCAAGAAAATGAAATCTATCCCAAATTTCTCCAAGAATGTGAAATCTCTCCCAAATCTCTCTCTATATGAGAAATCTCTCCAAGAATGTGAAATCACTCCCAAATCTCTCCAAGTATGCAAAATCTCTCCAAGTATGTCAAATGTCTCCCAAATCTCTCTCAAAACCTCTTTTGATTTACTTTTATCATTCGGGGCATCCCGACAGTTGACTTGGTGAAAAACCACTCGAAACGGGAAAAGACATTAGAAAATAGCCTTTTAGGGCTGAAGTCCCCTTATAGGGACCAAACCCTCCTTGAGTCGAAGTCCCAAGAAGCAAGACTGGAGTCACCCTTGAGTAGCTGCAGCCACCGAACTGCAACCATTGAACCTGGAGCACCGCATCCGAACTTCGCCCACGATCCCTCCTGACGAACCCGCCTGCGGTATCTGCTCGGACCGCAGTCCTTTCCCCTTCGGATCCACTTCAGCGACCAAGTCTTCCCTGCGGACCTAAGGCTTTTGAGACAGGACCCTCGCCCCTGACTTCGGATTTCCCATTTTTCCACCCGATTTTAAACCACGACTCCGTTTTAAGCCTGTTTTTAATTATTTTAACGAGGGATTTTCACCCAAACTTATATTTTGACATATAACGTCCCACATATTCATAAATTCACCATATTTTTAAGGAGATCCTTATTTAAGAATAAAATCTATTAAGTAAGATCTAGTGGTGGAGTGTTGACTTTGTCGTAGTGTTTGATACAAATAACCACCACCATGCCGACTCCATGACCAACCATTGTCCTTCCACCATACCTGGTCATTGAAGAGTACTTTCCCCACCATTTGATCAGCCACACTCTTGGTCAAAGGCTAAAAACTCCTATATCTCTTCACTTCACTCATTTTCCATCATTTCCACCAAAGATTAAACACATATTTTCTCTCAAATTCTCTCTCACAATTTCGAGATTTCGAAGGCATTTTTCAAGCTTTCCTTCTTCATTTGGTAAGTATCATCACCCTTCATATGGTTACTACACTTCCTTTTACTCAAATCATAGATTCCTTACACAAACTCCATCATATTTGTGTTAGATTCTCGAATCTTCAAGCAATCCTCCAAGTGTTCTTGAGTTGAACACTTCTTTCCTTCAACATTCATCAAATGAAATCACACAAGGTGAGTTCATAACCCTATATTTTTATGTTTTTCTTAAGTTTTAAGGGGGGGAATACAAGTTAAAACATTAAGAACATAACTAAACACATTTAATAGCCTTCATCAGAAAAGTTGAGTCTTACTCACGGACTGTTTTGACTATCATAAACTTAACATCTTTAAAACTGTTTAATATGCAAATATTTCAGGTTCATACCTTGAAAATGACTACTTGCACATCTCCATAGGATTTTTCTACGATATATGGTGATTTTTACAAAACTGCCTATCATTTCAGAAACGATTTCGGACCAGTCTTTGAATATGAGCATTTTAACACAAGTTAAAGACTTCCAACAATCATAATAAAAATTATGAATAAACTAGACACAAGTTATGAACTCTCAGAATTTACGGAGTCAGTTTTCGACTTCGTATGATTTTTATATGATTTTTCTAAAACAGTGTCGAAAGGTTAAAAACAAGTTAACAGCTTACAACTTGCATAACACTTTGTAATATGTTGAGCAAAGTGTCTAACCGTAAGTTCTAAATATTTAATGTATTATCTTGTTAGTTTATCATCATAAACTGAAATTTAGTCATTAATGATAAGGTTTACTCATTCATTTCGAACACATATAATAAACTTCAATGGGCATAGTTTATGGATTTTTACTACATGAAAAAGGTTTTACTCACAAAACAAATGGGTTTTTCATATCCTACATGATAAACTATAATAGTAATAGTTTAAGGATTTCATATCACTAATTTATTCAGAAAAGGTGACTTTACTTCCTTCACTGAAGTGGTTTTAATATCAAACTATGTGTAAACTAGTTAACTTAGGTTGTGAGGCAATTCTCTCCCCGTACGTTCGAGTATGGGATCCCAATTCCTGTAAGTTATAACCAGAGTCTCTTGTAGGGAGAGAATGATAATTGTGTATAGATCTATATTGGGTTTGATACCCTACACCTTGCTGCAAGCTACAGTGGGACCTGCAGGTCTATGGGTGACAAGAGCCATAGTATCTTAACGTTTGAAAAACGTTGTGCAGGTTATTTCTCGTCATAGTATGGTTATAGCGACTCACATAGGTAGTTAACTATCTTTCAAGTTTACATGGAAAATTTTACTTTGAAAAGGGGTTCACTTCCAAATCACAAACGGTTTTATGCCAATTTAAAACCACTTGTATATCTTTAAGTATGGCAAATACTTTTTTATTTTCGGTCCTGGGAATTAGGACCACATAACTTTTATAAGGAAAATATAGGATTTTATTTGGAATCATATCTCTGTTAAAACTATATTTCATCTAGAATTGTTAGGCTTCAACTATAATTTCTAAGTGTATATGATAGAGTTATATAAGAATCTAGTCATAATCGACTTAGAATTGGTGGGCTCGCCTTACTTCCTGTTCCTTGTTTGGTTGTGGACCTAGGGCAGACCCATTATATTCGAAGGTTTATTTAAATTAAATTTTATATAACTTGTATACACTGGTCGATTATAGAAGGAATCTATAGGTCTTTCTAGGGTTCATTATCGCATAACATAGAAGTATTCATCTCACTTAATAAAGAAAATATTGGATTTTCTAGAAGCATACTTTGTCGCCTTTACAAGGAAAACGGTTTCTTTTTCAAACAAAACTCTTATGAACTCACCAACTTAATTGTTGACACTTTTTCAAAACTACTTGTATTCTCAGGAAATCAATGAAGCAGGAAAACCAACATCATTTTGAGGATGGGACGTTAAATCGTCAAACAGTTCATTTTGTCATCATAATGTAATTGATTTGAAACATGTAAACATATACTTTGGTGTAACTTTTTCAATTATATTTATGATGTTTGTAATTACCTTGAGTACTATTATACTCGTTGTTGTGATACTATACATGAAGTTCTCCACCCCTGGACGTTTCCGCCATCCTTGGTTTAGGGGTGTGACAGATTGGTATCAGAGCCTTGTTTATAGTGAACTAAGTATATCGAACCACATAAGATATACAAACTATAAGTGCATTGGGACTAAGGTCTCTGATTTAACATTTTTCAAATAACTATACTTTTAGAAATAAATAGTTTCTTATTAAAAGTATACATGCATGCATACATACTAAGTTCAGCATCATTCTAGAACAAAACAAAAGTAATGATTGTTGAATGGCACAAGTAGGCTTGGGGATGTATAGTCAGGTCTGGGAAGGACATAGCCTGATCAACTACGTCTAACCTAGAGGTGATTAGGATATGCCCGGGAATGGTTGTGGCATTGCAACAAGTCTAAAAACTTACCAATTCTATCTAAAAACAAACATTGAAAAGCATACGTCAAACATTAAAATACTATAGGAGTATTTTGCAATACTATAACCAACTTATGTGAAAACTAAAGACCCCTATTAGTAGGTCTTTAACGACTGAGTGCATACGCCAAGGTTATACATAATTGAAGATATTATAGACTCAAAATCTATGACTATTGCTCTACTTCCTGTTCCTTGTTTGGTTGTGGATTTAGAGTAGAGTCATTTATTCGAAGGTCTATTCTATCTCAGATTATATGTAACTGGTATACACTATGTGATTATAGACATGACTGATAAGGATCACCCCTATAAGTAATTAATTATAGAGTTAGACGCCTATTAATTATCTCTTCCACTCATATTCTCGCACATATAACATAGCAAGATCCTACTTACCAGGCGACCCCTACTTTCCCAACCAGGGAAATGGTAGATGGTTATGAATAGAATCAGAAGCGGAACCGGAGGTAATCAATCCTCCATGCATAGCCAGGGTTCCCGCAAACCATTGCGACTACGTCGGACCTAGGCCTCGTTGGGCAACCGTGATCGAGGTTTGGAGTCGACAACAGCGACAACAATCACCATGTGGAGACCAATGAGGGTGCTATGACCTCAACCACGGGGGAACGACTGACAGAGCCCTCCTGGAAAAGACCCAACAGATCATGAACATCGGGGATTAAAACAGGGAGACTACAACCCTAGTTCAGAAACTGCGCGCTACTACAGACCCTACCGTCTCACATACCCGAGACTCGGAAAGAGACTACTATTTCAGAGACCAAAATTCTTTTTAGCACCATATCACTGCTCGGGCAGAGGCAAGAGAGTAACAGGGTAGACACACGACATTCAAAGAGAGGATGATTACAACCACACGTCTATTGGCAGAGCTGCAAGGTGCATCGACTTTGCCTTAGGCATCACAAGGGACAGATCGTCATGAGTAGAGTTCATACCGCTAACAAGACCTTGTAAATTAGGTTTATGATCATGCGTTGGTGCTACTCTATTCTAGGTTTAAGCACGACACTGCGATTTAAATGGTCATACTAATCGAGAGATCTACTTGCTATCAAAACTTTTCCTGGTATGATCGAGGTCAAAATTTTCGCTGAAACCATAATTACTAGAATCATATTAACAAGATGGGCTTAGGACATACCTAACAGACTCGAAGGTCTATTTAATCTTAATTATATAACTAAGCATACTTCAATTGGTCATAATAAGGACCTAGCTTGGATCAAATTACAAGGTTTCACTTGGATACATAACTACTAAAATACATGAGTTTATCATATATAGACTCTCGTTATGAACTGATTTTAGAACACCATAAACAACCGAAATACGTTACAAATTGAACTAAGATAACTTTAGTTAGAAAACTCGCGACGTACAGCCAATCTAAACACTCATTACCGTCTCACCTGTAAACACTTCGGTTGAGAGGTGCCTTCTTCGTAGACCTATAGGGTGCGATCATACCAGCACTAATGCACCAGATCCCATCAAAACTCCCCAGCTAAGTGTGTTTGGACAAAGATGATCCTAAGATGAGTAAAGCTTAACGCTTGTACGAAACCTACTTCTACCCACTACCATAACTCCGTCTCAGGAACGTTAGTAGAAACACTAAGAATAGTACAACAATGTGCAAAAATTTATACATGTGAATATAAATCGTAAGAATGCACTTGAGATAATTATCCCCACTCACAAAGTCGTTTTTCATCGTGAAACGGAGCTATGTCTTCACCAAGAGGCAACCAACCAACTAGCAAGGCACCAACCTTACATATAGACTGCTACTTTTCAAGCTGCAGTCATGGCAGCCGTGGTAGCCGTCATGGCGCAGCTCAATGCTAACCACGCCAGTAGGCACGGAGATGGTGTCAGAAATACAAACTGCAATAACAATCAAGAACACCAGCGGGCGTCTACCAACGAAAATGCCTCAGGCCACAAGCCTACGAGCAAGAAGCGAAAGTTTTGGAACAAAAAGGAGCGCAACCAATCTCAAAGATTCGCTAAAATACAACAACCCATGGCCACCCCTACAATTATGACAGCAGTCACAACACATGCCTCGACATCAGCCACAAGATCTATCGCTCAAGCACCAGACAAGCATTATATGGGAACACTTCCAAAGTGTAGCAAGTGTAACTACCATCACACAGGAGCTTGTCGGATTCCACGATGTATCAACTGCAACAAGAAAGGGCATACCGTCGGCTTCTGCAGGACCCCGACCCATCGCATCGCTTCAACCACCAATACTGGTGTAAGTCCAATATGCTCCGTATGTGGTGAAACGGGACACTTCAAGAGAGACTGTCCAACCGAGAAGAATGACGGAGGAGCAGGAGGAGTCTGACAATTGAACCAGCGAAAGCCTATTAGGACTTTTGTAATGTTTCCAACGACAAAAATGTTTATGTACCATATGTTTGTAATGAATTTGGTATGATTTCTAAAATTACCGTCTTCCTAAAAGTAGTTAAAATACTCTCTCGTACAAATCAAATCAAAGACATTCATATATGACCTTAGGATCATTACCTATAAGATGTGATGACTTCGTGCATACATCAGGGTTAATTATAATCAAAATACTAAAGACTTAAAGCAAATAATTCCATCCTGACTCCTATTCCATGTCTAATAGTGGGATTATGGTGGAGCCACCCACTTGACGATTTCACCAATATCAAATTACTTAAGACATACATATACCGCTCGATCATAGAGTGACCTGTCAGAGATCATAATATAAAGTAGCATTACTAGCTATCAGAACCAACTCACTACCAGTGCTAGTTGCTGTAGTACGAATCATCTGCAGTAATAATAACATCGAACCAAACGGAACACACTGAAAAGAAACACAAGATACTCTATCACCCTAATGAGCACTTCTTACGAATACATCTTAACACATTTTGTACCTAAAAAGATACTGTTGTCATCATTAGATTTCGATCGGTATAGTCCTCACCTTCCCTATTTAAAGGCTACAAAAAGACCCTTCACCTAACCCGCTAAATATCAGAACCTTTGTCTCCCATAAACATAAATTCGACACGGACCTCCAGGTCATCTCTCGTAGTGAAACCCCAAAACACTCACCAGAGGAGTATTATACCTTCTGAAACCTTATCACAAGTATTTCCAGAAGACCCTTCAGGAATGTCACGCATACAGCAGATAAGGTTCAAGCATAGAAGCTTGGGACGGATACAGTTATGTTGGATTAGTGTCTAAGTCCATAACTGTAATTGGTAAGACTTGACCCGACTTGACATGGTCCATTTGGGTTGCATGGCATCGGAAACTTTGGATAGACCATTTGTGAGAAGAGGACATTTGTGACATATTAATATATTATAAGTTCTAATATATTAATATAAAATTATGTTATTTAATTAGTATTGATCAAGAATATATTTGGACTTAATTTATTGATCAAAAGAGACTAATTAAATATATGGGGATTGATTGTGTAAATCATTCATTCTTATATATGTGGGCTTATGATCCAAGATTCCTTATGCTGGGTTTAACCCATGTGGTGGTCCATGGATATTCCATGGAGGTTAAAACCCATGGAGCATAAGGAATGGGTAAAGTCATGGGTTACATGGTGTAACCTTAATGTGCACACTATATAAGGACCCCTTTAGCACAAGAAATTGACACAAGTAATACACATATAAGGGCTAGTCAATTTGAGCTTGGAGTGTCTTTTTCTCATGGTTATTACAAGTGTTCATGATGTTGTGTGAACCATTAGAGGTGTCACACTTGGGGCACTAGGCTCTCAAGCTTCATGGAGTCAAGCAACAACAACAAGGTATGTATTCTATCTAGTTTATTACCCTAGTATCAATGTTTTGGTATGCTAGTTAGGATAATACCTTGGATATTCATATTTGTATGTATAATAGAGAAAACATAGATCCAAGGTATTTAGGGTTGCATGTACACTTAGGAGTGTTAGAATGCTCAAAACCCAACAGTGGTATCAGAGACTGATTGTTTTTTTGTAATATTGATGAAAACGTTTTATTTTCAAAGTTGAAAAAACAGGGAAAAAGATGACGTTTGTCAAATTTTAAGATAATTACTTGTTTTTGTGAAAAACTAATTATTTGTAAAATTTGAATCATTTGATATGTGAGTTGAATTAGGTCAAATTTAGTAAAAGATAAAATGATATGATTATTTTATTAGTTTTAAAAGTTTGATCTAAATGTTTTAAGGAGTTACAAATTTTGTCATAAAATTTTGGAGGTCAAAAGTTGTTTTTTTTTTTTATTTTTTAAAGTTGTGATCTTAAGTGTTTTGAAACCTCCATAAGTTATGGATATGAAAAGGTTTTTAAAAAAAAAAACTGATTCAAAGTTTTTATGGAGTTACAAAATTTGGTGTTATTGTTTTAAAGAATTCCATAACTTATTCTTATGTTATGGAACATGAAAAATTTCGCCATAAAACCATCATTTAACTTCATAAGTTATGGATTACCAAAAGTTTTATGTTTCCTTGATTTATGAGTTAGTTTAGATTAATGAAAAAAAATTGTGTTTTAGTTGTTTTCAATCCTAATTAATCTAGAGGTAGTTCATAAAATGTGTTTTTGTAACTTGTCCTCAACTTACATAAAAGGTCACATTTATGAATCTTAAAAGTTATAAAAGTGTCATAAGTTACACAAAAAAAATGAAGAGTCTTTTTCATTAAATAGTATTATGACTCCATAACTTGTCCTCAAGTTATGGATGTTTAGGAGTCACTTCTTTGAAAGTGTTATTAAAGAATAAGAGGTTACATAAAAAAATGAAAAGTTTTCATTTTAATGAACCATTAAACTCATAACTTATGAAATGAAAAGTTTTGAATAATTTCAAAACTTGTCCTCAAGTTTTGGAATTTGTAAACTTTTCCCATGAATACTTTAATTCCATGTTAAGCCCTTAGAATTTTAAAAGTTAAAATTCAACCCTTATACCTTATAACATTATAAGTTAATAATATCTATATATATGTATAAGAGGAAGTCGTCTTACCATTAGTAGACTTCATTCACGAAGTCGGTCTATAAGGGGGGTATAAGGTTACTGCCCATAAAATGGCAGTTTAATGGGTGTCCACTCTCACCCACGGCTTCCTTGACTGGTGGAGGGTCTTTAGCCGAACGGGTAGGACAAGGACTATAATTCTCCCTTCATTAAAAGTATTAATGATAAATACTATGTAGCTAAACATCTATAAATTCCCAATCATAGTTACTTAGGAAAATGTGAATTTGGTGCTAACCCATGAAATTACACTTTGCACTTTCTTAAGTCAGTTAGTGGAGCGTGTGTGGTTAACCGGCACACTAGCTTGATTTAACAAGGTAGGCAAAGGGTAACTTAATGTTTATCATAGCATTGGTGGAGCGTGTGTGGTTAACCGGCACATCGATTGAGGGGTAAATATTAAGGGTACCAAGTATATTTGCATGGTTATTCACACCTTGTTTCGTGATCCTCGGCATCCTAGTCACAAAACCTGAAGGGCACACTCGAGATTGAAACATGCCATTGTAAAGTTCAATGAATCTCAAAAGAACCTAGGAGTTTCAAAACCAATTAAAACCTAATAATACATTTCGTTTATCTTGGTAGAAATTGGTGAATCGTCATTCACCTACCTTCAAATATTATATAGCTTGGATTACGGCATCCCTCTTCCAAGTTATAAAATAGTTTGTAGGGTCCTAGCCTTAATATTTCATATTGGGTGTTATATTAAGGACTTCAAATCAACTATCTTGAATATCTCCCAAAAAGATGTCTAGTTCAGACATCTATGATCTTCCCAAATCTCTTGGAAATTCACTTCCTCCACCTCCTCCAATTATCCTTCCTAACCCACAAGTTCAAGGTCACTCTAGCCCTATTGGCAAGCAAAGTCTATGTGTGATTGCATCTTGGAGATAAATGATGGGTTTTGAGCATTCTAACACTTCCTAAGTGTACATGCAACCCTAATAAACCTTGGATTTATGTTTGTCTAAGATACATGCAAATAATTATTTTTCCAAGGCTTATATCCTAACTAGCATGGCATGGGGAACTTGAATCAAATAAAGCTACTAGAAACACTTACCTTGTAGTTGTAGATTATTCCTTGAAGTTTTAGAGCCTAGCACCAATAATGTGGATGCCTCAAATGAAAGTCACAAATCACCACAAACTTGGAACTTTGAGAGATTAGTCACACTTCTCTTGAAATCGGCCCTCACCTCAACATGTGTCAACTAGTGTGATTTCAAGAGCCAAAGCCTCCTTTATATAGTGTGGTGGATTAGGGTTACATCCATGTAAACCCTAATACCCATGTCTCTTCATTTCCATGAGATCCATGGGTTAAAGCTCCATGGAGTATCCATGTACTTCTCGATCCAAGCCTAGCCCATTCCAAATAAGCATAAGCCCACACTATATAAATATAGAAGCCCATATTTAATTAGTAATATCTTTGATCACTAAGTTAATCCTAGATTAATTATAGATCACTACTAATTAAATAATATGATCTTATATTAATATATTAGAACTTATAATATATTAATAAATCATAACTTGTACTATTCTCAAATATTATCCATAAATTGTTCGGGTGAAGTGCAACCCAAATGGACTATGTCGGGTCGGGTCAAGTACATACCAAATATAGTTATGGACTTAGACACTATATCCAACAGTCTCCCACTTGGATAAGTCTAGTAACTATATTTGCAAGTATAACTTCAGGAACCGATCAGCAATCGTAGCTCTTTAAACTCTGTTGAAGTAGAACGCGCCATTTAGATAAGTGATCATATAATCCTCTGTTCTAGATATCAGCCGGACAAATACATGGAACATTGTCTTGCTTATTGTCCAACATTTGTTTCCCGGTTTCCGATTTGTTTGACATAGAACTCAACTGAACACATCAATTTAGTTCTGACCGGGCCCGGTACATAGGTCAAAAGAAAATCATCGAGGGGCCCAGATATCAGCTTCTAATCCAAGAAGGAACAGATAAACTTCGACTCATATGTTTGTTCTACCACTCATTGAATTACACACAAAAGCACGTTTTATAACATCGAGTTACCAATGCGTTTATGTACAATCAATGCATAACCAACTCGTAAGTAACAAATCATATCTCTAGGTTTGAAGACTTATATGATATTACCGTCTCACGATCACTCGAGATAAAATTCCATGAAGTGATTCCAGTGAGCGTGGGTTGAGTCCAATGCTCAGAACTTATGAGCACTCATGATTGTTGTAGCCATGTCCAACACCTTAGACCTCTGCAATCAATCATGACAGTCTTGATTCATACCTACTTCCGACATATGACCGACTGTGGAGGTTTGAATAATATGATATACCAAACATAATTATTCTGGAAGTCAAAACATGCAAAAGAAATATAGTAAAAGATCGACAAGAGATAGCAACACTTTACTCATAAATAAAACACCTTTTATTCATCATCTAATGTCAATTACACTTTACAAATTTCTGGGTTATCTAACTACTAAAACTTATATCAACCTTCAGCCCTATGCTCCAAGCATGCTGGAGATGCTTAACCCTACTCAGTCCCTTCGTGAGGGGATCTGCCGGGTACTCATCCGATGATACCCTCTTCGCCATGAGGAGTCCTTCTTCAATTCGATGTCTGATAAAATGGTATTTTCTGTCGATGTGTCTGGATCTCCCGTGATCCCTTGGTTCCTTGCCTAAGGCAACCGCACTATTGCTGTCACAGAAAATCTCCATTGGCTCTTTTATAGCTGGTACAACTCCAAGGTCTCCGATGAAGTTCTTTAGCCATATCGCCTCCTTTGCTGCCTCGCTCGCTGCTATATACTCTGATTCACAAGTGGAATCAGCCACTGTCTCCTGCTTGGAACTCTTCCAAGAAATTGCTCCTCCGTTTAGGGTAAAGACCCAGCCTGACTGAGAGCGGAAATTATCCCTATCAGTCTGGAAGCTACCATCACTATACCCTACATCTCTCAAGTCATCACTCCCACCGAAGGTAAGGACCCAGTCCTTAGTCCTTCGCAGGTACTTGAGGATATTATTTACCGCGGTCCAGTGTTCCTTGCCAGGGTTCGCCTGATACCTGCTAACCATGCTCAAAGCAAAGGCTACATCAGGTCGAGTACACGTCATGGCATACATGATCGATCCTACAGCTGAAGCATAAGGAAATCGACTCATTTATGCTATCTCAGCCTCACTACTAGGGCTTTGTGTCTTACTCAATCTGGCGTTACACTGAATGGGTAACTCACCTTTCTTGGAGTTATGCATGTTGAATCTTTTCAACACTTTGTCCAAGTAGGTACTTTGACTAAGTCCAATTAGTCTTTTACTCCTGTTTCTCAAAATCTTTATCCCTAGGATATAGGCAGTTTCACTAAGGTCCTTCATAGCGAAACACTTCCCAAGCCAGGACTTTACTTCCTGCAGGGTTGGGATGTCATTTCCTATGAGTAGTATGTCATCCACATACAGTACCAAAAAACTGACTATGCTCCCACTAGCCTTGATATAGACGCAAGATTCATCTTCACTCCTCGAAAAGCCAAATTCCTTGACTTTCTCATCAAAGCAAAGATTCCATCTGCGAGGTGCCTGTTTCAATCCATAAATGGATTTCTCGAGCTTACACACTCTATTCGGGTACTCGTTGCTGACAAAACCCTCTGGCTGACTCATGTAAACATCTTCAGCCAACTTTCCATTAAGGAAAGCGGTTTTGACATCCATTTGCCATATTTCATAATCATGAAATGCAGCTATGGCCAACAGAACCCGAATAGACTTAATCTTAGCTACTGGAGAAAAGGTCTCATCATAGTCCACTCCAGGAATTTGAGAGAAGCCCTTTGCAACTAGTCTAGCCTTATAAGTGTGTACTTTACCATCCATGTCGGTCTTCTTCTTGAAGACCCATTTGCACCCTACAGTCTTACGACCAGGTACATTCTCAACCAAGTTCCAAACTTGATTGTCATACATGGATTGTATCTCGCTATCCATGGCCTCTTTCCATTTAGCAGCCTCAGGGCCTGCCATGGCTTCCGTGTAGCTGTTAGGTTCATCCAGACCTACTAGTGTCTCATCACTAATAAGTGTCTCACCTTCCGCAGTAATATGGAAACCATAGTAATACTCAGGTGCATTCCTAACTCTCGTGGAACGCCTCAGAGGTACAGGCTCATCAACTGGCTCAACAGGAGTTTCCTCCTCAAGTTGAGGGCTAGTGTTTGAAGTTCCTTCACCGCTTGATCTTTGAATTTCTTCAAGATTAATTTGCCTCCCACTGTCTCCTTGGCTTATAAATTCTCTCTCTCTAAAGACTCCTCTTCTTGCTACAAAGACCACATTGTCACTAGGTCTGTAGAAGAGGTAACCAAAGGATTGCTGTGGGTAGCCGATGAAAATACACCTCTCGCTTCGAGGTTCGAGCTTATCATGAGTCTCGCGTCTCACGAAAGCCTCACAACCCCAAATCTTGATGTGGTCTAGCTTAGGTACTTTGCCAGTCCACATCTCGTGAGGAGTGATTTCCTTAACATCGTCGTTGTGATCAATCAGAATTTGAGCTAAAGTCTTGGCACTATCATAAGTATTCGGACGAGCAACCAAAACATGAATCTTTATCGGTTGAGATAACCCCCAAACGAACCTTTCGATCTTTTTGTTTTCAGGAGTGACTAATCCCGGGCAGAGAAGTGCGAGATCATCAAATCAGGAAGTATATGCAGCAATGTCAGGACCTTTCATCTTCAAGTTCCAGAGCTCGTGCTCCAATTTCTGCATTTCACCACGGGGGCAGTACTCAGCAATGAGAAGTTCTTTCATGGCCTCCCAGCCCATGGCATTGGCTACGGGTAAGGTCAGAGATTTGACTCGGCCATTCCACCAAGTCAAGGCTTTATCATCGAAGGTACAAGCCGCAAATTTAACTTTATCAGACTCTGCACAAGCACAGATTTCGAAAATGGACTCGATTTTCTCGAACCATCGGGATAAGGAAATGACACCTCCAGTGCCATTAAAGGATGTTGGTTTCGCGTTCATGAAATCTTTATAGGAACTCCCTCTTTGGTGCCCCTGACTACCTTCAGGGTTTTGAGATTGAGGACTACCTCCTGAACCACTAGAGTTCATTTGCGACATAGCTGCTACCATTGCAGCTGTCATCATCGTCTGGAGTGATGCTAGGTCAAACTGGGGAGGGGGTGGCGGCGATGAGGGATTGTCGTTGTTCTTTGAGCTGGGTCTTTTTCTTGGAGGCATCTTGATCTAAAAAGATCAGGAAAGAGAGGATCATAAGTCCTCTGAATTGAATCAAGAGATATGGGACATGAGATATCTCATCAAGACAAATATAGCATCATACTAAGCGATAAAGCAGAAAGGAGTTATCAAGATAGAACATTTTATCGCTAGAGTAATAATCAAGGAATAACGCGTATACAAGAATTTCTACAAAGGATCGGCTTGAGAAATACTCCCATAGTATTTCATGGTTCGCTGTAGCGACGATTTGTTGTTTGGGATATTGGGTAAGTTTTAGGCATGCCGCATACCACAGTCACTCCCAAGCACATGTTGGCCGTGTCTCGAATGAATATAGTTGGCCAGGCTATATTGACCCTAGACACGACTACATAACTGCGCAGGTTTAACCATAGTACACAACACCCAATTACTTATGTTCGGTTCTACTTGTGGTTACGGATGACGACGGTTCGGTATACTTGTATACTTTTGAAAATACTTGTAGTTTGAAGATACTTTTAATTCAGAGCACTTAGGCCCTTTAGTGTTTATAGTTTTATACCATGTAAGGTTTGGTATACTTCATTCACTATAAACAAGGGCTCTGATACCAATCTGTCACACCCCGAAAACCGAAGGCGGAAACATTTCCGGGGTTGACTCCACGTTGAGTATCAAATCCAATGCACATAGTAAGTAAAGTAAAACAACCATTACATTACATAATAAAGTTTTACAGTTGTTTCAAAAGTAAAGTTTGTACAGTTGTGATACATAGTATATATAGACAAAATGAAACGGGTCTTCATGTACTCCGTCTTCTGATCAAAAGAAATCTTCGGGTACCTGTTCTAACGTTGACCTGAGAACACAAGCGGTTTGAAAATCAGCATAAAGCTGGTGAGTTCATAAGCGGTTTTTGTTTGTGAAAATGTTTCAGGTTTCCTTTCTGTTTCTGAAATGTTATATGTACCAAGAAAATCCTATATTTTCTTAATAGTTGGTTATTGTTTCACAAATGTAAGGTATAGTAAGTTGATACACTGAAAACATGTTTATTCATGTGAAAATGTATAATTGATTATCTGACTGGTTAAACTGTTCTGTTTACTTATCATGTGTTACCAGGAAAGTCCCATACTTTCCTTATTATACGTTACAAATTGTAAACGATGTAATGTTATCCAGTTTGTTACTCTTTCTAGTTAGGTAAGTGTTACCCAGAAAAGCCCCATGCTTTCCTGCATGTTGGTTTCAAATGTAAACGATGTTAAGGATGTAAAAGATGTAATTGTGATTAGTTTCCATGTTTTTCGTAGGAATGTCCCGTACTTTCCTGAATGTTAGTTACAGTATGTGAAAGATGTGAAAGATGTAAAAGATGTATAAAGTAATTCATTATTACTATAAGTAAATCTCTGTTATCCTAATTGCGAGTTCCATAACCATACAATAGACTAAAACCTGTGGCAATAAGTAGTCCACATGTGGCAATAAGTCGTCCACATACTTATGACTTTTGTCACCCTTGAACCATTTCGGTTCGGCTGTAGCTAGCAGCCAGGTGTGGGGTAGTCAGCCCCGTATAGATCTATACACTCAAGTCACGCTCTCTAAATACCAGAGATTCTGGTTATGGGTGTAGTCCTCCACTCGCGTATTTCGGTGGAGTGTTCTCCGAGGAAGTGTCTCCAATCATACAGGATTAACAATTTACTAGTAATAATAGGATAGTCCTCCACTCATGTATGTGTGTGGAGTGTTACCGAAGACAAAACAGTGTACAGGTATTATGTTCAAATGTTTAATGTCATGCTTTTAACTGATAAAAGGTGGAAAAACCATTTGTGAAATATATGCAAAACATAACAGTTTAAAGACCTATTTCACAAATACATGTCACGTGATCTGTATGTTCAATCTATTATCAGTTGTGGTAATCAGTTATGAAAGCATATGAAATATGAAACACACATTTAAAAAAACATATTCTGAGTACAAGGATTTCCTTGTACTTTGCTTGTGTTCCCCCCCTGAAAACAGTGAAAACAGTGAAAAAGGGTAGGGGTATGAACTCACCGGACGGGAAATGTGACGATTTGGATGCTAAGAGTTGATCCGGGGCTTGTAAATACACGAGGTTCCTAATTATAATGTAAAGATACACATTTGTATCTAATTAGGACTTAGTTTATTCATATGATAGGGACACTTGCTTCAAGTCGCGATAACACTCCGATACAAGTGTTTGGAGGGACCCGGGTGGCGTTTAAGGACGTGAAATGACACTAGGGACTTGGGACTTGAGTTTACTCCCCATAAGTAAACTAATAGAAGAGTTTTTGGTCTAAAACACCCATTCCCCATGAGTTTACGGCCGTAAACTCATGGTGGGGGTGGTTTATGATGCTAAATAACTTCTAACACTTAGGGAATGTTTCTAGGTTTTGTTCTAAATGCTTGGAATGGATTTAAATCACCAAAATGAATAATTTATGGGAGTTTACGGCCTAGCATAGGCTCCTGGCCGTAAACTCCTTAATTCTCATGAAAATGGTGTTAAATGTTGTTAAAACAAATCACATGTGATTAATAGGATTATTCCAAGACCTAACATGAGTTTTATGGGACATTTGAGGGGTGTTATGGAGTTTACGGCCCATGAGACCCTCCTCATGGCCGTAAACTCTTCTATAGGGTGATATAAAGTGTTTTAAGGTCTAAAACTTGCGTAGAAGGGCTTCTAAAATTCATCTAAAGGCTTTAGGGGTGTTTAGTTTGCATTCTAACACCATAAATCTTGGAGTTTACGGCCCAAGAACAAGCCTTGGCCGTAAACTCTTAGAAATCCCACAAATGATGTGTTTAAGTCCCTTAAACTATTTTTGGTTGGTCCTTTGATTTATTCCAAGGCTTTTGGTGGTGTTGGATGGCTTTCTAACACCTTAGAATTGAATTTATGCCTTGTTTTGGGGAGTTTACGGCCCAAGCACTCACCTTGGCCGTAAACTCACATAAGTCCCTCAAAAGTTATGTTTCAAGTGTCCAAATGCTAAAACCAAGGTCCTATAATTCATATCTAAGCCATAGAAGTGATTTGGAAGGGTTTAAGGGCATGAAAACCCTAGTTTAATGAGTTTACGGCCCAAGAATGACCCTTGGCCGTAAACTCCTTCAAACTTCACAAAGTTCATGTTTTAATTGTTTAGGGTCCATATCTTGAATCCATTTAGCCATATCTAAGTCCCAAACTTGTCAAGGAGGGGTTTAAGGGCTTAAAAACCCACTTAATATGAGTTTACGGCCAATGAATGTTCCATGGCCGTAAACTCATGAATATGGTCATAAATCATGTTTTGAACTTGAATTTGAAGGCTAAGGAGGCTACAATACAAGCTAAGGAGTGTACCTTAGAGATTTGAAGCCTTAAATTTGAGTTTTGGACCCTTAAACTTGGATTTAGGAGAGAGGTTAGAGAGAGAGTAGAGAGAGAAGGAAAAAGCTTCAAATGGATGCTAAAATACGTTTATATAGGTCTTAAAACTTGTACGCGGTGGAATTCTACCCGATACCGACGTTAAACGCGGCTTTTGGTCGCACCCGATAAAGTTACCGTAACCCGATACGGCAAATTCTAGAAATATTCCGATCACTAAAGTTGGGTGATAAAATGATTTCTAAATGTATTAAGACACCCATTAAGTCATTTTAAATGTGTATTAATAAATGACTTAATTATACGAAAGATCGTAAATCGAATTTGGAATGACGATTGGTTGCGCGAGTTGGACTACAAAAGAGTTACAATAATTTATACGGAAATTTTGGGTTGTTACATTATCCCCCCGTTAAAGGGAATTTCGTCCCGAAATTCAAAGTTTAAAACACAAGACAAGATACAAATCATGGATCAGAAAAGAGTTGTGGATACTTCTGTTTCATTGAATCTTCCCTTTCCCAAGTGAATTCCGGTCCCCGCTTGGCATTCCAGTGAACTTTCACTAACGGGATGCGACTTTGTTTTGTACGTTTGACTTCTTGATCCATGATTTCAATCGGTTCCTCCACAAAGTTAAGGTTTTCATTGATCTCGATTTCGTCTAAGGGGATTGTTAGGGTTTCATTGTATAGGCACTTTTTGAGATTTGAAACATGGAAGACAGGATGAATGTTACTGAGTTCGTGAGGTAAATGAAGTTTATAGGCAACTAGACCGATCCTGGAGAGAATCTCAAAGGGTCCAATGTACCTTGGATTAAGTTTCTCACGCTTACCAAAGCGTACAGTGCCTTTCCAGGGCGAGACTTTTATCAGAACACGGTCTCCAACCTGGAATTCTAGTGGTTTCCGACGATTATCAGCGTAACTCTTTTGACGATCACGTGAGGCTTTCAGTCGGTTACGGATTTGAATGATCTTTTCGGTGGTTTCGCGGATGATTTCAGGACCAGTGAGAGCACTGTCGGGGACTCGACTCCTGGCTAACTGTGTATCCCCCACCTCGGCCCAGCACAGAGGGGATCTGCACTTACGACCGTATAGGGCTTCGAACGGAGCAGCCCTAATGCTGGTGTGGTAACTGTTGTTGTACGAGAATTCGATCAAGGATAGATGTGTATCCCACGATTTTCCAAAGTCAATGACACGTGCCCTAAGCATGTCCTCCAGGGTTTGGATTGTTCTCTCACTCTGTCCATCGGTCTGAGGATGATATGCCGTGCTCATATCTAGTTTGGTTCCAAGGGCTTTCTGAAGGGATTGCTAGAATCTGGAGGTAAACCTGCTATCTCGATCAGAGATAATGGATACAGGTACACCGTGTAGTCGTACTACCTCCTGGATGTAGATTCGCGCAAGTCTTTCCATCTTGCATGATTCTTTAATTGGAATGAAGTGAGCGGATTTTGTCAAACGATCGACAATTACCCAAATGGTATCATACCCACTAGAACACTTGGGTAGTTTGGTGATGAAGTCCATGGTAATCATCTCCCATTTCCACTCGGGGATCTCGGGTTGTTGGAGCAGACCTGAAGGTTTCTGATGTTCGATTTTGACTTTGGCGCAAGTCAAGCACTTGCCCACGAATGTAGCTATCTCAGCTTTCATGTTTGGCCACCAGTATTGTTTCTTGAGATCCAAGTACATCTTGTCAGAACCTGGGTGAACAGAGTATTTGGTTTTGTGCGCTTCTTCCATGACCATTTCCCTGAATCCTTCGGATTTGGGAATCCAGATTCGATTCATGAAACAGTGAACTCCGTCACCTCTGATCTCAAGTTTCCTTTCCATCCCTCTCAGGGTTTCATCTGACATGTTCTCGGGCTTGAGGGTTGTTAGCTGGGCTTTTCGGATTTGTATGGGTAAGTTGGAATGGATGGTCATCGTCTAGTTCTTCACTTTGTGGCCTGCACTATCCTTTCGGCTAAGGGCATCTGCTACCACATTGGCTTTGCCGGGGTGGTAACGGATTTCACACTCATAATCACTGAGTAATTCTACCCATCGTCGTTGCCTCATGTTTAAGTCTTTCTGATTAAAGATGTGTTGTAGGCTCTTGTGATCAGTGAAGATTGTGCACTTGGTTCCGTAGAGATAATGTCTCCAAATCTTCAATGCGAAGACTACGGCTCCTAGTTCCAAGTCATGTGTAGTATAGTTGACCTCGTGTGCCTACAACTGTCTTGATGCGTAGGCAATTACCTTTCCTCTTTGCATAAGCACACAGCCTAAACCTTGATTAGACGCATCGCAGTAGACGACGAAATCCTCTGTCCCTTCGGGCAGAGACAGAACAGGCGCGCTGCATAAAGCTTTCTTCAATGATTGGAATGTAGTTTCTTGTTTATCACTCCAACAAAAGGGTACACCTTTCTGTGTTAGAGTGGTTAAAGGTTTGGCGATTTTGGAAAAGTTCTGAATGAATCGTCGATAGTAGTCGGCGAGACCCAAGAATTGACGAATTTCTGTGGGTGTTTTCGGTGCCGACCAATTCTCTATTGCTTTAATTTTGGAAGGATCTACATGAATACCCTCCCCGCTTATCACGTGACCGAGGAAAGTTACCTTCCGTATCCAGAATTCACATTTGGAAAATTTCGCGTATAGTTTTTCGGATCTAAGGGTCTCCAACACTAGCCTCAAGGGTTGTTTGTGGTCTTCTTCGCTTCGGGAGTAAACGAGGATGTCATCAATGAACACGATGACGAATTTGTCTAAGAAGGGACGGCACACCCGGTTCATCAGATCCATGAACACAGCCGGTGCATTGGTTAGACCGAAGGGCATCACTACGAACTCGTAGTGTCCATACCGAGTCCTAAAAGCTGTCTTGGAAACATCATTTTCCTGGACTCGTAATTGATGGTACCCTGACCAAAGGTCTATCTTAGAAAAGTAACTGGCTCCCTGAAGTTGATCGAAGAGGTCATCTATTCGTGGAAGAGGATATCGGTTCTTAACGGTCAACTTGTCTAGTTCACGATAGTCGATACACATCCGAAAGGATCCATCTTTCTTCTTGACAAACAGAACCGGAGCTCCCCAGGGTGAGGAACTCGGTCTAATGAACCCTTTACTTAGCAACTCATTGAGTTGACTGGATAACTCCTGCATTTCTGCCGGAGCTAAGCGATACGGAGATTTTGCTACGGGAGTAGCTCCAGGAATTAGGTCAATACGGAACTCGACCTGACGTTCGGGGGGAATTCCTGGAAGTTCTTCGGGAAACACATCGGGAAAGTTACAGACTTCGGGGATGATCGCGAGGTCTCTAACTTTTTGTTTCTCGTTGATCACATGAGCTAAGAATGCAACGCACTCCTTTCGAAGGAGCTTTCGAGCTTTGATGCAAGAAATGATATGAAGATTGGAACTGGGTTTATCGCCATAGATTACGAGAGTTTGATCCGAAGGAAGATTGAGACGGATAGCTTTTTCATAACAAAGAATGTCAGCATGATTGGGACTCAACCAATCCATGCCAATGATAACATCAAAGCTCTTAATGGAAACGGGCATGAGATCTATAGGAAATGAGTGATCGTTTAAGGTAAGTGTACAACCTATGAATATATCGTTAGCGCTTTCTTTCTCTCCGTTAGCCATCTCGACGGTAAACGTTTCAGTTAGTGGTTGAGGATTTGGTTTTAGATTATGTTTGAATGCATGACTAACAAAACTCCTTTCAGCACCCGAATCGAAAAGAATACTAGCATATGAGTTGTCGAGAAGGAACGTACCCGAAACAACAGTGGGATCAGCAACTGCTTCCTCCCGTCCCATGGTTAGAATCCTTCCAGTGTTATCAGCAGTTGACTTCTTGGGACAGTTCCTTTTAAAGTTCCCAACTTCTCCACAGTTGTAGCAGGCTTGACTAACACCTGCTCCCGATGATTGGTTGGCTGATTGGGTAGAAGTCCTGCAGAATCGAACTGTGTGCCCTTTCTCACCACAGTTGGTGCAAGACAATTCTCGGCAAGGACCAGGATGATGATGGTATTTACACTTGTCACACAGAGGGAGGTTACCAGCATATTTACTGGTAGGAGTTGAGGCTGTGGATCCCATGACAGAAACAGCAGCAACAGGGGTAGTAGTAGCAGCATGGACTGCTACCGTCTGTTGTTTCTTGAAAGATCCTTGAGAAGATTGACCCTTCTTCTTTTTCTAGAATTTCCTCTTTTCACCACTCCTTTGAGTTGGCTCAGAAGTGGTAGTGATTTCCTTAACATCGTCGCTGTGATCAATCAGAAATTGAGCTAAAGTCTTGGCACTATCATAAGTATTCGGACGAGCAGCCAAAACATGAATCTTTATCGGTTGAGATAACCCCCAAACGAACCTTTCGATCTTTTTG
Source organism: Lactuca sativa (assembly GCF_002870075.4). Taxonomy (NCBI): domain Eukaryota; kingdom Viridiplantae; phylum Streptophyta; class Magnoliopsida; order Asterales; family Asteraceae; genus Lactuca; species Lactuca sativa. Next base: position 183,297,143 of record NC_056623.2, read on the forward strand.
TTTTCAGGAGTGACTAATCCCGGGCAGAGAAGTGCGAGATCATCAAATCGGGAAGTATATGCAGCAATGTCAGGACCTTTCATCTTCAAGTTCCAGAGCTCGTGCTCCAATTTCTGCATTTCGCCACGGGGGCAGTACTCAGCAATGAGAAGTTCTTTCATGGCCTCCCAGCCCATGGCATTGGCTACGGGTAAGGTCAGAGATTTGACTCGGCCATTCCACCAAGTCAAGGCTTTATCATCGAAGGTACAAGCCGCAAATTTAACTTTATCAGACTCTGCACAAGCACAGATTTCGAAAATGGACTCGATTTTCTCGAACCATCGGGATAAGGAAATGACACCTCCAGTGCCATTAAAGGATGTTGGTTTCGCGTTCATGAAATCTTTATAGGAACTCCCTCTTTGGTGCCCCTGACTACCTTCAGGGTTTTGAGATTGAGGACTACCTCCTGAACCATTAGAGTTCATTTGCGACATAGCTGCTACCATTGCAGCTGTCATCATCGTCTGGAGTGATGCTAGGTCAAACTGGGGAGGGGGTGGCGGCGATGAGGGATTGTCGTTGTTCTTTGAGCTGGGTCTTTTTCTTGGAGGCATCTTGATCTAAAAAGATCAGGAAAGAGAGGATCATAAGTCCTCTGAATTGAATCAAGAGATATGGGACAGGAGATATCTCATCAAGACAAATATAGCATCATACTAAGCGATAAAGCAGAAAGGAGTTATCAAGATAGAACATTTTATCGCTAGAGTAATAATCAAGGAATAACGCGTATACAAGAATTTCTACAAAGGATCGGCTTGAGAAATACTCCCATAGTATTTCATGGTTCGCTGTAGCGACGATTTGTTGTTTGGGATATTGGGTAAGTTTTAGGCATGCCGCATACCACAGTCACTCCCAAGCACATGTTGGCCGTGTCTCGAATGAATATAGTTGGCCAGGCTATATTGACCCTAGACACGACTACATAACTGCGCAGGTTTAACCATAGTACACAACACCCAATTACTTATGTTCGGTTCTACTTGTGGTTACGGATGACGACGGTTCGGTATACTTGTATACTTTTGAAAATACTTGTAGTTTGAAGATACTTTTAATTCAGAGCACTTAGGCCCTTTAGTGTTTATAGTTTTATACCATGTAAGGTTTGGTATACTTCATTCACTATAAACAAGAGCTCTGATACCAATCTGTCACACCCCGAAAACCGAAGGCGGAAACATTTCCGGGGTTGACTCCACGTTGAGTATCAAATCCAATGCACATAGTAAGTAAAGTAAAACAACCATTACATTACATAATAAAGTTTTACAGTTGTTTCAAAAGTAAAGTTTGTACAGTTGTGATACATAGTATATATAGACAAAATGAAACGGGTCTTCATGTACTCCGTCTTCTGATCAAAAGAAATCTTCGGGTACCTGTTCTAACGTTGACCTGAGAACACAAGCGGTTTGAAAATCAGCATAAAGCTGGTGAGTTCATAAACGGTTTTTGTTTGTGAAAATGTTTCAGGTTTCCTTTCTGTTTCTGAAATGTTATATGTACCAAGAAAATCCTATATTTTCTTAATAGTTGGTTATTGTTTCACAAATGTAAGGTATAGTAAGTTGATACACTGAAAACATGTTTATTCATGTGAAAATGTATAATTGTTTAGGGTCCATATCTTGAATCCATTTAGCCATATCTAAGTCCCAAACTTGTCAAGGAGGGGTTTAAGGGCTTAAAAACCCACTTAATATGAGTTTACGGCCAATGAATGTTCCATGGCCGTAAACTCATGAATATGGTCATAAATCATGTTTTGAACTTGAATTTGAAGGCTAAGGAGGCTACAATACAAGCTAAGGAGTGTACCTTAGAGATTTGAAGCCTTAAATTTGAGTTTTGGACCCTTAAACTTGGATTTAGGAGAGAGGTTAGAGAGAGAGTAGAGAGAGAAGGAAAAAGCTTCAAATGGATGCTAAAATACGTTTATATAGGTCTTAAAACTTGTACGCGGTGGAATTCTACCCGATACCGACGTTAAACGCGGCTTTTGGTCGCACCCGATAAAGTTACCGTAACCCGATACGGCAAATTCTAGAAATATTCCGATCACTAAAGTTGGGTGATAAAATGATTTCTAAATGTATTAAGACACCCATTAAGTCATTTTAAATGTGTATTAATAAATGACTTAATTATACGAAAGATCGTAAATCGAATTTGGAATGACGATTGGTTGCGCGAGTTGGACTACAAAAGAGTTACAATAATTTATACGGAAATTTTGGGTTGTTACATTATCCCCCCGTTAAAGGGAATTTCGTCCCGAAATTCAAAGTTTAAAACACAAGACAAGATACAAATCATGGATCAGAAAAGAGTTGTGGATACTTCTTTTTCATTGAATCTTCCCTTTCCCAAGTGAATTCCGGTCCCCGCTTGGCATTCCAGTGAACTTTCACTAACGGGATGCGACTTTGTTTTGTACGTTTGACTTCTTGATCCATGATTTCAATCGGTTCCTCCACAAAGTTAAGGTTTTCATTGATCTCGATTTCGTCTAAGGGGATTGTTAGGGTTTCATTGTATAGGCACTTTTTGAGATTTGAAACATGGAAGACAGGATGAATGTTACTGAGTTCGTGAGGTAAATGAAGTTTATAGGCAACTAGACCGATCCTGGAGAGAATCTCAAAGGGTCCAATGTACCTTGGATTAAGTTTCTCACGCTTACCAAAGCGTACAGTGCCTTTCCAGGGCGAGACTTTTATCAGAACACGGTCTCCAACCTGGAATTCTAGTGGTTTCCGACGATTATCAGCGTAACTCTTTTGACGATCACGTGAGGCTTTCAGTCGGTTACGGATTTGAATGATCTTTTCGGTGGTTTCGTGGATGATTTCAGGACCAGTGAGAGCACTGTCGGGGACTCGACTCCTGGCTAACTGTGTATCCCCCACCTCGGCCCAGCACAGAGGGGATCTGCACTTACGACCGTATAGGGCTTCGAACGGAGCAGCCCTAATGCTGGTGTGATAACTGTTGTTGTACGAGAATTCGATCAAGGATAGATGTGTATCCCACGATTTTCCAAAGTCAATGACACGTGCCCTAAGCATGTCCTCCAGGGTTTGGATTGTTCTCTCACTCTGTCCATCGGTCTGAGGATGATATGCCGTGCTCATATCTAGTTTGGTTCCAAGGGCTTTCTGAAGGGATTGCTAGAATCTGGAGGTAAACCTGCTATCTCGATCAGAGATAATGGATACAGGTACACCGTGTAGTCGTACTACCTCCTGGATGTAGATTCGCGCAAGTCTTTCCATCTTGCATGATTCTTTAATTGGAATGAAGTGAGCGGATTTTGTCAAACGATCGACAATTACCCAAATGGTATCATACCCACTAGAACACTTGGGTAGTTTGGTGATGAAGTCCATGGTAATCATCTCCCATTTCCACTCGGGGATCTCGGGTTGTTGGAGCAGACCTGAAGGTTTCTGATGTTCGATTTTGACTTTGGCGCAAGTCAAGCACTTGCCCACGAATGTAGCTATCTCAGCTTTCATGTTTGGCCACCAGTATTGTTTCTTGAGATCCAAGTACATCTTGTCAGAACCTGGGTGAACAGAGTATTTGGTTTTGTGCGCTTCTTCCATGACCATTTCCCTGAATCCTTCGGATTTGGGAATCCAGATTCGATTCATGAAACAGTGAACTCCGTCACCTCTGATCTCAAGTTTCCTTTCCATCCCTCTCAGGGTTTCATCTGACATGTTCTCGGGCTTGAGGGTTGTTAGCTGGGCTTTTCGGATTTGTATGGGTAAGTTGGAATGGATGGTCATCGTCTAGTTCTTCACTTTGTGGCCTGCACTATCCTTTCGGCTAAGGGCATCTGCTACCTCATTGGCTTTGCCGGGGTGGTAACGGATTTCACACTCATAATCACTGAGTAATTCTACCCATCGTCGTTGCCTCATGTTTAAGTCTTTCTGATTAAAGATGTGTTGTAGGCTCTTGTGATCAGTGAAGATTGTGCACTTGGTTCCGTAGAGATAATGTCTCCAAATCTTCAATGCGAAGACTACGGCTCCTAGTTCCAAGTCATGTGTAGTATAGTTGACCTCGTGTGCCTACAACTGTCTTGATGCGTAGGCAATTACCTTTCCTCTTTGCATAAGCACACAGCCTAAACCTTGATTAGACGCATCGCAATAGACGACGAAATCCTCTGTCCCTTCGGGCAGAGACAGAACAGGCGCGCTGCATAAAGCTTTCTTCAATGATTGGAATGCAGTTTCTTGTTTATCACTCCAACAAAAGGGTACACCTTTCTGTGTTAGAGTGGTTAAAGGTTTGGCGATTTTGGAAAAGTTCTGAATGAATCGTCGATAGTAGTCGGCGAGACCCAAGAATTGACGAATTTCTGTGGGTGTTTTCGGTGCCGACCAATTCTCTATTGCTTTAATTTTGGAAGGATCTACATGAATACCCTCCCCGCTTATCACGTGACCGAGGAAAGTTACCTTCCGTATCCAGAATTCACATTTGGAAAATTTCGCGTATAGTTTTTCGGATCTAAGGGTCTCCAACACTAGCCTCAAGGGTTGTTTGTGGTCTTCTTCGCTTCGGGAGTAAACGAGGATGTCATCAATGAACACGATGACGAATTTGTCTAAGAAGGGACGGCACACCCGGTTCATCAGATCCATGAACACAGCCGGTGCATTGGTTAGACCGAAGGGCATCACTACGAACTCGTAGTGTCCATACCGAGTCCTAAAAGCTGTCTTGGAAACATCATTTTCCTGGACTCGTAATTGATGGTACCCTGACCAAAGGTCTATCTTAGAAAAGTAACTGGCTCCCTGAAGTTGATCGAAGAGGTCATCTATTCGTGGAAGAGGATATCGGTTCTTAACGGTCAACTTGTCTAGTTCACGATAGTCGATACACATCCGAAAGGATCCATCTTTCTTCTTGACAAACAGAACCGGAGCTCCCCAGGGTGAGGAACTCGGTCTAATGAACCCTTTACTTAGCAACTCATTGAGTTGACTGGATAACTCCTGCATTTCTGCCGGAGCTAAGCGATACGGAGATTTTGCTACGGGAGTAGCTCCAGGAATTAGGTCAATACGGAACTCGACCTGACGTTCGGGGGGAATTCCTGGAAGTTCTTCGGGAAACACATCGGGAAAGTTACAGACTTCGGGGATGATCGCGAGGTCTCTAACTTTTTGTTTCTCGTTGATCACATGAGCTAAGAATGCAACGCACTCCTTTCGAAGGAGCTTTCAAGCTTTGATGCAAGAAATGATATGAAGATTGGAACTGGGTTTATCGCCATAGATTACGAGAGTTTGATCCGAAGGAAGATTGAGACGGATAGCTTTTTCGTAACAAAGAATGTCAGCATGATTGGGACTCAACCAATCCATGCCAATGATAACATCAAAGCTCTTAATGGAAACGGGCATGAGATCTATAGGAAATGAGTGATCGTTTAAGGTAAGTGTACAACCTATGAATATATCGTTAGCGCTTTCTTTCTCTCCGTTAGCCATCTCGACGGTAAACGTTTCAGTTAGTGGTTGAGGATTTGGTTTTAGATTATGTTTGAATGCATGACTAACAAAACTCCTTTCAGCACCCGAATCGAAAAGAATACTAGCATATGAGTTGTCGAGAAGGAACGTACCCGAAACAACAGTGGGATCAGCAACTGCTTCCTCCCGTCCCATGGTTATAATCCTTCCAGTGTTATCAGCAGTTGACTTCTTGGGACAGTTCCTTTTAAAGTTCCCAACTTCTCCACAGTTGTAGCAGGCTTGACTAACACCTGCTCCCGATGATTGGTTGGCTGATTGGGTAGAAGTCCTGCAGAATCGAACTGTGTGCCCTTTCTCACCACAGTTGGTGCAAGACAATTCTCGGCAAGGACCAGGATGATGATGGTATTTATGTTGGATAAGGTGTCTAAGTCCATAACTATTTCGGGCTTGTACTTGACCCGACCCGGCATGGTCCATTTGGGTTGCATGGCACCATGCAATTGGATAGACTAAATGAGAGAAATAACACTTGGAGATTATTAATATATTATAAGTTCTAATATATTAATAATATTATTTGATTAGTTGATCAAAGAATTAATTTGGAATTAATTAAGTGATCAAAGGATAACTAATTAAATATATGGGTTGATTATGTAAATCATCCATATCTTGTATAGTGGGCTAAGAGGCTCCATGGATTATCAAGTTGGGTTCTACCCATAGGATGCTCCATGGATGCTCCATGGGAGTTACAAACCCATGGGTCATGGAAATGAAGAGTCATGACACATTAGGGTTTACATGGTGTAACCCTAGATGTGTCAACACTATATAAGAAGCATATTCTCCACCAAAAATTGGCACTACTAAGGAACTAGAGGGCTTGGCCGATTTTGAGAAGTGTGTGTTATCTCAAGAGTCTTTCCAAGAGCATTTAGTGTTGTGTGAAGCATTTGAGGCATCACACTTGGGGTGCTAGGCTCACAAGGTTTCAAGGAACACAAGCAACAACAAGGTAAGTTATTCTATCTATGATTCAAGTTAAAATTGTTCCCCATGTATGCTAGATAGGAATATAACCTTGGAATTCAACTTTGCATGATAATTAGACAAACATAGATCCAAGGTTATTAGGGTTGCATGTACACTTAGGAAGTGTTAGAATGCTCAAAACCCATCAGTGGTATCAGAGCCTAGGCTTGTTTGTTTGTTACTTGTGCTTAAAAGTTGAAGAAAGTCGAAAATCTTGCTGTCTGACTGATGGACTCGGCGAGTCCATGGGGAGGACTCGACGAGTTCATGTGTATCTTCAACCTACTCGGCGAGTAGGTTTATGCACTCGGCGAGTAGGGTCGACAGAGTGCAGAATTTCGACTTGTGTTGCTGGAAATGGATTAGAATCATTACCCTAAAATGTTTTGGTACTTGAAAACTTATTTTAGAAGGTGTAATGTCTTTTCTAACTCATTTACAACAACTAGTTATCAAAATTACAAAGATTAATTGTGATTTTGAAAGTGTTCATATTCATATTCTTGTTCTTATGATGTTTAGATGATCATAGGAATTATTTGTAACCTATGTGGTAGATTAATTCATGATCATAATGTGTTTTAATGGAGTCCATAACTTGTCCTCAAGTTATGGAAAACCAAAAGTCTCTTGGATTAAAAAACCATTAAAAGAACATAAGAGTTAGAAAAATGAAGAGTCTTCATTTTATTACTCTATTAAACTCATAAGTTACAAGAAATGAAAAGTTTTGAAAGTTTACAAAACTTGCCCTCAAGTTTTGGAACAAGTAAAGTTAAGTTAAAACTTTAGTTCCAACCCCTAGAATTTTAAAAGTTAAAATTCAACCCTTATACTTATATTATTATGATTTAATAATTATATATATATGTATAAGAACAAAGTCGTCTTACCGCTAGTACGCCTCATTCACGAAGCCGGTCTATAAGGTGGGTATAAGGTTGTTGCCTATAAAATGGTGACTTAATGGGTGTCCACTCTCACCCACCGCTTGCTTGATCGGTGGAGGGTCGTTAGCCGAACGGGTAAGACAAGGACTTATTAATTCTCATTCAAAGTATGATGAATATTATAAAGTAACTAAATGTTTTATTAAATTCCCAATCTTAGTTACTTTAGGAAAAATGTGAATAAGGTGCTATTCCATGAAATTACACTTTACACTTTGATTAAGTCGTTGGTGGAGCGTGTGTGGTTAACCGGCACACTAACTTGGACTTAACAAGGTAGGTAAAGGGTGACTTAAGGTTTATTATAGTATCGATGGAGCGTGTGTGGTTAACCGGCACATCGATTGAGTGATAAACTTTAAGGGTACCAAGTGATTTGCATGGTTACTTCACACCTCGTTTTGTGATCCTCGGTATCCCAGTCACAAAACTTGGAGGGCACACTCGAGATTGAAACATGCCTTTGAAAAGTTCATTGAATCTCAAAGAATCTAGGAATTTCTAAGAACCATTCAAAAACCTAATACTAAAATATTGCGGTTTTCATGGTGGAAATTGGTGAATCGTCATTCACCTACCTTTCAAATATGATATAGCTTAGATTACGGCATACCTCTTCTAAGTTATATTATATTGTGATTGGATCCTAGCCTTAATATTACATTTGGGTGTTTTATTAAGGACTCTCTTATATCTAAACCTATCTTGTCCTCTTTCCTTCAGATGTCTTTCAACAATGCTTCTGGCTCTAATCCTAATGGCTCCTTTTCCCTTATGAACTTGTGTGGGAAAGTCACCTTTGATGGATCCAACTTCAATGAGTGGATCAGAAACATCAGGATGATTACCCGCTACGAGGACAAAGAATATGTCCTTGACAAGGAGCTTAAGGAGATTAATGAGTCCACTGCAACTCCTCAGGAGATCGCTGAATTTCGGGCACATGAAAGGGATGCTACGAAAGTGGCTTGCATCATGACAGCCACGATGACAGCAGAACTCCAAAAGTCTTATGAAGATTTCTACCCTTATGACATGCACCAAGATTTGATGGAAAGATACCATCAAAGTGCAAGACAAGAGAGGTATGAAATCATCTGCTCCATGATAACAACCATGATGAAGGACGGGGAATCCGTCACGAGCCACATGCAGAAAATGCAAAGGTATGTGGATCGTTTGCTGAAGCTTAATGTGAACTTCCCGGAGGATCTTGCAATAGATATTATTTTGCATTCCTTACCATCGTGCTATGATCAATTCCGCATGACATATCACATGAACAAGGAAGAAGTCACCCTCAGCAAACTTCAGGGACTCCTCAAGACCGCAGAAACAGGTCTTAAGGGGAAGTCGGTTGCTATCACTCCTACTCAAAACTCTACTCCGGTTTTGGCAATCGGGAAAAGTCGAGGGAGGAAGAGAAAGAGCTCTTCTAAGGGTACCAGGGTTCGGACCCTTGATGGCTCTTCTTCAAGTGGAACCAAGAAAGGTTTCGTTACTCCTTCTTCTGACCCAAAAGAGGCTGAATGCTTCTATTGCCATGAAAAAGCTCATTGGAAGCGGAACTGCCCAAAATACCAGCAAGATGTGAAGGATGGGAAAGTTAAACCCAACCATGCAGGTATTTACACTATCATTTCTAATAACTCACCCCATTCTAAATCTTGGGTCCTTGATACCGGGTGTGGTATTCACATTTGTTGTGACTTGCAGGGACTAAGAAGAAGTGAGGATGTGGAGCAAGGAAGGATAAACTTGATCATGGGGAATAGGAAAGCTATACCTGTTACCAAGATTGGAGTTTATACTTTATCGCTAAGTAGTGGGTTTAGTTTAGATCTGAATAAGTGTTGTTATTCGCCAGGAATGGCAAGAAATATTATTTCCTTTCATGCTTTGTACAAACAAGGGTTTACCTTTTCATTTAATAATGAAGTTGGTTCTATAGATGTTTTCTATAATAATGTCTTTTATTTTAAAGCATTACCTTGTGATGGTGTATATGAAGCTGTATCTGTTGTAGATAACTTGGGAAATAATGTTTTGTGTATTGATTCTACTAATAATAACTTGGATAAAGCATCTTTATGGCATTGTCGTCTTGGACATATAAGCAAGAAACGCATAGGCCAACTCCAAAAGGATGGAGTCTTGGAGTCGTTTGACCTAAAGTCAAATGATAGTTGCGAATCATGCTTACTTGGAAAAATGACAAAGTCACCCTTCACAGGTTCGTGTGAGAGGGGTGAAGGTTTGTTGGACCTTATACACACGGATGTGTGTGGACCATTCAAACATGCCACAAGGGATGCTAATCGTTATTATTTGACTTTTACTGATGATTATAGTAGATATGGATATGTCTACTTGATCAAGCATAAGTCAGAGACTTTCGAGAGGTTTAAGGAATTTAAACAGGAAGTCGAGAATCAATTGGGCAGGAATATTAAGATGCTTCGATCCGATCGTGGTGGTGAGTATCTTAGTTCAGAGTTCCTCGACTATCTAAGGGAATGTGGGATAGTCTCACAATTGACACCTCCCAGGACACCACAGTTGAATGGTGTGGCTGAGAGGCGTAATCGAACCTTTTTGGATATGGTTCGTTCCATGATGAGTCGAGCTACGCTACCAATCTCATTCTGGGGGTATGCCTTAGAGACTGCCGCCCATATTCTTAATCTAGTCCCTACAAAGAAAGTTGCCAAAACTCCTCACGAGATGTGGACTGGTAAAGTACCTAAACTAGACCACATCAAGATTTGGGGTTGCGAGGCTTTCGTGAGACGCGAGACTCATGATAAGCTCGAACCTCGAAGCGAGAGGTGTATTTTCATCGGTTACCCACAGCGATCCTTTGGTTACCTCTTCTACAGACCTAGTGACAATGTGGTTTTTGTAGCAAGAAGAGGAGTCTTTCGAGAAAGAGAGTTTATAAGCCAAGGAGACAGTGGGAGGCAAATTGATCTTGAAGAATTTCAAGAATCAAGCGGTGAAGGAACTTCAATCTCTAGCCCTCAACTTGAGGAGGAAACTCCTGTTGAGCCAATTGACAAATCTGTACCTCTGAGACGTTCCACGAGAGTTAGGAGTGCACCTGAGCATTACTATGGATTCCATATTACTGCAGAAGGTGAGACACTTATTAGTGATGGGACACTAGTAAGTCAAGATGACCCTAACAGCTACGAGGAAGCCATGGCAGGCCCCGAGTCTGCTAAATGGAAAGAGGCTATGGATAGCGAGATACAATCCATGTATGACAATCAAGTTTGGAACTTGGTTGAAAATGTACCAGGTCGTAAGACAGTAGGGTGCAAATGGGTCTTCAAGAAGAAGACCGACATGGATGGTAAAGTACACACTTATAAGGCTAGACTGGTTGCAAAGGGCTTCTCTCAAATTCCTGGAGTGGACTATGATGAGACCTTTTCTCCGGTAGCCAAGATTAAGTCTATTCGGGTTCTGTTAGCCATAGCTGCATTTCATGATTATGAAATATGGCAGATGGATGTCAAAACTGCTTTCCTTAATGGGAAGTTGGCTGAAGATGTTTACATGAGTCAGCCAGAGGGTTTTGTCAGCAACGAGTACCCTAATAGAGTGTGTAAGCTTGAGAAATCCATTTATGGATTGAAGCAAGCACCTCGCAGATGGAATCTTTGCTTTGATGAAAAGGTCAAGGAATTTGGCTTTTCTAGGAGTGAAGATGAATCTTGTGTGTATGTCAAGGCTAGTGGGAGTATAGTTAGCTTTTTGGTATTGTATGTGGATGACATACTACTCATAGGAAACGACATTCCAACCCTGCAGGAAGTAAAGTCCTGGCTTGGGAAGTGTTTCGCTATGAGGGACCTTGGTGAAGCTGCCTATATTCTAGGGATAAGAATCTTGAGAGATCGGAGTAAAAGACTAATTGGACTTAGTCAGAGTACCTACTTGGATAAAGTGCTGAAGCGATTCAGCATGCAGGATTCCAAGAAAGGAGAGTTACCCATCCAGAGTAACACCAGATTGAGTAAGACACAAAGCCCTAGCACTGAGGCTGAGATAGCAGAAATGAGTCGAACACCTTATGCTTCGGCTGTAGGATCGATCATGTATGCTATGACGTGTACTCGACCCGATGTAGCTTTTGCCTTGAGCATGGTTAGCAGGTATCAGGCGAACCCTGGCAAGGCACACTGGACTGCGGTAAAGAATATCCTCAAGTACCTACGGAGGACTAAGGACTGGGTTCTTACCCTCGGTGGGAGTGATGACTTGAGAGTTGTAGGGTATAGTGATGCTAGCTTCCAGACTGATAGGGACAATTTCCGCTCTCAGTCGGGCTGGGTCTTTACCCTAAACGGAGGAGCAATTTCTTGGAAGAGTTCCAAGCAAGAGACAGTGGCAGATTCTACTTGTGAATCAGAGTATATTGCAGCTAGCGAAGCAGCAAAGGAAGCGATATGGCTGAAGAACTTCATTGGAGACCTTGGAGTTGTACCAGCTATTAAAGAGCCAATGGAAATTTTCTGTGATAGTGAAAGTGCTGTTGCCTTAGCCAAGGAACCAAGGGATCATGGGAGATCCAGACACATCGACAGAAAATACCATTTCATTAGACATCGGATCGAAGAAGGACTCCTCGTGGCAAAGAGGGTATCATCAGATGAGAACCCAGCAGATCCCCTCACGAAGGGACTGAGTAGGGTTAAGCATCTCCAGCATGCTCGGAGCATAGGGCTGAAGGATGATATAAGTTTTAGTAGTTAGATAACCCAGAAATTTGTAAAGTGTAATTGACATTAGATGATGAATAAAAGGAGTTTTATTTATGAGTAAAGTGTTGCTATCTCTTGTCGATCGTTTACTATATTTCTTTTGCATGTTTTGACTTCCAGAATAATTTTGTTTGGTATAACATATTATTCAAACCTCCACAGTCGGTCATATGTCGGAAGTAGGTATGAATCAAGACTGTCATGATGGGTTGTAGAGGTCTAAGGTGTTGGACAAGGCTACAACAATCATGAGTGCTCATAAGTTCTGAGTATTGGACTCAACCCACGCTCACTGGAATCACTTCATGGAATTCTATCTCGAGTGATCGTGAGACGGTAATATCATATAAGTCTTCAAACCTAGAGATATGATTTGTTACTTACGAGTTGGTTATGCATTGACTGTACGAAACCGCATTGGTAACTCGATGTTATAAAACGTACTTTTGTGTGTAATTCAATGAGTGGTAGAACAAACATATGAGTCGAAGTTTATCTGTTCCTTCTTGGATTAGAAGCTGATATCTGGGCCCCTCGATGATTTTGTTTTGACCCATGTACCGGGCCCGGTCAGAACTAAGTTGATGTGTTCAATTAAGTTCTATGTCAAACAAATCGGAAATCGAGAAACAAATGCTGGACAAGAAGTAAGACAATGTTCCATGTATTTGTCCGGCTGATATCTAGAACGGAGGATTATATGATCACTTATCTTAAATGGCGTACTATCATCTTCTCAGTTCCGAGAAACCTTGAAAGAGCTACGATTGCCGGTCGGTTCCTGAAGTACTAGAGATATAGTTATTAGACTTATCCAAGTGGGAGACTGTTGGATAAGGTGTCTAAGTCCATAACTATTTCGGGCTTGTACTTGACCCGACCCGGCATGGTCCATTTGGGTTGCATGGCACCATGCAATTGGATAGACTAAATGAGAGAAATAACACTTGGAGATTATTAATATATTATAAGTTCTAATATATTAATAATATTATTTGATTAGTTGATCAAAGAATTAATTTGGAATTAATTAAGTGATCAAAGGATAACTAATTAAATATATGGGTTGATTATGTAAATCATCCATATCTTGTATAGTGGGCTAAGAGGCTCCATGGATTATCAAGTTGGGTTCTACCCATAGGATGCTCCATGGATGCTCCATGGGAGTTACAAACCCATGGGTCATGGAAATGAAGAGTCATGACACATTAGGGTTTACATGGTGTAACCCTAGATGTGTCAACACTATATAAGAAGCATATTCTCCACCAAAAATCGGCACTACTAAGGAACTAGAGGGCTTGGCCGATTTTGAGAAGTGTGTGTTATCTCAAGAGTCTTTCCAAGAGCATTTGGTGTTGTGTGAAGCATTTGAGGCATCACACTTGGGGTGCTAGGCTCACAAGGTTTCAAGGAACACAAGCAACAACAAGGTAAGTTATTCTATCTATGATTCTAGTTAAAATTGTTCCCCATGTATGCTAGATAGGAATATAACCTTGGAATTCAACTTTGCATGATAATTAGACAAACATAGATCCAAGGTTATTAGGGTTGCATGTACACTTAGGAAGTGTTAGAATGCTCAAAACCCATCAATTTACACTTGTCACACAGAGGGAGGTTACCAGCATATTTACTGGTAGGAGTTGAGGCTGTGGATCCCATGACAGAAACAGCAGCAACAGGGGTAGTAGTAGCAGCATGGACTGCTACCGTCTGTTGTTTCTTGAAAGATCCTTGAGAAGATTGACCCTTCTTCTTTTTCTAGAATTTCCTCTTTTCACCACTCCTTTGAGTTGGCTCAGAAGTGGTAGTGATTTCCTTAACATCGTCGCTGTGATCAATCAGAAATTGAGCTAAAGTCTTGGCACTATCATAAGTATTCGGACGAGCAGCCAAAACATGAATCTTTATCGGTTGAGATAACCCCCAAACGAACCTTTCGATCTTTTTGTTTTCAGGAGTGACTAATCCCGGGCAGAGAAGTGCGAGATCATCAAATCGGGAAGTATATGCAGCAATGTCAGGACCTTTCATCTTCAAGTTCCAGAGCTCGTGCTCCAATTTCTGCATTTCGCCACGGGGGCAGTACTCAGCAATGAGAAGTTCTTTCATGGCCTCCCAGCCCATGGCATTGGCTACGGGTAAGGTCAGAGATTTGACTCGGCCATTCCACCAAGTCAAGGCTTTATCATCGAAGGTACAAGCCGCAAATTTAACTTTATCAGACTCTGCACAAGCACAGATTTCGAAAATGGACTCGATTTTCTCGAACCATCGGGATAAGGAAATGACACCTCCAGTGCCATTAAAGGATGTTGGTTTCGCGTTCATGAAATCTTTATAGGAACTCCCTCTTTGGTGCCCCTGACTACCTTCAGGGTTTTGAGATTGAGGACTACCTCCTGAACCATTAGAGTTCATTTGCGACATAGCTGCTACCATTGCAGCTGTCATCATCGTCTGGAGTGATGCTAGGTCAAACTGGGGAGGGGGTGGCGGCAATGAGGGATTGTCGTTGTTCTTTGAGCTGGGTCTTTTTCTTGGAGGCATCTTGATCTAAAAAGATCAGGAAAGAGAGGATCATAAGTCCTCTGAATTGAATCAAGAGATATGGGACAGGAGATATCTCATCAAGACAAATATAGCATCATACTAAGCGATAAAGCAGAAAGGAGTTATCAAGATAGAACATTTTATCGCTAGAGTAATAATCAAGGAATAACGCGTATACAAGAATTTCTACAAAGGATCGGCTTGAGAAATACTCCCATAGTATTTCATGGTTCGCTGTAGCGACGATTTGTTGTTTGGGATATTGGGTAAGTTTTAGGCATGCCGCATACCACAGTCACTCCCAAGCACATGTTGGCCGTGTCTCGAATGAATATAGTTGGCCAGGCTATATTGACCCTAGACACGACTACATAACTGCGCAGGTTTAACCATAGTACACAACACCCAATTACTTATGTTCGGTTCTACTTGTGGTTACGGATGACGACGGTTCGGTATACTTGTATACTTTTGAAAATACTTGTAGTTTGAAGATACTTTTAATTCAGAGCACTTAGGCCCTTTAGTGTTTATAGTTTTATACCATGTAAGGTTTGGTATACTTCATTCACTATAAACAAGAGCTCTGATACCAATCTGTCACACCCCGAAAACCGAAGGCGGAAACATTTCCGGGGTTGACTCCACGTTGAGTATCAAATCCAATGCACATAGTAAGTAAAGTAAAACAACCATTACATTACATAATAAAGTTTTACAGTTGTTTCAAAAGTAAAGTTTGTACAGTTGTGATACATAGTATATATAGACAAAATGAAACGGGTCTTCATGTACTCCGTCTTCTTATCAAAAGAAATCTTCGGGTACCTGTTCTAACGTTGACCTGAGAACACAAGCGGTTTGAAAATCAGCATAAAGCTGGTGAGTTCATAAGCGGTTTTTGTTTGTGAAAATGTTTCAGGTTTCCTTTCTGTTTCTGAAATGTTATATGTACCAAGAAAATCCTATATTTTCTTAATAGTTGGTTATTGTTTCACAAATGTAAGGTATAGTAAGTTGATACACTGAAAACATGTTTATTCATGTGAAAATGTATAATTGATTATCTGACTGGTTAAACTGTTCTGTTTACTTATCATGTGTTACCAGGAAAGTCCCATACTTTCCTTATTATACGTTACAAATTGTAAACGATGTAATGTTATCCAGTTTGTTACTCTTTCTAGTTAGGTAAGTGTTACCCAGAAAAGCCCCATGCTTTCCTGCATGTTGGTTTCAAATGTAAACGATGTTAAGGATGTAAAAGATGTAATTGTGATTAGTTTCCATGTTTTCCGTAGGAATGTCCCGTACTTTCCTGAATGTTAGTTACAGTATGTGAAAGATGTGAAAGATGTAAAAGATGTATAAAGTAATTCATTATTACTATAAGTAAATCTCTGTTATCCTAATTGCGAGTTCCATAACCATACAATAGACTAAAACCTGTGGCAATAAGTAGTCCACATGTGGCAATAAGTCGTCCACATACTTATGACTTTCGTCACCCTTGAACCATTTAGGTTCGGCTGTAGCTAGCAGCCAGGTGTGGGGTAGTCAGTCCCGTATAGATCTATACACTCAAGTCACGCTCTCTAAATACCAGAGATTCTGGTTATGGGTGTAGTCCTCCACTCGCGTATTTCGGTGGAGTGTTCTCCGAGGACATGTCTCCAATCATACAGGATTAACAATTTACTAGTAATAATAGGATAGTCCTCCACTCATGTATGTGTGTGGAGTGTTACCGAAGACAAAACAGTGTACAGGTATTATGTTCAAATGTTTAATGTCATGCTTTTAACTGATAAAAGGTGGAAAAACCATTTGTGAAATATATGCAAAACATAACAGTTTAAAGACCTATTTCACAAATACAGGTCACGTGATCTGTATGTTCAATCTGTTATCAGTTGTGGTAATCAGTTATGAAAGCATATGAAATATGAAACACACATTTAAAATAACATATTCTGAGTACAAGGATTTCCTTGTACTTTTCTTGTGTTCCCCCCTGAAAACAGTGAAAACAGTGAAAAAGGGTAGGGGTATGAACTCACCGGACGGGAAATGTGACGATTTGGATGCTAAGAGTTGATCCGGGGCTTGTAAATACACGAGGTTCCTAATTATAATGTAAAGATACACATTTGTATCTAATTAGGACTTAGTTTATTCATATGATAGGGACACTTGCTTCAAGTCGCGATAACACTCCGATACAAGTGTTTGGAGGGACCCGGGTGGCGTTTAAGGACGTGAAATGACACTAGGGACTTGGGACTTGAGTTTACTCCCCATGAGTAAACTAATAGAAGAGTTTTTGGTCTAAAACACCCATTCCCCATGAGTTTACGGCCGTAAACTCATGGTGGGGGTGGTTTATGATGCTAAATAACTTCTAACACTTAGGGAATGTTTCTAGGTTTTGTTCTAAATGCTTGGAATGGATTTAAATCACCAAAATGAATAATTTATGGGAGTTTACGGCCTAGCATAGGCTCCTGGCCGTAAACTCCTTAATTCTCATGAAAATGGTGTTAAATGTTGTTAAAACAAATCACATGTGATTAATAGGATTATTCCAAGAACTAACATGAGTTTTATGGGACATTTGAGGGGTGTTATGGAGTTTACGGCCCATGAGACCCTCCTCATGGCCGTAAACTCTTCTATAGGGTGATATAAAGTGTTTTAAGGTCTAAAACTTGCATAGAAGGGCTTCTAAAATTCATCTAAAGGCTTTAGGGGTGTTTAGTTTGCATTCTAACACCATAAATCTTGGAGTTTACGGCCCAAGAACAAGCCTTGGCCGTAAACTCTTAGAAATCCCACAAATGATGTGTTTAAGTCCCTTAAACTATTTTTGGTTGGTCCTTTGATTTATTCCAAGGCTTTTGGTGGTGTTGGATGGCTTTCTAACACCTTAGAATTGAATTTATGCCTTGTTTTGGGGAGTTTACGGCCCAAGCACTCACCATGGCCGTAAACTCACATAAGTCCCTCAAAAGTTATGTTTCAAGTGTCCAAATGCTAAAACCAAGGTCCTATAATTCATATCTAAGCCATAGAAGTGATTTGGAAGGGTTTAAGGGCATGAAAACCCTAGTTTAATGAGTTTACGGCCCAAGAATGACCCTTGGCCGTAAACTCCTTCAAACTTCACAAAGTTCATGTTTTAATTGTTTAGGGTCCATATCTTGAATCCATTTAGCCATATCTAAGTCCCAAACTTGTCAAGGAGGGGTTTAAGGGCTTAAAAACCCACTTAATATGAGTTTACGGCCAATGAATGTTCCATGGCCGTAAACTCATGAATATGGTCATAAATCATGTTTTGAACTTGAATTTGAAGGCTAAGGAGGCTACAATACAAGCTAAGGAGTGTACCTTAGAGATTTGAAGCCTTAAATTTGAGTTTTGGACCCTTAAACTTGGATTTAGGAGAGAGGTTAGAGAGAGAGTAGAGAGAGAAGGAAAAAGCTTCAAATGGATGCTAAAATACGTTTATATAGGTCTTAAAACTTGTACGCGGTGGAATTCTACCCGATACCGACGTTAAACGCGGCTTTTGGTCGCACCCGATAAAGTTACCGTAACCCGATACGGCAAATTCTAGAAATATTCCGATCACTAAAGTTGGGCGATAAAATGATTTCTAAATGTATTAAGACACCCATTAAGTCATTTTAAATGTGTATTAATAAATGACTTAATTATACGAAAGATCGTAAATCGAATTTGGAATGACGATTGGTTGCGCGAGTTGGACTACAAAAGAGTTACAATAATTTATACGGAAATTTTGGGTTGTTACATTATCCCCCCGTTAAAGGGAATTTCGTCCCGAAATTCAAAGTTTAAAACACAAGACAAGATACAAATCATGGATCAGAAAAGAGTTGTGGATACTTCTGTTTCATTGAATCTTCCCTTTCCCAAGTGAATTCCGGTCCCCGCTTGGCATTCCAGTGAACTTTCACTAACGGGATGCGACTTTGTTTTGTACGTTTGACTTCTTGATCCATGATTTCAATCGGTTCCTCCACAAAGTTAAGGTTTTCATTGATCTCGATTTCGTCTAAGGGGATTGTTAGGGTTTCATTGTATAGGCACTTTTTGAGATTTGAAACATGGAAGACAGGATGAATGTTACTGAGTTCGTGAGGTAAATGAAGTTTATAGGCAACTAGACCGATCCTGGAGAGAATCTCAAAGGGTCCAATGTACCTTGGATTAAGTTTCTCACGCTTACCAAAGCGTACAGTGCCTTTCCAGGGCGAGACTTTTATCAGAACACGGTCTCCAACCTGGAATTCTAGTGGTTTCTGACGATTATCAGCGTAACTCTTTTGACGATCACGTGAGGCTTTCAGTCGGTTACGGATTTGAATGATCTTTTCGGTGGTTTCGCGGATGATTTCAGGACCAGTGAGAGCACTGTCGGGGACTCGACTCCTGGCTAACTGTGTATCCCCCACCTCGGCCCAGCACAGAGGGGATCTGCACTTACGACCGTATAGGGCTTCGAACGGAGCAGCCCTAATGCTGGTGTGGTAACTGTTGTTGTACGAGAATTCGATCAAGGATAGATGTGTATCCCACGATTTTCCAAAGTCAATGACACGTGCCCTAAGCATGTCCTCCAGGGTTTGGATTGTTCTCTCACTCTGTCCATCGGTCTGAGGATGATATGCCGTGCTCATATCTAGTTTGGTTCCAAGGGCTTTCTGAAGGGATTGCCAGAATCTGGAGGTAAACCTGCTATCTCGATCAGAGATAATGGATACAGGTACACCGTGTAGACGTACTACCTCCTGGATGTAGATTCGCGCAAGTCTTTCCATCTTGCATGATTCTTTAATTGGAATGAAGTGAGCGGATTTTGTCAAACGATCGACAATTACCCAAATGGTATCATACCCACTAGAACACTTGGGTAGTTTGGTGATGAAGTCCATGGTAATCATCTCCCATTTCCACTCGGGGATCTCGGGTTGTTGGAGCAGACCTGAAGGTTTCTGATGTTCGATTTTGACTTTGGCGCAAGTCAAGCACTTGCCCACGAATGTAGCTATCTCAGCTTTCATGTTTGGCCACCAGTATTGTTTCTTGAGATCCAAGTACATCTTGTTAGAACCTGGGTGAACAGAGTATTTGGTTTTGTGCGCTTCTTCCATGACCATTTCCCTGAATCCTTCGGATTTGGGAATCCAGATTCGATTCATGAAACAGTGAACTCCGTCACCTCTGATCTCAAGTTTCCTTTCCATCCCTCTCAGGGTTTCATCTGACATGTTCTCGGGCTTGAGGGTTGTTAGCTGGGCTTTTCGGATTTGTATGGGTAAGTTGGAATGGATGGTCATCGTCTAGTTCTTCACTTTGTGGCCTGAACTATCCTTTCGGCTAAGGGCATCTGCTACCACATTGGCTTTGCCGGGGTGGTAACGGATTTCACACTCATAATCACTGAGTAATTCTACCCATCGCCGTTGCCTCATGTTTAAGTCTTTCTGATTAAAGATGTGTTGTAGGCTCTTGTGATCAGTGAAGATTGTGCACTTGGTTCCGTAGAGATAATGTCTCCAGATCTTCAATGCGAAGACTACGGCTCCTAGTTCCAAGTCATGTGTAGTATAGTTGACCTCGTGTGCCTACAACTGTCTTGATGCGTAGGCAATTACCTTTCCTCTTTGCATAAGCACACAGCCTAAACCTTGATTAGACGCATCGCAGTAGACGACGAAATCCTCTGTCCCTTCGGGCAGAGACAGAACAGGCGCGCTGCATAAAGCTTTCTTCAATGATTGGAATGCAGTTTCTTGTTTATCACTCCAACAAAAGGGTACACCTTTCTGTGTTAGAGTGGTTAAAGGTTTGGCGATTTTGGAAAAGTTCTGAATGAATCGTCGATAGTAGTCGGCGAGACCCAAGAATTGACGAATTTCTGTGGGTGTTTTCGGTGCCGACCAATTCTCTATTGCTTTAATTTTGGAAGGATCTACATGAATACCCTCCCCGCTTATCACGTGACCGAGGAAAGTTACCTTCCGTATCCAGAATTCACATTTGGAAAATTTCGCGTATAGTTTTTCGGATCTAAGGGTCTCCAACACTAGCCTCAAGGGTTGTTTGTGGTCTTCTTCGCTTCGGGAGTAAACGAGGATGTCATCAATGAACACGATGACGAATTTGTCTAAGAAGGGACGGCACACCCGGTTCATCAGATCCATGAACACAGCCGGTGCATTGGTTAGACCGAAGGGCATCACTACGAACTCGTAGTGTCTATACCGAGTCCTAAAAGCTGTCTTGGAAACATCATTTTCCTGGACTCGTAATTGATGGTACCCTGACCGAAGGTCTATCTTAGAAAAGTAACTGGCTCCCTGAAGTTGATCGAAGAGGTCATCTATTCGTGGAAGAGGATATCGGTTCTTAACGGTCAACTTGTCTAGTTCACGATAGTCGATACACATCCGAAAGGATCCATCTTTCTTCTTGACAAACAGAACCGGAGCTCCCCAGGGTGAGGAACTCGGTCTAATGAACCCTTTACTTAGCAACTCATTGAGTTGACTGGATAACTCCTGCATTTCTGCCGGAGCTAAGCGATACGGAGATTTTGCTACGGGAGTAGCTCCAGGAATTAGGTCAATACGGAACTCGACCTGACGTTCGGGGGGAATTCCTGGAAGTTCTTCGGGAAACAAATCGGGAAAGTTACAGACTTCGGGGATGATCGCGAGGTCTCTAACTTTTTGTTTCTCGTTGATCACATGAGCTAAGAATGCAACGCACTCCTTTCGAAGGAGCTTTCAAGCTTTGATGCAAGAAATGATATGAAGATTGGAACTGGGTTTATCGCCATAGATTACGAGAGTTTGATCCGAAGGAAGATTGAGACGGATAGCTTTTTCGTAACAAAGAATGTCAGCATGATTGGGACTCAACCAATCCATGCCAATGATAACATCAAAGCTCTTAATGGAAACGGGCATGAGATCTATAGGAAATGAGTGATCGTTTAAGGTAAGTGTACAACCTATGAATATATCGTTAGCGCTTTCTTTCTCTCCGTTAGCCATCTCGATGGAAAACGTTTCAGTTAGTGGTTGAGGATTTGGTTTTAGATTATGTTTGAATGCATGACTAACAAAACTCCTTTCAGCACCCGAATCGAAAAGAATACTAGCATATGAGTTGTCGAGAAGGAACGTACCCGAAACAACAGTGGGATCAGCAACTGCTTCCTCCCGTCCCATGGTTAGAATCCTTCCAGTGTTATCAGCAGTTGACTTCTTGGGACAGTTCCTTTTAAAGTGCCCAACTTCTCCACAGTTGTAGCAGGCTTGACTAACACCTGCTCCCGATGATTGGTTGGCTGATTGGGTAGAAGTCCTGCAGAATCGAACTGTGTGCCCTTTCTCACCACAGTTGGTGCAAGACAATTCTCGGCAAGGACCAGGATGATGATGGTATTTACACTTGTCACACAGAGGGAGGTTACCAGCATATTTACTGGTAGGAGTTGAGGCTGTGGATCCCATGACAGAAACAGCAGCAACAGGGGTAGTAGTAGCAGCATGGACTGCTACCGTCTGTTGTTTCTTGAAAGATCCTTGAGAAGATTGAGCCTTCTTCTTTTTCCAGAATTTCCTCTTTTCACCACTCCTTTGAGTTGGCTCAGAAGTGGTAGTGATTTCCTTAACATCGTCGCTGTGATCAATCAGAAATTGAGCTAAAGTCTTGGCACTATCATAAGTATTCGGACGAGCAGCCAAAACATGAATCTTTATCGGTTGAGATAACCCCCAAACGAACCTTTCGATCTTTTTGTTTTCAGGAGTGACTAATCCCGGGCAGAGAAGTGCGAGATCATCAAATCGGGAAGTATATGCAGCAATGTCAGGACCTTTCATCTTCAAGTTCCAGAGCTCGTGCTCCAATTTCTGCATTTCGCCACGGGGGCAGTACTCAGCAATGAGAAGTTCTTTCATGGCCTCCCAGCCCATGGCATTGGCTACGGGTAAGGTCAGAGATTTGACTCGGCCATTCCACCAAGTCAAGGCTTTATCATCGAAGGTACAAGCCGCAAATTTAACTTTATCAGACTCTGCACAAGCACAGATTTCGAAAATGGACTCGATTTTCTCGAACCATCGGGATAAGGAAATGACACCTCCAGTGCCATTAAAGGATGTTGGTTTCGCATTCATGAAATCTTTATAGGAACTCCCTCTTTGGTGCCCCTGACTACCTTCAGGGTTTTGAGATTGAGGACTACCTCCTGAACCATTAGAGTTCATTTGCGACATAGCTGCTACCATTGCAGCTGTCATCATCGTCTGGAGTGATGCTGGGTCAAACTGGGGAGGGGGTGGCGGCGATGAGGGATTGTCGTTGTTCTTTGAGCTGGGTCTTTTTCTTTGAGGCATCTTGATCTAAAAAGATCAGGAAAGAGAGGATCATAAGTCCTCTGAATTGAATCAAGAGATATGGGACAGGAGATATCTCATCAAGACAAATATAGCATCATACTAAGCGATAAAGCAGAAAGGAGTTATCAAGATAGAACATTTTATCGCTAGAGTAATAATCAAGGAATAACGCGTATACAAGAATTTCTACAAAGGATCGGCTTGAGAAATACTCCCATAGTATTTCATGGTTCGTTGTAGCGACGATTTGTTGTTTGGGATACTGGGTAAGTTTTAGGCATGCCGCATACCACAGTCACTCCCAAGCACATGTTGGCCGTGTCTCGAATGAATATAGTTGGCCAGGCTATATTGACCCTAGACACGACTACATAACTGCCTAGGTTTAACCATAGTACACAACACCCAATTACTTATGTTCGGTTCTACTTGTGGTTACGGATGACGACGGTTCGGTATACTTGTATACTTTTGAAAATACTTGTAGTTTGAAGATACTTTTAATTCAGAGCACTTAGGCCCTTTAGTGTTTATAGTTTTATACCATGTAAGGTTTGGTATACTTCATTCACTATAAACAAGAGCTCTGATACCAATCTGTCACACCCCGAAAACCGAAGGCGGAAACATTTCCGGGGTTGACTCCACGTTGAGTATCAAATCCAATGCACATAGTAAGTAAAGTAAAACAACCATTACATTATATAATAAAGTTTTACAGTTGTTTCAAAAGTAAAGATTGTACAGTTGTGATACATAGTATATATAGACAAAATGAAACGGGTCTTCATGTACTCCGTCTTCTGATCAAAAGAAATCTTCGGGTACCTGTTCTAACGTTGACCTGAGAACACAAGCGGTTTGAAAATCAGCATAAAGCTGGTGAGTTCATAAGCGGTTTTTGTTTGTGAAAATGTTTCAGGTTTCCTTTCTGTTTCTGAAATGTTATATGTACCAAGAAAATCCTATATTTTCTTAATAGTTGGTTATTGTTTCACAAATGTAAGGTATAGTAAGTTGATACACTGAAAACATGTTTATTCATGTGAAAATGTATAATTGATTATCTGACTGGTTAAACTGTTCTGTTTACTTATCATGTGTTACCAGGAAAGTCCCATACTTTCCTTATTGTATGTTACAAATTGTAAACGATGTAATGTTATCCAGTTTGTTACTCTTTCTAGTTAGGTAAGTGTTACCCAGAAAAGCCCCATGCTTTCCTGCATGTTGGTTTCAAATGTAAACGATGTTAAGGATGTAAAAGATGTAATTGTGATTAGTTTCCATGTTTTCCGTAGGAATGTCCCGTACTTTCCTGAATGTTAGTTACAGTATGTGAAAGATGTGAAAGATGTAAAAGATGTATAAAGTAATTCATTATTACTATAAGTAAATCTCTGTTATCCTAATTGGGAGTTCCATAACCATACAATAGACTAAAACCTGTGGCAATAAGTAGTCCACATGTGGCGATAAGTCGTCCACATACTTATGACTTTCGTCACCCTTGAACCATTTCGGTTCGGCTGTAGCTAGCAGCCAGGTGTGGGGTAGTCAGCCCCGTATAGATCTATACACTCAAGTCACGCTCTCTAAATACCAGAGATTCTGGTTATGGGTGTAGTCCTCCACTCGCGTATTTCGGTGGAATGTTCTCCGAGGACATGTCTCCAATCATACAGGATTAACAATTTACTAGTAATAATAGGATAGTCCTCCACTCATGTATGTGTGTGGAGTGTTACCGAAGACAAAACAGTGTACAGGTATTATGTTCAAATGTTTAATGTCATGCTTTTAACTGATAAAAGGTGGAAAAACCATTTGTGAAATATATGCAAAACATAACAGTTTAAAGACCTATTTCACAAATACAGGTCACGTGATCTGTATGTTCAATCTGTTATCAGTTGTGGTAATCAGTTATGAAAGCATATGAAATATGAAACACACATTTAAAAAAACATATTCTGAGTACAAGGATTTCCTTGTACTTTTCTTGTGTTCCCCCCCCCCCCCCCCCCTGAAAACAGTGAAAACAGTGAAAAAGGGTAGGGGTATGAACTCACCGGACGGGAAATGTGACGATTTGGATGCTAAGAGTTGATCCGGGGCTTGTAAATACACGAGGTTCCTAATTATAATGTAAAGATACACATTTGTATCTAATTAGGACTTAGTTTATTCATATGATAGGGACACTTGCTTCAAGTCGCGATAACACTCCGATACAAGTGTTTAGAGGGACCCGGGTGGCGTTTAAGGACGTGAAATGACACTAGGGACTTGGGACTTGAGTTTACTCCCCATGAGTAAACTAATAGAAGAGTTTTTGGTCTAAAACACCCATTCCCCATGAGTTTACGGCCGTAAACTCATGGTGGGGGTGGTTTATGATGCTAAATAACTTCTAACACTTAGGGAATGTTTCTAGGTTTTGTTCTAAATGCTTGGAATGGATTTAAATCACCAAAATGATTAATTCATGGGAGTTTACGGCCTAGCATAGGCTCCTGGCCGTAAACTCCTTAATTCTCATGAAAATGGTGTTAAATGTTGTTAAAACAAATCACATGTGATTAATAGGATTATTCCAAGACCTAACATGAGTTTTATGGGACATTTGAGGGGTGTTATGGAGTTTACGGCCCATGAGACCCTCCTCATGGCCGTAAACTCTTCTATAGGGTGATATAAAGTGTTTCAAGGTCTAAAACTTGCATAGAAGGGCTTCTAAAATTCATCTAAAGGCTTTAAGGGTGTTTAGTTTGCATTCTAACACCATAAATCTTGGAGTTTACGGCCCAAGAACAAGCCTTGGCCGTAAACTCTTAGAAATCCCACAAATGATGTGTTTAAGTCCCTTAAACTATTTTTGGTTGGTCCTTTGATTTATTCCAAGGCTTTTGGTGGTGTTGGATGGCTTTCTAACACCTTAGAATTGAATTTATGCCTTGTTTTGGGGAGTTTACGGCCCAAGCACTCACCTTGGCCGTAAACTCACATAAGTCCCTCAAAAGTTATGTTTCAAGTGTCCAAATGCTAAAACCAAGGTCCTATAATTCATATCTAAGCCATAGAAGTGATTTGGAAGGGTTTAAGGGCATGAAAACCCTAGTTTAATGAGTTTACGGCCCAAGAATGACCCTTGGCCGTAAACTCCTTCAAACTTCACAAAGTTCATGTTTTAATTGTTTAGGGTCCATATCTTGAATCCATTTAGCCATATCTAAGTCCCAAACTTGTCAAGGAGGGGTTTAAGGGCTTAAAAACCCACTTAATATGAGTTTACGGCCAATGAATGTTCCATGGCCGTAAACTCATGAATATGGTCATAAATCATGTTTTGAACTTGAATTTGAAGGCTAAGGAGGCTACAATACAAGCTAAGGAGTGTACCTTAGAGATTTGAAGCCTTAAATTTGAGTTTTGGACCCTTAAACTTGGATTTAGGAGAGAGGTTAGAGAGAGAGTAGAGAGAGAAGGAAAAAGCTTCAAATGGATGCTAAAATACGTTTATATAGGTCTTAAAACTTGTACGCGGTGGAATTCTACCCGATACCGACGTTAAACGCGGCTTTTGGTCGCACCCGATAAAGTTACCATAACCCGATACGGCAAATTCTAGAAATATTCCGATCACTAAAGTTGGGTGATAAAATGATTTCTAAATGTATTAAGACACCCATTAAGTCATTTTAAATGTGTATTAATAAATGACTTAATTATACGAAAGATCGTAAATCGAATTTGGAATGACGATTGGTTGCGCGAGTTGGACTACAAAAGAGTTACAATAATTTATACGGAAATTTTGGGTTGTTAAATTATCCCCCCGTTAAAGGGAATTTCGTCCCGAAATTCAAAGTTTAAAACACAAGACAAGATACAAATCATGGATCAGAAAAGAGTTGTGGATACTTCTGTTTCATTGAATCTTCCCTTTCCCAAGTGAATTCCGGTCCCCGCTTGGCATTCCAGTGAACTTTCACTAACGGGATGCGACTTTGTTTTGTACGTTTGACTTCTTGATCCATGATTTCAATCGGTTCCTCCACAAAGTTAAGGTTTTCATTGATCTCGATTTCGTCTAAGGGGATTGTTAGGGTTTCATTGTATAGGCACTTTTTGATCACTAAAGTTGGGTGACAAAATGATTTCTAAATGTATTAAGACACCCATTAAGTCATTTTAAATGTGTATTAATAAATGACTTAATTATACAAAAGATCGTAAATCGAATTTGGAATGACGATTGGTTGCGCGAGTTGGACTACAAAAGAGTTACAATAATTTATACGGAAATTTCGGGTTGTTACAGAAGGAGTGACGAAACCTTTCTTGGTTCCACTTGCAGAAGAGCCATCAAGGGTCCGAGCCTTGGTACCCTTCGAGGATCTCTTTCTCTTCCTCCATCGATTTTTCCCAATTGCCAAAACCGGAGTTGAGTTTGGAGTAGGAGTGATAGCAACCGACTTCCCCTTAAGACCTGATTCTGCGGTCTTGAGAAGTCCCTGAAGTTTGCTGAGTGTGACCTCTTCCTTATTCATGTGATATGTCATGCGGAATTGATCATAGCACAATGGTAAGGAGTGCAAAATGATATCTATTGCAAGATCCTCAGGGAAGTTCACATTAAGCTTCAGCAAACGATCCACATACCTTTGCATTTTCTGCATGTGGCTCGTGACGGATTCCCCGTCCTTCATCATGGTTGTTATCATGGAGCAGATGATTTCATACCTCTCTTGTCTTGCACTTTGATGGTATATTTCCATCAAATCTTGGTGCATTTCATAAGGGTAGAAATCCTCATAAGACTTTTGGAGTTCCGCTGTCATCGTGGCCATCATGATGCAAGCCACTTTCGTAGCATCCCTTTCATGTGCCCGAAATTCAGCGATCTCCTGAGGAGTTGCAGTGGTCTCATCAATCTCCTTAAGCTCCTTGTCAAGGACATATTCTTTGTCCTTGAAGCGGGTAATCATCCTAATGTTTCTGATCCACTCATTAAAGTTGGATCCATCAAAGGTGACTTTCCCACACAAGTTCATAAGGGTAAAGGAGCCATTAGGATTAGAGCCAGAAGCAGCATTGTTTGAAGACATCTAAAAAGAAGAGAACAAGATTAGTTTAGATATAAAAAGTCCTTAATAAAACACCCAAATGTAATATTAAGGCTAGGATCCAATCACAATATAATATAACTTAGAAGAGGTATGCCGTAATCTAAGCTATACTATATTTGAAAGGTAGGTGAATGACGATTCACCAATTTCCATCACGAAAACCGAAATATTTAAGTATTAGGTTTTTGATTGGTTCTTAGAAATTCCTAGATTCTTTGAGATTCAATGAACTTTTCAAAGGCATGTTTCAATCTCGAGTGTGCCCTCCAAGTTTTGTGACTGGGATGCCGAGGATCACAAAACGAGGTGTGAAGTAACCATGCAAATCACTTGGTACCCTTTAAAGTTTATCACTCAATCGATGTGCCGGTAAACCACACATGCTCCATCGATACTATAATAAACCTTTAAGTCACCCTTTACCTACCTTGTTAAGTCCAAGTTAGTGTGCCGGTTAACCACACACGCTCCACCAACGACTTAAACAAAGTGTAAAGTGTAATTTCATGGATTAGCACCTTATTCACATTTTTCCTAAAGTAACTAAGATTGGGAATTTAATAAAACATTTAGTTACTTTATAATATTCATCATACTTTGAATGAGAATTTATAAGTCCTTGTCTTACCCGTTCGGCTAACGACCCTCCACCAGTCAAGCAAGCGGTGGGTGAGAGTGGACACCCATTAAGTCACCATTTTATAGGCAACAACCTTATACCCACCTTATAGACCGGCTTCGTGAATGAGGCGTACTAGCGGTAAGACGACTTTGTTCTTATACATACATATATATATATATATATATATATATATATATATATATATATATTAAATCATAACAATATAAGTATAAGGGTTGAATTTTAACTTTTAAAATTCTAAGGGTTGGAACTAAAGTTTTAACTTGACTTTACTTGTTCCAAAACTTGAGGGCAAGTTTTGTAAACTTTCAAAACTTTTCATATCTTGTAACTTATGAGTTTAATAGAGTAATAAAATGAAGACTCTTCACTTTTCTAACTCTTGTGTTCTTTTAATGGTTTTCAATCCAAGAGACTTTTGGTTTTCCATAACTTGAGGACAAGTTATGGACTCCATAAAATAACATTATGATCAAGAATTAATCTACCACATAGGTTACAAATAATTCCTATGATCATCTAAACATCATAAGAACAAGATCATGAACATGAACACTTTCATATATCAAAATCACACTTTAATCTTTGTAATTTTGATAACTAGTTGTTGTAAATGAGTTAGAAAAGACATTACACCTTCTAAAACAAGTTTTCAAGTACCAAAACAGTTTAGGGTAATGTTTCTAATCCATTTCCAGCAACTAAAGTCGAAAAACTGCACTCTGTCGACCCTACTCGTCGAGTGCATGAACCTACTCGGCGAGTAGGTTGAAGATACAAGTGGACTCGGCGAGTCCCCCCATGGACTCGGCGAGTCCCCCCATGGACTCGGCGAGTCCATCAGTCAGACAGCAAGATTTCGACTTTTTCAAGCATATTGCAACAAGTATCAAACAAACAAACCTGGCTCTGATACCACTGATGGGTTTTGAGCATTCTAACACTTCCTAAGTGTACATGCAACCCTAATAAACCTTGGATCTATGTTTGTCTAAGATACATGCAAATAATTATTTTTCCAAGGCTTATATCCTAACTAGCATGGCATGGGGAACTTGAATCAAATAAAGCTAGTAGAAACACTTACCTTGTAGTTGTAGTTGATTCCTTGAAGTTTTAGAGCCTAGCACCAATAATGTGGATGCCTCAAATGAAAGTCACAAATCACCACAAACTTGGAACTTTGAGAGAATAGTCACACTTCTCTTGAAATCGGCCCTCACCTCAACATGTGTCAACTAGTGTGATTTCAAGAGCCAAAGCCTCCTTTATATAGTGTGGTGGATTAGGGTTACATCCATGTAAACCCTAATACCCATGTCTCTTCATTTCCATGAGATCCATGGGTTAAAGCTCCATGGAGTATCCATGGACTTCTCGATCCAAGCCTAGCCCATTCCAAATAAGCATAAGCCCACACTATATAAATATAGAAGCCCATATTTAATTAGTAATATCTTTGATCACTAAATTAATCCTAGATTAATTATAGATCACTACTAATTAAATAATATGATCTTATATTAATATATTAGAACTTATAATATATTAATAAATCATAACTTGTACTATTCTCAAATATTATCCATAAATTGTTCGGGTGAAGTGCAACCCAAATGGACCATGCCGGGTCGGGTCAAGTACATACCAAATATAGTTATGGACTTAGACACTATATCCAACAATAAAGTCACATATTGACAAGCCGAGAGAGTTGCGTGTCAAAGTCTTGAGAAAGTTGGATGTCCAATCACTTTCTAAGTCACATAGTGAGTTCCTTTGGGACTCCTATGAAACAGACTTTGACAAGACCCTTAATGATCTTATCTATTTGCTAAGATCAACTTCCCAAAACTTTATGGACATTGACAATGATGACACTGGAAATCCAGAAAAAGCATTCTCTTCCCAATGGGAAGGGATCGGCCATAGTCAACTCAGTTGACCAAATGGTAAACAGAAAGGCTAAGTTTGAGATAGTCCCATGTACCATTACCAAAGGGTCCATATGGTTATATTTTCAAAGTAAGCGACATTGATTGTCAAGCAGCCTATTTACCTAAGGATGTTAAAGTGAATAAGTTTGACTCTACTTCAGGTAAAGTCCATTATCTGACTCTGTTAAGTTTATATTATGAGATTCTTGTTAGATGATGTGACTGGGTCACATGTTGATGTATTAAGAATCAAAGAAAAGTGAAGAAACTTAAAAGAAGAGTATGTTGAATCTGATTGTGAAGTTGGATTTCTATCGCTTGGTTGAATATTGGATTCTTGAGCTACTCCTTAGGAGTTATGATAGATTGCTAGGAAACATGTAATAGCATAGTTTTCATTTTATGTTGCATTGTAAGGAAAAGTTTTTTCCGCATTTTAAAATAAATAAAAGTTTGTTTTACTTTATTTTTATCTCCTTACAATGGCATTAATGAAAACTTGATGTTTGTATGTTTATAGCAATATTGGAAATATGAATTTGATTCTTTCATTTGTGGTAGTGTCAAAATTAACCAAATAAGGAAAGATTCTCATCACCCAAGTTTCAATTGGACCGAAACTTGGAATCATACAAGGTGTTTAGTGTTATCTATGAGAATTTTCAACTTTGGAAAACTAAGACTAGTTCTGTGTGCACATGTATATGTGACTTAAGAGAAGGACTAAGGGATCAAGTACACATTATTGTGCACTAGCCAAAGTTCACCCAAAAATGGATAAGAATATTCGTTATGATTTACTAAGGTTTAGTAATATGATTATACTTACAAGCTTAAGTATAATTCTGAAACATTGGAAAAGTTTAAATGTATGACAGAACGAATAAGAAGAATCAAATTAGGAAGAAGGATAAAAGTTTCTCAAATCTTAAAAGATGGGAGAGTACTTTAGTATCATGTTTTAAGACCATCTTAATGATTTTGACACCTTATCACAATTCATCCTCTAAGTGAATTCTGATAGTTAAGAAGAGGACTTATGAATTGTGGAAGTGGTTAAATCAAGAAGATGATTCATACTTCGTTCCAAAAAAAAACAATTCTTAGAGTTATACTATCGGATTCTAACTTGAGTGACATGTCTTAAAGAAGGTTTAAAACACTTGTCAAATGTAAGAGTAAAAGTTTTCTACTCTTGTACATTTGAAATTGGTAAGTTGTGATGTTTTGAATAAAACAAAGACCAACTAAGGCCAATTGTGTTAAGTGTTTGTCTTGATTAGAATCCACACTATCTCTTGAATATTTGGCAAGAAAGTCTTATGGGTCAAGGAGACAGTGGGAGTCTAAAAGGATCCTAAAAGGGATTCAAGAAGTAATAAAGAAGAAAAACATGTATTTCAAGGAGACAGTGGCAGGCCCTTGTGCTACAAGGTGGCAAGAAGTTTAGATTGCACAAGTTCAATCCATATGAGTTTGGATTTGTCACTAACCTAGTCTTGTGATTATGGTTTTGACAAATTCACGTGGATAAGAACCCATATACCATCAAATCTAAGGGTCATAAGGTTTCTCTCCGATTCATGAAAATGATGCTGAGGAAACACTTCCACCAAGTAGATTTTAAGTAGATAGCAATCTTTGCATTCTCAAAGTCGTTAGTGGAGCCTGCGTGGTTAACCAGCACACTAACATGGACTTATGAAGCAAAGGTCTAAACAATTGAGACTATGATTACGACATCCCTTTTCATAGTTCTGAAATTGTTTAGACACACCTGTGAGCTATCTAAGGGGAGGTGTATGATTTTGATAAAGTCTTATCAAAGCAATCTAGTATCAGAAATCTGAACTTTGGTAAGAAAGTCAATAAAGTATTGATTTCTAGAAGTCGAGTAATTTCTGGATATATGTCAAGGCTAGTGGGAGCATAAGTGTTATGCTAATAATCATCATGTTAGTGGAAGCATGATAATTATGATAAGTATTTCAAGACAACAATGTTAATTATAGAAAAACAAAATTTTCAATTCTTGAGGTTGCAGGGGTTGAAAAAGTTGTTTTGCTATAATTAAGGGAGAGGAAATTATACTTCATTTCAATTCTAAAAGGCTGAATTTTATGTTGGTTTGGTTCAACTTAAGAAAATTCATATATATTGCGTTCTCAAAATTCGATTATGATTACGGCATCCCTCTTCATAGTCAAACTTTTGAGAACATGGCAAATAAAAAATATTGTAGCAAAAGATTAATCTAGAATCAAGTCTTTATGTGAAACATCATGAATCGTGTCCCATTTGCTTTGGGTACAGGATCGATTGCATGTGCTATAATATTTATCCTTTCTAAATTCTTCCAAATGCTCAGGGCATTAAGAAGGGAAAAGTCTAGAACTGGATATGACTAAAATGATTAAACAATTGTCGAGAGCAATCTAAGGTTTACCAAAGATTGGTTGCTCAGGGACAGTTGGAAGTATAGTGTTAATTTTGGAAGGACCATGTTGAGATATTCTGAAAAGAAGCAAGTCTTGTTCAGAAGTGATAGTCAAAATGGGAATATGGGAAGGTGGAAGTTGTTCAATAAATCTAAGTAAGATTAGGAAACTTAATGCAAGAAGGATGTTTCCATGGAGTTGATCTCCATTGGAATTCTCTGCAATGTTTGTTGTCAAGTCTTTGTGACATTGTGCATAATCATTACAAGAGGATCAATGCATATAAGTTTAAAATCTAAACATATTTCGATAAATGATAGGAATTTGGAATTCTTACGTTTAAGACAAGGATTTGGGAGTGTCAAAAGAGAATCATTGAAATTATGTTCAGTTGATCTAGTTCACAAAGAAAAGGATCATAGACAAACATAGAGTGCATACTTGGTGTATGGCAAAGCTATTGTTTAGAAAAACATAGTGTACATGCTCGGAGCATGGGACAACTAGTGTTTTTTAATTCAAGAATAAATTTGATAGCTGAAACATTATGCAATGAATAATGTGTAATCATATGGTGATAAATAAAAGATGTTTTATTTATATTCATAAGTTCTGAGACCATATTGGATTCAATTATTCTTGTGTTTCATTTTGCATGTTTTGACTTCTAGAATAACTAGGTCGTTCTTCCTGAATGACTAAGTTATTCAAACCATCCACAATCGGTCATATGTTGGAAGTAGATATGAATCAAGACTGTCATGGGTTGGGCTTGTAGAGGTCTAAGATGTTGGACAAGGTGGTGCTACAACACTCATGAGTGATCATAAGTTTTGAGTATTGGATTAAACCCACACTCATTGGAATCACTTCATGGATTTTATCACGAGTGATCATGAGACGATAATATCTTATATTCTTCAAACCTAGAGATATGAGTTGTTACTATGAGTTGGTTATACATTGATTGCACGAAAATGCATTGGTAACTCGATGTTATAAAACGTGCCTTTGTGTATGATTCAACAAGTAGTAGAACAAGTCATATGAGTCGAAGTTTATCCATTCCTTTTACCTTCAGGATAAACAGTGATATATGTGGTCCCCTTGATGATTTAATGATGATACATGTGAGTGCTTGGCCAAGCCAGGACTGATTTGAATTGTTCAACCAGTAGGTCATCATAAATCGGAAATTGGGAAACAACAAATGGACAGAGAGAATGATTAATAATCCATGTCTCAGTCCATATGATATCTAGAATGGAGGAATATATGATCCCTTATCTACTAGACAAGTCATTGACAAAGGTCAGAGTTTGACAACAACTTTTGAGAGCTACGATTGCCAGTTAGGTTTGAAGTCATACGCAATAATAGTTTTAGACTTATCTAAGTGGGAGACTGTTGGATTAGTGTCTAAGTCCATAACTATAATTGGTAAGACTTAACCTAACTCGGCATGGTCCATTTGGGCTGCATGGCATCGGAACATTTGGATAGACCGTTTGTGAGAAGAGGACATTTGTGACATATTAATATATTATAAGTTCTAATATATTAATATAAAATTATGTTATTTAATTAGTATTGATCAAGAATAAATTTGGACTTAATTTATTGATCAAAAGAGACTAATTAAATATATGGGGACTGATTGTGTAAATCATTTATTCTTATATAAGTGGGCTTAAGATCCAAGATTCCTTATGCTGGGCTTAACCCATGTGGTGTTCCATGGATACTCCATGGAGGTTAAAACCCATGGAGCATAAGGAATGGGTAAAGTCATGAGTTACATGGTGTAACCCTAATGTGCACACTATATAAGGACCCCTTTTAGCTCAATAAATTGACACAAGTAATACACATATAAGGGCTAGTCAATTTGAGCTTGGAGTGTCTTCTTCTCATGGTTATTCCAAGTGTTCATGATGTTGTGTGAACCATTTGAGGTGTCATACTTGGGGCACTAGGCTCTCAAGCTTCATCGAGTCAAGCAACAACAACAAGGTATGTATTCTATCTATTTTATTACCCTAGTATCGATGTTTTGGTATGCTAGTTAGGATAATAGCTTGGATATTCATATTTGTATGTATAATAGAGAAAACATAGATCCAAGGTATTTAGGGTTGCATGTACACTTAGGAGTGTTAGAATACTCAAAACCCAACAAGTTAGTCTACCACTACTACGTGTATACGCGAGGAAAATGTATAATTAAGATTCTACGGACATTGGATGTGTGCTTCCACCATATTTCTTGTTCCTTGTCTGGTTGTGGACTTGGGGCAGAGTCACCCATCCAACTGTCTTGCCAACCTTAAGTACATACAACGTACACGCGAAAGTTAATGATAGATGGACCAGGTACGAGTCCTACCATGAACTTCGCGACCAGGTTACCCAGGAGTGCAAGTCAACGCCCTATCATCCGAATAAGTATAGTCGTGTAAACTGAACCCGTATGTTCCCTACTGATCTAATCAAACGAGAATCACTAAAGCAGACCCATGCAGCGCTCCGAGGAGAAGCTATCACTTATGACTTAGTACAAATTTGAGAAAGGCTGAAAGCATCTCGAGCACACGGCCAAACCCGAATAACTCTTATTGTCTATATAAAAACGCAGGGTTTTTACTAGTGAATCTATGTTGGCTAGTGTAAACATTACCGTCATGCATCATTAAGATTCTATGGATTTAGAATGTGTCATCCCGCCTCATTCCCTATTCCTTGTTTGGTTGTGGGCTTAAGGCAGGATCACCCATCCGAATGCCCTTGTAATCTTAATGATATACGACTAGTTACATCAAGCGATTATTAAAGAACTGGTAGGACTTATTATGCGAATTTCATCACAATTTGTTGAAGCATTCGTAATTCTAGTACTCATAAATTACATTATAAAATATTCATAGTGGTAATACCAAGTATAAATCGGAGAGCATAAAAGCACACGTAGAATACACTATCATTCCAAAGCAATAACTCCTTTAAATCGAATCAGCTCGAGTTATAATAAGAAATACCAAGGTCGTCATTTAACATCAGGCGGGTTGTTCCCCACCATATCAATTTCTTATACTACGAAAACTTCCCCCATCTTTCCTCCAAATTCTTGAAGTCCCAGTCGAAATTTAAATTTCAGGACGAAATTCTTTCTAACGGGGGGATGATGTGACAACCGTCAATTTTGGCCAAGTCAAAGTCAACTAAAGTCAACAAGTCAAACTAGTCAACTCATCTAACCCTTGTATATTAGGATTTCCATTATGTCTCTTATCGAACAACGCGCAATCTTAATACGAAGTATCACTTAGTGTTTTGACGTTTTCGGAAATTCTAAATCCTAATCAGGGCATGTGATGAAACTACTCGATAAAACATTATTCCTTAACCCTCAAGGGCATATAAAAATCATAACAAGACTTAACGAGGTTTACGATCCTTGAATTACAGAGCCAAAACACTCAAAAGGGTCACAAAAGAAGCCTCTCCCAATCTCTTCCACTCTAACTCTCCCAAATCGCTCTCTGTATGAGAAATCTCTCCAAGAATGTCAAATCTCTCCCAAATCTCTCTCTCTCTCTATGAGAAATCTCTCAAAGAATGTGAAATTTCTCTCAAATCTCTCTTTGTATGAGAAATCTCTCCAAGAATGTGAAATCTCTCCCAAATCTCTCCAACAATGTGAAATCTCACCCAAATCTCTCCAAGTATGCCAAATCTCCCCATGTATGTCAAATCTCTCCTAAATCTCTCTAAAAACCTCTTTTGATTAACTTTTATCATTTGGGGCATCCCGACACTTGACATGGTGAAAAACCACTCGAAACGGGAAGATACATTGGAAAATAGCCTTTTAGGGTCGAAGTCCCCCTATAGGGACCAAACCCTCCTTGAGCCGAAGTCCTAAGAAGCAAGACTGGAGTCACCCTTAAGTAGCCGCAGCCCGAACCGCAGCCATTGAACCTGGAGCACCGCATCCGAACTTCACCTACGGTCCCTCCTGACAAACCCGCCTGCGGTACCTGCTCGGACCGCAGTCCCTTCCCCTTCGGATCCACTACAGCAACCAAGTCTTCCCAGCGGACCTAAGGCTGCTGAGACCGTACCATCGCCCCTGACTTTGGATTTCCCATTTTCCACCCGGTTTTAAACCACGACTCCATTTTAAGCCCGTTTTTAATTTTTTTAACAAGGATTTTCACCCAAACTTATATTTTGACATATAAGGTCCCACATATTCATAAATTCAGCATATTTTTCAGGAGATCCTTATTTAAGAATAAAATCTATTAAGTAAGATCTTGTAGTGGAGTGTTGACTTTGCCATAGTGTTTGACACAAGTAACCACCACCATGCCCACTCCATGACCAGCCACTGTCCTTCCACCATACCTGCTCATTTGAGAGTACTTTCTCCACCATTTGATCAGCCACACTCTTGGTCAAAGGCTGAAAACTCCTATCTCTCTTCACTTCACTCATTTTCCCTCATTTCCACCAAAGATCAAACACATCTTTACTCTCCAAATTCTCTCTCATAATTTCGAGATTTCCAAGGCATTTTTCAAGCTTTCCTTCTACATTTGGTAACTATCATCACCCTTCATATGGTTATTACACTTCCTTTTACTCAAATCATAGATTCCTTACATAAACTCCATCATATTTGTGTTAGATTCTCGAATCTTCAAGCAAACCTCCAGGTGTTCTTGAGTTGAACACTTCTTTCCTTCAACATTCATCCACTGAAATCATACAAGGTGAGCTCATAACCCTATCTTTTCATGTTTTTCTTAAGTTTTAAGGGGGGGGGGGGGGGGGGAATACAAGTTAAAACATTAAGAACATAACTAAACTCATTTAATAGCCATCATCAGAAAAGTTGAGTATTACTCACGGACTGTTTTGACTATCTTAAACTTAACATCTTTCAAAACTGTTTAATATGCAAATACTTCAGGTTCATACCTTTAAAATGACTACTTGCACATCTCCATACGATTTTTCTATGATGTATGGTGATTTTTACAAAACTGTCTATCATTTCAGAAACAATTTCGGACCAGTCTGTGAATATGAACATTTTAAAACAAGTTAAAGACTTCCAAAATCATAATAAAATTTATGAATAAACTAGACACATTTTATGAAGTCTCGGAATTTATGGATTCAGTTTTTGACTTCGTATGATTTTTATATGATTTTTCAAAAACGGTGCTGAAAGGTTAAAAACTAGTTAACATATTACAACTTGCATGACACTTTGTAATATGTTGAGCAAAGTGTATAACCATAAGTTCTAAATATTGAACGTATTATCTTTTTAGTTTATCATCATAAACTGAAATTTAGTCAATCATTATAAGGTTTACTCATTCATTTCGAACACATATAATAATCTTCAATGGGCATAGTTTATGGATTTTTACTACATGAAAAAGGTTTTACTCTCAAAACAAATGGGTTTTTCATATCCTACGTGATAAACTATAATAGTAATAGTTTAAGGATTTCATATCACTAATTTATTCAGAAAAGGTGACTTTACTTCTTTCATGGAAGAGGTTTTAATATCAAACTATGTGTAAACTAGTTAACTTAGGTTGTGAGGCAATTCTCTCCTCGTACGTTCGAGTACATGATCCCAATTCCTATAAGTTATAACCAGAGTCTCTTGTAGGGAGAGCGTAATAATTGTGTATAGATCTATATTGGGTTTGACACCCCACACCTTGCTACTAGCTTCAGTGGGACCTACAGGTCTACGGGTGACAAGAGTCATAGTATCTTAACGTCTGAAAAGCGTTGTGCAGGTTATTTCTCATCATAGTATGGTTATAGCGACTCACATAGGTAGTTAACTATCTTTCAAGTTTACATCGAAAATTTTACTTTGAAAAGGGGTTCACTTCCAAATCAAAAAGGGTTTTATGCTGATTTAAAACCACTTTTATATCTTTAAGTATGGCAAATACTTGTTTATTTTCGGTCTTGGGAATTAGGACCACATAACTTTTATAAGGAAAATATAGGATTTTCTTTGGAATCATATCTCTGTTAAAACTATATTTCATCTAGAATTGTTAGGCTTCAGCTAGAATTTCTAAGTGTATATGCTAGAGGTATATAAGAATCTAGTCATAATCGACTTTGAATTGGTGGGCCCGCCTTACATCCTTTTATATCTTTAAGTATGACTAATACTTGTTTATTTTCGGTCCTGGGAATTAGGACCACATAACTTTTATAAGGAAAATATAGGATTTTCTTTGGAATCATATCTCTGTTAAAACTATATTTCATCTAGAATTGTTAGGCTTCAACTATAATTTCTAAGTGTATATGCTAGAGTTATATAAGAATCTAGTCATAATCGACTTAGAATTGGTGGGCCCGCCTTACTTCATGTTCCTTCTTTGGTTGTGGACCTAAGGCAGACCCATTATATTTGACGGTTTATTTAATTTATATTTTATATAACTTGTATACACTGGGTGATTATAGAAGGAATCTATAGGTCTTTCTAGGGTTCATTATCGCATAACATAGAAGTATTCATCTCACTTAATAAAGAAAATATTGGATTTTCTGGAAGCATACTTTGTCGCTTTTACAAGGAAAACGGTTTCTTTCTCAAACAAAACTCTTATGAGCTCACCAACTTCATTGTTGACACTTTTTCAAAACTACTTGTATTCTCAGGAAATCAGTGAAACAGGAAAACCAACAGCATTTTGAGGATGGGACGTTAAATCATCAAACAATTCATTTTGTCATCATAATGTAATTGATTTGAAACATGTAAACATTTACTTTGGTGTAACTTTTTCAATTATATTTATGATGGTTGTAATTACCTTGAGCACTATTATACTCGTTGTTGTGATACTATACATGAAGTCCTCCACCTCCGGACGTTTCTGCCATCCTTGGTTTGGGGGTGTGACATTAAACGACACTTGGACAAATAACCGGATATCCTAAGTCCACAATCAAACAAGGAACAAGAAATAAAGTGAGTTACCAGTCCTAAGTCCTTTCAATCTTACTTATATAACTATATCTATATAGACATGATTTTGACAATATAAATAATTTTAAAAGAGTTTAATAAAGAGTTTTAACATATAAAAGTGTTTTAACCATTTGAATGGTAACAGATGACTTGATGTCAATTCATAAAGTGTTTTAAAGAGTTTGATTGATAAAACAGTTTGAAGTATAAGAAAATCCACTTGTTTAAAAGTTATTAATCACATGTGATTGATATAATAACTGTAATAGTTCTACTTGTATTCCCCCCCCCCCATGAAAGCATTTAAAATCATTTAAAAGATAAGTTAAGGGGTATAAACTCACTTGTAGTGAGTGATACGAATGAAAGATTGGTTGTAGGAAGCTAAGTGCTAAGTGAAATCTCAGGCACAACGGATCCTATAAGGCATATAATGATACATATATGTATATAATTAGTGTTTATACAACTAATCATGTAAGGAAACAACTTTGGGACTAGGAAACACTTGAATGGAAGTGATACAAACACATGTGATTCCATATAAGAGGGAGTTTACGGCCACACATGGTGTTCATGGTCCTATGTGTTTACGGCCATAGGGTTTATGGCCCTATGTGTTTACGGCCGTAAACTCATGAAGTCTTGTGCCAAAGGGTGTTTTTAAGGTCTTTCAAGCATCAAGGAAGTATTCTAGACCCATTCCTAGCCTTAAGAAGAGTTTATGGCCAAACTAGGAGCCTTAACAAGGGTTTACGGCCAAGTGAGATGCTCATGGCCATAAACTCTCATTGTTCTTAGGAAATGGTTGTTTTCAAGGGTGTAAGTGAAGAGCTTCTATAGAATAACTATTATATGGAAGATTACTTATGTTTTGAAGCTTGAAGGGGTATTTACGGTCCAAGAACTAGTGTGTGTTCTTGGTGTTCTTTAATATCTAACTCAAAAGATGAATTTCATGGATGAAATCAAAGGGTGATACTAGTTAAGGAGATGTATCAACTAATTAAAGGATGAAACACTTACATTTTTGAAGATCAAAATGAAGATCCTTTTGATACTTGAGAGAGAATTCGGGTTTATTGAATTAAAATGTTGAATAATGAGGAAAAGTGAAGGAATATCATACCTAAGGCCATGAGTTTATGGCCACCTTAAGTTTACGACCATAAACTCATGTGATATGGCTGTAAACTCCTCATGATGCATTTTATCGCTTGTTTGGTGGTTTTGAACTTCAGCAGATACTTCCTAACACTCATTCCTTGTATGTACTAGGCTTAGAACACTCAAACAGACCCTAAACAATGCTAAAAGATAGCATAAACAAGTCTGACTTTAATTGAGTTGAATGGTTGTACAAGATAGAAATTTCGGGATGTCACAGAAACATATAAACAACAATTTTCACAAATGCCATTGTAAGGAAACTTAAAATAAAATAAAATCAAAATTTTTTCTTATTTATAAAATTGTGGAAAACTTATCCTTACAGTGCAAATACGTATAAAAACTATATTGTTATCTATTCCTAAGACATCTATCATAACTCCTAAGCAACAACTCAAAATTTTGATCATCGAACCATTCGATCAAAATCCATCTCTTTAGGATCAGAATCAACTTACTCTTCCTTTAAGTTTCCTTTCATTTCTTCGATTTTACAAAACATCAAAATGTAATTACATTCCATCATGTATTAATAATCTCCAATTAGGAACTTAATAGAGTTAGATAGTGGATGTTACCGGAAATAGAGTCAAACTTTTTGACTTTACCATCTTTGCGATCTTTCAGGTAAATATGGAAGCTTCGCAACCAATACCCCTTATCTTGGAAATAGAAACATATGGACTCTTTGGGAATGGTACACGGGAAAATCACAGACTTAGCCTTTCCCTTTCCCTTTGAAAGAGAAATCATTTCTGGACTTCCAATGTTTCCATTGTCAATATCCATGGAAGTTTGGGGAATAGATCTTCCAATCAAATTTGTTTTACCAGTGCGCCAAATCATAGCTGATTCTGCAGAAACAAGCAAATCGGCAAGATCGATAAGGGTCATGTCGTGATCTGTCATATTGTAGTCCTTAATGAACTCACTATACAACTCAGGGAGTGACTGAAGAACCAAGTCACCAACCAACTTCCTTGAGGCATCGACTCCTAACATTCCCATCCTGTCAATTTGTGACTTCATCTCCAAGACATGTGCACACACTGACCTTACATCTTGGTGTTCGATAGCCAATAAGGCTTGAGTGACCTTGTACTTTTTAAGTCTTTCAACTTGTGGGTCAGGGAGAATTATTGGAGGAGGTGGAGGAAGTGAAGTTCCACTACAGCACGAATAAAGGATTAATCTTTCACCTTGATCGTGTTGTGGAATATCATCTTTGTAAAGAAATTTTTTTCCAAAAGGATGAGGAATACCATAGTTGTCACAACTAGACATCTATAAGGGATAAATTCAAGTAAGTTGATTTAAGTCCTTAATATAACACCCAAATGAAATACTAAAGCTAGGAGCCAACACAATATTTTACAATTCATAAGAGGGATGCCGTAATCCAATTGCAAAATATATGAAGGTAGGTAAATGACGATTTACCAATTTCCACCATGAAAAACGAAAATGAATTTTAGGTTGTAAATTAATTGAAATTCCTAGATCTTTTGAGATTCATTGAGCTTTTCAATGGCATGTTTAATCTCGATTATGCCCTTCAAGTTTGTGAATGGGATACTGAGGATCACAAACAAGGTGTGAATAACCATGCAAATTAGCTTGGTACTCTCGATGTCATTTATCACCTTATCAATGTGTTGGTTAACCACACACACTCCATTGATCTATGACAAACATCGAGCTACCCTTTTCCAACCTTGTTACTCCATGTTAATGTGTCGGTTAACAAGACACGCTCCACTAACGACTTGGCAAGGTGCACAATGCAATTTCATGGGTTAGCACCAAATTCACATTTTTCCTAAGTAACTATGTAGGGTCCATTATATGTTGCGTCTTTGGCTCGTTCTTAGTTCAATTTTGTT
Organism: Lactuca sativa; assembly: GCF_002870075.4. Lineage (NCBI taxonomy): Eukaryota > Viridiplantae > Streptophyta > Magnoliopsida > Asterales > Asteraceae > Lactuca > Lactuca sativa. The sequence continues at coordinate 183,340,688 of NC_056623.2, forward strand.
TCTGGATTGGGCCTGTCCATCCGTGAGTTATGTTCTAGGGTTTAGTATTTATTGATGCTTGCATGAATCTTAGTACGTAAGATTTGGAGTCGATCATTCAGATAAATTACTTTTTATTGTTTGTAACCCTAGTAGCCTCTACAGCGGAAGTTCTTTGTTGAGCTCTGTTGAGGCCTCAATCTATTGAATCATTCGACATATTTTGATTCACTCTTGTGCCTGATATTTCTGTTTTACGTTTTTGTGATTAACCTGTTTAAAGATCTAAACGTTCAAAGAGTTATTCAACTCATCAATTGGTATCAGAGAAGGAGACTGTGTAATTCATACACATCTCTTATGTGAAAGAAGTGATTAGGGTTTAATCCGCATTCATTGATATTTATTGAGCCGTCACTCCATAATTGACGTATCTCACTAATTATTCACTTTGCCCTAATATTACATATTACAAAGTCTGATCTTATAACAGGTTAAACGATCAAGCATGGACGACTCTCAATCCAATCCTATCAACATATCTAACAGTATAGGATCAACAACCAAGATTCCAATTCTCTATACATAGGACTACGAAGTATGGACGCACCACTTTGAAGACTATATTATTGGATCTGAAGATAATGGGTATCTGATATGGGAATCTATAATATCTGGCCCTTTTGCTCATTCAGGCACATCTAGAATTATTAAAACTCAAAGGAGTACAATGATTTGTTGAAAGATGTGACATACGTTGCTCAGGACGAAAAGGAGAAGTTTCAATGCAACATTAAGGCATTGAGACTAATTCCATTCTCTCTTCAATCTGACACATTTCGATTGGTGAGTTCTTGCAGTACATCAAAGGAAATTTGGGATCGGCTGCAAGAGTTGTACTCCACAGATGAAGATCTGGAGCACTCGATTCAGACCTTACTTCTCTCTGAATTTGGAGAGTTCAAGCAGAAGCCAAAAGAGGTTGTTACGCAAATATTTGATCGTTTCAATCATCTTCTCAGCAAGATGATCAAACATGATATTGAAAGGAAGCTCATCAAACAGAAGGTCACTTTCCTAAATGGCCTAAGATTCGAATGGAGAGCTGTTGTGTCTACAGTTAAAGCACATGAGCAGTTCAAATCGTACTCGTTGGTGAAACTGGTGGGGATTCTGAAATCCCAGGAAAAGACAGTGCTACAAGAGAAAAGCTTGGTTTCAAATTTGGGGTCTTTGGCGCTTCTGTCCAAAGGTAAGAGTGCAGCAGAAGATGAAGAGGATTTAAATATGGGAGACCACGATTTGACAGCTGAAGACTATGCTATGATGGTGTCAAATCCCAGAAGGTTCATTAAGAAAAAGTTCCCTACCAACAAAAATCGAAATTGGCAGGGAAGCTACAGCTCTGAAAAAGTGAAAGAGGGGCCGAAGGTTGAAGAATCGAAGAAGGAAGCGAAGGGTGAAGTTGACTCTGGTGCCAGTTGCTTTAACTGTGGTGGGTAAAATCACTACGCAAAAGATTGCATGCTAAAGAAGATGGCAGAGAAAGATGAAGAGAAGGATGAAGAAGCAAGTCTCCTAAAAAGACTGGAGGGGATTAAGAGGAAGAAAGCTGCTACTAATCCATCTATGAATGCTCTTATTGTGCAGGGTTCGGTAGATGATGATGAGTTCGGTGGCGTGCAGGTGTCGTCGACTGACTCAGAAGATGATGAAGTGAGAAAGCCTTCTCATGGAAAGGCTTATGTAGAAAAGAGTGGTGAAGCTGATGGAAGATGTCTGATGGTGACAAATGTATCTCAGATGAGGGGATACAACACTGACGGTGGAAACGAAGAGGCTAAGGAGCGAGAGGACTTGTGCTTTACAGCGAAACCTCTCAGTGTGCAGATCAGTGAGTTCGATGAACTGATCAAGAAGGTACAATCTATTTTTATTTCATTTAAAATTCCACAAAAATCATATGAAAAGGAATTAAATAACTTGAATTCAAGAATTTCGAATCTAGATAGTTGTTTAACTCAAATACGGGTCACGAATTCTAATCTAACTGACCAAATAAGCAAGGTCTCATCCAAGAGTGAGGAGCGAAGGATATGGATAGAGCAGAAAGAGTTGGACCTGGTTAAGTCTAGGGACGAGAACATTTATTTGCAAAGAGACAATCTCAAAGTATTAAAACAGATGAATGTTGTCACACCCCAAAACCAAGAACGGCGGAAACGTTCTGGGGCGGAGGACGTCATGTAAGGTAATCACAACACAGTAAATGTAAATAGGCAAACAACATCATCCATTGCATTAAATATATAAATTTAATACATGTGTGTTCTGTAAAATTTTAGACACCAAAAATATAACGTAAATCAAAATAACAAAATGATGAGTCTTGAGTACGCTCCATCATCTCAAAAGCTGGCATCGGTACTTGTCTACTGATGACCTGAGAATACAAGTTATTTTGAAAGAGTTTATCAGCATTAAGCTGGTGAGTTCATAAGTATTTTAGTGTCAATGTTCATTGTCAAAAACGTTTGAACTTGTCCCAATGTATAAGTTTGTAAAAATGTAAATAAATGTTTAAAAGTATTTGCAAAAGTTTGAATCTCTCAGAAAATCCTATATTTTCTATAATAGTAACCTTCTACCAAGGCTTAACTGTTTTGTAAACTCGTCTGTTGTAAAAGTGTGTGATTACCCAAGTATAACTATCATTTGATAAAATATAGTTTGTACATTAATGCTTAAGTGAGATTATCACCAAAATATGTAATGGGTAAATCATTGTAGTACTGTAGTTTTGTATAATAAGAACTACTGTTGTACTGATTACTACTACCTTAAACCGGATTTATATTAAGGTATGATGTGATAATTGCACCATACTATCGACTGATAACAACGACATAAAGAACGGTCGTAATAACGGAATGACGTTTGGCACCCGCAGACCTGCAGGTCCGGCTGTAGCTAGCAGCAAGGTGTAGGATAGTCAATCCAGTATAGATCTATACGCAAACTCAATGCTCTCCCTCCAAGAGAATTCTGGCTACAACTCGGGCCATGACATTTAAGGCATGCTCCGATACAGTGGATCACATTTGTTATCGTATTCTTGCATGTGTGATGAAATGTTTCTTGTTCTAGTATAGTTGTATATGTTCTCGTAGTATAGTTGTATATATTCTCTTCCTAGTATAGACTCATGAATGAACTGACTCATTGATCTAGCAGTTGTAATAGTTTGATTCTGTGTTACCCCGATGGTAACTTGTTAACAGTGCGTTTAGTACATATGATTATGGAAGTACTTTCATGTCTATATATGTATATTTGATATATAATTAATATGGAAACGACCTTCGGATGGTCACCCAAAATCCTATCAGACCACATCCAAATCGAGGAAAAGGAAACAAGGTGGATAGCCTTCCTAAGTCCTTTAAACATTATTTATACGTCTATACATATATGGGCATGCAATTTGTAATATAAAAGCATAAATAAGTATTTATAAGGCATTTGAAACATAAGTATTATTTTTAAAGAAAGATTGACTTGATGTCAATCTATAAAACCATTTGAAGGTGTAGATTTGATTAAAACAGTTTAAGTATAAGGAACATTTGCTTAAATCACAGTTGCAGTGTAAATTCGAAAAGTAAATGGGTTTGGAAAACATTTAGAAGTAAAACAGTTTGATAGATAGTTTGAATAGTGATAAAACCACTGATTTCCCTAGTTATTAATCACATGTGATTAGTACAATCACAGGTGATTGAAACAATAACTATAAGTATTTAACTTGCATTCCCCCCCTTTTGAAAGCATATAAAAGCATTTAGAATATTTAACAGGTTGATTAAGGGGTATGAAACTCACTTGATTGATTGAGGAAAGCGAGATGGAAAACCGGGCAGAGTTTCGTCTCGGAAAACGGATTTTTCTCGGGATTCTCGGGAATCTCGGGAGTAAAATCGACCCTCGGGACTTGAGCAAAAAGACCAGAGCTTCGGGTTATAACGGGCACGGAAAACGAGACAAAGTTGTGAGAGAGAGGAGAGAAATGAGCAACATTTTCGGAAAGCCTCGCATCCTATTTATAGGAAGGCTGAACCGCCTCCGAACGCGGGGCGTACGCTCGTACGCAGCGCGTACGCGTACGTCATGCATGACCGAAGCCTCGACTGCCACGGTTCGGATGGGACGGGTTGCTGGGTACGCGGGTCGGATGGGACGGCGGGTCGGACGGGACAGCGGGTCGGACGGGTCGGAGCTTCGGACGGGTCGGACGGGTTAGATTCTTCGGATAGCGCGACGTGGACGATCCGAGACCCTCGATCTCGGTACGCGGGGCGTACGAAGGTACGCAGGGCGTACTTCGATCCAATCCGATGACTCCCCTTCGGATATTACCGGGAATTTATAATTAAATTCTTATTTATTTTAAATAAACTTCAAAAATTCATATCTCTCTCATACGAACTCCGTTTTTGACGTTCTTTATATCCACGCGAAGGTGAGACCATGATCTACGACTTCCGTTTAGATTCCGCTGGCAAATTCCGAAATCATTTTTATTATTTATTTATTAAAATGACGTGATTAAGGAATTTCTTCAAAAATTCATAACTTCCTCGTCCGAGGTCAGATTTGGACGTTCTTTTTATGTACGCAAACCTTGATATGATTCCTATTACTTTATTTAATCCGAATAAGATTTTAGGAAGGTTACATTTTGACCTAAATTTGATCGGTTTTTACATTACATTGACTCGAAATATCGGGTTGTCACATCATCCCCCCGTTAGAAGGAATTTCGTCCCGAAATTAGAATTTTAAGCAAGTTAGAAATTTCGAATAACTAAGCAAAAAGGTGAGGGTATTTCAGTTTCATCTGATCCTCACGTTCCCAAGTGAATTCCGGTCCTCGCTTGGCATTCCAGCGAACCTTCACGATAGGGATACGGCTTTGCTTTGTCTGCTTGACTTCACGGTCCATGATCTCTATAGGTTCTTCCACGAAGTTGAGGCTCTCGTTGATTTCGATCTCGTCGAGTGGGATTAGAAGAGTCTCGTCGGATAGACACTTTTTCAAGTTAGATACGTGGAATGTAGAATGTACGTTACGAAGTGCGTCTGGTAGTTCGAGTTTGTAAGCTACGGGGCCGACTCTTGCAAGAATCTCGAAAGGCCCTATGTACCTCGGATTAAGCTTTCCACGCTTGCCGAAGCGTATCAAGCCCTTCCAGGGTGAGACTTTGAGGAGGACTCGGTCTCCCACCTGAAATTCCAAAGGTTTCCTTCGCTTATCAGCGTAGCTCTTCTGTCGGTCTCTAGAGGCTTTCAATTATTCACGGATCTGAACGATCTTCTCTGTTGTTTCCCGAATGATCTCCGGACCGGTGAGAGTACTGTCGGAAGTTTGCCCCCTGGCTAATTGGGTATCACCCACCCCAGCCCAGCACAGAGGGGATCTGCACTTACGGCCGTAGAGAGCTTCAAATGGAGCAGCCTTGATGCTCGTGTGATAACTGTTATTATAGGAAAACTCGACAAGGGGTAAATGAGTATCCCATGCCTTCCCAAAGTCAATCACGCAGGCTCGCAACATATCTTCTAGAGTTTGGATGGTCCTCTCACTCTGTCCGTCGGTCTGAGGATGGTAGGCTGTGCTCATGTCCAGCCTCGTTCCTAGGGAATGTTGTAGTGATTGCCAAAATCTTGAGGTGAACCTACTATCCCTATCGGAGATAATGGACATAGGTACACCATGTAGCCGTACGATTTCCCTAATGTATGTTCTCGTAAGCTTCTCCATCTTGTCGGTTTCTTTGATAGGCAGGAAGTGTGCAGACTTGGTCAATCTATCAACGATGACCCATATGGTGTCAAGTCCACCCGTTGTCTTGGGCAACTTGGTTATGAAATCCATAGTGATCCGCTCCCACTTCCATTCCGGGATCTCTGGTTGCTGCAATAAACCAGAGGGCTTCTGGTACTCGACCTTAACCTTTGCGCAAGTAAGGCATTTACATACGAAGGTAGCAATCTCTGCTTTCATATTAGGCCACCAGTATAGCTTCTTAAGATCCAGATACATCTTATCTGAACCTGGGTGGACGGAATACCGAGTGTTGTGCGCCTCGGTCATGACCAAGTCTCGGAAACCACCATGTTTCGGTGTCCAGATCCGGTTCATGAAATATAAAGCTCCGTCACCCTTGGCTTCTAAATTCTTGTCCATTCCTCTAAGGGATTCACTTGACACATTTTCAGATTTCATGGCCTCAAGTTGAGCCGCCTGAATTTGCTTAGTCAGGTGTGAATGGATGGTTATCGATAATGACTTGACTTTGCGACCAGAATATTCCTTCCGACTTAGGGCGTCTGCTACTACGTTGGCTTTACCCGGATGATAACGAATATCGCATTCGTAATCACTGAGTAGCTCGACCCATCGTCGTTGTCTCATGTTGAGCTCCTTCTGATCGAAAATGTGTTGTAAACTCTTGTGGTCGGTAAAGATAGTGCTCTTCGTTCCATACAAGTAATGTCTCCAGATCTTCAGAGCAAACACTACTGCTCCTAGCTCAAGATCGTGGGTCGTGTAGTTAACCTCGTGTGTCTTCAATTGTCTTGAGGCGTAGGCGATGACCTTTCCTCGCTGCATCAGAACACATCCGAGTCCTTGGTTTGATGCATCGCAATAAACTACGAAGTCTTCTATTCCTTCGGGAAGGGATAGTATTGGTGCGGTGCACAAGGCTCGTTTGAGCGTTTGGAACGCTCTTTCTTGTTTCTCTTCCCAGTCAAAGGCCACACCTTTCTGGGTTAGGGTTGTAAGAGGCTTCGCTATTCGTGAGAAGTTCTGAATGAACCTGCGGTAGTAGCCAGCGAGACCTAGAAATTGACGAATTTCTGTAGGAGTCTTCGGTGCTGACCAGTTCTCAATGGCCTTAATTTTGGATGGGTCCACGTGGATTCCCTCTTCGCTTACCACGTGTCCTAAGAATTCGACTCTTCGGATCCAAAATTCACATTTCGAGAACTTCGCATAAAGTTTCTCTTTTCGTAATGTCCCTAGAACTTGTCGCAGATGATCGCCATGTTCTTTCTTACTTCGGGAGTAGATTAGGATGTCGTCAATGAAAACGATGACGAATTGATCCAAGTAGGGTCGGCATACTCTATTCATCAGATCCATGAATACTGCGGGCGCATTGGTCAATCCGAATGGCATCACCACGAACTCGTAATGTCCGTAACGAGTTCGGAAGGCGGTCTTCGGCACATCCTCCTCTAGCACTCGTAACTGGTGATACCCGGATCTCAGATCAATCTTAGAAAAATAGTTCGCCCCTTGCAGTTGGTCGAATAGATCATCTATGCGTGGTAGAGGATAACGATTCTTGACCGTCAGTTTGTTGAGTTCTCTGTAGTCAATACACATACGGAAGGATCCGTCCTTCTTCTTAACAAACAAGACCGGTGCTCCCCAAGGTGAGAAACTTGGCCTTATAAAGCCCTTGCTGAGCAGTTCGTTAAGTTGACCAGAGAGTTCTTGCATCTCGGCTGGTGCTAAACGGTAGGGCGACTTGGCTACTGGGGTAGCTCCTGGGACTAAGTCGATTCTGAACTCGACTTGTCGTTGCGGAGGTAATCCGGGTAGTTCTTCTGGGAAAATGTCGGGGAAGTCGCTCACTACTGGGAGGTTCTTTAGTTCTTTCGTTTCTAGGTTCGTGTCGACGACGTGAGCAAGGAATGTGTGGTATTCCTTACGCAGGTATTTCTGTGCTTGAATACTTGATATGATGCGAAGACTTGCATCGGGTTTGTCGCCATAGACTATAAGAGTTTCGTTAGACGGGAGGTTTAGACGGACTGCTTTCTCGAAGCACATGATGTCGGCACGATGAAGGCTTAACCAGTCCATGCCAATGATGACGTCAAAACTTTTTATTGAGACTGGCATGAGGTCGATTGGAAATGAATGGTTGTCTAGGGTTAGGGTACAACCTAAGTATATGCTACTCGTATTTTCAGTTTTTCCATTAGCCATTTCTACTGTAAATAGTTCTTTGAGTGCGTGCGGTGGTTGATTAAGCATGCGAGCAAATTTATGGTTTACGAAGCTTCGCTCCGCTCCACTATCGAATAGAATGCATGCATAGGAGTTATCGAGGAGGAACGTACCGGTTACTACTGTAGGGTCAGCAACTGCTTCCCCGTGGCCTATAGCCAGTACCCTCCCTGCTCCTCCAGCATTCCTCGCTTTGGGGCAGTCCCTCTTAAAGTGGCCTGCTTCGCCACATCCATAGCAGGTTGGGCTTGCGCCAGGGCCAGGGACTTGGTTGATAGGTTGTGCCGGGAACTTACAGAATCGGACGGTGTGTCCTTTCCTGTTGCAGTTAGAGCACTGCAATTCACGGCAAGGGCCGTTGTGGTGGTAGCTGCATTTGGTGCACTTGGGCGAACTTCCAGCATACCGACTCACCGGAGCAGTAGTAGCAGCAGTAGGGGTTACTGCGGCATGAATTGCCACCAATTGCTGCTTTTTGGCAGCCTGATGCTTCTTCCTTTCATCCCAGAATTTCCGCTTAGTATCGGCGGGTTTGGAGGGTTCCGGGATGGCTAAGGTGGTTGTGGTTGCAGGGGTTTTGACTCCATGGTCAATGAGTCGTTGCGCCAATCGTTTGGCACTGTCGAAGGTAGCGGGGTTTGACGCTAGCACATTCCCCTGATACGGAGGCACTAGTCCCCATATGTACCTCTCGATCTTCTTCCCCTCGGTGGGAACCATATTGGGGCAGAGGGCCACCAGCTCGCTGAATCGGGCAGTATAAGCGACCACATTGGTGCCCTTCATCGACAGGTTCCAGAGTTCCTGCTCCAGTTTCTGGATCTCGCCCCTCGGGCAGTATTCCTCAGTCATGAGGTCTTTCATTGTTTCCCAGCCCATGTCGTTGGCTACGACGAGAGTTAGGGCTTTGACGTGGCCGTTCCACCACGTTAGGGCTTTACCCTCAAAGGTGCAGGCGGCATATTTCACCTTGCACGCAGCAGGGCATGAACAGATTTCGAAGACTGATTCAGTCTTCTCGAACCACTGCGAGAGAGCAATGACTCCGCCGGTGCCATAGAAAGGCTTCGGCTTGCAGTTTGTAAAATCCTTGTAAGAGCACTCCCTTGAGCGCACAGGGATTACGATCGGAATAGATTCCACAGGGGTTCCACCTCTGCTGGCATCAGAAGAGTGATACTGAGCCATGGCAGTTGCCACTGCTGCAGCTACAACAGCATTCAGGGCTACAGTATCGATGACCGGAGGCGGAGGAGGTGGTGGAGGTGCAGGATTATTCCTATTCCTGGGAGACTTGCGAGGAGGCATCCTTCAGCTAAAAGTTTATAAAGATACGAAAGATGGTAAGAATCAATTTGTAAGCAACGTGAGAGTGACACACGGACTAACTAACCATAGTCCAACAGTTGAAAGAGTGTTTGAAACCTTAATAAGAAATATTTGAAGGAAAGCATAAGTGTATAGACTTTTCCCAGATAGTTAGATCTCAAAAATACTGGTATTACCGATGTAATAAGTTCAGTGAAAATCGACCTAACAGTAGGTCATACATCATACCATATAGAAAAGTTTGACAGTTCTTAGATTTCAAATTTGAGTACGGAAGTTAGAAACATTTTACACACAAGCGCTACTTGGAGCACAGATGTTAAAGGCTATTCTTTAATTAAAAGACGGAGCTGTACTAGACATCAACCAACGGCGATGGGAAAATCCTGGGCGAGTACTGCGGTCGGATACTTGACGAAACACTTCTTGAATGGGTCGATCCTGAGTCCTCTGACAAGCTCGAAGTTCCAATATTTCAGCTCGTGAGGCAGCCAACTGCTACAGCAGGGTTTTATTTGTCCTCCGGGTCCCTTCCATGTCTTCTTCAAGGCGGCGGATGCTGACTGTGTTGACACCTGAGTCGGCATCAATCTCTATGACCCGGTCGACGGCTGCTCCACCTTGCTCGACAATACGAGCTATTCTGCGGATAATGACAGGCAGAGCTCGGTCAGTAGAGCCACCATCGCTGACGTTGTAAAAGGTTCGGTCCCCAAAGTATGGTAAGGGTTGACCCTGATCATCACTCCAGCGGTTCAGGTTGTTTGCCCACATGGGTGTAGGACCTGGAAACGCTGGTCGAGGGTTGTTGTTCGGGGCTTGACCTACAATCGGTAGGTTGTTGACTTCAGGCTCGGAGTCGGACCCATCTGAGAAGCCTTCTGCGAGGTGATCATTCAAAGGGATTGGATGATTAACTTCGGGCTCTTCATCGATCCACCCGGCATTGCCTTCATTGGGAAAGTACGGGTCGCTATGATGGATATCTAGCCATCAAGATCTATGCGAGAATAGAGGTATAAGAATATAGTATACGTGTAACTAGTAGCGCAAAATACTCCTATAGTATTTTAAGTTTAAGTTCTATTGATCTTCTGGTGGTATTGTTGGTAAGTTTTTAGACTTGCTAACCTATCACAACCATTCTAAGGCATGTGCTAATCACTCCTAGGATCAGCATAGTTGATCAGGCTATGCCATTCCCAGGACTGACCATACATCCCCGAGCTCACTTGTGATATTTAACAATCGTAATACTTTTGTTCTTGTCATTGTGACACTTATTTTAGTATGAATGCAGACTAGTATACTTAGTTAAATATTTTATTATTTTAAGTATAGACTCTTGGTCAGAGTTTAATCCCCAATGGGTTTATAGTTTAGTATATCTTTTATGGGTTGATATACTCAATTCACTATAAACAATGCTCTGATACCAATCTGTCACACCCCAAAACCAAGAACGGCGGAAACGTTCTGGGGCGGAGGACGTCATGTAAGGTAATCACAACACAGTAAATGTAAATAGGCAAACAACATCATCCATTGCATTAAATATATAAATTTAATACATGTGTGTTCTGTAAAATTTTAGACACCAAAAATATAACGTAAATCAAAATAACAAAATGATGAGTCTTGAGTACGCTCCATCATCTCAAAAGCTGGCATCGGTACCTGTCTACTGATGACCTGAGAATACAAGTTATTTTGAAAGAGTTTATCAGCATTAAGCTGGTGAGTTCATAAGTATTTTAGTGTCAATGTTCATTGTCAAAAACGTTTGAACTTGTCCCAATGTATAAGTTTGTAAAAATGTAAATAAATGTTTAAAAGTATTTGCAAAAGTTTGAATCTCTCAGAAAATCCTATATTTTCTATAATAGTAACCTTCTACCAAGGCTTAACTGTTTTGTAAACTCGTCTGTTGTAAAAGTGTGTGATTACCCAAGTATAACTATCATTTGATAAAATATAGTTTGTACATTAATGCTTAAGTGAGATTATCACCAAAATATGTAATGGGTAAATCATTGTAGTACTGTAGTTTTGTATAATAAGAACTACTGTTGTACTGATTACTACTACCTTAAATCGGATTTATATTAAGGTATGATGTGATAATTGCACCATACTATCGACTGATAACAACGACATAAAGAACGGTCGTAATAACGGAATGACGTTTGGCACCCGCAGACCTGCAGGTCCGGCTGTAGCTAGCAGCAAGGTGTAGGATAGTCAATCCAGTATAGATCTATACGCAAACTCAACGCTCTCCCTCCAAGAGAATTCTGGCTACAACTCGGGCCATGACATTTAAGGCATGCTCCGATACAGTGGATCACATTTGTTATCGTATTCTTGCATGTGTGATGAAATGTTTCTTGTTCTAGTATAGTTGTATATGTTCTCGTAGTATAGTTGTATATATTCTCTTCCTAGTATAGACTCATGAATGAACTGACTCATTGATCTAGCAGTTGTAATAGTTTGATTCTGTGTTACCCCGATGGTAACTTGTTAACAGTGCGTTTAGTACATATGATTATGGAAGTACTTTCATGTCTATATATGTATATTTGATATATAATTAATATGGAAACGACCTTCGGATGGTCACCCAAAATCCTATCAGACCACATCCAAATCGAGGAAAAGGAAACAAGGTGGATAGCCTTCCTAAGTCCTTTAAACATTATTTATACGTCTATACATATATGGGCATGCAATTTGTAATATAAAAGCATAAATAAGTATTTATAAGGCATTTGAAACATAAGTATTATTTTTAAAGAAAGATTGACTTGATGTCAATCTATAAAACCATTTGAAGGTGTAGATTTGATTAAAACAGTTTAAGTATAAGGAACATTTGCTTAAATCACAGTTGCAGTGTAAATTCGAAAAGTAAATGGGTTTGGAAAACATTTAGAAGTAAAACAGTTTGATAGATAGTTTGAATAGTGATAAAACCACTGATTTCCCTAGTTATTAATCACATGTGATTAGTACAATCACAGGTGATTGAAACAATAACTATAAGTATTTAACTTGCATTCCCCCCCTTTTGAAAGCATATAAAAGCATTTAGAATATTTAACAGGTTGATTAAGGGGTATGAAACTCACTTGATTGATTGAGGAAAGCGAGATGGAAAACCGGGCAGAGTTTCGTCTCGGAAAACGGATTTTTCTCGGGATTCTCGGGAATCTCGGGAGTAAAATCGACCCTCGGGACTTGAGCAAAAAGACCAGAGCTTCGGGTTATAACGGGCACGGAAAACGAGACAAAGTTGTGAGAGAGAGGAGAGAAATGAGCAACATTTTCGGAAAGCCTCGCATCCTATTTATAGGAAGGCTGAACCGCCTCCGAACGCGGGGCGTACGCTCGTACGCAGCGCGTACGCGTACGTCATGCATGACCGAAGCCTCGACTGCCACGGTTCGGATGGGACGGGTTGCTGGGTACGCGGGTCGGATGGGACGGCGGGTCGGACGGGACAGCGGGTCGGACGGGTCGGAGCTTCGGACGGGTCGGACGGGTTAGATTCTTCGGATAGCGCGACGTGGACGATCCGAGACCCTCGATCTCGGTACGCGGGGCGTACGAAGGTACGCAGGGCGTACTTCGGTCCAATCCGATGACTCCCCTTCGGATATTACCGGGAATTTATAATTAAATTCTTATTTATTTTAAATAAACTTCAAAAATTCATATCTCTCTCATACGAACTCCGTTTTTGACGTTCTTTATATCCACGCGAAGGTGAGACCATGATCTACGACTTCCGTTTAGATTCCGCTGGCAAATTCCGAAATCATTTTTATTATTTATTTATTAAAATGACGTGATTAAGGAATTTCTTCAAAAATTCATAACTTCCTCGTCCGAGGTCAGATTTGGACGTTCTTTTTATGTACGCAAACCTTGATATGATTCCTATTACTTTATTTAATCCGAATAAGATTTTAGGAAGGTTACATTTTGACCTAAATTTGATCGGTTTTTACATTACATTGACTCGAAATATCGGGTTGTCACAAATGTTTTTTGTTTAATTGCCAAAAGGCTTTATGCTAACATTACTCAGCTGCATTTAAACTGTGAAATAGGACAAAAGATACATCGCATGATTTTACCCTTCCTTGAGTTTAAGGAGGATGAAATCGATGCTGAAGCATACAACTGTGAAAGTGTCGTATCTTCTGATGATGTCAATCCCACTTATATGTATGGTCTGGACAAAATCGAATCTTTTATAAAGTCCAAAGACCATAAGGACATGCTTAAAAATCTTTTGGATGAAAATGATAAGTTGAAACTCAGGGCCGAAACCATACAAAAATTTGACTCATTGAGTACCAAATTGAGTTCAGAAAATAAAATTGATGTTGAAAATGCATCTGAACTTAATGAGGACGATGACATGAGTGAAATTTTTGTAGAGGATGAAGTTGACTATTCCGAGTTCATTAGAAGCGAACCTGAAAACCACAAAACCTGATTTCTGAAAATTCTGTGGAATTCGCTCATTTGTCCAAAACTAGGTCCCCAATCCTTAAAGAAAAGACCATTGTGTTTCAAAAGCTTAGAACAACTCCCAATTAGTTTTATAAGGTAACAGGAGTAACCGAACATCAAACATCCGAACTCACTGCCATAATGAATGAAGATAAAGCAGATGGTTGTGATGAGTTTTTCTGTTCTACACTGATAGACAACGCAGATGAAACAGTCGGTTTGTCAGAGCAAACATCATGGAAGGCCAAAGGAATATATGTGCCCGAACCTCTGAATAAGCCTACAAATTTTGATGTACCAAGTTCCAGTGGCACAAAAGAGATTCCAGTGGAAGAAGTCACCTCAACTAGCGAAACCTCTTCCATGAAGAGTGAACATTTTGCTAAGAAGCCGAAACAAAAGGCAAATATCCACAGACAATCTAAATAGGTGAAAAATCAAAAGCAGCAGAGAAACTTGAGATACAAGAAAAATCTCTCAGAGCGAAAGCAGTTTTGGCACTCCCAAAATCCTCACTACACTCTCTTTGACAAACATTCTAAGTCAAACGGAGAAGAAAACAGGAATAAAAGGAACTTCGAATCACCGATTCAAAAGAACCAGAGGAAGACTTTTGGGCCACAGGAAGAACAAAACCGAAAGGATAGGTTCGGTCCCGAAAGCAACAACAACCGAAAAGTTGGTTTCTGTCCACCAAACAACAACAGGCAAAGACCAGATTTCAGCCCATCAAGCTTTTACAATAGAAGACCCAGTTTCGGGCCACCAACCTACAACACCCGAAAATCCAGCTTCGGTTCATCATCTATCAGCAACCGAAAATCCAGGTTCGGTCCCTCAAATGACCACAACCGAAAGGGTCATTCCGAACCTCAAGTCAGGAAAGATTCTAATTCTAATTTCTTTTCCTCTAATTCTTCTCGTTCTCAATCTTCTTCTAACCCTAATTCTGGTCCTACACCAAATTCAAGATCATCAAAGGATTTGAATGGAAAAAGGAAAATTTCCTCAGCTAATGAAGACCGAAAGCAGGCTAAAGTCCAAACACCAGAATCTAAATCCAAAACACCTGCATCTAATTCTAATAAAATCAAAGTCTTTACTATTAAAAGAAAAGATGAAACAACCTTAACAAAACGAACGTATTTCGTTGATGTTTCTCTTACTATTCCAGTTTCTGTAAAAGGCTCACGTGGACCCAAGAAACTTTGGGTTCCTAAATCTGCCTAATTTTTGCAGGTTATTAGTGACGAGCAGTTTGACAACGAATGGTACATAGACAGTGGCTGCTCACGTCACATGACAGGAAGGAAGGAAGAGCTAAGGTATTTTCGGTCACTTCAAAATGGTGGCAATGTCAAGTTTGGTAACAACTCTTATGGAACAATAAAGGGTTATGGGATGATAACCAATGGAGACTTTAAAATAAGGAAGGTGGCGTATGTAGAAGGGTTGCAGCATAATCTCATCAGCGTATCTCAACTGGTGGGAGGCACCAGTCTCAGAGTCTCGTTCGACGACGAAGGTTCAGAAATTATAGAGAAGAAATCCAACAAAGTCATTCTCAAATCGGATCGAAGAGGTGAAATGTTCCCTCTGAATCTCAAACCAATCAAAGGTAATCCAGCCATATGTCTTTTCTCCAAAGCTCATTCAGACGAAAGTTGGTTGTGGCACCGAAGGCTTTCACATCTCAACTTCGAAGACATCAACAAGCTTGTCATCGGCGGTCATATTCGGGGTCTTCCATTGCTTAAGTTCGATCGAGAACACTTATGTGCTGCATGTGAAATGGGAAAACAAAGTCGTCAAAGTCATCCAACCATCATAAACACCAAAGTTGTAGAACCACTTGAGTTGCTTCACATCGACTTATGTGGTCCATCATAATTCGAGAGCATTGGCGGTAACAAGTATATCCTTGTTATTGTTGATGACTTCTCACGTTTTACTTGGGTATTCTTTCTAAAGCACAAATCTGAGGCGACTCCCAAGCTGAAGATCTTTATCAAGCAAGTCGAAGTGAAACTGAGGAAAGTCGTTCGAAACATCAGGAGCGACAATGGACTGGAATTCAAGAACAAAGAATTTGAAGATTTCTTAACTGAAAAAGGCACCAGTCATAATTTCTCAGCCCCCTATACACCTCAATAGAACGGAATTGTCGAAAGGCGAAAACGATCCCTGTGCGAGGCGGCCCGAACCATGCTAAGTTTTGCTTCTCTTCCCTTATATTTTTGGGCTGACGCTATTGCTGCAGCATGTTTTACTCAGTGTAGGTCGTATCTCAACAAGAGTTTCTCTCTCACTCCTTATGAGATTATTAACAACACAAAGCCGAATGTCAAGTTCTTTCACGTGTTCAGTTCCAGGTGCTTCATCTTCAACTCCAAAGAACATCGTAACAAGTTTGATGTCAAAGCTGATGAAGGAATCTTTCTGGGATATTCTCTTACTTCAAAGGCATACAGGGTTTTGAATAAGTGTTCTAAAAGAATTGAAGAAACCTATTATGTGACGTTCGATGACAATTACATCAAGAAGCTAAAGTCTACCGAAGAAGCAATTGGAGAGATTTTCTCTCAAACAGGTCAAGTCACAACCTCAATCACCAATCTATTTGACCAGTTCATAGACTTATTTGATGAACCTGAGAAAGCCACTCTTTCGGAAGCCAAGGCAGCAGACAACAAAATCAATCACCTTAAGCAGATTATCGAAGATGCAGCCAAACAAATGGGAAAAGGAGAACCAGTTCAAAACAAATCTCCCCAGAGCGGTACTTCGGTCGAGGGGGAGAATCAACTCTCTTCAAAACAACAGGGCTCACATATTCAGGGGGAGAATCTAATCTTTGACGGACGCGAAAGTCCAGTAGCACCCGAAAGTCCAGTTACACCCGAAAGTCCATCGACAACCGAAAGTCCGGATCAGCCTAAAAGTCCAGTTGAAGAAATAATTTTTGGGTCAACTCCAAATGATTCATCATCTGTCGATGGGAAGAATTCTGATGTGTTCTATGACGATGATACTCAATCAGAAATAGAAGAAATGGTGAATGCTGAATTGGATCCGTCCTATGACCCAAATTATCCTCCTCTCACCAAATGGACCAGAGATCATCCTGTATCTCAAATAGTGGGTGATGCATTAGAGAAAGTTCTAACTCGTTCACAACTGAAGGCTAAACAAACTGCTTTATTCTCCAAAGTAGAGTTCTGCATGTTTCATTCTTTCGTGTCCAAAATTGAGCCGAAGACCGTCAATATTGCCCTTGATCATTCTGATTGGGTCCAGGCAATGCAAGACGAACTCAATGAGCTTGAAAGAAATAAACTCTGGATACTCATTCCAACACCAAAGGATGCCTCAGTTGTCGGTCTCAAGTGGGTGTTCCGGAACAAAATGGAAAAGGAGGGGAATGTAATCCGGAATAAGGCTCGGCTAGTGGTAAAAGGATACTGCCAGGAACAAGGAATTGATTACGAAGAGACATTTGCTCCGGTAGCAAGGCTGGAATCTGTTCGAATATTTCTTGCCTATGTTGCACACAAGAATTTTGAAGTCTACCAAATGGATGTGAAGTGCGCTTTTCTGAATGGGGAACTTGAAGAAACTGTGTACGTGGAGCAATCTCCTGGTTTCATGAATGAAAAGTATCCAAATCACTGCTACATCTTAGATAAGGCAGTTTATGGTCTGAAACAAGCACCTAGGGCCTGGTATGAAACACTAACTAAGTTTTTAAAGATGTCTAAATTCAAACAAGGTTCGGTTGACCCAACCTTCTTTCGTAAAAAGGAAGGTAACCACCTTATGATAGTTCAGATCTATGTCGATGATATCATCTTTGGCTCAACGAATCCTAGCCTAAAAGTTGAATTGAGAAAGTTGATGGAGACAAAATTTGAAATGAGCTCAATGGGTCTGATTAACTTTTTCCTTGGTTTAAATATTAGGCAGAGACCCGAAGGCATCTTTATAAACCAGGAAGCATATACCTAGACTCTTCTTGCTAAATTCGGCACGATGGGAGATTCAAAGGTCAAAGTCCCTATGGCGTTCAGTACCAAGTTCACACCATCTTTGGAAAAAACCGGCAGTTGAAATAACGCTATATCGCCAAATGATTGGTTCCCTGATGTACCTCACAGCTAGCAGGCCTGATATAATGTTTTTTGTGTGCTATTGTGCCAGGTTTCAAGCAAATCCTCGTGAACCACACATGCTGACAGTGAAGAATATACTCTGGTATTTGAAGTGAACCACCTCTCTCGGTCTCTAGTATCCCTCAAACTCAGGTTTCTTTGTTCAAGCCTACTCAGATGCAGACCTTGGAGGATGTAGTTTAGACAGGAAAAGCATTAGAGGAGGCTGTCAATTCCTCGATGGGAAGTTGGTGAGTTGGCAATCTAAGAAACAAACATGTGTTTCTCTGTCTACAGCCGAAGCAGACTACATTGCAGCCGCCTCCTGCACATCTTAAGTGATTTGGATCCAAAGCCAACTCCGGGACTATGGAATCAATATGAAAAAGATCCCTCTATATTGCGACTCAGAAAGTCCAATCAGGATTTGTCATAACCCGGTGCAACACTCCAAGACCAAACATATTGCATTGCGGTATCACTTTATTAAGGATCATGTAGAAGACGGAAACGTAGAGATTTACTTTGTCCGAACCACTGATCAACTGGCTGACATCATCAACAAAGCCTTCCTGAAGCAAGTTTTAATAAAATTCTACAAGGACTAGGTATGATGGAATCGGAGTCGGTACCAAAAACACATTCTCAAAACTAAAAGTTGAAAGCGAAATGAACTGAACGTTCGGTCTATTTTGGGTTCGGTTCACATGGGAACCGAAATGAACCGAACACTCGGTCTATTTCAGGTTCGGTCCCATTGCACTTGTTTTCGCTTATCTCAAAAAGGAGGTTTCTTTGGTTGTAAACCTTTTGTACAATAGTTTTTCCAAAAATTCCAAAAACATTTTTTTTGAACCGAAATAAACCGAGCGTTCGGTCTATTTCGAGTTCGGTTCCAAATTTTGTTTTGTTTGGTTTGTCTTGTTTTTGTTTTTCTATTTACAAAATTATCAAAAAATCCAAAAATACTTTCATTTTCATTTTGTCTCTTCTTTTTTTCATATTAACAGTTTACAAATTAACGATGGGGCAGGTATCATTCTCACACTTTCTACTGGTTAAGTGTCCCTAGAAGCATGCTGCTGCATGTTGTCCAAAGCCTCAACTGATTCTGAATAAAGCCTTACTGACTTGGTATATACAAACCTTGTCTTCCCAATTAGGCTACTACATTTATTCTAATCGTGAGCTACCTTACTCTTTTCTCATATGAGATAAGAGTTTTCTGCTTTGTCATTATTTTATTAGCAGAGGTACTTTCGTTTCCTTACACCATCTCAAACATTTTTCTCCATCATATTCGCTTCATACAAGTAACCCTTGAGACTCTCAAAAATTACCATTGAGGTTTATGGTTACACAATATCTGTGTTTGTGATCTTAGCTTCGTGTCACTACGTACTAAGTGAAACCCACAATTCAATACCTACTATGCATTGACGGTGAACAATTAAATTTGCTCTAGTTTTCACTCATGAATTAACGAATCCACCCAAGTGGTTGTACCATGAAATCTCTAATTTTCTCTTTGTGTGATTCTTATGAAATTGTTAAATACCATAACATTTCTTCCCTTAGAATCCAGTTTTTAATTTTCTGTAGATTTCACCCCTAGTATTTCCAACTAGTCACTAACACATTATCCAAACCTACTTGTTCAATAGACCACATTGGTCTCACAAGTTCTTCAGTCGATTTCTGTCTTATGTCAAGATCAGGAATTTTGAACTGAAGCGAAAGCCTCCCAAATAAGCCTTATTAAAAGATGCCTTTCAAAACTTCTTAACTAGTGATTGATCGTAATTCAACGGGAAACCACACGAACACTTTAAGGTCTCTCTTGACTTTGAAGGAAGAGATTCGTGCCCGGGATCCACAGTTTTTTGTTTCAATTGGCATCACAAATTCCCACATATATGTTGCTTTATTTCTTTATCTTTGACACTCTATGCACGAAAATCTTTTTGATTTTCCAAAAATCTGGTTTCCTTCATTACAAGCTATTTTTTTGGCACTGGGATTTAATGCTATATTCTAAACGGGATGTTGTTGTTAATGCTACACGTGTTCGCTTTTATTTAGTGAAGACAGCTAATTTTAAGAGGATAAGTTGCTGACTCAGCCAAAAGTCTAAACGTTTTGGTATTCAAAACGGCGCTTGATGGGAAGGCGTGCAAAACGAAAGAGTTTTTCTCTCTCATGCGTTATCCTAGGAGTTGCTAAACTGTCACGCGTCAATCAACTCAGGAAACGCTTCAATTTTCAAGAAGATTTGGGGGCAGATTCTTCTCTCACCTCTAACCCATGGTATAAAGGGTAAACCCTAAGGTCTTTTACCTCTTTACTGCACCCAAAATTCAAAAAGCAAGAAATGGTTATTTTCTCCCACTGTTCATCTTCTTCTCCAAAAAACTCTTCAATGGCGGATTCTTCTTCTGTTCACGCAACCTCCTACATTCTGCCTATCCGACCTCAGCAAAGCTTGATCATTGATCTCACCCCACATGTCTACGACGCCTTCATGTTCCCAATTGTGGAGTGTCTCAAACACTCTCCACTGGTTCAAGCGTTAACCAAGGTTGAAATCGTTCCAATGGAGTGTTTGTCGCAGATCTTCTCAACTGCCCACTATGACAAGTCTGTCGGTCGCATTTTTTTCGACATTCTTGATACCAAAACCTCCATCTCCAAACAGCGATTCTGTTCGCGTCAAGGGTTCGAACCTAATGAGTCTAGGGTTAACCCTGAGTCTATTCCTGTGGGACAGTTGTTCTCCATGTTTTACAACATGGGATACACTGAGATTCTGACTACAGTCACAAAGTTCAAGAAATCCTGTCTTCCTCCACAGTGGAATGGCTTCTTCACGGTGCTGTTGAAGGGTTTGTCAGAGAGAAGTGCAGGTTCTGACGGGGCTAGCCGTCTGTTTATGACGATTCTCTACGGGTTATATCATGGCCTTAATCTTGACTATGGCTCTGTGTTATGGCAGCAGTTGATCCAAAGTCTTGCCTCCACTTCTCTACATTCTGAGATTACTTATGCCAGATTCTGGACTCTGGTCACAAAGTGGGTAATGGACAAGTATCATGTCCCTGTCGTTGCTGATTCTCCACTATCCTCGATCGGTATTTTCCACACAACGAAGATCATCGTGACTGATTCTTCCAAGTTTCAGTTCGTTAACTCAATCCTTGAGTCAATGTATGTGTGTGTTCCAAGGGATAGTCGCATCATCAAGACTTACAAGGAGTTTCACTCCAGAAATGATTCAATCTATCCACGACGCTGACCAGCTTGCTCCCAGGGGCAAGAAACCAGAAAAGGGGAAAGACAAGAAAGTTGTCAAAGGAGCGAAAGGTCCTTCTCCAAGGATGCGAAAACCTTCGAAGGCAGCTCAATCACCTCCACCAAAGAAGAGGAAAACCCAGCTCAGGCGCAAACTAATTCTTGCATCTTCCTCCAGTGAATCAGAGGATGAGAGTTCAGACTCAGAGGAGTCGCTTAGAGGTAACACTCCTCCCCGTTCTCCTTCACCTGAGGTACCTGTTTCAGCTAAACCTATCTCTCCTCCCCCAATCTCCATCTCTATTTCCATTCCCCCCATAACCTCAACTACTCATATACCACCCACCTCTATCCCTGTACCACCTCCTATTTTCTCAAAAGCTACGACAACAACCACCACTGAAGTTCGAACCAACGTATCTGATACGAGGGCTCATACTTCAGCACACAAACACACACCCGCCACTGAACATACTTCCACACCCGAACCTACTCACACAACCGAACCTCCACCTTCACCTTCATCTCCCAATCACTCAGCAGATGACGAGACATTTCTTAGAGGAGAAGACATGACTTTTGACTCTGTCTACTATAGTCCATACCAGGTTCAAAGTGATGATGACGATGATGCTTCTGTCACTAAAAAGCATCTCAAGGAACTTCATGAGAAAATCGACAGTCTCATCGCTTCCTCCTCTTCCTCTCGGTCCACTATCTCAGAGGCTGCCATTTAGGGGCTAGTTGAATCGTTCACCAAGGCACATGAAGCCTCAATCAACTCCGCCACTGCTACTATCGGCGCATCTACAAAGGCGTGTGCTTCAGCGACCGAAAAAGTCGAAAAACTATTTGTCAATGCTAACAATCTTTTACAGTCTTTACAGGGAGCCGCTGATTCCAATGCAGCGCAGGTTGACTCTCTTGTCGAAAAGCTGGCCAATTCATTCGCATTAGAACAACAATTCTTTGCCAGTCTTCGTCAGTCTCTTGAAGCTGACAATAAAACCTTCCAGGCGACTGTTGAGGAGCGCTTGACAAAGCTGCAAGAAGATCTCGTTTCAGAAACCTCCGTGATGGATACTCTTGCTCGCAAAACCACTGCTCTAAAAGTCAAGAGTCTTCAACTTTTC
This sequence comes from Lactuca sativa, assembly GCF_002870075.4. Lineage (NCBI taxonomy): Eukaryota > Viridiplantae > Streptophyta > Magnoliopsida > Asterales > Asteraceae > Lactuca > Lactuca sativa. The sequence continues at coordinate 183,363,172 of NC_056623.2, forward strand.
CAATCAGAAAAGGAGGGTGCGTCTCTCCGATCTGAGCGAGCGGTCATTTCCACGTGTGTTTCGGATGTCCCCGTCGCCCTCTCCAACATTATTGAAACACATGATCCCATCCTTAACTATTCAGTGAGGCGCACTCTAGCTGAGAAGCTTGCTCCTGGCCTTGACCTATTCAGGAAAATTGAAGGGCTTCCTGAGTTCGTAGCCCATCCAAAATAAGGGGGAGAAGATGTGTCTCAACCTCCTCCTACTTCTACATCAACTAAAGCAACCAAACCTCCTCCAACGGGTCAACCTTCAGGTTCGGGTGCTAAAGATAAAGGGAAGAAGATTGTTGAAGACAGTGATGATGATGATGATGATAAAGAGGCCATCGCTGATCTCTTAAAGAAACAAGGCTGGGAAAAGTATGAAGACATGAGTGCTCGTGTTGCCAGAGAGGCCGAGGTGAACGAAAGAAAAATGAAGGAGGCTCATGATCTTCTTGAGAGTTGAAAAACTCTATTCCCTCCGTGGACTCTCGAGAAGCTTATCAAAGAAGCCATTGATACTCCCAGCATCTTATGACTCGAACCGGTGATTTCCTTGGACAAGGTTAATTCTGTCGACTCTCAGTTCGGCCCTTGACCCGAAAGGCCTTCATTTTTCATGCTTTCTCCCTCATCCTCACCCGAAGGTTGATAGGGAGCTCGTTGAATTCTATCTAAGGTCTGCTCAGCCTCAGTATCAGACATGGAGTGATCAGAAGATAATAAACGTTGGGGTCCTCAAACCTTTTCGGGAGGGTAACTTCACGAATGTTCGGTTCAAAGTGCTGAGGGGATCTGCCAAAACCGAACATGCTATTTCACTTGCCGATCTTCCTAACCTGAACCCACATGATTGGATCATTCTGCATAACATCCTCCTCACCAACGAAGTTGAATATGGTCCAATCATAGATCAATTCAAAAGGATGTTGGTTTGCTACATAATGGAGGTTGCCAAGATGGATCAGGAGATCGCAAGTATTTTCAAGAAAAAGCCCACCATCTCTCCTGTTGGTTCTGCAAGTGATTTAAATATGATGCAGATGGGAAGAATCGACCCGAAGCGGAACTCTATCATGTTCACAAGGAACGAAGGCCAAAATGCTTGTTCGCCTTAGCAGACAAGCATTTGTATACCACTGCGTGCTTGGAACATGTTCTGGGGATCATCAGTCGATGCAAGCAGAACTCTGCAGATGACAAGATATATTTTGATGACAGATCCAGTGGTACATTCGGTTCAGACAAACCATCCTTGCCCTTATTCCTCGTCTGTTCGAAACCACAAAGAAAGTTCTTGCAGCTGGACCCTGCAAGCCGAAGTAGAATCTCGCTCCAATTGATGCAAAGGGGGAGATTGTAGGGTCCATTATATGTTGCGTCTTGGGCTCGTTCTTAGTTCAATTTTGTTTCCGGATTGGGCCTGTCCATCCGTGAGTTATGTTCTAGGGCTTAGTATTTATTGATGCTTGCATGCATCTTAGTACGTAAGATTTGGAGTCGATCATTCAGAGAAATTACTTTTTATTGTTTGTAACCCTAGTAGCCTCCACCAGTCCAGGAAGCGGTGGGTGAGAGTGGTCACCCATTAAACCACCATTTTATAGGAAGTAATCATATACCCCCCTCATATTAAACTTTTAATTTTATATAGTATAAGGGTGTATTTTAAACTTTTAAAATACTAGATGGTTTAATCTATTAATAAATTATCCGCTTAATTTAATTAAACATCAACCATGTCATTATGGAATTATTAATTTTCTTTTAATTAAACACTTTAATTAATTTAATAAAGCCCATAAGGTGCAATTTGAACTACTAAATTACTTCAAGGTTCTAAATATAAAAAATTCAAAATTAAAACCTAATTAATTAATTTTTATAATTTATGAACCTAAGAGATACACCTTTTTAATTACAAGAGTTTCTTAATTTGAGACTTTTCAAATACCAAAACTTGAAGGCAAGTTTTGTAACTCTTTAAAAACCTTTGATTTCCATAACTTAGGAGTTTAATGTGGTTTTTATGGAAAAAAATTTCATGTTCCATAACTTGAGGATAAGTTATGGCGGACTTTAAAGAACATTTAGATCAATATTTTAACAAATAAAAAATTATCATATAATTTATCTATGATCTAGCTAAACTCATAAGTCAAGACAATTCATATCAACAATTTACAAGAAACTAGTTTATCATATAAACTAATACAAATCTTGAAATTTTGACAATTATCTTTTAATTGGAAAAGGATAATCACTACCATATCAGAAAAAAAAATGATATAAAACAGTTTGTTGTGGTGATCCTAATCCAATTCTGGCAAAAAAAAAACCCCGAAAAACTGCAATCTGATCATACAGCTCGTCGAGCCCAACTATCGACTCGTCGATTTCAAGGCAAAATTCATCCTACTCGTCAAGTTCAAGGCAAAATTCATCCTACTCGTCGAGTCCAAGCATGTACTCGTCGAGTAGGTGTTGTTAAATCAATTTTTCAGCTTTGGAAAAAAAAGCCATGCATCAAATATGGTGGAAAACAATCCTAGGATTTGATACCGCTGTTGGGTTTTAGTATACTACAACGTCCTATGACGCACATACAACCCTAAATGCTTTGGATCTATGTTTTCAAATTATACATGCAATATTGTTTCCAAAGCATTATGCCTACAACTATCATACAACTGACATAAACAACCTAGAATTGAGTTATGGAATTACCTCTTTGTTGTAGCTTGTAGTTTTGGCCTTTAAGAACTTAGCACCTCAAATGTGATGCCGCAAATGGTTCATAAACACCATGAGCAAAGGAGGACTTGAGAGAGAGGCTACTTTGCATACAAAATCGTTTATCACTCTTCTTAGAATGTATGGGGTCAATTTTGGTGACTATGGGTTCCTTTTATAGTGCGGCAAGGTCTAGGGGTTACATCCATGCAAACCCTAATTCACATGACCCTTCGTATTACTTAGGCTCCATCGGTTAAACCTCCATGGACTATCCATGGACTATCACATTGGTTTAGCACATCCTAAATAACCATGGATCATTGGCCCACACTATAAGAATCATTGATTTACTTAATCAGTCCTTGTATATTTAATTAGTCTCTTATCACTAAATTAATTCCAAATTAATTCTTGATCAATACTAATCAAATAATATGACATCATATTAATACATTAGAACTTATAATATACTAATAAATCACAAATAACCTCTTCTTAAAAGTCCATCCTATCAAATTTCTTTGGTGAAGGCAACCCAAATGGACCATGCTACTCTCGGGTCAAGTACATACCACTTATAGTTATGGGCTTAGACACCTAATCCAACAATAAACATATAAGGATGCCATGGATATCCTCCAAGGTATTACACCGGGTGCCACTGGAACCCCCATGTGGTCTTAACCTACTGCCATGGGAACCCCCAAATGGTCTTAGCTACCTACCATGGGAACCCCCACATGGTCTTAGCTAACCACAAAAATGTCATATAAGCTAAACATGCAAACATACTAGGATGCCATGGAAGCCCTCCAAGTTCTTACACCGGATGCCATGGGAACCTCTGCATGGTGTTAGTCCACTGCCACGGGAAACCCCCGAGGCCTTCCATGCGAGTATCACAAGCACAACTAACATATCACACATCACAAAATCAACTAGCATTCCAAATAACACATAATGGGCTAGCCTTGGTGCCTTCGACCCATTGGTATGGTAAGGAGACTCACCTTAGTTTGTTGAACACGAAAGTTGCTAGCCTAACAGTCTGAAACCACCCATGTTGAACAATAATACCATTAACCCAAAATTAGGATTAAATACAATCTAATTAAAGAACCCACTTACATAAGCCCAAGTCCTTTTATAATAACGTAGGAGTCTTTCCTTTGCTAGTGGGCTCAAAGTCCATGTCCAAAGCTATTAATATGCCTCATGACCTAATAAGGCCCAACCAATACAACTATATCCCCAAAACACGAAAATCAACACAAAACTCTAAAAGGAGTCCAAACCCAACGTTGAATAAGTCCCAATGGCTTATAGTCTCAAACCCCATCTAAGTGTGTACGCCTTGCATACCACTCCAATACGCTCAGCGTACTAGTTCCTTAAGTAGTACGTGTTGCGTACGTGCTACTACGTGCAACGTATGTGCTACTACACGCGACATACAAGTCAGACGTGCACAAACGACCATTAATATCTTAATGCTTGGGATTTTAACATCTAACTTTAGATCTGAGTCCACTAAGATATCTTAAGGCATAAAATTTGAAACTTTATGCCTTTGCATGCTCCATATGCTCCCCACAACCCTTTACAACTCATTAAGACCTTTCCAAGGGTATTAACTCATGCATGAGGTCAAAACACCCATCAAGACTGCGTTTTTATGGTATGAATGAACTAAGGGACCTCAGATCTACTCTTCCTAAGCTCTGTAGTTGCTCAAACTCCTAACAGGTGACTTATGAACCCAAAAGAGGACAATATAGAAAACTCTATCAATCTAATGAATTATATGCCACGATTAAGACTTTATACCTCCAGAAGCTCCTTAAGATGAACTAGATGCAGAATCTTGAAGCTCAATGCCACACCAAGCTTCCTCTGATGAGTTGAAAACTCTTAGATCGATTAGATCTTCAACATGTTAATCAATAAAAACAAAAAAAAACACAGTAAACACAAGATAGAATCAAAGTATTGCTTAATGATTCAAGAATAGTCATGCGTCAGCAGAGCTCAATGAAGAACTTCCACTATAGAGGCGAGCTAGGGTTTGTAGTATAATTATGAGAATAATAATGAAAGTGATGATGACAAAGGATGCATGCGTGCACATTATATACTAAACCCTAATAAAATAAACACGGTTGGACAGGCCCAAACCGGTAACAAAACTGGGCTATGGAGTGAGCAAAATACGCAACACTTCGGGTCCCAATAATCTCCCCCTTTGCGTAGGGCGAGATTTCACTTATGTTGATTCGCTGTAGTACGCTTCACCACTTTGAACAGCTTCGGAATGATAGCGAGTAGGACTTGACAAAAATTGATATACCATCTAATCATGTCAGTGAAATACTTCTTGTCACCTTCACTGTTTTGCTTGCATTTATGTATGATATCCAAAACACGTTCCAAGAAAGTGGTAGTGTAAAGATGTTTGTCAATTAGAGCGAACAAGAACTTTTGACCTTCGCTTCTGGTGAACATCACAGAGTTGAGCTTCAGGTCAATCTTCCCCGTCTTCATTTTGTTGATGTCGCTAGATGAACCAATGGGCAACACCGTTAGCTTCTTTCTAAGAACCGAATCAATTTCTTGATCCATATTTGCCACTTCTACAATGTAGCACACCAACATCCTCTTGATGTGATCGATGATCGGCTCATATTCAACTGGATTGGAGATCAAAAAGTTGTCTAGCAAAATCCAGTTGTGGGGATTGAGATTTGGTAGATCAGCCACAGAAATTATATGCTCAGAGTTAGCTGAACCTCTGGTCACCTTGAATTTGACTTTGATGAAGTTCCCTGCTGTATTTGGTTTTAGTACCATGAAAGTTGTTAACTTTTGAGCGCTCTAGGTAAGATACTGAGACTGAGCAAACTCAAGATAGTAGTCGATCAGATCCCTATCTACTTTTGAGTCAAGATGGGGAACTTCAGCAATAAGAAGGAAGCAATGAAAGACAAATGCCTTTTGGGTTATAGGCATGTCAAAACTGAGAATCCCTAGTGTTCTCACGGTCTAGTGACACTACCGGCTCAAGCCAATGTGTGCTTGGACATTTGATAGGTTCCTTAATCAGCTTTTCTACCGACCAAAGAGGAAAAAGCATTTTCTTGCTTTCCAGGAGATCGTGAGCTTCTTTCATTTTTCTCTCCTTCTCGTCGGCTTCCCTAATAGCCTTAGCATTAAGATCATGTTCCCTGTCCCTTTGCTATCTCTTCAGAGCCTCAGCAATGGTCTCTTCTTCTTCGTCACTATCTTCTATAACACCTTTTCGCTTGTCCTTCACACTAGAACCCGAAGCTTCATTACTCTTCGGTCATTCAGTGGTGACTTTTGGTGGAACAGTTTTTCATGTAGGAGGAGGTTGAGTAGTGCTTGTAATTCCTTCTCCGCCTTGTTTCGAAGGGACAACAGTCTCCGAAACACCCTCTATCCAACTTAACATGTCAAGTGTCATGCCATGATTTTCTGCAAGGTGACGTCTGACAGAAAGAGTGAGAACTAAGTTGTTAGCTTCGAGAATAGTGGAGAGACTGGCATGAACATCTGAGACAAAACACTTGACGACTGTCCTCTCAGAGTGAAGGTTGTCAACCTCCTTGTTCGCCTGAGAAAGTTACAGTGACTTGGTCTTCGGTTGAGTTTTTTTTAGAGCCACTTCATCCATGATCCTGCTTTCCAAGGCCAGATCTTCTTAGAGCTTGTTGAGACGCTCATTGATAGAGGTCTGCAATTCAGCGTTATCTATTTGGATATTCTGACGCATGGTGGCAAAGTGCTACTTTTCCGTCTCAAGAGACAAAGCAAGCTTTTCCACAGTGGTGTTCACCTTGTTTGTGGTGGATAAGGTGTCTAAGTCCATAACTATTTCTGGTATATACTTGATCCGACTCAGCATGGTCCATTTGGGTTGCATGGCATCATGCACTTGGATAGACTAAATGAGAGAATTAACACTTGTGGTTTATTAGTATATTATAAGTTCTAATATATTAATAGTATTATTTAATTAGTATTGATCAAGAATTAATCTAGAATTAATTAAGTGATCAAATGGTGACTAACTAAATATATGGGTTGATTATGTAAATCATCCATGGATAATCAAGTTGGGTTAAACCCATTGGAGGCTCCATGGGATTTACAAACCCATGGATCATGGAAATGAAGAGTCATGCCACATTAGGGTTTACATGGTGTAACCATAGATGTGACACACTATATAAAGAGCATCATACTCACCAAAATCGGCTACGCATAGTGACAAGAGGGCTTGACCGATTTTTAGAGTGTTACACATTCTCTCAAAGTTATTCCAAAGCATTTGGTGTTGTTTGAAGCATTTGAGGCATCACACTTGGGGTGCTAGGCTCTCAAGGTTTCAAGGAATCATAACAACAACAAGGTATGTATTTCTAGCTTCTTTTATATTATAAAGTTCCCCATGTATGCTAGATAGGTTTATGAACCTTGGAAAAATTATTTTGCATGTATCTTAGACAAACATAGATCCAAGGTTTTCTAGGGTTGCATGTACACATAGGAGTGTTAGAATTGCTCAAAACCCATCAGTGGTATCAGAGCCTAGGCTTGCTTGTTTGATACTTGATGCAAAATAGTGAAAAAAGTCGATTTTTTGCTGTCTGCATGCTGAAGTCACCGAGTCCATGGGGGGACTCACCGAGTTCATGTGAAAACCCATCCTACTTGTCGAGTAGGTTCATTCACTCGACGAGTAGGAGGCTCGGAATGCAGTTTTTTGACTTTTGATGCTGGAAATGGACGAGAAACATTACCCTAAACTGCTTTGGTGTTATTAAACTTGTTTTAGATGGTGTAATGGTAGTTCTAATCCATTTACAATGGCTAATATCAAATTTCCATGATTTTATGTGTTCTTGAAATTTCGATATTCATATTCATGTTCTTATGAGTTTAGATGATCATAGGAATTATGTGTAACTTCTTGCTAGTTTTTAATTTTTTATCATTATGTGTTTTAATGGAATCCATAATCTGTCCTCAAGTTATGGATTACCACATGTTTTATCTTTTACTGTCCATTAAAGAAACACATAGGTTATATAAAATGAAGAGTCACTCATTTTAATGAACCAATTAATCTCATAAGTTATGAATTGAAGAGTTTTGTTAAGTTACAAAACTTGCCCTCAAGTTTTGGAACTTGTAAAGTCACCTAATTAACCTTAGTTCCAACCCCTAGAATTTTAAATGTAAAAATTCAACCCTTATACTTTTAATATTATAAGATTAATATATATATATATATATATATATATATATATATATATATATATATACGTACAAGATCAAGTCGTTTTACCGTTAGTAGGCCTCATTCACGAAGCCGGTCTATAAGGGGGTATAAGGTTGTTGCCTATAAAATGGCAGCTTAATGGGTGTCCACTCTCACCCACCGCTTCCTTGACTGGTTGAGGGTCGTTAGCCGAATGGGTAGGACAGTGACTTAAAATTCTCATTAAAAAGTATGATGATTATTATAAAGTAACTAAATGTTTTATAAATTCCCAATCTTAGTTACTTTAGGAAAAATGTGAATAAGGTGCTAATCCATGAAATTACACTTTACACTATGTTTAAGTCGTTGGTGGAGCGTGTGTGGTTTACCGGTACACTAACTTGGACTTAACAAGGTAGGAAAAGGGTGACTTAAGGTTTTTCATAAGGTCGGTGGAGCCCGTGTGGTTTATCGGCACATCGATTAAGTGGAAAAACATTAAGGGTACCAAGTAATTTGCATGGTTACTTCACACCTTGTTTTGTGATCCTCGGTATCCCAGTCAAAAAACATGAAGGGCACACTCGAGATTGAAACATGCCATTGAAAAACTCAATGAATCACAAAAAAATCTAGGAATTTCTAAAAACCAAATAAAACCTAATAATTTATATTTCGTTTTCATGGTGGAAATTGGTGAATCGTCATTCACTTACCTTTCAAGTGTGTTATAGATTGGATTACAACATCCCTCTTCTAAGTTATAATATATTGTGATTGGATCCTAGCATTAATATTACATTTGGGTGTTTTATTAAGGACTTTCTCTATATCTAAACAAAACTTGTTTTCTTCTTTTCAGATGTCTTCCAACAATGCTACTCCTGGCTCAAACCCTACTGGCTCCTTCTCTCTCATGAACCTTTGTAAGAGAGACATCTTTGATGGATCCAACTTTACTGACTGGATCAGAAACATCAGGATGGTCACTCGATACGAGAACAAGGAATATGTTCTCGACAAGGAGCTCAAGGTGCCTGAGCCAACTGCTACTCTTGAGGAGTTTGCTGAATATGAGGCACATGAAAGAGATGCTACCAAAGTGGCATGCATCATGATGGCCACTATGACAGTCGAGCTCCAAAAGTCCTATGAGGACTACCATCCTTTTGAGATGCACCAGGATTTGATGGACCGCTACCATCAGAGTGATCGTCAAGAACGATATGAAATCATCTCCTCCATGATAACAACCCGAATGAAAGATGGTGAACCCATCACAGGCCACATGCAGAAAATGCAAAGGTATGTGGACCGTCTGATGAAGCTAAATGTGAACTTCCCAGAGGAGTTAGAAATAGAAGTCACCCTCAGCAAACTTTCGGGACTCCTTAAGACATACCACATGAACCAGGAATAAGTCACCCTCAGCAAACTTCAGGGACTCCTAAGACCGCAGAATCAGGTCTTAAAGGTAAGTCGGTTGTTACCACTTCTACTCCTACTCCAAACTCCTCAACTGTCCTGGTAATCGGGAAAGGGAAATGTAAGAAGAGGAAGACCCCTTCGAAGGGTACCAAGGGTAAGACGCTTGATGGCTCCTCTTCTAGCGGAACCAAGAAATATTTTGTTACACCTTCTTCTGATCCCAAAGAGGCTGAATGCTTCTACTGCCATGAAAAGGCGCACTGGAAGCAGAACTGCCCAAAGTACCAGCAAGATTTGAAGGATGGGAAAGTGAAACCCCACCATGCAGGTATTTACACTATCTTATCTAATAATTCACTCAATTCTAACTCTTGGGTCCTTGATACCGGCTGCGGTATTCATACTTGTTCTGACTTGTAGGTACTAAGAAGAAGTGAGAATGTGGAGCATGGAAAGATAAACTTGATCATGGGAAATAGGAAAGTTTCACCTGTCACCAAGATTGGAGTTTATACTTTGTTGCTAAGTAGTGGGTTTACTTTAGATTTGAATAAATGTTGTTATTCGCCAAAAACGGCAAGAAATGTTATTTCCATTCATGCTTTGTACAAACAAGGTTTTACCTTTTCTTTTGATAATGAAATTGGTGGAATAAATGCTTTCCTTAATAATGTGTTTTATTTCAAAGCATTACCTTGTGATGGTGTGTATGAAGTTGTGTCTATTGTAGATAATTTAGGAAATAATTTGTTGTGTATTGATTCCACAAATGATAATAACTTGGATAAAGCATCATTATGGCATTGTCGTCTTGGAAAAATAAGCAAGAAACGCATAGGCCAACTCCAAAAGGATGGAGTTTTGGAATCATTTGACCTAAACTCAGATGATAGTTGTGAATCATGCTTACTTGGAAAAATGACAAAGTCACCCTTCACTGGTTCTTGTGAGAGGGGTGAAGGTTTGTTAGATCTTATACACACGGATGTGTATGGACCCTTCAAACATGCCACAAGGGATGCTAATTGTTATTATTTGACTTTTATTGATGATTGCAGTAGATATGGATATGTCTACTTAATCAAGCATAAGTCAGAGACTTTTGAAAGGTTTAAAGAGTTTAACCAGGAAGTCGAGAATCAATTGGGCAGGAACATTAAGATGCTTCGATCCGATCGTGGTGGTGATTATCTTAGTATAGGGTTCCTCGACAATCTCACGGAATGTGGGGTTGTCTCACAATTGACACCTCGCAGAACACCACAGTTGAATGGTATAGCTGAGAGGCGTAATCGAACCTTGTTGGACATGGTTCGTTCCATGATGAGTCGAGCTACGTTACCAATCTCAATTCGGGGGTATGCCTTAGAGACTTCCACCCATACCCTTAATCTGGTCCCTACAAAGAAGGTTGCCAAAACACCTCACGAGATGTGAACTGGAAAAGTTCCTAGTCTAGCCCACATCAAGATTTGGGGTTGCAAGGCTTTCATGAGACGCGAGGCTCACAAAAAGATCGAACCTCGAAGTGAGAGGTGTATTTTCATCAGCTACCCACAAAAATCCTTTGGTTACCTCTTCTACAGACCTAGTGAAAATGTGGTCTTTTGTGACAACCCGACACTTTTACACTATGCAATCGATCCATGTATCTATAATTCACTTGTATTTAGCATCTTTTAATAGAATGTTGGGTCTGCACGAGTGCTTTAGGCTTAATATATAATAGATATGGACCTTAGGAAGGGTTAGGAAGGGTGTTGCATCACAAAATCCAGCCAAACACACCAAGAGAGGTGTGTGCGGCCGCACACTAGTGTGTGCGGCTAGCCAGCCGCACACCCAGTAGCAAACCACTCCAGCCTCACACTCAACCCTATATAAAGTGGAGGCCCCTCTTCCATTCACTTTTGGCTGCATCCTTTCTCTCTCTATACTTTCTCTCTCTAGAAAACCACCCAACGACACTTATAAGGCCTCCAAAACGTGAAGAACATCATCATTCAGCTTGTCATAGAGGTAATACACTTGAATCCAAGCCTCAAACTCATAATGTTCTTCGTGTTCTTCATCCCATGAAGGAGTGCGGCCGCACACCTTTATCAGGTGGCCGCACACACTCAAAACACCCTCCAAAGTGAGAGTAAAGCCACACAATCGACACATAGGACTCAAACAAGGAGTGTACGGCCGCACACCCTTGTGTACGGCCGCACACACACCCTGTACGGCCGTGCACTCTAGTGTGCAGCCTCACACACACCAGTCTGGCCGCATTCCCTAGCCGCACACTCACCTTTATGGCCATACACACACCATAATACCCATATTTGGCCTTAAACTTGCATAGATCATTGGGTATAGAACATGGGACACATAGTCTTAGTGATTCCAAGCCCTTAGGAGGGATTTCCCATCATGTTTAGTCATGAAACACCTTAGCTCTAACCTATATATGTGTCACCATATGATTAATAGGGGCTACTTGCGTTCAGAGCATCCGTTGACACTCGACACTCATACGAATCGCACACTCGAACCCTACGTTAAACAGTGAGTTCATACCCCTTAATTAACCTTTCAAATGTTTTAAATACTTTTATGGGGTGGAATACAAGTTGAATTCAATACATTATAGTATCAATCACACGTGATTTAAAACTTGCTAACTGTCACACCCCAAAACCGGAACGACGGAAACGTTCTGTGGTGGATGACGTCATGTCAAGTATCACAACATATGAAGTATAGTAATCAAAGTACAACAATCATTGCATTAATAGTAATAGTTTTACATGGTTTACATTTCATAGAGACATTAAAGTAATACAAGTAATAATATAGGTGCAGCTTGGTACTAAAGTGTCTTCACCAAAAGCTCCTGGGATATACCTGTCTATAGCTGACCTGAGAATACAAGTTATTTGAATGTGAGTATCAGCATTTTTATAAATGCTGGTGAGTTCATAAGTATATAGTGTCATTTTATTCAAATAACTTTATAAAAAGTAGTAGTTTAGAATCAACGGTGTATTAGAGTTCCTTTCCAGAAAATCCTATATTTTCTAAATAAAAGTAGTCTTCTACGAAGACCCGACAGTGTTATGTTTTAAAGAGAATTTTCCCTAAAATATTATCCTTACCAAAATACGGTATTTGGATTTAAAGAAAGCAGAAGGATATCACAAGTAAAAGCATTAGGGGAAATAACATAGGCCTCAGCAGGAAATACTGCTGACTAAGGCAAAAGAAATCATAGACTCCAGGAGAGTATCGAATGAACAACACGACTGGTTCAGTCTAACGAAAGGAGACACAGACCCCAGATAGTATAAAATGAATGATACGTCTAGCAAGGTCTAAAAATAGTAAATACAGACCCTAAACAGTATCAAATGAATGATACGTCTAGCAAGGTCTAAAGACAGCGAACACAGACCCCATACAGTATCAAATGAATGATACGTCTAGCAAGGTCTAAAACAGTGAATACAATGTTAATTCCTGTTACCTTAAGGCTATGAATTATAAGGTAACCCCGAGATACTCGTAACCATATTGATAGACACTAGAGAACTTGACTCCTTGCAAGCGTCGGAAAGAATGTGACATTTGTCACCCCTTGGCTTGGTAGGCCGTGGACTGAAGCTAGCAGTCAGGGTGTGGGGGTGTCAATCCCATATAGATCTATACACACAAAGCCCGCTCTCCCTATAGGAGACTCTGGTTACCAACTAGACAACGGAGAAGGCCGTTCCTGACGATGCATCTCGTGTAGTGAGTTCTGATGTAAATATTGGACTCATGATAGAGACTCACAATAAACTGACCGACGTAATATATAATTAATGATCAAACGACATTCGGTCGGATATCCGATCCCACTAGACCACATCTCAATGAAGAAAAGGAAATAGGGCGAACTAGCCTTCCTAAGTCCTTTAAACATTATTTATATAACTATACAAGCACATGCATACATTTAACTAAGTAGAAGCATTTCTAGAAGTATAAGCATATCACGAAGTGGAAGCGTTAATAAGTAGAAGCGTTTCTCGAAGTATAAGCGTATCACGAAGTGGAAGCGTTAATAAGTAGAAGCATTTCTCGAAGTATAAGTGTATCACGAAGTGGAAGCGTTAATAAGTAGAAGTGTTTCTCTAAGTATAAGCGTATCAGGAAGTGGAAGCATTAATAAGTAGAAGCATATCACTAGGTAGAAGCGTATCACGAAGTAAAAGCGTTAATAAGTAGAAGTGTTTCTCGAAGTATAAGCGTATCACAAAGCGAAAGCGTTAACAAGTAGAAGCATTAACTAAGTAGAAGTGAAGTAGTAGTATCTTAACAGAGTAGGAGTATAAAAGCATGGAAGAAAACTTTGGAAAACCTTTATACTTTAAGAAAATCACGACTTGGTATTCTTTTGTAAAATAAGTTTGAAAACCTTTCATAAACAAGTTTTGATTATAACTTTGCTAAGACAATATAAGTAAAGAAAACATTTGTTTAAAATGTTGTTGTAACTGAATTTGAAATAAAACATACAGCGCGAGAGACAATTTGAGAAGAGCTTTGAACAAGTAAAAACGTCTTAGAAAACCATTTACAGTATCATACTTGGTAAAACAGTTGACAGTGTAAGAAATCCTCGTGCATGCAGGTTATCAATCACATGTGATTGATATGATAAGTGGTATGTTTAACTTGTATTCCCCCCCCCCATAAAAACATGTAGAAACATTTAAAAGGTTAATTCAGGGGTATGAACTCACCTGTTGTAAGCGGATCGAACGAAAGTGCCGGTATAGGATGCTAAGTGTCAAGTGAGGACTTGACCACACACGCGAATCCTATTTAACATGTAATGATACATTTATGTATCTAATTAGTCATTTTAATAACTCATTAAGAAAGTAAGGATGTCTTACGACATAAAAACACTTTGCTACAAGTGTTAGAAGTATCAAGGGTTGCATAGAAGGTGTGTATGGACTCACATTGGAGTTTACTCTTCAAATGATGGCCCTTATGAGTGTTTACGATTTCAAGACCCTTTCCCCCATGAGTTTACGGCCATAAACTCATGGTAGTAGTGTCATGGGATGTTTAAAGGTCTTAACTCACTCATAGAATCATGCTAGAGTTGAATCAAGGGTTAAGGAAGTGATTAGGGCTCAAAATGAACACAATTGGGAGTTTACGGTCCATTGTTCACTCCTTGAGGAGTTTACGGCCGTAAACACATGATTTTACGGTCGTAAACTCATGTTAGCCCATTCCTTTGGTTGTTTGGTTGTTCTAACTCATGCATGTAAGGTTCTAGTGGCTTTTAGAGGCATTGGAAGGTGTATAGGGCACTTAAACACCTTGGAAAGGTGTTTACGGTCTAAAGAGATGCTCTTGGGGAGTTTACTACCTTAAAAACATGACTTTACGGTAGTAAACTCATTTTTTCCATGAATCCTATGTTTTGGTGCATCAAATGAAGGATTACAAGGCTCTAGGCACTCGTGGAAGCTTTTAGAAGTGTTTGAGGGGTGGTTTAACACCTTAAAGGTGTTTATGGTCCATGCATATGGGTTTACGGTCTAAGAACATCCTTATACCGTAAACTCATGTTTACTCCTCATTTGGTCCGATTTTGGTGTTCTAAGTCCTTTCGGGTAAGCCTCTAAGTCATTGTTAAGCATGAGAAGTGGTTTTGAAGGATTTTTGAGCATTAAAACCCACATTCAAGGGGTTTATGGTTTTGGGAGGCTCCCAAGACCGTAAACTCATGTTCTTGGGGTTTTTGGATGATTAAGTCACGAATTTGAAAGATAGATAAGTTAGATAACAAGCTAGGAAGGTTTACTTACCGATTTGAGGCTCTGAGGGGCGATTTTTGACCAAAACCCATTTGTAGAGAGAGAAAGTAGAGAGAGTGTGTGTCTAAGGTGGGAAAAAGGTGGGAATGAAACCCATCCCTCCCTTATATAGGGTGGAGTTTATGGTCTGGCTGGGGTTCACCTGACACCAACCACGAACGGGGTTTTTCACAACTATTATTAATCACGGCAAATTTTAAAATTATACCGCCTTAATTTTGGTTCGCTAGACGAATATTATTAAAAATATTCCAACGGGTTTAAAATCCGGTCAAAAATATTTTCGGGATAAATTTGGCTAATTTTTGACGTTACCAATTGCGACGTTCATTTTTGACGTTAACTTCGACGTTAAAACTAACGGAAGTTTTTGGGTTGTCACACTAACAAAAAGATTTTCTACATTTTCAAAGTACCTGGTCAGTAAAGTTATTTCAAATGTTTCTCAACCTCATTTTCACAAATCATTGTCTTAAAACAATTTTTCAATATTTTCAAACCTTAAATTATTTTCAAATCATGTCTACACCAATATATTTATATAAGTAAGTATTGAAGGATTTAGAACTGATAACTGACCTTATTTCCTGTTCTTGTTTGATTGTGGACTTAGGGTGTTAGGTTATCTTTCCGACTGTCGTTGTATAGTTATTTATATATCTTGTATATTTGCGTTAGACATAAAAGTTTTCACTCTAGTTCGATACTTCTACATATCGAAGACACTCAATCAAGTACTCAATTTAACTTTAATAGGTATAGTTAAGGATTGCCACTCATTATTTATATTACTATGATACACACTATGGTCAGCACAATTACAAGACTATATGTACAATACACGATGCGAAGAGAGCACTATACACTATACTAAGGAAACACTACCCACTATAAGAAGAAATACTATAAACTACATCAAGAGAACAGTACATAGTATACTAAGAGAACACTATATACCATACGAAAGAAAATACTACAACAAAATGTGATGCACTATCTCTTTATACGACCTATCGCTATGCGATCGTCGGATAACCATCGTCTCCTGGAGGGAGAGCGATCACTACGTGTATAGATCTATACGGGATGGATATTTCCCCCATCTCGACTACTAGCTACAGTCCGAGCCTTTTAGGCCCAGGGATGACAAAACAGTACTACACCATTGGTGACCTGGAGGGTCAGCCACTACACTACTATCACTCAGTATGGTTACATACGAGCTCACATTCAAACCTTAATTAAACACACATCCCGAGGAGTGCACACAATTAATACTATCCGGAGTTTGCATTCATTAATCCACTTAACCGACAGTGATGCTCCTGGGGTGAAACTCTATTATTTCTCTATAATAAACAAGTTTAAAACTGTATTTTTCATTTCTGATACTTTCATAAGAAAACTATTACATTTTCAAAGAAACAAAGTTATAAATAACTAAGTCTTGGTAAAAGACTACTTTTGTTGGAAAATATGGGATTTTCTAGGGATCAAACCATCTTTAGAATTTGTTAATAAATGTCATACTATGCGATTTGCAAACACTTTTATGCAAACCATGACATTAAATACTTATGAACTCACCAGGTTTATGCTGATACTCATTTTCAAAATAACTTGTATTCCCATGTCAACAATAAACAGGTACTGGTGCAGCTTTTGGAAGATGGAGCACATATAAGACTCATATTTTATTTTGTTTATACTTTTGGTGTCTACATAAATGTATAGCACACGCTTGTATTACAATTATTATATTAATGCAATGGATGTGGTTGCTTGTTTTTACTATTATGCATTGTTATGATACTAAATATGGCGTCCTCCACCCCAGAACGTATTCCGCCGTTCTTGGTTTTGGGGTGTGACAGAATGGTATCAGAGCTTTGTTTATAGTGAATCAAGTATATCAACCCATAAAAGATATATGAACTATAAACACTTTGGGACTAAAACACTCTGACCAAGAATATATACTTTTAGATACTAAAATATTTAATTAAGTATATATATATATATATATATATATATATATATATATATATATATACATCCACGAGTACAAGGGGTCAGTATCATACTAGAACAGAACAAGAGTATTAAGATTTTTGAGCATCACAATTAGGCTTAGAGATATATAGTCACATCTAGGCGGATGTAGCCTAATGAACTACATTTTCCTAGGAGTGACTAGCATGTGCCTAAGGATGGTTGTGGTGCTGCAACAAGTCTAAAACTTACCAACACTACCACGAGAATACTATAGGAGTATTCTGCATCTCTATAATTTACATATGTGAGAACTAAAAAGGTCATTATTATTAGAACAATCGTTGCTAGGTGGATACGTTACAGTTACATGCGATTATGGCGTTATAGACTTAGAATCCGTGATCTTTGCTTTACCACCTGTTCCTTGTTTGGTTGTGGATTTAGAGTTAGGGTCATCTATTCGAAGGTCTATTCTGCCTCGGCCGCATGTGATTACAATGCACCGTGCAAGTATTGGTCCAACTCGTAATGATCATCCTATAAGTATCTTAGAACGTCTATTAACTATTCTTTCCCCCTTTTCTTGCGTAGATAACATGGCTGGTTTTCACCTTCCCGGCGATCCGCACTTCCCAAACCACGAAAATGGAGGATGGCTTGACGATGAGCCAGATGATAATCACCCGATCCCTTTGGATGATCACCGCGCAGAGGGATTTTCGGATAGCTCCGAATTCGGTCAACTTAACGAGCTGCTCAGCAAGGGCTTTATAAGACCAAGCTTCTCACCCTGGGGAGTGTCGGTCTTGTCCGTAAAGAAGAAGGACGGTTTGTTTCGTATGTGCATCGATTACAGAGAACTTAACAAACTCAAAATCAAAAATCGTTACCCTCTTCCGCGTAACGACGATCTATTTGACCAACTACAAGGGGCAAGTTATTTTTCCAAGACTGATCTTAGGTCCGGGTATCATCAGTTGAGAGTGCTCGAAGAGGATGCTCTGAAAATTGCCTTCCGAACTCATTACGGACATTATGAGTTCGTAGTGATGCCATTCAGACTGACCAATGCACCCGCAGTATTCATGGACTTAATGAATAGGGTGTGCCGTCCTTACTTGGATCAATTCGTCATCATCTAATCGTCTTCATTGATGACATACTGGTTTACTCTCGAAGTCAGGAGGAGCATAGCGAACACCTACGATGACTCCTGGAAACCCTGCGATCGGAGAAGCTATACGCGAAGTTCTCTAAGTGCGAATTTTGGATCCGAAGAGTCGAATTCTTAGGACACGTGGTTAGCGAGGAAGGAATCCACACAGACCCATCCAAGGTTAAAGCCAATGTAGTAGCAAACTCCCTAAGTCGGAAAGAATATTCTAGTCGAAGGGTCAAATCACTGACGATGACCATCCATTCCCACTTATCCGCCCAAATCCGAGAAGCCCAGATGGAAGCCCTAAAACCAGAATACGTGCTGAACGAAGTTTTGAGGGGAATGGATAAGAATCTTGAGATCAGAGGAAATGGAGTTTATTGTTTCAGGGACCGAATCTGGACCCCAAAGTTTGGTGGTTACCGAGAGGTGGTCATGAACGAAGCTCACAAGACCAAGTACTCCATTCACCCAGGTTCGGACAAGACGTACCTTGATCTCAAAAAGTCATATTGGTGGCCAAAAATGAAAGCCGAGATCGCTACCTTCGTGGGCAAGTGTCTGACTTGTGCCAAGGTAAAGGTCGATTACCAGAAACCCTCAGGTCTACTAGAACAGCCCGAGATACCTGAGTAGAAATGGGAGATGATTTCTATGGATTTCATTACCAAATTACCTAAATCTCCGAGTGGGTACGATACCATTTGGTTACTTGTTGATCGATTGACGAAATCCGCCCATTTCCTGCCGATCAAAGAAACTTTCAAGATGGAAAGACTCACACGAATCTACATCCAAGAGATTGTTTGATTACATGGTGTTCCTGTATCTATTATCTTCGATAGGGATAGTAGGTTCACTTCGACATTCTGGCAATCACTGCAGAGTGCCTTAGGAACAAGGTTGGACATGAGTACAACCTACCATCCGCAGACCGACAGACAAAGTGAGAGGACTATCTGAAGTCTGGAAGATATGCTACGAGCCTGTGTGATCGACTTTGGTAAAGCGTGGGATACCCACGTACCCCTTGTCGAGTTTTCCTATAACAACAGTTACCACATGAGCATCAAGGCAGCTCCATTCGAAGCCCTCCACGGTCGAAAGTGCTGATCCCCTCTGTGATGGGCTGAGGTGGGTGACACTCAGTTAGCTAAAGGACGAATTCCTGACAGCACTCTCATAGGTCCCGAGATCATTCGAGAAACGACCGAGAAGATCATTCAGATTCGTGAAAGATTGAAAGCCGCTAGAGACCGACAGAAAAGTTACGCAGATAAACGAAGAAAATCCTTGGAATTCCATGTAGCAGACCGTGTCCTTCTAAGCCTTTCA
Organism: Lactuca sativa; assembly: GCF_002870075.4. NCBI lineage: Eukaryota > Viridiplantae > Streptophyta > Magnoliopsida > Asterales > Asteraceae > Lactuca > Lactuca sativa. The sequence goes on from NC_056623.2 coordinate 183,383,002, forward strand.
ATAGCTATTTACAACTACTGGCCTATAATCCAAAATTCTCTCGTCGTCCTCCGACTATGCTCGGGGTTCACTACCTATAATCATAAAAACTGAGTGGGTCAGGCTTGGGAGCCTGGTGAGCATATAGGGTTTTCAACCCACAATAATAATATACTTATTAAGTTCACCAATCAACAATAACCCTGATTACCCATTCCCGTTGTCCTCACTTTACGTCCCTAAACACCTATCACAAGGGACCTAGCCTAAGGATTATCATCGGGATGGAAACTACTGCTAAGGGGTTTCCTCAGTCATACATGTCCTAAAGGTAACCATGAGGGGGATGGAGTACGCCAAAGAACATTTAATTCATCAACACCTACAAGTTGCGAACCTGCTAGTGTTCCACTAGACTGTCTAGAAAAGTCTGTGGTTGTCATCTATACTCCGCTAGATGACTACAACAACAACAACAACAACATTATCGAGGCCTCTCACCATTTTAACACACATCAACTATTTCATCTACCCATGTTCTACACAACATATTTTGTAGATAAAAAGCATATACAGTTTCAAACTTGTATAAAATATCAATTCAACAGTCACCTCAAATAAACAATTAGCATATTTACACATAACACGTATTTCAAGGTAAATACTTCATATCTATGTGTAAATTGAAAGTAACTACACACTCACATGATTTGATGATAATCGGGCAGCAATTCGTTTCCTAAAACGATCGTTTCTAATAAAACCGAGAGTTTTATTGAGAAACCGGGCTTTGTAAAAGTCGGGCTTCGAAACCGAAAAGATCAATTTTCCGGTTTTCTCGGGCACTTCGTGGAGTATTCCGGGCTTTACAATCGATATCGGGGCTTTGCGGGATGTTAAGATGAAAGAAATATGGGTTTAGGGGTTAAAATTGACAATTTTTCAAAGTTACCCGGGAGGTCTCGCACCCTTCTATATATAAGGGCGAGGCTTCTGATCGGACGGTCAAAAAGAAGACACGCGTCGCAGATCAGAAGCTCGCAGAGGAGGTAGCTCGCACGTGGCTGCGCATGGCTCGAACATGGGTCGCACCTGCCAGGGCTCGCTGGCAGCTTCTAAGTGGACCGGAGTCTAGGTCCGAGGTTCGGACCCGAAGCAGGAGGGAAGGGAGACAGCTGGTGCGAAGGTCGGACACGCGGCAGGCATTGCGGGGCACGGACTAGGCTGCACACGCGTCGCTCCTCGGATGTGCCACGGCTTCGGATGACTCAACAACTCGGTGAATCAGCAGGACACGTGTCACATTCTAAGCGAGGGGACGTGGCAAAGTGTGACTATGCGAATTTTCTTGATTTTCGCGCCAAAACTTGAAAAATCCATAACTTTCGCATACGAGCTCCGTTTTTGACGTTCTTTATATGCACGCATACCTAAAATTATGCTCTACAACTTCCGTTTAGACTTCGTCGGCTAATTTTGACTTTACTTTTTTTATTATTATTTTTAACAGACCGGGACAGGAAATTCGTTAAAAATTCATAACTTTTTCATCCGACGTCCGTTTTTGTCAGAGTTTTTACCGTTGTGCTACTAATGACGAGATCTTGAATTCTTGTTTAGGTTGTGTTTGTTAAAAATCGCTCGATCTAAAATTCAAGTTTTTAGCTGTCTACTACTAAGCTGAAACTTCGAAAAATCATAACTTCCTCATACGAAGTCAGATTTGGGCGTTCTTTTTATCGAACTTCTCGGCTTAACGAACACTACGACTTTTGTTTAGATTACTAAGGCTAAAAAGTAGTTTATCAAAAACTCACTTTTTATGACATTCAGCGCCGTGCCGGTTTTGTCGCGAAACTTCGACAGGTTATAACTTCTTCATTATAACTCGGATTTTGGTATTTCTTTATATCCCCGAAATCCTTGCTTCGACCACTACAACTTTATGTAAAGATATCGGGCTTACCTCACACTTTAATTTTGACGCTTATTTTTATTCTTAATTAATTAAGCCCTAATAATTAAGCATAAAACAAATAATTCACATAATATTCACATAATTCCTTTTCATTTCATCAAAATGAGTTACAAAGGTTAACCTAGACTATCAACTCAATATAAATGCCTAGGCTAGAAACACGAGTGTTACAATCAACCTCATTTTCGCAAATCAATTATCTTAAAACAAATTTTCAATATTTTCAATCCTTAAATTATTTTCAAATCATGTCTACACCAATATATTTATCTAAGTAAGTATTGAAGGATTTAGAACAGATAACTGACCTTATTTCCTGTTCTTGTTTGATTGTGGACATAGGGTGTTAGGTTATCTGTCCGACTGTCGTTGAATACTTAGTTATATATCTTGTATATTTGCGTTAGACATAAAAGTTTTCACTCTAGTTCGATACTTCTACATATCAAAGACACTCAATCAAGTACTCAATTTAACTATAATAGGTATAGTTAAGGATTACCACTCATTTCTGATATTACTATGATACACACTATGGTCAGTACAATTACAAGACTATATGTACAATACACGATGCGAAGAGAACACTATACACTATACTAAGGAAACACTACCCACTATAAGATGAAATACTATAAACTACATCAAGAGAACAGTACATAGTATACTAAGAGAACACTATATACCATACGAAAGAAAATACTACAACAGAATGTGATGCACTATCTCTCTATATGACCTATCGCTATGCGATCGTCAGATAACCATCGTATCCTGGAAGGAGAGCGATCGCTACGTGTATAGATCTATACGGGACGGATATTTCCCCCATCCCGACTGCTAGCTACAGTCCGAGCCTTTTAGGCCCAGGGATGACAAAACACTACTACACCATTGGTGACCTGGAGGGTCAGCCACTACACTACTATCACTCAGTATGGTTACATACAAGCTCACATTCAAACCTTAATTAAACACACATCCCGAGGTGTGTACACATATAATACTATCCAAAGTTTGCATTCACTAATACACTTAACCGGCAGTGATGCTGCTGGGGTGAAACTCTGTAATTTCTCTATAATGAACAAATTTAAAACTTTATTTTTCATTTCTGATACTTTCATAAGAAAACTATTACATTTTCAAAGAAACAAATTTACAAATAACTAAGTCTTGGTAAAAGACTACTTTTGCTGGAAAATATGGGATTTTCTAGGGATCAAACCATCTTCAAACTTTGTTAATAAATGTCATACTATGCGATTTGCAAACACTTTTATACAAACAATGACACTAAATACTTATGAACTCACCAGCTTTATGTTGATACTCGTTTTCAAAATAACTAGTATTCCCATGTCAACAATAAACAAGTACTGTTGCAACATTTGGAAGATGGAGCACATATTAGACTCATCTTTTATTTTTTTTATACTTTTGGTGTCTACATAAATGTACAGAACACGCTTGTATTACAATTATTGTATTAATGCAATGGACGTGGTTGCTTGTTTTTACTATTATGCATTGTTATGATACTGAACATGACGTCCTCCACCCCAGAACGTATTCCACCGTTCTCGATTTTGGGGTGTGACATCTTTGTAGCAAGGAGAGTTGTCTTTCGAGAGAGAGAGAGAGAGAGAGAGAGAGAGAGAGAGAGAGAGAGCTCATTAGCCAAGGAAACAGTGGGAGGAAAATTGACCTTGAAGAAATTCAAGAGTCAAGTGGTGAAGGAACCTCAAAACCTAGCAGTCAACTTGAGGAGGAAACTCCTGTTGATCCAATTATACCTCCAATTGTACCTCTGTGGCGTTCTACAAGGGTTAGGAATGTACCTGAGCATTACTATGGTTTCCATATTACTACGGAAGGTGAGACACTTATCAGTGATGGGACATTGGTAGGTCTGGATGAACCTAACAACTATGCGGAAGCCATGGCAGGCCCCGAGTCTGTTAAATCGAAAGAGGCAATGGATAGCGAGATACAGTCCATGTATGACAATCAGGTCTGGGACTTGGTTGACAATGTCCCAGGTCGTAAGACAGTTGGTTGCAAATGGATCTTCAAGAATAAGACCGACATGGATGGTAATGTACACACTTATAAGGCACAACTGGTTGCAAAGGGCTTTACTCAAACTCCAGGAGTTGACTATAATGCGACCTTTTCACCAGTAGCCAAGATTAAGTCCATTAGGGTATTGTTAGCCATTGCTGCATTTCATGACTATGAAATATGGCAAATGGATGTCAAAATCGATTTCCTTAATGGAAAGTTGGCTGAAGATGTTTATATGAATCAGCCAGAGGGTTTTGTCAGCATAGAGTACCCTAATAGCGTGTGTAAGCTTGAGAAATCCATTTATGGATTAAAGCAAGCACCTTGCAGATGGAATCTTTGCTTTGATGCGAAAGTCAAAGAGTTTGGATTTTTGAGGAGTGAAGATGAATCTTGTGTATATGTTAATGCTAGTAGGAGTATAGTTAGCTTTTTGGTACTGTATGTGGATGACAAACTACTCATAGGAAATGACATCCTAACCTTGTAGGAAGTTAACTCTTGGCTAGGGAAGTGCTTCGTTATGAAGGACCTTGGAGAAGCTGCCTATATTCTAGGGATAAGGATTCTGAGGGACCAGAGTAAAAGACTAATTGGGCGTAGTCAGAGTACATACTTGGAGAAGGTGCTGAAGAGATTCAACATGCAAGATTCCAAGAAAGGAGAGTTACCCATCCAGAGTAACGCTAGACTGAGTAAGAATCAAATCCCGAGTACTGAGGTTGAGATAGTAGAAATGAGTCGAGTACCTTATGCTTCTGCAGTAGGCTCGATCATGTATGCTATGACATGCACTCGTCCTGATGTAGCCTTTTCTTTAAGCATGGTTAGTAGGTTTCAGAGGAACCCTGGTAAGGCTCCCTGGACAGCGGTAAAGAACATTCTCAAGTACCTGCGGAGGACTAAGGACTGGGTCCTTACCCTTGGTGGGAATGATGACTTGAGAGTTGTAGGGTATAGTGATGCTAGCTTCCAGACTGATAGGGATAATTTCTGCTCTCAGTCGGGCTGGGTCTTTACCTTAAATGGAGGAGCAATCTCTCGAAAAAGTTCCAAGCAGGAGACAGTGGCTAATTCAACTTGCGAATCAGAGTATATAGCGGCAAGCGAGGCAGCAAAGGAGGCTATATGGCTAAAGAACTTCATTGGAGACCTTGGAGTTGTACCAACTATAGCGGAGCCCATAGAGATTTTTTGTGATAGTGAAAGTGCAGTTGCCTTAGCAAAGGAACCAAGGGATCACGGGAGATCCAGACACATTGACAGAAAATACCATTTCATCAGACATCGTATAGAAGAGGGACTCCTCGTGGAAAAGAGGGTATTATCGGATGAGAACCCGGCAGATCCCCTCACGAAGGGACTGGGTAGTGTTAAGCATCTCCAGGATGCAAGGAGCATAGGGCTGAAGGATGATATTAGTTTTAGTAGTTAGATAATTTTGAAATTTGTAAAGTTTAATTGACATTTGATGATGAATAAAAGGTGTGTTTATTTATGAGTAAAGTGTTGCTATCCCTTGTCAATCGCTTACTACTATTTCGTTTTCATGTTTTGACTTCCAAAATATTTATCTTTAGTTTTACATATTATTCAAATTATCCACAGTCAGTAATATGTTGGAAATAGATATGAAGTAAGACTGTCATGAGTTGGTTGTAGTGGTCTAAGACGTTGGACATGACCTCGACACTCATGAGTGCTCATAAGTTTTGAGTATTGGATTCAACCCACGCTCGCTGGTATCACTTCATGAAATTTATCTCGAGTGATTGTGAGACGGTAATATCATATAAGTCTTCAAACCTGGAGATATGACTTGTTAACTATGATTTAGTTATGCATTGATCGTGTGAAAACGCATTGGTAACTCAATGTTATAAAATGTGCGGTTGTGTGTAATTTCACAAGTAGAAGATCAAGCATATGAGTTGAAGTTTATCTGTTCCTTTTTGGATTAGAAGCGATATCTGGGCCCCTCGATGATTTTGTTTTGACCCATGTACCGAGCACAGTCAGAACTAAGTTGATGTGTTCAATTAAGTTCTATGTCAAACAAATCGGAAATCGGTAAACAAACTACTGGACAAAAAGTAAGACACTGTTCCATGTATTTGTCTGGCTGATATCTAGAATACAGGATTATATGATCACTTATCTGAAATGGCGTATCATCATCTTCTCAATTCCGAGAAACCTTGAAAAGAGCTACGATTGCCGATCGGTTCCTGAAGTCATACTTGTAGTTATAGTTATTAGACTTATCCAAGTGGGAGACTGTTGGATAAGGTGTCTAAGTCCATAACTATTTCTGGTATATACTTGACCCAACTCGGCATGGTCCATTTAGGTTGCATAGCATCATGCCTTTGGATAGACTAAATGAGAGAATTAACACTTGTGGTTTATTAATATATTATAAGTTCTAATATATTAATAGTATTATATAATTAGTATTGATCAAGAATTAATCTAGAATTAATTAAGTGATCAAATGGTGACTAATTAAATATATGGGTTGATTATGTAAATCATCCATAACTTATATAGTGGGCTAAAAGGCTCCATGGATAATCAAGTTGGGTTAAACCAATTGGATGCTCCATGGAGGCTCCATGGGAGTTCCAAACCCATGGGTCATGGAAATGAAGAGTCATGCCACATTAGGGTTTACATGGTGTAGCCCTAGATGTGACACACTATATAAAGAACATCATACTCACCAAAATCGGCTACACATAGTGACAAGAGGGCTTGACCGATTTTTAGGGTGTTACACATTCTCTTAAAGTTATTCCAAAGCATCTGGTGTTGTGTGTAGCATTTGAGGCATCACACTTGGGGTGCTAGGCTCTCAAGGTTTCAAGGAATCATAACAACAACAAGGTATGTATTTCTAGCTATCTTTTATATTATAAAGTTCCCAGGTATGCTAGATAGGTTTATGAACCTTGGAAAAAGTATTTTGCATGTATCTTAGACAAACATAGATCCAAGGTTTTCTAGGGTTGCATGTACACATAGGAGTGTTAGAATTGCTCAAAACCCATCAGTTTGCATTTAACTCCGCTGCACCTATAATGACTCCAGAAAAATGTTAGCTTCAAGAATTAGTTTGTCGACTTTTTTAGTCACTTCTTTGCAGGGCTGGAAGGAGGCATCTGTATCATAGGTTGCCTTAGTGACTGAAGCCTCATGCTCTTTTACAAATGTGGCCATCATAGCCTTAACTGCAACTTATGAAAATGAGTTTTGGGAAGAGGAGGAAGATACCACAAGCTTTTCAAGCTTCTCGTGCAAATCCTTGAGGTGCCTCTTGGTTACAGGAGCATCATCATCGTCATTGCTCTGCACCCTGTATGGACTGTAGTAGAAGGTATCGAAATTGACACCCTCACCACCAAGAATGGTATTGGTGTCTGTTGATTGGGTAGGGGATGGAGGTTTGGTAGTAACAGGGGTTTCGGGTGCTGAAGTATGAACCCCCGTATCAGATACGTTGGTCTGAATCCAGTAGTGGTTGTGGTTGTAGCTTTAAAGAATATAGGATTAGGAATAGGAATGGAGGAAGAGGGTTGAGATGTGATGATAAGGGAAATGGGAGGAATGGAAATGGGGATGGAAATAGATGGGGGAGAAGGTGCTTGGGAGCGAACTAATACCTCAAGTGTAGGCGAACGAGGTGGTGTGTCTCCACCAACCGAACCTTCGTCATCTGAGCTTTCGCTCTCTGATTCACATTCGTTGGGTGGATTGATGGGATGATGACCAGTAGCCACGTACTCTGAATCTGAGTCGCTTGATGAAGAAAGAATGAGCTTCCTAACTGGTATCTTGGCTTTCTTCTGCTTGGGCTGGGAAGGTGCTGCCTTCTCAAACTTTTTCGCATCTTGCTTTTTGCTCCTCTTAGCAGGTTTGTCTGCTTCTTCAATAGACCTCATCATTTTTGGATTGAGTTCCTTTGGACCAGATGAAGGGAGCTTCTTGTACTCCTGAATAATCTTGCTTTCAGGGGACACACAGGCATACATTGACTCTTGAATTGAGCCAATAAAGAGATACATCGAGGGATCAATGACAACAATTTTCGTAGTGTGAAATGTAGCGATGGAGGAGAGTAGGGAATCTGCCATGATGGGAACATGAAAGCGCTCCATTGTCCATTGAGTGACAATGGTCCAGAAGCGGGCACAAGAAATTTTTATGTGGCGAGAGGTAGATGACAAACTTTGAACCAGTTGAAGCCATAAAACCGAACCATAATCCAGGTTGATACCATGGTACAACCCATAAAGCAGAGTCATGAATGACTTGTTAGCACCATCTAAGCCGGCACTTCGTTCTGAAAGCCCTTTGAAAAGGAGGGTGAAGAGTCCATTTCGTTGAGGAGGAAGGCATGATTTCTTGACCTAGGTCACAGTAGTTAGGGTTTTGGTATACCCCATGTTGTAGAACATCGACAAGAGCTGAACTGTGGAAGTGTAATCAGGATTCACCATGGATGCTTCATAAGTAAGCCCTAGTAGCGAGCAGGATCGGTTCTTGGTGATTGAAGCCTTCTGGTTGAGAATGTCGAAATAAATCTTGTCTGCAGCTTTGTCAAAAGTAGTAGTGGAGTAGATTTGTGAGAGGCACACCATTGGTACGACTTCCACCGTTGATAGAGCGTTGACGAGTGGGGAATACTTAAGACATTCCACCACTTGATACATGTAAGTATCATATGTGAATGGTGTGAGATTGATCAGCAAGTTTTGTTTAGGCTTGATTGTGAGAAGAATGGAGTGCGCAGAGCTTTCTTGAACTGAGGAAGAGTCTGCCATTATTGAAGCTTGATGAAGAGGAAGATGAACAGTGAACACGTAATTACCTAAAATCGCCTTCTTTTGCTTGAGAGAGTTGAAGAGTGGTAAAAAATTAGACACGGTAATCAAAACCCTTATATACGATTGTGGAGAGAGAAAAAAATTTGGAGCAATGATTCCACCTTTTTGGGAAACGACGCCTAAAAAGGCATGATTAGACAACAAGCAACCCCAATAAAGTAGCTGATGATGCATGACTGGGTAAGCGGTTCAAACTCATGTGCCTTTCCATACTTATCCCCTTTTTCAAATCTACACTTTATTAGACTTCCTGTTGACTCACCTCTTGTACCTTTAATTGAACCGTCACCACCATAATTAACATAGGCTATATACTGACTCATCCCTTTGTTTGTAAATAACAGCATTACACCGTTAGGAACCGAAGCTATATATTTAGTAATAGCTTGTGAGTGACCAAACTAGACTTTTGGAAAATCCAAGATTTTCGTGCAAGATAGTGTCAAATAAAAAGAAATAAATCAAACTATTTGTGGGATTTAGTGATTTCATTTAAGACATAAAGCAGTTGATCCCGGGCACGAATCTCTTCCATCAAAGTCAAGAGAGACTTCAAAGTGCTTGTGTGGATTCCCATTGAATTACGATCAAGTACTTATTAAGAAGCATTGAAAGACACCTTTTATATATAAAGTTATTATGGTTGACTTTCGCTTTAATTCAGTTTTCGGTTCTTGACATAAGACCGAAATAGAACGAAGTACTTGTGAGACCGATGTGGCATGTTAAACAAGTAGGTTTGCAATATATTTAGTGACTTGTTGACATTCGATAATTAGAAATCTCAAAGAAAAATAAAAATTGGATCATATGGGAAGAAAAGTCATGGTGATATACATTTTCATAAGGATCTCTCAAAATAAAAGGAGATTTCAAGGTACTTCCAAAAAAGTTGTTTCGTTAAGTCAAAGGTGAAAGCTAGAACATTTAATTGTTCACCGTCAATGCATTATAGGTATTGAATTTTGGGTTTCACTTAGCACGTAGTGGCATGAAACTAAGATCATTAACACATAAGTTGTGTAACCATAAACCTCTGTGGTAGTGTTGAGAGTCTCAAGGGTTACATTGAAACGAATTACAATGGAGAATAAGTTTGAGGTGGTTAAAGAACCGAATGTACCTCTGCTATAAAAGATGGACCAAGCAGAAAAACTCTTAACTCAATTGGAGAAGAGTAAGGTAGCTCATGATTAGTGTGAATTTGACAGCCTAATTGGGAAGACATGATTTGTATATATCAAGTCATTAAGGCTTCACACAAAATCTTTGGAGGCTTGGGTCAACATGCAGCAGCATGCTTCTAGGGACACTTAGCTAATACATAGATAAAGCATTATACATGCGCCAGTTCCATCATTAAGAATAGTCCTTATACACGAATTAGATTAAGAATGAAGTAAACAGAAATGAAATGAAAGAAAATAATTTGAATTCTGATTTGAATTTTCTGAAAAGAAATAAAAACAGAAATGAAAAATATTTTTGGATTTTATAAGATTTGTTGAAAAAATTAAAAACAGAAACGAAAATATTTTTGGATTTTATGAAAATAAAAGGAAAAACATAAAATAAATTACGAGAAAAAAGAGTGTACATACTATACAACCGAAACCATCACTTGGAGATGAGAGGTGAACCGAGCCCGGTAAGACTGAACCCGAAATAGACCGAGCGTTCGGTTTATTTCGGTTCCTAGAAGAACCGAACCCGAAAAGGACCAAGCGTTCGCTCTATTTCGCTTCCAATTTTTATTGAGGCGAAAGTGATTTTGGTATAGATTCAGCTTCCATCATTCCTAAGCCTTGTAGGATTTTATTAAACCTTGCTTCAGGCAAGGCCTTAGTAAAGATGTCAATCAATTGATCAGTGGTTCTTACGAAATGAATTTCTACATTACCATCTTCCACATGTTCCTTGATAAAGTGATACCTCAGTGCTATGTGTTTCGTCTTTGAGTGTTGCACTGGGTTATGACAAATCCTAATTGCACTCTCTGAGTCACAATATAGTGAGATTTTCTTCATGTTCAGGCCATAGTCTCGAAGTCGACTTTGTATCCAAATGACCTCATATGTGCACGATGTTGAAGCTATGTATTTTGCTTCTGCTGTAGAGAGAGACACACAAGTTTGTTTCTTTGACTGCTAGCTAACAAGTTTGCCATCCAGAAATTGGCATCCTCCAGTGGTACTCTTTCAGTCCGGTCCACATCGTCCTAGATCAGCATCTGAGACTTCTTGGACAAAGAACCCTGATTTGGTTGGGTACCATAGACCGAGAGAAGAGGTTCGCTTTAGGTATCGAAAGATATTCTTCATAGCTAGCAGGTGACGTTCATGTGAATTAGCTTGAAACCTAGCACAATAACAAATAGAGAACATTATATATGGTCGACTTGTTGTTTGATACATTAGGGACCCTAACATCTGACGATAGAGGGTCATGTCAGTAGCCGGTTTGTCCAGAGAAGGTGTTAAGTTCGTGCCAAACGCCATAGGAACCTTTACTTTTGAATCTCCCATCATTCAAAATTTGCCAAGCAAGGTCTTCTTGTAAGCCTCTTGATTAATGAAAATGCATTTGGGTCCATGTCTAATATTCAAGCCAAGCAAAAAGTTTATAGGACCCATTGAGCTCATTTCAAATTTAGCTTCCATCAACTTCCTAAATTCAGCTGTTAAGCCAGGATTTGTGGAACCGAAGATGATATCATGAACGTAAATTTGAACGATCATAAGGTAGGCACCCGCTTTCTTACGAAAGAAGGTTGGGTCAACCGAACCTTGTTTAAACTTTGACACTTTGAGAAATCTAGTTAGCGTTTCATACCATGCCCTTGTTGCTTGCTTCAGACCATAGACTGCCTTGTGCAAAATGTAGCAGTGATTTGGATACTTCCTGTTCACGAAACCTGGTGGTTGATCTACATACACCATCTCTTCTAGCTCTCCATTTAAGAAGGCACACTTCACATCTAATTGGTATACTTTAAAGTTCTTGTGTGCAGCATAGGTGAGAAAAATATGAACTGATTCTAGCCTTGCTACTGGAGTGAAGGTCTCTTCGTAATCTATGCCTTCTTCTTGATAGTAACCTTTCACAACCAATCTTACCTTGTTGCGAATCACATTTCCTTCCTTATCTATCGTGTTCCTAAAAACCCACTTTAGTCCAACCACAGAAGCATCCTTTGGGGTTGGAATCAGTCTCCACACTTTATTTTGCTCGAACTCATTTAGTTCGTCCTACATCGCCTGTACCCAATCAGAATGATCGAGTGCAGTGTTGATCGTCTTCGCTTCAACCTTGGAGACGAATGAATTAAACATGAAAAATTCCACTTTAGAGAATAGTGCAGTTTGTTTCGCTTTCAGTTGTGATCGTATGAGTACATTTTTCTGTTGATTCACCAATAATTTGTGTTTGTGGACGATCTTGGGTCCATTTGGTGAGAGGATGGTAATTAGCATCATATGTGGGATCCAGTTCAACATTCACTTCTTCTTCGAATTCTGGCTGAGTTTCATCATCGTTTGTATTTGCATTCTCCACCTCGAATGATGATACTTCCTCAGCTTCAGGCTCATAATTCTCCCCCTGGACTTGACTTTCGGTTGGTATGGAATATGATGGGTTCTCCCCTAGAATGGTTAATCTTGGTTATTTAGAAACGACGAACCCTCCCCCTGAATACGAGAACTATCTTTTGGAGATTCGCTTGTGTCAGGTTGTTATGTTGATATCGGTTGTTCTTCTGCCATTTTCTTTGCAGCATCATCGATTATCTTCTTCAAGTTGTTTACCTTGTTGTCTGCAGCTTTGGATTCCGAGTGTGACAACCCAAATTTATTGTCGTTACATAATCCCGTTTCACCTAACGGAATTCGTCGTTATGTATTAATTTCTGTAATATTTGGAGTCGTCAATAAATAAATATCTAACTATTTATATTTTCTTGACATTATCAATTTGTTATTGAGTAAATATAACTTGTAAGTGTTAACCCCGTTTAACCAAACAAAACTATATTACTTTTAACCACTTCACCCGGGTAAAAAGTTTTAACCCCGTTAAACTTTAGCATCGGGTAGCCGTGTACCGGGTGCAATACCCGAGGCATATATAAAGGAAATGGAAATCACTTTAAACCCTTTTACCAGTCATTCACTCTCTCTCTCTCTCACTACTTTCTCTCTCTAGACCCGAACCCGACTCCAAAACCGCGAATTCCGGCTTCCAAACGTAAGAGTTTCTTCCCTAGCTTGTTCTAAACGTACTCCATTGCATTTAGCACACAAAAATCATAGGATTTAGTGGAAAACATGGAGTTTACGGCCTAGAAAGCCTCTTAGGTCGTAAACACCCAAGACTTGGCCAAAAACCCCATTTTCCCTTCCTTTAAGCTTGGATACTAATTAAGGAAATAGCCTAGATGAGTTTGGACATGAAAACACAAGTTTTTAGAGTCTAAAAGAGGGTTTACGGCCCAAGCTTGTGCTTAGGCCGTAAACACCCAATTTCAATGTTAAATTGTCCCAAAAACTCATTTAAGGCATGATAGAATTTAGCTATGACCTTAGGAAATGCTTAATACCATTAAATAACACATTTTAGGACCTCAAAATGGAGTTTATGGCCAATAGTATACCTGGGCTGTAAACACCCATTTCTCATGCTAAAATGTCCCAAAAACCCACCTAAGGCCTTCTAGAATTTAGCTAAGATTTAAGGGAGTGATTAGGACAATTTAACAATCCATTTTGAGGGACAAAATGGGGTTTACGGCCCAAGCACAAGCTAGGACCATAAACTCCCTCAAACACCACCAAATGAAGGTTTTAGCCCCCAAATTTGGTCCTAGGCATTCACTAGAAATTTAGGGGATGGATTAAAGGCCTTATCTTGCATTTTGGGTGAAGGACAAGAGTTTACGGCCAAGCCTAGGGGCTTACGGCCGTAAACTCCCAAGGAGTGGCCTTTGGGCCGTAAACTCTGAGGGAGTAAACTCTTGGACCCACCCCCCCCCCCCCCCCCGGTAACCCCTATTTGGCCTTATACGATCCCCGGGAACCCCTTCTAAGCCCTAAAACCCCGAATCAATGCTAGAATATCTAAATATCTTAAAGAAAAGCACAAAATGATTAATTTATTGTAAAATACATATTTCGTATGATATTAGGGTCTTAAAAGGTGCACAAGTCCTCAATTGGTACAAAACGCTCAACCGACACTTTCACCCGATTTACCCGATTTACTCGGTTTCAGGTGAGTTCATACCCCTTTAATGAACCTTTCAAATGTTTTATATGTTTTAGGGGGGGATACAAGTCAATTATACATGTTTATGGAAATTATTACAAGTCAATTATTCATGTTACGGACATTAATCACATGTGATTCACTATCCGTAGTTCAAATCACATGTGATTTACCACTATGTTTTATGAAAATGATTTCGTTTTCAAAACTATTTTGGATAAGTAAACAATTTTCTAAATGTTCCCTTTTGACAAGATTTTTATTAAATAAATTCCTTATAAAATGTAACCACACCAATATATTTATATAAGTAAGACTTGAAGGACTTAGGATTGATAGCTCGCCTTATTTCTTGTTCTTCTTTGATTGTGGGCTTAGGGTAGTTGTTAAACCTCCGATTGTCGTTGATTTCTTAGTTATATATCATATATATTAGTGTTGGATATGAGTATTTTCATTTCATTCGATGTTTAAACCACTAAACTGACAAGAATCATACACACTAAGTTAACTATAATAGGTATAGTTAAGGCCACTATTACTCGCTATTGCTACTACTCTACACACTATAATACACTCTATTACGATACTATACACTAATAAGAGACCACACTACAGGTTATACAAAAGACTACTACACTATAATACAAGAGAAAGCACTAATCAAGAGATAACACACTAACCCACTACGAGATACTCTATTCGCTACGCACTACGCCCAGAGTCTTCTGATAGGAAGACGACGCGATATGTATAGATCTATACGGGGCAGACGCTATTACATCCCGACTGTTAACTTCAGTCCGAGCCGTACAGGTCCAGGGATGCCACTACTTCACTACAATGTGCATGACCGGGAAGGTCATGGGGTCCTCTATTACTCACACTATCGGTAACATACAAGAAATACACTATAACCACACTAAAATACTAAACTAAGAGTTCGGTTAATATCCCGAAGAAATCAAGTATCTAACTCTAAAGAAATTTTGCACCACTATTATTGATTTCAGGCATAACCTACCATATTGCATTACTTATTGGAAATCCATTATTATACTGTTACAATGAATGTTTTTCTTCAAAGATGAAAATTACATGTTCCTTGAAGGTTTTCACTTACAATGTATTTCTGGAAAATATAGGATTTTCTAGGTTTTTCTACAAATTATGAATGTAAATTACAGCTTTTCATACTATCGGTTCTAATGCTCTTTATACAAAAACTCACACTAAACTCTTATGAACTCACCAGCTTTATGCTGATATTCGTTTTCAAAACAACTTGTATCCTCAGGTCAAAGATAGACAGGTACAAGTGCGGCATTTTGGAGAAGGTGGAGCATACAAGATCCATCTCTTATTTTTGTAACACTTTTGGTGCTTGTTAAACATTACAAAACACACTTGTAATTAAACTCACTATGTAATGCAATGTTGTATGTTTCTTGTTTTACTATTATGCAATTGTGATGATATTGTACATGACGTCCTCCACCCTGAAACGTATTCCGCCGTTATGGGTTTTGGGGTGTGACAGATTGGTATCAGAGCCAGGTTTATAGTGAATCAAGTATATCAACCTATAAAAGATATACGAACTATAAACACTTCGGGACTAAAACACTCTGACCAAGAATGTATACTGTTAAGTATCTAAAAGATTTAACTAAGTATATATATATATATATATATATATATATATATATATATATATATATATACACACACATCACTATAAAACACAGAAGTCAGTATCACCCTAAAACAAAACAAAAGTATTAAGATTGTTGGGTAGCACAATTGGGCTTAGAGACATATAGTCACATTTGGGGGGATGTAGCCTGATCAACTACGTTTTCCTGGGGGTGACTAGCATGTGCCTATGCTTGGTTGTGGTGTTACAACAAGTCTAAAAACTTACCAACACTACAACAATAACGTTACCATAAGAATACTATAGGAGTATTTTGTATCACTAAAACATACATGTGTGATAACTAAAAGGGTCGTTACTGGTAGGACAATAGTTGCTAAGTGGATACACCACGGTTACATGTGATTAGGGCGCTATAGACTCAGAATCTGTAGCCTTTGCTTCATTCCCTGTTCTTGTTTGATTGGGGGTCTGAAGTTAGGGTTGCTTATTCGAAGGACTATCTTGCTTCGGTTACATGTAATCGGTATGCACTACGCAAGTATTGGGTCGACTAATAACGATTCAACTTATGAGTATCTTAGAGTAGTACATCTATTAACCTTTCCTTTCCCCTTTCTCGCGTAGATAGCATGGCTGGCTTCCACCATCCTGGTGATCCGTACTATCCAAACCAGGGCAGTGGAGGATGGCTCGATGAGGAGTCAGACGATGATCACTCGATCCCTTTGGATGATCATCGTGCTGAAGGCTTCTCGAATAGCTCGAGCTCCAAACCAGAAGTTAACAAATAACCTCCTGAAGCTCCGAACCCTAACCTCCGTCCGGCATTTCAGGGTCCCACTCCTATGTGGGCCATATCTTTGCATCGATGGAGCGAGGAGCAGGGCCAGCCTTTACCTTACAATGGAGATCGAAGCTTCTACAACATAAGAGAAGGAGGATCAGCGGATTGGGCTCTTCCCATCATGATCCGGAGGATTGCCAGGAATGTCGAGCAGGGTCAAGGTGCTATTGGTCGAGTTGTAGAAGTGGATGCCAACTCGAATCTCAATACGGTTCGCATCTGCCAACTCAAAGAAGCCATGGACAGGACAAGGAGGACCAACGAGGCTCTGCAGCATCAGCTGGCTACATCCCGAGCCAAAGTTAGGGAACTCCGAGCACGCTAAAGGACTCATGATTGACACCTTCAAGAAGTTATACGTCAGCTAGCGGATCTGAGAATTCGCCCAACAAGAAACCGTCGCCAGTAGAAGACGTCTAGTTACCTCACTCTTTTGTTTAAAGGACTAGCCTTTCCTCTCTATGTTCCGTAGATCTCTTGTCTGTAAACGTTCCTAGCTTAAAAATACTCTAACTAGACCTCTAAACTGCCAACATTTTCTTTATGGTTTGATGTAAGACCTACTGATAGGTCACATTTCATGAACTTGTGTTACATCATTAATACCAGTATATTAGCAGTTGACTACTCTATTGCTATGACTCTCATTCTGATTTTGGATTATGTTGATTTAATCCATGAAACACTCTATTCATATTCGCAATAGACTCTTACTATTGCTATCATTTCTATAATCTTCCAATGAAAGATGCCTCCACGAAAGCGTCCGAACAAAGGAAGACCAGCAACTCAAACCCCTCCTCCACCACCTCCTCCTCCGCAGTTTGATCTAGTTATGTTCCAAACAACTATGACCGCGGCTGTGACAGTAGCCATGGCCCAAATGAACTCTGGGGACGCGAGCGGTGGAAGTTCTAGATTCGGTGAAGTGCATCAAAGAGTGCAGGGATGCACTTATAAGGATTTCATGAACTGTAAACCTACTTTCTTCGATGGTACCGGAGGAATTCTGGCATTGTCCCAATGGTTCGAAAGAACTGAAGCTGTATTTGAAATGTGCTCTTGCCCCGGAGAGAGCAAAATCAAGTTCGCTACTGCCACCCTCACTAATAGGGCCTTGACATGGTGGAACGGCCATGTCAGTGCACTCTCCCTGGTTACAGCCAATGCGATGGGCTGGGACACTCTAAAAGATCTCATGAGAGGGGAGTATTGCCCTAGGGGCGAAGTTCAGAAGCTTGAGGAGGAACTCTGGAACCTCAAGATGAAAGGGACTGACATAACAGCTTACACGGTCAGGTTCTGCGACTTGGCGGCTATGTGTCCCAATATGATCCCATTCGAAAGCAAAGAGATCGAACGATACATCTGGGGCCTAGTGCCCCCATATCAAGGAAACGTTCTGGCCTCACGCCCTACCACCTTCGACAGCGCCAAGGAATTGGCCCAGAGTCTGATCAACCATGAAGTCTCTTCCACTCCAGCAACAGCAACCCCCACTACCACTGCACCACCCGATTCATCTGACTGTCGTTGATTTCTTAGTTATATCTCATATATATATATATATATATATATATATATATATATATATATATATATATATATATATTAGTGTTGGATACGAGTATTTTCATTTCATTCGATGTTTAAACCACTAAACTGACAAGAATCATACACACTAAGTTAACTATAATAGGTAAAGTTAAGGCCACTATTACTCGCTATAGCTACTACTCTACACACTATAATACACTCTATTACAATACTATACACTAATAAGAGAACACACTACGGGTTATACAAAAGACTACTACACTATAATACAAGAGAAAGCACTAATCAAGAGATAACACACTAACCCACTACGAGATACTCTATTCGCTACGCACTACGCCCAGAGTCTTCTGACAGGAAGACAACGCGATATGTATAGATCTATACGGGGCAGATGCTATTACATCCCGACTGTTAACTTCAGTCCGAGCCGTACAGGTCCAGGGATGCCACTACTTCACTACATTGTGCATGACCGGGAAGGTCATGGGGTCCTCTATTACTCACATTATCGGTAACATACAAGAAATACACTATAACCACACTAAAATACTAAACTAAGAGTTAGGTTAATATCCCGAAGAAATCAAGAATCTAACACTAAAGAAAGTTTGCACCACTATTATTGATTTCAGGCATAACCTACCATATTGCATTACTTATTGGAAATCCACTATTATACTGTTACAATGAATGTTTTTCTTCAAAGATGAAAATTACATGTTCCTTGAAGGTTTTCACTTACAATGTATTTCTGGAAAATATAGGATTTTCTAGGTTTTTCTACTAATTATGAATGTAAATTACAGCTTTTCATACTATCGGTTCTAATGCTCTTTATACAAAAACTCACACTAAACTCTTATGAACTCACCAGCTTTATGCTGATATTCGTTTTCAAAACAACTTGTATCCTCAGGTCAAAGATAGACAGGTACAGGTGCAGCATTTTGGAGAAGGTGGAGCATACAAGATCCATCTCTTGTTTTTGTAATACTCTTGGTGCTTGTTAAACATTACAAAACACAACTGTAATTAAACTCACTATGTTATGCAATGGTTGTATGTTTCTTGTTTTACTATTATGCAATTGTGATGATAATGTACATGACGTCCTCCACCCCGAAACGTTTTCCGCCATTATGGGTTTTGGGGTGTGACACCGAGTGAATGGTTTTTGTTGGTTCATCAAATAGCAGCATGTATTGCTCAAAGAGGATTGAAATTGGTACTGCAGCTTGACTAGATTTTGTAAATATTTCCTCCACAGAACCTTCGGTTGTCTTCAGTTTCTTGACGTAGTTATCATCGAAGGTGACATAATAGGTCTCTTCAATTATCTTTGAACGCTTGTTCAGAACCCTATATGCTTTGGAGTTTAAGGAATAACCCAAAAAGGTTCCTTCGTCTGCTTTGACGTCAAACTTGTTTTGGTGCTCCTTTGAATTGAATATGAAGCATCTTGAACCGAACACATGGAAAAAATTTACATTAGGCTTTCGGTTGTTCAAGATCTCATAAGGAGTGATGGAGAAATGTTTGTTGAGATAAGATATGTTCAGCGTGAAGCAAGCATCAGCAATGGCATCAGCCCAAAAATATAGAGGTAGATAAGCGAAGCTAAGCATGTTCCGGGCTGCTTCACACAAAGATTGGTTTTTCCTTTCGACAATTCCATTCTGTTGTGGAGTATATGGAGCCGAGAAGTTATGAGTTGTCCCCTTCTCTGTTGTGGAGTATATAGTTCCTTGTATTGCCAAGAGAAGGGGCACTGGAGATGAAGCTGCCCTACTTACCTAAGAGATCTAAGAGATGGGAGAGTCAAAATGTATGGCTCTACTTTAGGTAAAATTCATTAACTAAATCTTTTAAGTTCCTATTCTAGATTCTTGATACATGATGTGATAAGATTACATTTTGATGTTTTGTAGGATCAAAGAAAAAGAAATGGAGCTTAAGGGAAGAAGTGAGCTGAATCTAATCGTGAAGAAATGGATTTTGATCGCATTACTTGAAGATTAGACTCTTAAGATACTACTTGGAGTTAGAATAGATTACTTAGGAATATGTAACAACATAGTTTTTCAGTTGAATTGCATTGTAACGACAAATTTTTCCGCAATAATATAAATTTTGATTTTTTATTATTTATTTATCCTTGAAATGGCGTGTATGAAAAATTGATGTTTGTAAGTTTCTATTATTAGCAATAATGGATTTGATTCTTAATTATGTTATTTGTGGAAAGGTCAAGAATTTTCCAAATAGGGAAACTTTCTCATCGCCCAAGTTTCAATTGGACAGAAACTTCGAATCATACAACTTGGTTGCATGATGAATGAGAAATTTCATACTTGGAAATTAGACTAATTCGTTGACAAAGTGTCAAATGAAGGACTAGGAGATCGAGTACACCAGGTTGTGTGTTGATCAAGTCCACCACAAGAGTAACAAAGATATTCGTCATGATTTACTAAGGTTAAGTAAATATGATTATACTTATGAGATTAAGTGTAATTCTCAGTTGATTGAAAGAGTTTCAATAAATATCAGAACGAATAAAGAAGAATCAAGTAGGCAGAAAGTTAAAAGTTTATCCATTCTAAGAAGAAGGGAGAGTACCTTTTATTATGTTTTATGATAGGTCTTAATAATTAAGAACCATATCTCAATTGATCCTCTAAGTGAGTCTTAGTGCAATTGTATGTCTGAGAAGAGGAATCAAGAATTGAAGAAATGGTTAAATCAAGAAGTCAATCAAACTTTGTTTCAATATCAAATCTCAGAGTTAAGATTGTGAATTGAGTGACAAGTCTCAAGAAGGTTTGTAACATTCATCAAATGTGGAATTTGGAAAAGGTTTTCTTATTCTTGCACATTTGAAATTGGATAGTTGTGATGTCTTGGATAAGACAAAGACCAACTAGGACCAATTTTGTGAAGTGTTTTGTCTTGATAAAAGCTACACTAACTCTTGGATATTTGTTTATCAAGAAATGTTTATTGACAAGAGAATCTTATATGTCAAGGAGTCAGTGGGAGTCTCAATGGTCTTGAAAGGTTTCAAGAACAAATCAAGAATAAACCTTATCAATCATCACTAGCACACGAGTTGAGGTTTATGACCTATCATGTTGACATTATTTTGTTTCTGTGCCATTCCAATTGAGTTAATTATGCATGTGAGTTCTATGAGTTCTCATTTGAACGCATAAAAGGCAAGCACCTTGATCAATGAAAAGTACATTGATATGAAAGGGTGAGCTGCTTAACTACTTGGAAGACATGGTGGGCACTCATGTTACCATAAGGCAAGAAATCAAGATCGAGAAAGTTCAGTCCATATGAGTTTGGATTTTTCACAAACTTTGGTTTTGACAAATACGTATGGATAGGAACACGTACACCATTAAAATATAAGTGTCATAAGATTCCCTCCTTCATGAAAATGACTGTGAGGAAATGCTTTCACTAAGAGGGATTTTAAGAAGATTGTGATTGAGAAAATTGTATTCTCGAATTCGATTATGGTAATGGTATCCCTTTCCATAATTCGAATTGTGAGATTTGGCAATTAGTCTGAATTGTTTAGACACACATATAAGTTATCTAAGGCAAATGTGTATAAGTTTAAGAAGCTTTGATAAAGGATTATCAAAGCATTAGGTATTAGAAATATGAACTTTAGAAATTCAATAAATATTGTTTTCTGGAAGTTCAGTTGTTTTCTAAAACATGTCAAAGTTAGTGGGAGCAAAAGTGTTATGCTTATATGATAATAATCATGATAGTGGGAGCATAAATGTTGTGCTTGTATGATTATTAAGGCAAGTATTTCAAGTTAGCAACATTAATTATAGAAAACAAGAGTTATGCTTTGCAAAGTCATAAGTAATGAACCAAACCGATAAAACAATGTTGCATACTC
Source organism: Lactuca sativa (assembly GCF_002870075.4). Classification (NCBI taxonomy): domain Eukaryota; kingdom Viridiplantae; phylum Streptophyta; class Magnoliopsida; order Asterales; family Asteraceae; genus Lactuca; species Lactuca sativa. Next base: position 183,405,163 of record NC_056623.2, read on the forward strand.
ATCGGGAGTGTGTAAGATCCTTAAACATGGCTTAACGAGGCTTACGGACCTTGCGTTGCGAAGCCAAACACTCAAAAAGGTCACAAAAGAAGCCTCTCCCAATCTCTTTCACTCTATCTCTCTCTATTAAAAATCTCTCCCAAATCTCTCTAGAAGGTTCCTTTAACTTTTTGAAATCATTCAGGTCATCCCGACCCTTAACCGGGTCAAAAATCACTTAAAACGGGATAAAAATGGGTAAAGTAGACTTAAGGACCCGAAACCCCTCTTAAAGGGCCGAACCCTCTTAGGGCCGAAGGTCCATGAAGGGACCGAACTGCTGAGCCGAAGCCCCAAGACTGTTGGATTAGTGTCTAACTCCATAACTATTTTTGTATGTACTTGACCCGATGGTGCATGGTCCTTTTGGGTTGCCATCACCAAAGCAACTTGATAGGATGAATTATGGAGAGAGAGGATTAATTATGATTTATTAATATATTATGAGATTAATATATTAAAGGAGAAATCATATTGTTTAATTAATATTAGTCAAGAATTAATAAGAATTAATTTTGTGGCTAAAAGATATTAATTAAATAAAGGGGACTAGACTTGTCAATTGTGTGATAGTTGAATATTGGGCTAATGGACTCCATAGAGGATGGAGTGGACAAATTCTATGGGGAAACCCATTAGAAATCGTCTAAGGCCTCTAAGGAGGGAGTCCATGGGTTGCTTAGGGCCTAAGCAGTCAAATTAGGGTTTCCTTGTTAGATAACCCTAATAGCCTCACTATTTAAGGATCCCTAGAGCACCAAAAACGTTGAGAAGAGTTTCCTTAAGGTTTATACACGTTTTTGGGTGCCTCCTCTCTTATCATTCTTCATCTCGTGCCCTTGGTGTTTGTGAGCCATTAGAGGAGTGACACTTGTGACTCTAAGCTTTCTAAGGCCATTACAAGGTAGGATTTAAGATTGTTATTGCTACATAACAATCAAGGTAAGATCTAAACCCCAATCTTATGTTAATATGATTAATTGTATGCTAGATCTAGGGTTTATAGCTCTGGATATTCAATTGCATGTTCATTAGATAAACTAGATCCAAAAGCTATTAGGGTTTGCATGTACACCATAGGAATGATGTTTTGCTCAAAACCCATCAGTGGTATCCGAGTCATGGTTGTTTGTTTGATGTATTTGATGCTATGATGAATTATCCTTACTTAAAATTCGAAATTTAGGGTTTATAGGGGCTGAACTCGCCAAGTCCATAGATGAACTCGCCGAGTTCATGTCTGACTCGACGAGTCAGCTGGTCAGAAAGAGGGAAAATCAGGATTTTGTGCTATTTTGGCTTAGGATTATTACAAAAACGTTTTTGATGAATGAAATCCGATGTTTATTGATTTTGGGTGAATATCCTTACCAAAATAGAAGATAATTACCAATTAATCAAATATTTGTTACCTTATAAGATAATGTTTAATTATTTGAGTTATTTGATGAATTATCTTGCAAGAATTTGGACTAGGTCAAATTAGATAACCACCAATTAATTGTTAATTTCCTTATTTGAATTTTGTGATCTAGAATATTCTTGACAAAGTTTGGAAATGTTTCAAATTAATCCCTTTAGGTTTTATAGTTTAAATTTGAACTTAAAAGTTTTGGTTTTGAAATTTAAATAAGTTAAACCCTAATGTTTTGAAATGTTTCAAAACATGCCCTCAAGTTTTGGAATTTAAAAGTTGATTAAAAGTTTAATTTAGAAATGTTAAATTCTAAAACCCTAGTATTGTTTTGAAAAGTTCAAATTACACCGTTATGGTTTTATTAATTAATTAAAGTGTATAATTAAAAGAGATTTAATAAACCCATAAAGTTTTGGTTTGCATTTGATTAAATTAAAAGTATAATTTATTAAATTAGACCACCTAGTATTTTAAAAGTGTAAAATACACCCTATACTATATATAACATTAAAAGTCTAGTATTATATATGTATGAGTAAACAGTCAGTCTTACCGTTAGTAGGCCTCATTCACGAAGCTAGTCTATAAGGGGTGTTTAAGGAAATTGCCTATAAAATGGCGATTGAATGGGTATCCACTCTTACTCACCGCACTCTTGACTAGTGGAGGGTCGTTAGCCGAACGGGTAGGATAGGACAGAAACCTTCCATTATAAGTATAATGAAGTACAAAATTAACTAAATGCTCTTACAAAATTCCCAATCTTAGTTACTTTAGGCAAAAGTGAATTGATGCAATTCCATGAAATTACACTTTGTGCCCTTGCGAAGACGTTAGTGGAGTGTGTGTGGTTAACCGACACACTAAATGGTTTTAAGCAAAGGTAGCAAAGGGTGACTCATTGTTTGTCATAGTTCGGTGGAATGTGTGTGGTTAACAGACACATCGAATAGGTGAATGTAACATTGGGGGCACCATGTAAGTTTGCATGGTTATTCACACCCTGTTTTGTGATCCTCGAAATCCCAGTCACAAATCGAGGGGCATATCGAGATTTAAACATGCCATTGAAATGTTCAATGAATCTCAAAAGATCTAGGAATTTTCAATAGATTTAAAACTTAAATTTTTTTTTCATTTTTCATGGTGGAAATTGGTAAATCGTCATTTACCTACCTTCAAATATTCTGCAACTGGATTACGGCATCCCTCTTCTAGGTTGTGGCGTATTGTGTTGGATCCTAGCCTCGATGTTTCATTTGGGTGTCACATCGAGGATCCTAATCAACTTAACTTGAATTTTCTCCCGTTTTGTAGATGTCAAAGTATGAAAACTATGGTCCTCCCAAATCTCGTGGAATAAACTTTCCACATGAAGATGATATTCCACGATTCGATCGGGGAACAAGAGATCATGCTTCACTTCCTCCACCTCCTCCAATTATTCTCCCTAACCCACAAGTTCAAAGGCTTGAAAAGTTCAAGCTCACTCAAGCCGTTTTGTCAAGTAAACATAGGAAACCTGTGTGTACACGTCTTAGAGATGAAGTCACACATTTATAGGATAAGGATATTGGGTGTCGAGATTTCAGGTAAGTTACATATTGACTGGGTTCTTTAGTTGCTTCCTGAATCATATAGTGAGTTCGCTAGAGAGTACTATATGATGGATCATTACGTGACCCTCATTGATTTGACCTATTTGCTTATAGCTGCTGAATCAGCAATGATTTGGCGAGCTGATCGAGCAAATTTTTCTGGTCAATCAAACTCCCAAACTTCAATGGACATTGAAAATGGTGACATTGGAGATCCAGAAAAGGTAAATTCTAAGATAGTTCCTTGTATTGCCAAGAGAAGGGGCATTGGAGACGAAGCTGCCCAACTTACCTAAGAGATCTAAGAGATGGGAGAGTCAAATGTATGGCTCTAGTTTAGGTAAAATCCATTAACTAAATCTTTTAAGTTCCTATTCTAGATTCTTGATACATGATGTGATAAGATTACATTTTGATGTTTGAAGGATCGAAGAAAAGAAAGGGAGCTTAAAGGAAGAAATGAGCTGAATCTAATCGTGAAGAAATGGATTTCAATCGCATTGCTTGAAGATTAAACTCTTAAGCTATTACTTGGAGTTAGAATAGATTGCTTAGGAATATGTAACAACATAGTTTTTCAGTTGAACTGCATTGTAAGGATAAATTTTTCCGCAATAATATAAATTTTGATTTTATATTATTTATTTATCCTTGCAATGGCGTGTATGAAAAATTGATGTTTGTAAGTTTCTATTATTAACAATAATGGATTTGATTCTTAATTATGATATTTGTGGAAAGGTCAAGAATTTACCAAATAAGGAAAGTTTTCATCGCCCAAGGTTCAATTGGACAGAAACTTGGAATCATACAACTTGGTTGCATGATGAATGAGAAATTTCATATTTGGAAATTAGACTAATTCGTTGACAAAGTGTCAAATGAAGGACTAGGAGATCGAGTACACAAGGTTGTGTGTTGATCAAGTCCACCACAAGAGTAACAAAGATATTCGTCATGATTTACTAAGGTTAAGTAAATATGATTATACTTATGAGATTAAGTGTAATTCTCAGTTGATTGAAAGAGTTTCAATAAATAGCAGAACGAATAAAGAAGAATCAAGTAGGCAGAAAGTTAAAAGTTTCTCCATTCTAAGAAGAAGGGAGAGTACCTTTTATTATGTTTTGATGATAGGTCTTAATAATTAAGAACCATATCTCCATTGATCCTCTAAGTGAGTCTTAGTGCAATTGTATGTCTGAGAAGAGGAATCAAGAATTGAAGAAATGGTTAAATCAAGAAGTCAATCATACTTCGTTTCAATATCAAGTCTCAGAGTTAAGATTGTGAATTGAGTGACAAGTCTCAAGAAGGTTTGTAACATTCATCAAATGTGGAATTTGGAAAAGGTTTTCTTATTCTTGCACATTTGAAATTGGAAAGTTGTGATGTCTTCGATAATACAAATACCAACTAGGACCAATTTTGTGAAGTGTTTTGTCTTGATAAAAGCTACACTAACTCTTGAATATTTGTTTGTCAAGAAATATTTATTGACAAGAGAATCTTATATGTCAAGGAGTCAATGGGAGTCTCAATGGTCTTGAAAGGTTTCAAGAACAAATCAAGAATAAACCTTATCAATCATCACTAGCACACGAGTTGAGGTTTATGACCTATTGTGTTGACATTATTTTGTTTCTGTGCCATTCCAATTGAGTTAATTATGCATGTGAGTTCTATGAGTTCTCATTTGAACGAATTAAAGCAAGCACCTTGATCAATGAAAAGTCCATTGATATGAAAGGGTGTTATGCTTAACTACTTGGAAGACATGGTGGGCACTCATGTTACCATAAGGCAAGAAATCAAGATCGAGAAAGTTCAGTCCATATGAGTTTGGATTTCTCGCAAACTTTGGTTTTGACAAATTCGTATGGATAGGAACACATACACCATTAAAATCTAAGTGTCATAAGATTCCCTCGTTCATGAAAATGACTATCAGGAAATGCTTTCACTAAGAGAGATTTTAAGAAGATTGTGATTGAGAAAATTGTATTCTCGAATTCGATTATGGTAATGGTATCCCTTTCCATAATTCGAATTGTGAGATTTGGCAATTAGTCTGAATTGTTTAGACACACATATAAGCTATCTAAGGCAATGGTGTATAAGTTTAAGAAGCTTTGATAAAGGATTATAAAAGCATTAGGTATTAGAAATATGAACTTCAGAAATTCAATAAGTATTGTTTTCTAGAAGTTCAGTTGTTTTCTAAAACATGTCAAAGCTAGTGGGAGCAAAAGTGTTATGCTTATATGATAATAATCATGATAGTGGGAGCATAAATGTTGTGCTTTTATGATTATTAAGGCATGTATTGCAAGTTAGCAACATTAATTATAGAAAACAAGAGTTATGCTTTGCAAAGTCGTAAGGGTTGAAAAGTTGTTTTGCTATAATTAAGGGAGAGAATATTGTACTTCGTTACAAAATCTAAAGCTTAGATTGAGAAATTTTAATAAATTTAGTCACAGTATACATAGTGTGTTCTTAAATTTCTATTATAATTATGCTATCCCTCTTCATAGTTCGAATTGTAAGAACGTGACACATAAAATATTATGGCGGAAGATTGATAAAGTATCATATCTTTATTTAAGACATTATGCATCGTGTCCCATATGCTTCGGGTATAGGATTGATTGCCAGCGCTATTATATTTGACCATTCTAAAATTTTCCAAATGTCTAGCGCATTTAGAGGGAAAAAGGACTAGAATTAGTTTTGACTAAAATAATTAAACAACTATCAAAGGACGATCCAAAGTTCGCTGAAGATTGGTTGCTTGTGAGTAGTTGGATGTATGGTATTGGATGGACCATATCGACATTATTATGAATAGATAAGATTCTATTAAGAATGAATTGTCATATGGCAAATATGGAAATGTTTCCATATTGGGAGTTGGATATTGAGAATCTATGTCTAGATTAGAAACTTTTATGCAAGAAGGATGTTCAAAGGAATGTACTTTGAGTGAGAGACATCTTATCTATAGAATTGTTTCTGATAGAGATTGGCCAAGTCTTGATGATTTTCAGCTATGACTTTACAAAAGAATCATTGCATAAAATGTTAGAATCTAGCATAAGTAACAAGAATTTGATATTCTTATACTTATGATAAGGATTGGGAGTTGTGAAATGGCTATGATTGGAAATGTGTTTATTTGATCTATTTCACAAAGTAAGGACCATAGGTAAACATTGTGTTCAGGCTGAGAGCATGGGACAAGTGTAGTAATAATTCAAGTAACAAGTTGATTACCCGAAACAACAAATAAAGAGTAATCAATATGGTGATTAAATAAAATGTTTTATTTATACCCAGAGTTTGGGGCCATATGGGATTAGTATTATTCTTGTGTTTCACTTTGCATGTTTTGACTTCCTGAATAATTAAATTAGTTCAGAACAATCAAATTATTCGAAGCAGGTATGAATGAAGACTGTCGTGAATTGGTGTGTGGAGTGTCTAAAGTGTATTAGACATAAGCAAATGTTTGTTGTAACGTTCATGACTGCTTATGAATATGATTTGAGCATTAGATTAAACCCACTCTCACTTGGATCACTTCATGGATTTTATCACGAGTGATTGGTGCGACGATAACATCTTATATTCTTGAAACCGAGATGTGTGAGTTGTATCTTGCGAGTCGGTTACACATTGATAATATGCAAACGCACCAGTAACTTGGTGTTATAAAACATATTGTTGTGTGTGATTCGGTGAGTGAGTGCAAGCAAGCATTGAATCAAAGTTTATCCGTTCCTTTTATCCAAAGTGGGATAAAAGCGATATTTGTGGGGCCCTCGATGATTTAGTGATGACACATAAGTGCTTGGCCAAGCCGAGACTAATTTGATGTGTTCAATTATAGTCTGTTGTCAGTCGTCGTAAATCGGAAATCAGGAAACAACACATAGATAGAGAGAATGATTTAAATCCTTGTCTCAGTCTATACGATATCTAGAATGGAGGAATATATGATCCCTTATCTAAAGGACACGCTTCTGATAGGATCAGAGTTGACATCGGTTTTTGAAAGCTACGGTTGCGGGTCAGGATCTGAATTCATATGTATAATAGTTATTAGACTTATCCAAGTGGGAGACTGTTGGATTAGTGTCTAAGTCCATAACTATTTTGGTATGTACCTGACCCAATGGTGCATGGTCATTTTGGGTTGCCTTCATCAAAGCAACTTAATAGGATAAATTATGGAGAGAGAGAGGATTAATTATGATTTCTTAATATATTATGATAATAATATATTAAAGGAGAAATCATATTGTTTAATTAATATTAGTCAAGAATTAATTTTGTGGCTAAAAGATATTAATTAAATAAAGGGGACTAGAACTGTCAATTTTGTGATAGTTGAATATTGGGCTAATGGACTCCATAGAGGATGGAGTGGACGAATTCTATGGGGAAACCCATTAGAAAATGTCCAAGGCCTCTAAAGAGGGAGTCCATGGGTTGCTTAAGGCCTAACCAGTCAAATTAGGGTTTCCTTGTTAGATAACCCTAATAGCCTCACTATTTAAGGATCCCTAGAGCACCAAAAACGTTGAGAAGAGTTTCCTTAAGGTTTCTACACGTTTTTGGGTGCCTCCTCTCTTATCATTCTTCATCCTCTTGCTCTTGGTGTTTGTGAGCCATTAGAGGAGTGACACTTGTGACTCTAAGCTTTCTCAAGCCATTGCAAGGGAGGATTTGAGATTGTTATTGCTACATAACAATCAAGGTAAGATCTAAACTGCAATCTTATGTTAATATAATTAAGTGTATGCTAGATCTAGGGTTTATAGCTTTGGATATTCAATTGCATGTTCATTAGACAAACTAGATCCAAAAGCTATTAGGGTCTGCATGTACACCATAGGAATGATGTTTTGCTCAAAACCTATCACCTTTAACCCTCCATGATGTTCTCTTAGATAGACCAACTGTTTCGTCGGCGTTATCCATCGGTGCTGACCAGAAAAACTCATCACAGCCATCAACATTATCTTCTTCTACTAATGTTGTCTGTTCGGCTATCTGTTGCTGAGTAACTCCTTTAACTGTATAAACTTGGTTTGGAGTTGTTTAGACCTTTTGATATACAACAGCCTTTGCCTTGAGGACTTTGGTCTAGTCTTTGGACAAACGAGCGAACTCAACAGATCAGAAATATGATTTTTGTTGGTTTCGGGTTCGCTCTTGACAAATTCGGAAAAGTCCACCTCATCTTCTACAAATATTTCACTCATATCATCATCCTCATTGAATTTAGAAGTGTTTTCAATATCAATTTTATTTTCTTAGCTCAACTTCGCATTCAAAGACTCAAATTTCTATACAGTTTCGGTTTTGATTTTTAATCTGTCATTTTCATCCAACAAATTTTTGAGCATGTCCTTATGGTCTTTTGACTTTATGAAGGACTCTATTTTTTCAAGACCAATTTTGTAAGCGGGAGAGATATCATCAGAAGAAACAATGTTTTCACAATTATATGCATCGGCATCGATTTCATCCTCTTTTAACTCAAGGAAGGGTAAAATCATATGATGTGTCTTCTTACCTATATCACAATCAAGATGCAATTGAGTACTGTTGGAATATAATCGTTTAGCAATCAAACAAAAAACATTATGTTGTTTTAAAAGCTTTAAATTATCTCTTTGCAAATAAATTGTTTCATCCCTAGACCTAGTCAACTACTTCTCCTTTTGCTCAATCCACATACGCCTCTCTTCACTCTTCGATGATTCCCTGCTGATTTGATCGGTTAGGTTTGAGTTTGTGACGCGAGTTTGAGTTAAAATACCACTTATACTAAAAAATTTAGATTTTAATCCATTTAGTTCTTTTTCATAGTTTGTGATGGGGATTTGTGAAGAAGCAAGAATAGATTGTACCTTCTTGATCAACTCATCGCATTCGTTGATCTACTCACTAACAGGCTTCGCTGCAAAACACCTGTCTTCTCGTTCTTTCGCTTTGTCTAGTCCCCCATCAGTGGTATATCCTCTCATTTTTCACACCCATGAGGTCACCATTAGACACTTTCCTGCAACGTCCTCCTCTTTCACCAACAAAGCCCTACCATGAGTGGGCTTCCTCACTTCTTCATCTTCAGAATCTATGGACCAAAATTCAACACCGCCAAACAGATCGTCAATAGTATTTCCCTGCATAATAAGATCATTCATAGTGTTATTAGATCAAGCTTTCTTCTTCTTGATTTCCTCTAATCTTCATATGAGGTTCGCTTCCTCATCATCATCATCATTCTTCTCTGACATCTTTCTCAACATGCAATCTTTGGCAAAGTGATTTTTGCCTCCATAGTAGTGACAATTAAAACCAGAGTCACCACCAAGTTTTACTTCCTTCTTTGGTTCTTCGGTCTGAGAAACACTCTTTGGTTCCTCCTTCGCTTTCTCGACACTGTAGCTTCCCTGCCAGTTTCGGTTCTTATTAGCTGGGAACCTTCTTCTGATGAACTTCTTGGGATTTGACACCATCAAAGCATAATCTTCACTTGTTAGATCATACTCAGAAAGATATAAATCTTCTTCTTCTTCAGCAGCATTCTTTCCTTCGGAGATTAGGGCCAAGGACCCCATGCTAGAAACCACGTTCGTTTCTTTAGTCACTGCACTCTCATGTGACTTTAATACTCCCACCAGTTTTGTTAGAGAATAAGCCTTGAATTGTTCATGTGCCTTCACAGTAGACACCACAGTCATCCATTCGGGTCTAAGACCATTCATGAATGTGACCTTATGTTCAATGACTTTCATTTCAATCCCATGCTTTATCATCTTTCTAAGGAGATTATTAAAGCGATCAAAGGCTTGAATAAGATTCTCTGCGGGCTTCTGCTTGAAGTCACCAAATTCTTAGAGCAATAATGTTTGGATTCAATGCTCAAGATCTTCATCCGTAGAGTACAATTCCTTCAACCTGTCCCAAATTTCTTTCTCTGTTGTGCGTGAGCTTACCAACCGAAACATGTCCGATTGTAAAGCGAACCTTATCATCCTTAAAGCTTTGATGTTGCACTGAAACTTTTCCTTCTCATCTTGGGGTATGTCTTTCACATCATTAACGAGTTGATTGTACTCCTTTTGAGTTTTAACAATTCTTGAAGTGCTTCAGTGACCTACAGTAATCGCCTCCTAGATCAAGTATCCATTATCTTCTGAACCAATCACATAGTCTTCGAAGTGATGCATCCAGACTTCATAATCTTGAGTGTGTAATATAGGAATCCTTGTCGTCGATCCTATACTGTTGGAGATATTGATTATGTGTGTATGAGAATCTTCCATGGACATGATGATGTTTGTTCAAAAACCTGCTTAAGATCAGACTTGTAAATAATGTTAGGGTAAGATCGACTAATAAAGAACTACGTCAATAGCAGATGACGGCTCTAACAATATCAATCAAAGCGGAAAACCCTAAGATCTTCTTCAACAGAAGAGATGTGTATGGATTACACAGTCTCCTGGTCTGATACCAACTGATGAGTTGAAAACTCTTAGCTCGATTAGATCTTCAACAGGTTAATCAATAAAAACAAACAAACACAGTAAACACAAGATAGAATCAAAGTATTGCTTAATGATTCAAGAATAGTCACACCTCAGCAGAGCTCGATGAATAACTTCCACTGTAGTGGCGAGCTAGGGTTTGCAGTACAATTATGAGAATAATAATGAAAGTGATGATGACAAAAGATGCATGCATGCACCTTAAATACTAAACCCTAATAAAATAAACACGGTTAGACAGGCCTAAACCGGTAACAAAACTGGACTATGGAGCGAGCCACATACACAACACTTCGGGTCCCAACATCCTCGCTAACTTCTTCTTCTTTAAAACTCTCTAAAATGGCCACATATACACTTTTTAAGCTCAAGAACACTCTCACAAGGAAATATGGGGTAAAAGGGTGAAATGAGGCTATGGAGGCTGATTAAGGCTTGGTCCAGGAGGCTGATTAGGGTTTTGGTCCAAGAGGCTAAAGACTGAATACATAGGTCTCAAGTCCGGTTTTTAGGGTTTTGCTCTTCTAGTCGCGTATGCCCCACTTACATCTTGGTACTCCCAGCGTATGCAACCACCCTTCGCGATCATCCATCCTTAGTACGCTAAGCGTACTCCTGAAGTACGCCCAACATAGTAAGGGACCATTATCCTATAAATTCTTATTTTAAGAGTACAAAGGGTATTTACCTGATTTGGAGTGTTACATGGGGCTACTGTCGTTGGAATTTGGAGGCTAAAGGTGTTCCTCGGTGGTTGGTCGTCACCTTCTGTGGGGGGTGGTTTTGGCCGAGAAAAAGAGAGAAAACGAAGAAGGAAAGAAATGAAAGATGATTGGGATTTTGGTGATGATTTTTGAGAATTCTAAGCTCTCTATTTATATTCCTAAGTGTGTCTCTATTTGTAGTCATAAGCATGTCTCACAAGATCATGCAAGCCATACTTTCAAAGTTAGTCAATTACACAAACAAACCCATGCTTGGTACTTTGGAGTAGTGTGCACTTCAAGAGGTAACGTGGTGATGGAGTATGATGATGATGGTTGACGTGAGAAGCAAGGAAGGAGAAGAGTTGGCTGAATTTTTGGAATTTCATGCAAGTATGGTGGGACATAATCATGTCATCATCTCAAAAAATCCCCAAAACCTTTCTAGATTTGTGTGCCAAAATCTTGACCCCTAATATCTTTTTTGAAAGTGGTGAATGATAGAACCAAGTTCATGAACTCAAACGGATTAACTTTTCAAGTTGTAGAACTCCGAGAAATTGTGTTCAAAGATTCGTGTTTAATTCACCCGAAACGTCCGATTTTTCGACTTTTACAAATATTTTTACTAAAAATATTTTGAATATGGAATTAAATAATATACCATAACCTGAGTCCAAAAATGTTCTCATAATTTCTTTCAGAGGTGTGCAAATGCGTCAACAGATTGAAACTGTTTATGCGGTTTAAAGAAATGAGTATTATAGTGGTTTGGTTTCTTATAACGGCCGTATCTTTTGCATATGAAGTCTGTTTTGGACGTTCTTTATATTTATGCAATTAGGTGAACATGTACTACGAAACTATAATGTTTGCTTTGCTCATAATTGCTTAATATGAAGTTTTAGTTTTTCAGACATGTTAATTAGGGTTACAGTTTGGGTTGCATGTTTTGTTTGAGATTTTCCACAATTTGAAGTATGATACCATCTCATATCTTATTTTAATTGTCATGAAACTATTTATTTTCCAAAATATGAACAAAATCTCAATAGGTTAGGTTTCAAAGAGGTTTGCGGTGAATTGACTATCTATAGTTTTAGGCCTGAATTCTAGGATGTCACATTACCTACCCGTTAAAGGAATTTTATCCCGAAATTATTTTCTTCTAGGTTATTTGTTTTATAAAAACTCAACTAGCGATCATTGAGTACCCCATGATTTATCGAAGTCTATCACACACGCACGGAGCAAGTCTTATAGAGTTTATATCGTCCTTTCACTATGTCCATCCGTTTGATGATGATATGCAATACTCATGCCTGGTTTGGTTCCTAGGGACCTATGCAATGATTGCAAAAGTCTGGAAGTGAATCTACTATCTCAATTCAAGATGATAGATATTGGCACACCATGCAGTCTGACTATTTCATTGAGATAGGTCCTGGTAAGTTTCTCCATCTTGTCATCTTCTTTGATGGCTAAGAAATGGGCAGACTTGGTAAAAAAGTCAACTAATACCCAAATGGTTTCATAAATGCTTAAAGTTTCTGGAAACTTCGTTATGAAGTCCATGGTTATTTGTTCCCATTTCCATTACGGGATTGACGATTGTTGTAGTAGACCAGATGGCTTTCAGTACTCTCTGCTTTGACTTTAAAGCAAGTCAAGCATTTACTGACATAGGTAGAAATCTTTTCCTTCATGTTGGGCCACAAATAAAGTTTATTAAGATTGAGATACATCTTATATGATCCCCATGTATCGAATATCTTGACTTATGAGCTTCATTTAAGACTAGACTCCTGACTTCACCAAACTTTGGGGTCCAAATTCGGTTCATGAAATATCATGTTTAGTCTTCCTTAGGGCCGAACTTTTTGTCCATCCCTCGTAGATTTTCTTCTAAGATATTTTCGGGTATCACGTCTCGAATTTGGGTGACGAGATTGGAGTGGATCGTTAGGATAGCCTTTACATGAAGCAGCTTTCTCGCTCTTTCCTACTTAAAGCGTTATCTACAACATTTGTTTACTGGGATGATAACGAATTTTGCATTCGAAACCATTTAGCAATTTGATCCATTTTCGTTGGCTCATGTTGAGCTCCTTCTGATTGAAAATGTTTTGAAGGCTTTCGTGGTTGGTGAATGCGACACACTTCGTTTTGTATAGTTAGTGTCTCCAAATTTTTAAGGCAAATACTACAGCTCCAAACTCTAATTCATGGGTAGTGTAGTTTTGTGTCGTTTGGATTAAGTTGTTTGGATGTGTATGTAATTACTTTATTCCTTCACATGAATACGCATCCTAACCCTTGTTGACAGACACCACAGAATAATACAAATCTTTTGTTCCATCTAGAAGAGACAAAACTGGTGCACAGCACAACAGTTGTTTCAATTTTTTGAAGGCAGATTATTGTCTCTCTCCCCAATCTAATTTCTTGTTTTTTTTTTTTGGGTTAGATTTGTAAGAGGCTTGGCTATTTTGGAGAATTTCTTGAAGAATCTTCGGTAATAGCCCGCAAGCCCTAGGAATTGGCATGCTTCAGTTGGCATTGTCGGTTCTTCCAATCCCCAATCACTTTGATCTTCAAGTATTAGCATGATCCTTATAGTTGATCAAATAGGTCATCGGTCCTCGAGAGTGGATATTGGTTTTTAATGGTGACTTTGTTCAAGTCTTGATAGTCGATGCACATTATTAACAATCCATTCTTCTTTTTGACAATAATATCGGAGCTCCCTATGGTAAGAAGCTTAGTCAGATAAAGGTGTCAATAAGTTCTTGGAGTTGACTAGAGAGATCTTGCATTTCCGATGGAGCCAGATGACAAGGAGATCTTGTCACTGGTGCTGCACTCAGGATTAGGTCGATTTGGAATTCAACCTGACTGACTGGAGGTACTCCGGGTAAATCGTCTGGAAATATGTTTGGGTAGTTGCATACTTGTGGAATTTCTTTGATTTCCACTTTCCTTGCATATCTACCACGTAGGTCAAGAAAGCGAAGCATCTCTTCTATAAATACTTTCTCGCCTTGATGCAAGAGATGACTCCTAGATTCTTTCTTGATTTATCTCCATAAATCATGAGGGCTTCGTTGTTGGGAAAAGGTAGCTGAATGGCCTTTTCGTAATGTTAAATCTCTACTTGATGAGGCAATAACCAATCCGTTCTGATGACTACATCAAAACTTCCAATGGTTATGAGCATTAGATCGGCATGAAAGATGTGGTTATTCAGGATGAGAAGGCAATTGGTGAGTATTTCTAAAGTGCTTTATAACTGGCCATTTTTTACTTCTACCGTGTAAACTTCGTTAAGTTTGCATGATTTATGGTTTATCATGCTACTAAATTTATGGGAAATAAAGCTTCTATCGGCACTAGTATCAAATAATACAGGAGCATATATATTTTTGATAGGATACGTACCAGTAACCATAGTTGGTTCCTGGTGAGCGTCTCTAGCACCAATAACAGTGCTCTTCCTTTATCACCTTGATACTTCATTTTAGGGCAATCCTTCTTGAAGTGTCTCAGTTGGTTTCATTTGAAGCAGTTACGGCTTCCTCCTGTAGTAGTGGTTGAGGTTGTAGTGATTGGGGCCTTTCTTCACTGCCTAGCGATGTGACCACTCGAGTTACATTTGTTGCAAACCACATCCTGTAATTTTCGACATGGTGGAAATTGCACTTGGTATAGTAGGTTAAAGTCCCAATGTCGAACTTGGATGGGGTGGGTGTTTTTGTGTTTGCGGCATAGACAATCATAGGTTCTTATTTGGGCTTGAGTAGTTTAAATTTCCCTTTGGACTCCTTGTAGTATTTCCATTTTGTACCCTCCATTCGACTTTGTTCTGTCTGTTGGGTCGTGGAATCCTGACGGAGATATTGTTCCTTCCTATGATAGGCCAATTGTTTAGCACTATTGAAGGTAGTGGGTCTGGCTGTAGCAAACAATCCTTGAATTGGGGGAGCTAGCCCCCATATGTACCATTCTATCTTCTTGTATTTCGGGTTCATTATTCTCGGCCAGACGTTAGCGAGGTCATTAAATCTGGAGTGTGTAAGCAGTCACCTCTGACTCTTTCATAGTAGGGTTCCACAATTCTTGTTCTATAGCTTGAATTTCCTATAGAGGACAAGACTTATCGATCAGCTTCTATTTCAGGGATCCCCAAGTAAATGCACAGGCTGCATCGATTCCCATAGACTTAGTATGGCCATTCCATCAACTCAGGGCAGAATCCATTAGCGTATAAGTAGCATACTTAAGTCGGCAGTCATCAGTACAAGAACTAATGCAGAACATTGCCTCTATCACCTTTACCCAACGGGATAGCCCAACAGCTCCTTCTGTACCAAGGAAGGATTGGGGTTTGTAGGCTAAGAAATCCTTGTATGAATAGGATCTTGGGTTGTTTCTGTTAAAGACTGGAATACCACCACCATTTATATTGTTTACGGGAGATTCGTTGCGGGCAGCCTCATAGATAGCTAGGGATGTGGAAATCCCTTGTGCAAGCAGGGTTTGCATAAGTGTGGGATCCATTTGAAATAATGGTGGTAGACGAACTTATTGATTCCTTCGAGGGGCCATTGTCCTAATATATTTAGACGGATAAGTTATGTTGTTTTACACCATGTAATCATAAACAAGTATGTATGAGTTGTATTTTATGATATTGTAGTAGTGTAATTTGTTCCTAAAATCCTATAGATTTCCAAATTATAGAGAGAGTGATCGAGTTCTGAAATCCTACAGATGATAGAGCGAGAACTAAAGTCCTACTGATTACAAATGATAGAGAGAATTGAAATCCTACTAATTTCAAATGATATATAGCGAGAGAATTAAAATCCTACTAATTATAAATGATAGAGAGAGAATTGAAATCCTAATGATTTCAAATGATAGGTAGAGAACTGAAATCCTACTAATTTCAAATGATATGGAGAGAACTGAAACTCTTCTGATTACAGATGTTAGAGAGAGAATTGACATATGAATAATTTCAAATGATAAGAAGAGAACTGAAATCCTAATGATTTCAAATGATAGGGAGAGAACTAAAATTCTTTCTGATTTCTCAAACTGGTTTCTTATCTTTGATCATTCCTTTCTCTTCATCGGGTCTCTCCCCTTTAGTGGGTTCTTTAGATGGTTCGACCTCGAAAGTATCCTTGTCCTCTTTGGAAGATAGGGGAGAGAGAAGTTTGGACACTACTGAACAATTGACTGGGAACTATGGGTTTCTCTGCTTAAGAGGGTAGCGAAGCTATTGGTTCCTTGTTCGTCTTCGGATTTAAGTAAATCAGGAAAACATGGGATAACAGATTTTTATGATTTTTAAAATGTATGTGTTGTTTTTGGGAGTTGATATAAGGAATCTAAGGTACTAGGTATCTGTAGCGAATCTTTAGAACATTCTTCAATCTTTACCTCAACCATTATAGTTTGCCAAACACCTTGCTCAAGGTTGGTTGTACACTTGCCCGACCATAAATAACATAGGTGCACATTCCAGGTTTATTCTAGTAAGATCAACCATTATAGTCTGCCAAACACCTTGCTCAAGGTTGGTTGTACACTTGCTCGACCATAAATAACATAGGTGCACATTCTAGGTTTATTCATAGTAAGGCTTATGTATGGTACTGATATGGGCTTATTTAGTCATAGAAATCATTCATTATCTTATTAATTATTGTTGATATTATATCATTTAATGGACAAAAGGTACTTAATTAGCTTAATATTTCAATTTCAGCAATAAAAGACATGATTGGGTGAAAAAGGAAGAGGATTTGAGTGATTGGAAGCTTGGAGATTGAAGACTGAAGAAAGAAGGATGTTGCTAGACAGTTTGACCCATCGTCAGTGTTTTGGCCATATCTCATGAACCGTAACTCCGATTGACGAGATTCAAAATGTTCTGAAAACTAGACACAATTTCGGACGACTTTCGTGTTTTGAGAAAATGTTGATTTCAAGTAAACTCGACGAGTTATTACAAAAACCTCGACGAGTTGGTTGGAATATTCTCGATTTAAGGATGACTTGCCGTACACGTTGTATACGCGGATTATCGAAAAAACTCGACGAGTTTTTGGTGAAAACTCGTCGAGTTGACGCTGTTTTCAGAATTTATATAAAGAAACTCTTCTCATTCGAACCCTAACTTTTTGTGGAGGCTAGCTGCGACTTTTGAAGACCAGAAGGTTCTTGGAGCTGCTATTTTCGAGATTGCAACATAAGAGACAATTTAGAAGAGAATCAAAGGCAAATAATCATTCTTCTTTTCTTAATCTTTGTTTTGAACCATGTTTGAAACATTAGATTTTGATTTTAGGTTATTACTTGCTTTAGATATGAGCTAAAAGCTTTTTACTTCTGTTTGGATGAGATAATCTTATGAATATGGTTTGATTGAGTGGTTGAATTGATATTAATTTGGTTATTCATCTTGTTAAGCTTATTAAAGATCCTTATGTATTGATGATAAATGTTTTTAGTTAACAAATAAGCGATTGAGTTGCATGAATATCTTCTTGATTACTTGATTCATATAGTTTTATAAATATAAGATTGTATGCCTAGGAATAGTGAATACGAAACTAGGGTTAACTATAAAATATGTAAATCAATGTGTGAGCATGTGTGATGAACATGTATACATGAGTTGATTGAATTGAACAAATTTGATTAACTATTATTATAAGTCTTGCTTGATACGAACTAAACACTAGGAAACTTGTTAGTTTAATCAAATGGCCATTGTTTGAATTAACTTGTCTACTAAAGGATTGGTAATAATGAACATGAACCCAATCACATTCGGAATCGGTAACCATTGACATATTAATCCATTGCACTTGCCATGAAATCAACCATAGGAGTAAGTGAATCGAATCTGAACAGAAGTCTCTTTTATCATTGAATCTAGTTGTCCTTTCTTGTTCTTCTTAGTTGTTAATTGTCTTTGTTTGAAAGTTAATTGATTGATTAAGTTTCTAGTCTTGCAAAACTAGAGAAACCCCCTCTTTTATTAATTGTTTTTAATTAGGTAATACTAGTACTTAATTTGATTGTTACTGTTCCCTGTGTTCCATACCCTACTTGCTTAAACTATACTATTAATCGATAGGTTCACTGCCTTTCGTGTATTAAATTTGTGTTTGAAGTAATAGGATTAAAACTAGTGTGTTTTACACACATCAAGTTTTTGGCGCCGTTGCCGGGGAACGGCTCAAATAGTTAATTTTATTTGCTAATTTTTATCGTTTTTATTTTATTGATTTATTTTTATTTTTATTTTTATTTATTATGTATTTTCCAAATCTCGATGCTTTTGATGCTTTTCTTGAGGAAGTAGTACACGAAATTGACCAAGAAGATGAATAATATGACTCAGATGATGATTTGATGAAATTTGGAAGATGGTTAGATAACATCTTGTCTAACGAACAAGAGAAATCTGAGTCGCAAGAGCTAGAGTTAAAAGATGAAGAATTTAATCCAGAAAGAGATTTGGAGGAGCTGGAAAGATTGCTAGCAGAAGGGTCATATGAAGAACAAGAACAAGCTGAGTTGCAGGAACCAAGCCGTGGTTTGACCATTACCACGACGTGGCCCCCTGTTTTTTCGGTTTGTGTTTCGAAGCATGGGGTGACGATTCCAACTTTGTAGAAAGTTCTGAAGCGCGATCCATTTCTAATTAGTATCCAACCGGTCCTAACCCTTATCAAGATTCTTGGGTTTTATATATTCAAGCTAGTTTGGCCGATTTTAGAAGCAAAGAGCCAAATTTTACAAATTGGTCCAAAGAAAATATTCAATGCAACGGATGGATTGGTATTGAGTTTATTGGAAGTTTATTAAGTTGAGAGTCCAACTAAAGACTCGCACAAAAAGAAGCTCTTGCAGGAGGCAAACCGTCATTAGAGTTTGCTTTTCTTTTTCTTTCTAAACTTCTAGTATTTAGGGATAATTTAGGATTTTTTATTTTGACGTTTTTATTATTATTATTACTTGGTATTTTTTTTTATCTTGCCAAAGTTAGGGTGAGAGTTGATGAACTAATTAAAAGCGTGAGAGAAATAAACGTGAAATCAAGTCTAAAACGAGAGGATTAGGTGAATTGAGTCCAATCACGAGTCCGAAACAAACCTGAAGCCGGAGCTACTTTTATTCACTCAGCGAAGAAAACTCGGCGAGTTCTCTATATAAACTCGACGAGTTCTTTTGGAGAAACCCAACTGTGCCGGTTTCAGCGACCCAATTCGACGAGTGGCTCTTTTTCTTACCTTTGAGTTGGTGATTTGACTACAATTTAAGGAGGCAATTGGCTGTGTTGTCAATGATTATTTTTCAAGCAAAGTCTAAGATCTTTTTCCTCTATATTTTGGAGCATAACCACACAAGATTTGGCACCCAAGGCATGGATGAGCTGTTCCCATGTCTAAAATCAGCTAAAGATGGAGCTTAACAAGAAGAATATCAACCTCGCAACTACTATCCCAGGGGAGTTTGTTCTAATTCTCTCTACTTTTATGTTCTTTTTCATGCATAACATGCAATGGGGACATTGCATAAATTAAGTGTGGGGTAGGGGGTTGATTACATTAGTTATATTAGAATCCTAGGTTTAATTTTTGAAAAATTGCATAAAAATTGTTAGGGCTAATTTAAAAAATTTTGGTAAAGCAATTAGGATCCCACGTTAATATTATATTTGATGATTGCAAGAGGACCCAAATGTTTAGTTAAGCCAACATACGTTATAGTGCATTTGTGGCCCCCTTTATTCTAGTGAAATCATGGGACAAGAACATAACCTCGCTTAGTTTGAGGATCGCAACATGTTTAGCATCGTATACCAGAAATGTATCCAGGAGAGCTTAAGTAGTCATTGCACACTAGACTAATGCCTTTAACCAATAAAGGATAAAGTTAAATTCCCTTGCTTAAGCATATGTTTTTCTAGGTTTTTAGTTTTGAGTGGAAAAAGTGCGTTGAAAAAAAAAGAAAAAGAAAAGAAAAGAAAAGAGAAGAAAAAAAAGTTGCAAAAAAAAAGAGTGATGAAATGTTTGAATAAAGAATCTACAAAGCTATGAAGACAAAGAAGAGTATCATGAAGAAAAGCTACAAAGTATAAAAAATTCAATCAAAAGTTGTATTTGTCTTTTATTTGTAATTTTCTTTTCTAGGTTATTTTATCGTATGTATGCTAGGGGATTTAACCAAAAATGACTTGAGGTTAAGAAAGTTTTCTGAGGATGGATTCGGAGGGATGCATAAAATGAGCGTTGTTCAAAAGAAGTGGGCGAGTGTTTATGAGGATTGTAAGTATTTAGAATTGAGGGGGGTCCTTAGGAAAAATTTTAGACACAAATGCATGCGTTGCGGTCTTGGCATAATAGTTGGGTTCAATTGGGATTGTCTTATGTGATATTAGCGTGCTAAAATTCGGTTTTGCTTGGAGGCAAGCAAAAGTCAAGTGTGGGGTATTTTGATATGGGCTTATTTAGTCATAGAAATCATTCATTATCTTATTAATTATTGTTGATATTATATCATTTAATGGATAAAAGGTACTTAATTAGCTTAATATTTCAATTTCAGCAATAAAAGACATGCTCGGGTGAAAAAGGAAGAGGATTTGAGTGATTGGAAGCTTGGAGAATGAAGACTGAAGAAAGAAGGATGTTGTTGGACAGTTTGACCCATCGTCAGTGTTTTGGCCATATCTCATGAACCGTAACTCCGATTGACGAGATTCAAAATGTTCTGAAAACTAGACACAATTTCGGACGACTTTTGTGTTTTGTGAAAATGTTGATTCCAAGTAAACTCGACGAGTTTTTATGAAAAACTCGACGAGTTGGTTGGAATATTCTCGATTTAAGGATGCCTTGCCGTACACACTGTATACGCGGATTATCGAAAAAACTCGACGAGTTTTTGGTGAAAACTCGTCGATTTGACGCTGTTTTCAGAATTTATATAAAGAAACTCTTCTCATTCAAACCCTAACTTTTTGTGGAGGCTAGTTGCGACTTTTGAAGACCAGAAGGGTTCTTGGAGCTGCTATTTTCGAGATTGCAACATAAGAGACAATTTAGAAGAGAATCAAAGGAAAATAATCATTCTTCTTTTCTTAATCTTTGTTTTGAACCATGTTTGAAACATTAGATTTTGATTTTAGGTTATTACTTGCTTTAGATATGAGCTAAAAGCTTTTTACTTCTGTTTGGATGAGATAATCTTATGAATATGGTTTGATTGAGTGGTTGAATTGATATTAATTTGGTTATTCATCTTGTTAAGCTTATTAAAGATCCTTATGTATTGATGATAAATGTTTTTAGTTAACAAATAAGCGATTGAGTTGCATGAATATCTTCTTGATTACTTGATTCATATAGTTTTATAAATATAAGATTGTATGCCTAGGAATAGTGAATATGAAACTAGCGTTAACTATAAAATATGTAAATCAATGTGTGAGCATGTGTGATGAACATCTATACATGAGTTGATTGAATTGAACAAATTTGATTAACTATTATTATAAGTCTTGGTTGATACGAACTAAACACTAGGAAACTTGTTAGTTTAATCAACTGACCATTGTTTGAATTAACTTGTCTACTAAAGGATTGGTAATAATGAACATGAATCCTGTTGGGAATGAAACCCAATTGTGATTTGATGAACAAGATGCGGAAAATAAGAACAAACACAATAATGAAGATTATGTCGAATGATCACTCGATTTATTGAATTGTGAGGAACGAATTACACTTAAGAAATAAGAATCTAACTCTACAAGAAACCTCACGTGGCGGCTACATTTTGCCTCACTCTCTTAACCCTAATAATGAATGATACATGACTATTTATAGGGAAAAGACAAGTCTTGGGCTTTTAACCTAGAATTCATCAAAGGGGCCCATTGCCATCATCCATGGAGTGCTTTGAAACCCTACAATCTCCCCCTCAAAGTATGGAATGGATGACAATGCTTTAACTTCCAAAACAAGCATCTAGCAAATAAAAAGATCTGCAACGAGGAATATATGAAGCAATCCACGAATCTTGATTCTTCAATAGTCTTCAAACACGGGCTCTAGGATATATAAATCAAGCACTGAAGTAATGTCTTTAAACTTCATTTTCGAATGTAATCCCAAAGAATCTTCATGAAAACCAAACCCGCCATAAAACCCATCTCAGAACAAAGAAACTGAATCACTTCTTGTCTTTGAAGAGCTCCCCCTCCAAGTCACAACGATCTTCAAATAAGCTAATGATATAAGCCATCAAAAAATATCATGTAACAATCCAAACTTTAAGATTCGTAACGCCACTTGATCGAGAAAATACAAGAAGTCGGAGATATAACAATTCCTTAGCTGAGCTCGATGAAGAACTCTTGCTGTAAAGGATACTTCTCTGTAAAAACCTTAGTAGAGCTCGATAAAGAACTTCATTCAAAAAGCTACCTTCATAATTCTCCCACAAGCTTTATCAAAAATCTTCGACTTTGAAAAGTCACAAATCCAATTTCGAATGGCCATACCAAATTCTCCCCCGATTTATAATCAAAAACATGATTATAAAGCCTTCAAATGGTCATGAGAATGATCTTGAATGGATAAAAATTTACTATACTCCCCTGCGACAAAAAGATATAAAAAAAAATCCGGAAAAATCGTGAAAACTTGACGTTAAAAAAAAAACGACTTTCCGAACCGCCAAGACTTGATGGAATCATTATGTTTTTTTTTTATATATATAAATTTCAAACACTCCAAAAATATGTTTTATTTTTTTTATGTTCGTTTACTTATGGGGATATATTTGCTGAATTACTTAAGTGTCCCTAGAAGCATGCTGCTGTATGTGTCCCAAGCCTCATAAGATTTTGAATAATTGCCTTCACGACTTGGTATACACAAACCTTGTCTTCCCAATAAGGCTAACTTATTTATTCTAATCGCGAGCTACCTCACACTCTTCTCACATGAGTTAAGAGTCTCCTGCTTGGTCCTTTCTTTCACAGCAGAGGTACTATGTCTTCTTTCACCATCCCCATTACACTTCTCCATAACATTCGGTTCATCACTGTAACCCTAGAGACTCTCAGACACTACCACTGAGGTTTATGGTTACGCAACATCTGTGTTTATGATCTTAGTTTCGTGCCACTACGAGCTAAGTGAAACCCAAAATTCAACACCAAAGAATTGACGGTGACAAATTTATTTGATCAAGTTTTTACCAATGAATTGACGAAAGTACCTTCATGAAATCTCAGTTTCTTTTCTTTTTGCGTGGTTCCAATGAAATTGTTACACACCATAACATTTCTTCCCAAGGGATCCAGTTTTAATTTTTTATCTGAGATTTTATACTTATCCAAGTCACTTAAAAATCCACTCCAACCTACTTGTTCAACAGACTACACTGGTCTCACAAGTACTTTCTTCACATTCGTTCTTATATCAAGAATTGAATTGATGAATCAAAGCGAAACCACCCTTATTTTTATCTTATTAAAAGAAGCCTTTCAACATTTATTAATAAATGATTGATCGTAATTCAACGGGATTCCACACTAACACTTTAAGGTCTCTCTTGATCTTGAAGGATGAGATTCGTGCCCGGGATCATCAGTTTCGTGTCATAATTGACATCACAGACTATTCCAAAAAGAGTTGCTTTATTTCCTTATCTTTTACACTCTTTGCACGAAAATCCTAGATTTTCAAAAATTCCGTTACTAATTATTTTACAGGCTGGATAATTAATGGATAGTTCAAAATGAAGTTGTGATTACCAATAATCCACGTGTGCGTTGTATTCAAAAGACAGCAGGATAAAAAGCGGAAGAGACAAAAGATGCTGACGCGACGGAAGTTCAAAGGATAGAAATTCAAACGACGGTAAAAAGGCGGGCGCGTGAATTTGAAGAGGCCGCGCTTTTTCTGACACTATTGGACGCGTGTACAATATTGAAGCGTCATCCATCAGGCATTAATGGGCATGTGGAAATGGAAACGGTTCATCTCTCTAAACCGGCGCTTATTGGGCGGCGTGATCCTAGGAAACTGACACTCTCTCTCCTACGTGATCATCGCATGTCCCAACTGTCACCAATCAGTCACTCAAATACCCTTCCATATTCCCATAAGAGATTTGAAACGATTTTTCTCTCTCCTATCACCTACTATAAAAACCCATCGACACCACCTTTTACCTCTTTACTGCCCCCATAATTTCCAAAGCAAAAATCTTCCAAACTCTCTCCCGGTCATTTTCTTCTCCATACCTGCAACAATGGCTGAATCCTCTTCCGTCCATGCTACTTCTCAGATTCTCCCCATCAGACCTCAACAATGCCTTGTCATTGATCTAAACCCAGAAGCCTATGATCCCTACATGTCGCCGATTATTGAATGCCTCAAGTACTCCCAACTTGCTCCGGCATTGTCCAAGATTGAAACGGTGCCAATGGTGGCTCTTTCTCAGGTCTATGCGACGGCCTACTACGACAAGGGCGTCGACAGGATCTTTTTCGAAGTGGCGGAACACAAGACGTCGATTTCTCGTTCCCGCTTCTGCTCCATGCTTGGGTTTGCTGCTGACCCATCACGTGTTCACCCGGAGACTATTCCGGTTGGTATGCTCTACAGCATGTTCTACAACATGGGCTACACGGAAGTTCTCACCTCCGTTGCCAGATTCAAGAAGTCATGCCTACCGCCCCAATGGAATGGGTTATTCACAGTTCTCTTCAAGGGACTGTCAGAACGAAGCTCAGGATCAGACGGGGCCAGTCGTCTTTTCCTGTCAATCATGTATGGGGTCTACAACGGGATCAACCTCGACTACGGCTTTGTCCTCTGGCAGCAGCTGATTCAGAGCCTTTCATCCACTTCTCGACACTCTGAAGTGTCGCTGGCCCAGTTCTGGATCTTGATCACAAGATGGGCCATGGACAGGTTTGACGTCCAAACTGCTGACGGTGCACCGATGTCTTCGGTTGGTACGTTCCACACCACCAAGATCATCGTATCTGCTGCATCCAAATTCTCCTTCATTGGCTCTATCCCGGAGTCGATGTATGGTAGTGTGCCATCAGAGAGCAGTTTCATCAAGACAATCAAGGAGTTAGGGCCATCTGGTCCGAGGGAACTGACACCGGACATGCTGCGATCAATTCACGATGCTGACAAACCGGTGGCAAGGGGTAAGAAGGCAGACAAGGGGAAGAAACCATCAAAAGCCCCAAAACCCACTCCCAAGAAACACAAGCAACCGAAGGCTGCTTCCTCGCCAAAACCGAAACGGAGGAAGACCCAACCGAAACGGACGCTCGTCCTTTCGTCATCCTCTAGTGAATCCGAAGGTAGGAGTTCGGACTCTGAGGGGTCACAAGGAGACGAATCTCCACAAAGAGGCAACACACCTCCTCGGTCCCCAACCCCGGAGATGGAACTTCACCAATCCCCAGTTCCTTCTCCTCCACCCTCAATTCCTATTTCCATTCCCACCATAACCCCTACCATCCCACCAACCTCATTCCCTATACCTCCACCCATATTCACCACCTCAACCGAAACCCCTCCCGTAACCGAACCTCCACAAACCGAAACCCATACACACCCACCACCCGAAACTAACCCCCCACCTACTCAACCTGAACCAACCAAACCTATAACACCCCCATCTTCACCACCACCTCAATCTCCAGAAGACGCCTCCGATGGCGATGACCAATATCTTGGTGGTGACCACCTGAACTTTGATTCGGTCTACTATAGTCCGTTTCAAGTTCAAAGTGACGAGGAGGATGATGCTCCTGTAACCAAGAAGCATCTCCGCGAGCTGAACGAGAAGGTTGATCAACTTCTCGCCTCCTCTTCCAATCAGCAGTCATCCTTATCTGAAGCTGCCCTTCAGAGGATCGTTGATGCCTTCTCTAGGGCTCAACATGACTCCGTGGCCTCTGCTACTGCTGCAATAGACGCCTCCACCCGAGCTTGTGAGGCAGCGACCGAAAAAGTCGATAAACTATTCCATGACGCTACCATCCTGCTGCAGTCTATGCAGGAAAGCGCCGACGCCACCAAAACAACACTGGAACCACTTGTTAATCAATTGGCTCAGTTTGTGAAGACGGAGTTATCCTCGTTCGCTACCCTCCGACAAAACCTTAGCGACGACAACTCGGCACTCCGTGCCTCCATCGAAGCCCGCTTGGCAAAGCTACAAGAGGATCTTGCGGCTGAAAACAAACTGATGGACGTCCTGGCAAGTAAGACTACTGCCCTCAAGGTCAAGAGCACCCAACTTTCCAACTCCGAACAACAATTGGAGGCTCTTCGATCCGAAAGGGAAATAATCAAGACGTGTGTTTCGGATGTCCACGCCGCTCTGTCAAACATCCTGGAAGCACACGACCCCATTCTGAACCACTCGGTGAGGCGTACCCTCGCTGAGAAACTCTCTCCGGCCATGGCTCTATTGAGTAAAATTGAAGGCCTACCCAGTTTCGTGTCCATTCCGAAACAAGGGGGAGATGAGAAGAAGGGATCGAAACCACCTCCTTCCTCAAATGCAACTCACACAACCGAACCAACCCCAACTGGTCATGCCTCGGGTTCGGGTGTGAAGGACAAGGGCAAAAACATTGCAGAGGGAGGAGATGATGATGAAGATGAAGATGAAGACAAGGAGACTATTGCGGACATGTTAAAGAGGAAAAATAGTCGCAATACTGATGACGATGTCAGTCGTGTGGCACGTGAAGCTGAAGAAGCCGAACGTAAACAAAAAGAAGCCAACGATCTCCTTGAGAGCCGAAAGCTGCTCTTCCCTGCCTGGACCAGGGATCGACTGATAAAGGAGGCCATAGAGACTCCAAGCATACTATGGCTCGAGCCGGTTATATCATTCGACTGCATCAACTCGGTCGATTCGCAATTTGATATGCCGCTGACTCGAAAGGCGTTCATCTTCCACGCCTTCTCCAACATTTTCGAAGTCCCGCATCCGAACGATGAGCTTGACAGGGAGCTCATTGACTTTTATCTGGAGGCCGCTCGTCCTCAATTCCTTACATGGAGCGCCCAGAAGATTGTCAGTGTTCGGGTGATGAAGCCGTTTGCCGTGGGAAGATTCACCAACGTCAAGTTCAAGCTTATCCGAGGATCTGCAAGAACTGCTCACATGATCTCTCTGGCGGATCTGCCCAATCTGAACCCTCATGATTGGATAGTCTTGTACAACATCCTGCTGACAAACGAAGCCGAATATAGTCCCATCTTGGACCATGTCAAAAGGATGCTGGCATGCTATATCATGGAGGTGGCCCTAATGGATCAGGAGGTTGCCACAGTGTTTAAGAAGAAACCGAAAGTCAAGCCTGTGGGATCGGCCAGTGATCTAAACTCGATGAAAATGGGCAAGATTGATTCGAGGCGAAACTCTGTGATGTTCACCAGAGCCGAAGGACAGAAATGTCTGTTCGCGTTAGCTGACAAGCACCTCTACACCACTCCCTGCTTGGAACACGTTCTATCTATCGTCAAGCGGTGTAAGGACAATTCGGCTGATGACATCAAATATTTTGAAGATATGATCAACTGGTACATCCGGTTTAGACAGACCATCCTTTCCATAACCAAGTGTCTGTTTAGTACCGTGAAGAAGAAGGTACCAGCTTCAGCTGCCGGCCCAAGTACGAAGTAATGGTCTCGCTCCAAATTGACGCAAAGGGGGAGATTGTTGGGCTGAAGTTCTATTTTGTATTGCGTCTTTTGGGCTCGTAGATTAGCCTAGTATTCACCGGTTTGGGCCTGTCTAACCGAGAGCCTTTTATGTATAGTATATAAGTTATCGCTTGCATGCATATTAGGTTAAGATTTAAGATTCAAGATTGCTGTTTGAGCGTTTAAGAGTTTACGATTTTGTTCTCTTGTAATCTTCCAATCCTTTACAGTTGATGTTCTTAATCGAGCTCTTCTAAGGATTTTGTTTAATCATTCAACCTGTTTGATTCAAGCTGTTTGTTCTTTTTATTGCGTTCTACCTTGTTATTTATATTGTGTTCTTGCTGTTTCATATTCTTATACCTGTTCACGATCTAATCGATCTTTATAGATTAAAAGTTATTGTTTTATTAATCTCATCAAATCCAATCACATTAGGAATCGGTAACCATTGACATATTAATGCATTGCACTTTCCACGAAATCAACCATAGGAATAAGTGAATCGAATCTGAACAGGAGTCTCTTTTATCATTGAATCTAGTTGTCCTTTCTTGTTCTTCTTAGTTGTTAATTGTCTTTGTTTGAAAGTTAATTGATTGATTGATTAAGTTTCTAGTCTTGCAAAACTAGAGAAACCCCCTCTTTTATTAATTGTTTTTAATTAGGTAATACTAGTACTTAATTTGATTGTTACCATTCCCTGTGTTCGATACCCTACTTGCTTAAACTATACTATTAATCGATAGGTTCACTGCCTTTCGTGTGTTTAATTTGTGTTTGAAGTAATAGGATTAAAACTAGTGCGTTTTACACACATCAGGTACTAACCATTTTCGAGGTGTTTGACGTAAAGGATTGAGTTTCTAGTTTTAGTTGAAGATATGTTAGAATTTTATTAGGTGTTCTCATCGTTGGCCAGAGTATATATATATATATATATATATATATATATATATATATATATATATATATAACTCGTATATATTATTTTTGGGGAGGTTTGCAGTATTATTAATAGTTTTTATTTTGTACTCCAAGACTAACAAATAAGGATCATGGTCAGATGAGAACTACTGGAGGGCAAGACCATTTTAGCATATAGTCGTTCTGAAATCTAGCAACCCAAGTGATACTTCAAACCAGTTACCTCTCTAATAAGTAGTCAACAAGTAGTGTAATTAAAAATAATACTTTTATTATGAGTATGTTACTATAGTTGTATTCCTCTTTTGAGGATACGAGTTCTCTATAGCTAATTTAGCTCTGATACCAATCTGTCACACCCCCGACCGAGGCGGCGGAACATGTCGGGTTGTGCGACTTAGTTCATGGATCACAAGTAGTTGAATATATAGCACAAGTACATCAGTAAAGAACTATTAGTTGAATTTCATCTTGAAGTTTGAATACAAGGTTCTTATAAATAATAATAGAATACGTGAATCGCCTTAAACAGGCAGGCCTATAAAAACTAGAAACCTAGGTCGCCTAACATCCATGACTATTCCTTCGTCTAAAAACTTGATTAATGAATTCCTGAGAATACATGTAATTTTGACAGTGAACACAAGGTTGGTGAGAGTTACAAGTTTTCAGCTAGTGTAGTAATGATACTTTTACAATGATCAAAAAGCATTTTCTTTGTAAGTAAAATCATACTTGAAAACAAGTTTGTAAAGGGCCTTTAAAGAATTGTGAAAGCCAAAAGGTTTTTTCAATAAGTAAAACCATGCATGTAACTGTTTTATAAAGAGAGAAACTGAATTCATGGTTTCTAGAGAGAGAGAGAGAGAGAAACTGAGTCGAGCTGGAACTCGCCGAGTTGTTCTTGAGACTCGGCAAGTTGAGTCGTGGATGCCCCGCGATTCATGCCAGGTGGAACTCGTCGAGTCAGGGAAGTACTCGACGTGTCAAGAGAGGATTTTAGGGAGTCAGTGAACACGTATAGACTCGTCGAGTCGCTCTAGTACACTCGCCGAGTCCGGTCAAAGTTGACCGTTGACCGTTGACCAAAGTTGACCAGTTTTGACTTGATAGGGGTAGTCAACCTTAGTTGTGAAAGTGTTAATTAGAGATATATTGTGTTATAGGAGGATTGTAGCTCGGAGGATCGAGCGCGAGTGATTTCCGGGATTTGCGAGTTATCGAGATATGCAAGGTGAGTCTTCTCACTATACTTTACCTTGAGTAGGTAATCAGAGTTATGTGACAGAGTATTTGTATGCTATATGTATGTTATGTGTTGTACTGCATTATTTCTATGTGATTTATGTTGTGCATGTTTATATATTTGGAACCGAAAGGTTCCCAGAGTTAGAACCAGAGGGTTCACAGAGTAGGGTCTACGGACCCATAGAGTTATAGCCTCGACTGGCTAATATGTGTTATGTGTGGTATTTTGGGGAACTCACTAAGCTTTGTGCTTACAGCGTTGGTGTTATTTTTTTCAGGTACTAGTGATGACCGTGGGAAGGCACCGGCTTGATCAGTACACACACATGGGATTTTTATGATATGTGATCTTGGGATTCTTTGTATGACATGGATTGGAGTTTTAAACATTGATGTTTTATGAAAATTAAATGAAAATGTTTTTATATATTGGGAAAATTTATTTTGAAATTTACGGTGTTACAAGTAGTTGGCTCCAGAATCAAACAAAATTTGAGCAGGTAATTCGTTTACAAGAAAGGTACCTGAAGCGACATCAGCTTCATCTTTCGCAGCCTCAAGTGTCATCTGAAAGGCTCTCACCTTCGGCTTTGGTGGAATGTTGGGCTTAGTTGCCTCTTTCCTCTTCGGACAGTCTTTCAAAATGTGCTCTTCCTCGTTACAACCAAAACACATCCTTTTGTTGGACGGACACTCATTGGAAAAATGCCCAATTTTTCCCCACTTGTAGCAGGTTACATCCTCACTACATTTCCCAAAGTGCTTTTTCTTGCACTTCTCACACCATTTCGCTTCGCCTCCTTTTCCTCCAAACTTTTTCGAATCAGACTTCAAAAATTTGCTTTTCTTATTGGAACCTGAAGTTCCTTCAAACTTTCTCTTCTCGCCAACTTCAAACTGGCTGGCGGATCTTCCCTTGATCATTCCTCAACAGACTTGGTAGCCCAAATAGATGCCTCTAGAGTTGGTGCCTGACGAACTGGCACTGCGTACTCCCATGAGAGTCCCTTCGTGTACCGGTCAACCTTTGTCAACTCATCTGGAACGATGCGCAAAGCAAACTACATCTTGTATGTAAAGTGATTAGTGTATTCATCAACTGACATGCTGCCTTTCGTCAATGTCAGAAATTTATTCTCCAATTCCAACATATTTTGAGCTGAGCAGAACTTGCGCTTGAACTGCGCCAAGAACTCTGCCCATGACAATTGCAGTGGCTCATTAGGGCTTAAAGTCTTCCCTAGAGTGTTCCACCAACAAACGGCTCCACCTCGGAACTGACGCACTGCAAAGGTAGTCTGCAACTTGCCTCTGCAGCCACAAGTCATGAAGGCTAACTCCATTTCGGAGATCCAATCCATCACTCCGATCGGGTCCTCCTTTCCAGTGAAGGTCGATGGTTTGCAAGTCAGAAAGTCCTTGTACTTACATCCCATTCCATCATTCCTTCCATCATGGTTGTTTTGCCTAACTATCGGTGGGTTGGCTTGACCAACAAACCCACTGAAGTTTCCACCTTCAGAGTGCCCTTCATTTAATTCGGGCTCTTCCACATGAATTGACAGTTCTTCACGATTCTGTTGAAGCAACCGCCTAGTCTCCTCCATTTGACGATCCAACATTGTTTGAATCATCATTTGTACACCAGCCATTGTTATTGGCTCAGGTGCTGCTGCTATGACATGTATTTGCTCAATCACTGGTGGTTGATTCCTATTTTCATCAGCATTTCCAACTCCACTTCTTATTCTTACCATTTTTTTTATCTATACACCGAATAAGGTGAAATTAGATCCTCATTCACGATAGATATTCAAATCATCTTTATCACTCCGAAACGTTTACATGCTAGTTCTAGTATCGTAGACGTATGCTTAAAATCCTACACACATAAGGTTTCCAGATCCGGTCGCCAACAGACCATAGATCCGAACAAATAATATCATAAATGGCAACATATAACATTTAGCACGTAAAAGCATTTTAGGCAACATTCCTAAAATAAACTAGTGCTCGTGTCTAAAACATAACAGACACACATCTCAAAATTTCACTTAGCATTTTAAGTTTAAGTCTAGAAATCCTACAAATTCCTAGTTCTCTTAAACTAATGCTCTGATACCAACTGTGACATCCCCAAAATCATGGCGATAAAAGACCGATTTTTATTTATGCTTTTAAAATAATTTCAGAGTAAATCCTTTTGATTTGAAAGAGTTGCGGAATTTGTTCCCAAAAACAAAGTATGATAAAATAATATTTACCAAAGCATTTCATCAAGAAATGTATTTTCATTATATAATCAAAATTCGGGATGTCATGTTCCGATACATACCATAAAGCATAAACAATAACATTACAAGTCATTCAACAAATATATGCATATACAAACTTGTAAACAAAACAACTTGATGATTCATCCATCTTATGCCCTTGCGCCACTTCCTGTAATACAAATAAACTGAGTGGGTCAGGCTTGGGAGCCTGGTGAGCATATAGGGTTTTCAACCAACAATAAATAATTATATTTAATTCCACCAACCAACAATAACCCAATTACCCATTCCCGTTATTCTCACTTTACGTCTCTAAAACAACTAACACAAGGGACCTAGTCTTAGAATATTTCATCGGGGCGACAACACATGCATTCGGGGGTTTCCCGGCAATATATGTCAAATAAGGCAACCATGAGGGGGATGGAGTACAGCGAATGAACACCCAAGTTCATTAACACCTACAGGTGGTGAACCTGCTAGCGTTCCACAGAACTGTCTAGAAAAGTCTGTGGTCGTCATCTAAACTCCGCTAGATGACTGAATCAAAAACAACATCGAGGCCTCTCATCTGTTTATCACACGTCAACAATCTACCCATGTTCTACCCAACATATTAGTAGATAAAAGTATATATTTTTATACATAGTTTAAAACCAGTATAGCATGTTCAATCAATACATATTCCACATAACAGATGAGGCACACACAAATAACACGTATTTCATAGAAAATAAATCAGATATATGAGATAGAAGAAAGTGAATATACATTCACATATATAACAACAAAATATACACATAACACGTATTTCGTATAAAATACTTCATAATTATGCGTTAAAAGAAAGTAACTACACACTCACTTGATCAGAAGATGATCGGACAGCACTACGACTTGTAGAAGTAGTATTCTTCGGTAGATCTGGAAGATCTTCACAAAAACCGGACTCCTCGCGAGCAGAGCTTCGGCTCAGGAATTGCAATTCTCGGGATCTTCGGGGCTTCGGGACTTGCTTCGGGGCTCGGGAATGATACCGGGGCTTCGGGATAATTCTTGCACGAAAAATGATGCAAAAACGCGAGAGAAAGGGAAGAAACGAGCAAAGAACTCGGTTTCCCTCGACATCCTTTTATAGGGGGCTGGAACTTCAAATTACACTGGGCGTAGTATGAAATTACGCTGGGCGTAATGAGGATAGGATCGCTGACTCCCCCCCCCCCCCCCCTTGGATAATATCGGTTATTTTATATTTAAATTAAATATCGAAAATATTTAATAAACTTCAAAAATTCATAGCTTCCTCATACGAACTCCGTTTTTGACGTTCTTTATATCCCCGCGTAGGTGGGACTACGCTCTACAACTTTCGTTTAGACTGCGTCGGCTAATTTTGAGTTTATTTTTATTATTTATTTTTAGTAGGCCGGGACAGGAAAGTTTCGTTATAAAATCATAACTTCTTCATCCAACGTCCGTTTTCGCCTATCTTTTCATCGTTTCACTACAATTCACAAGATCTTCAATTCTCATTTAGATTGTTTCGGTTAAAAACCGCTCGGTCTCAAATCGAGTATTCGGGCTGCATACTGCTAAGTCGAAACTTCGAAAAATCATAACTTCCTCATACGAAGTCAGATTTGGGCGTTCTTTTTATGCACGCTCTCGGTTTAACGAACTCTACGAATTTCATTTAGATCACTAAGGCTAAATATCGCTCTAACATAAATTTCACTTTTTACGTCATTCAGCGTTGCCGGTTCTGTCACGAAACTTCGATAGGTCATAACTTCTTCGTTATAATTCGGATTTCGGCATTCTTTATATATTCGGAATCCTCGTTTCAACTACTACAACTTTATGCAAAGATATCGGGCTTATCCCACACTTCAAATTTGACGCTTATTTTATTCTTAATTCATTAAATTATAATAATTAAGAAAATAAACACATAATTCACATAATACTCAAATATTTCATCATTAATACTCTAAAAAGAGTTACAAGGGTTAACCTAGACTATTACATCAATGATAATGCCTAGCATGGAAACACGGGCATTACAGACTCCCATCTATTGGGGAGAGGTAGGGCAGCGAGTGATGGGTAGCACGGAGATAGTACTTCAAACAACTGAGTAGATACAACAGGTCAGGCAGAGGTTGCCAACAACTCAGAGTCGTTAGAAGAGCTACACGGATAGGCATCGCTCAGAGCTCGAGTTCCAGGTTGGTGATTTCGTTCTCCTGAAGGTGTCACCTTGGAAAGGTGTAATCCGGTTCAGGAAGAGAGGCAAGTTGGGGCCTCGGTATATTGGTCCATTCAAGGTGATCGCGAGGGTAGGCAGGGTAGCGTATCGTTTGGAGTTACCTGCGGATTTGAGTCAGATTCATGATACCTTCCACGTGTCTCAATTGAGGAAGTGTATCGGCGGTGGTACCGTTAGAGGATATTCAGGTGGATGCGAGCCTGAATTATGTTGAGAGGCCAATTGTGATTTGGGATTGGAGAATCAAGGTTTTGACAAACAAGGAGGTGTCCTTGGTGCAGGTTTAGTGGCAGCATCGGAAAGGGTCCGAGCTGACATGGGAACCAAAGATGGAGATGCGTGAGCAGTACCTAGAGTTATTTGCGGAGCGAGACTTCGAGGACGAAGTCTGATTCTAGTGGGGGAGAATTGTAACAGCCGAAGTTTGGGTATGTAATTTTATTATTTTGAATTATTATTTTATTGGGGGAACTCGACGAGTTGGTGCCTCAACTCGTCGAGTAGAGTCTTATATGTTGGCGCGGTTTTGCGACTGGACTCGATGAGTCGGGTAGCTGACTCGCCGAGTCGGTGCTGATTCAGAAAACCCTAATCCCCAGGTTTGGGAGCCTATTTAAAGACCTTTATGGCCTTCATTTGCGGCCACCTTGTTCCAGAGAAACCCTAGAGAGCAGAGATAGCGAGTTTGAGAGCAAGAGAAGGCTATTTCTTCATCTTTTTGTGTGGTTTTGCTTGAAGGAAGAAAGGAGCACAAATCTAGAGTGTGAAGGGGACTGGATCTAAGCTCATCGTCTAGTGATATCATCCTTGGAGGTATAATCCTTTCCGTTTCGCGTTATATTGAAGGATTTCTTGATTTTAGGGTTTTTACCCTCATTTTATGAGATCTAGTGAGTATAAGGTCCCCTTGGTATGAATAACATCAGATCTGGACCATGAGAGGTCCCTAGAGCCATTATCTTCCAGCTTTTTGCAAGAAAATAAGCATTTGGAGACTACGTTGCCATTTCTAGTGTTATCTCTCCATTTGAGGCTTGTTTTGGGTTGCATGCATGTAAAGGTTGCACCTTTACGTGACTTTTGAGTGTTTAAAGGTTAGATCTATGATTTGGTTAAGCAGATCTGACCTCAGGAGGTTGTTTGAGCAAGTCCAGAGAGGAAACTCGCCGAGTCCATATGTAGACTCGACGAGTCGGACCGGGTTGCCTCGGGGTCTGACTCCAGTGGTGACCCAGTGAGTTGAGGGGTGACTCAGTGAGTCGAGTGAGGCTTAGAAAGGGAAGATTTTATGGGGATGATGGGACTCGCCGAGTCGGCGTATGCACTCGGCGAGTCTGGTCAAAATGGACAGTTGACTTTTGGTTGACTTTTAGGGTTTGTCAACAAATGGGCCTTTGGGCCTATAGAGGGGTAGAATGGTCTTTTACCCTTCTAGGGATTTGCATGAGAGAATATCCATTTTGTGAAGAGACATTTATTTAGTGTAATTTATTATTGTGACTAGGCGGAGGCTAGGGCATTATTCTGATATCGAGATTTTACCGAGATTCACGAGGTGAGTCTTCTCACTATACTTTACCTAGAGTGGTAATCAGAGCTACGTGTCAGAGTATCTTGTATGCTATTTATGTGTTGTGATTTCTATGTGATATGCATGATTCAGAGTTTACAGAGTTAGGACCAGTGGGTCCATAGAGTTATGGGACCAAGAGGGTCCCACAGAGATATTCGACCAGAGGGTCATCAGAATTACAGCCTTGAGTGGCTGATATGTGTTATGTGGTATTTTGGGGAAAATCACTAAGCATTTATGCTTACATAGTTTTGTGTATGTGTTTTAGATACCAGTGATGATCGCGGGAAGGCGTCGGCATGATCTGTACACACTCATGGAGTTTTGTTTATATGATTATGGGACATGTTTTACTATGATGACAGTGGATACTTTATGTTTAATATTATTTTATGAATGAAAGTATGTTTTAAATTGTGAAAAATTATTTGAAAATTTTGGGTGTTACATCATTGAATTTAAGACCTCATGAAAACATTGATGAATGGTTTGTGTGGAGTGGTGAAATCTTCCTTTAACCGCTCGAAAACATTCATTATGTCCTATAACATGTAAAAAAATAGCCATCTTCTCTTCAATGCTTATTTTCCTACTAGCTTGCAACCAATTTCTTTGCGTAAAATGATTGCATAATAATACAAATGCCTCTTGTGTAAGACGCATCATATCGTAACATTTGATAGGGTCCCCGTGTATCAAATCTTGCGTATACGCATACCCGCTCGAATCGTTATCTCTTATTCTATGAATTTTTTTAGCCTTGGCCGGTTTAACCTCAACCAATACAAGACAAGTAAAAGAAAAGCTAAAACTTCACCATTAGAAATCACACTTGACCTGTAAAATACAATTATATATAACATGTCAAATATAAAATAAACAACCAAAATATTTATAACATGTCAAATATAAAGTAAATAACAAGAAAAAATCTATCTAATAACAAAAGTGATGCACCAAAAATTTTCCAATAACAAAACTCATGCATATAAAATTCATCAAACGTAACATAACAAAAGTCATAAAAAAAAGTCATCAAACCTAACATTCAAAAGTCATGCAACAAAGAACTAGTAAAAGTAATCAAATGTAACATCAAAAAAGTCATCAAAGGTAACCAAACTTCATTCCTACACTTCTCACCCACGAGTCACAAGTAGTAGGTGTAATTCGTAACCAAACTTTCCTAATATCGGCACTTTCAGCAAATAACAAAAGAGCGGTCTTGTGTCTTTCATCTTCTTCTCCCCATCCCATTTTTGCCAATTTCTCCATACATACATCTATGTCCTTATCCATTTCACTTCTTTGATTTTGTTCACTTCTTTGGTTTTGTTCCACAAGCGTCCTTGCAAACTTGATGATTTCCTTATCAACTTCTAGTGCTCTTGCGTTTCTCTTGTTTCCACCAGATCTTTTGTTTCCACCTACTCTCCTATTTTTTGAATGTTCGCAGGATTCTTCACTTGCAGCTACATGTTGGGTTGAGTCGGGAGTTTTCGTTTGGGTGCATTGAACCTCTTCAAAGTCATGCTCAGTGTATTTAGGAGTAGGAGGAGGGAGTGTAGAAGATGGCCCCCAACTATCAAAGCCGGTAGAGGTTGAACCTTCAAATAATTATGTGCACAGATCAGGGAAAAGGATGGGCACAGTTTTCAAAGCTCCTACAATCTTGTTCAACTGTTTAAAATTTTGAAATTATCAAACCATTAAAAGAAAATAATCATATTTCTACTATTTGTTTTAAAATTAGACGAGTATATATTACCTTCATCTCCGTCCCCATTGTTCGTCAGTCAAATTAAATTTATTTGTTAAAGGATCATATATATTTCCGGTTTTGCTTTTAAGTTTCACCCAAGCTTGATACTTTCCTTTGTAGTAGTCGTAATGGTTTCTCATTTGTTTTTGATCAACGTCTAAACCGTGTTCCTTTAATAATTTTTCGGCTACAACTTTCCATGAATTTGGTTTAAGGGCACTACCCTCACGACCATTAGTGGTTACTTCATGGATACAAACATTAAGAAAAGTTTTGTCTAAACTTTGGTCCCTAATGATTCTAGATTTCCTTTGTGACATGCTTATAATAAAAAAAACAACATATATATAATTCAGCATATATGTATAAAAAACAACAAATACAACCAAAAATCAACATGTATATACAAAAAACAACATATAAAACAAAAGGTCAGCATGCATATACAAAAAAAAAAAAAAAAAAAAAAAAAAAAAAAAAAAAAAGCATATATAACCAAAATTTAGCATTTATATACAAAAAATAACATATATAACCAAAATTCAGCATGCATATACAAAAAAACAGCATATATAACCAAAATTCAGCATGTATAAAAAAACAGCATGTATAACCAAAATTCAGCATGTGTGTACAAAAAAGCATAATATATATATATATATATATATATATATATATATATATATATATATATATAACCAAATTTCTATATGTATATACAAAAAACAACATATATGTTCATAATTTCAGCATGTATGTTCAAAAAAACAACACATTTACAATTAAAACTCTGCATGTATATACAAAAAACAACATTTACAATCAAAATTTTACATATATATACAAAAAAAACAGCATATATATTCATTGATTCAGCATGTATGATCAAAAAACAACATATATGTTCACAAAAATCAGCATATTGTTCACAAAAATCAGCATATTTGAAAAAAAAATCGACATGTTCTAATAACCACAACATGAATGTATGCTTCAATAACCACCAAAACATGTTCTAATTTTGATTTCAACCACAAAAACAAGTATAATGCACAAATTTTGAAAAAAGAAATTCTAGAAAAAAAAAAAACTTGTTCACAAAAACAAGTTTTGATTTTGATTTCACTCATAATTTTGAAATCAGGAAAAAAGAAAGATTAATTGAAAATCCTTGCTAATGGATCGGGAAAAAAAAAGATGAGAAACTTGTTGATGGATCGACAGAAGGAGAAGATGAAACATGTGGGGAGGAGCTGTAGGGCGGCGGTGGGCTGCTTGGCAAGAGGAGGTTGGCCGGCGACGGAAGATGGAGGCGATGGAAGGTGGGTAGAGCCGATGATAGAGTGATCGAAGATTGTAGCGAACGAATGTATGTGTTTTTTTTTTTTGTTAGGGCACAAATGTCCAATGCCTCCTTTTTTTCCATTCAGACTTCTTTTTGTGGCTTTGTGGGAAAGCCCAATCTTACCAAGAAAGACGAAGTTTTTTTTGTAAATCAAACGGTCTTTCCGGCCCATTCAGCCGGAAAGATCTTTTCAGGGCTGGAAAGACACTTATCAAACAGAGCCTAAGCCTTCGTCTTCGCGGCCCTAACTGTAGTCTTTGTAGATTGTTCCTGAAGTAACAACCTTCCTTGCGTCGCTAACCCTATCAACCGTGGTGATAACCCCATGTTTTAAGGCAACTTCGAATTTCTTTCTAAAATACTTCATATTATGCTCCAATCTTCTTCTTTTAGTCTTATCTCCGGATTTTGACCTAATTTATCGTATATTAATAATTTTGTATCATATTTATCCATATTTTAAAGTATGCTTTATTAAATACTAAAAAATTAACTAGTTTTTATGACTAATAGTGCGTCGTCACGTTGATGTAGGACGAGTCCAGACCGAAAACATGTCATGTACTCAAGATATATGTGTCGTGTTCATTAATTTGTTGTACATAACCTTGTCATGAACTAACAACCAGATACGCCGCAAGAAGAGTATGGACGTGTTGCGTTTATACAAGAGTATATAAACCAGAACCCGAAAATTGCATTGGCACGCCACGTGCATGAGAAGGACACGTCACATCGACCGTTATTATTCATGGATTTGGGAGTTCAAACCTTAGCCACTCATGCACAACCTTAGAACATAATGTTCATAATAATACTAAAGCAAACCAATTGTGAAAAAACTCATCTAATACCAATTTCAATGGAACTAATACAAAAATAGACGCTAGATATTAAGTACTAACCTTCTTGAACTATGGAAGGACACTAAGAGCAAGAAGGGGGAAAGAAGTCAAGAACTACACTACCAAGAATCCACAAAAAAATGTAACTTTCTTTACTTGAATCACCTTACAACTCTAAGAATGGGAAACTGTCACACCCCCAAACCGAGTAAACAGCGGAAACGTCTGGGGGCGGATGATGTCATGTACAGTATCATAACAATTTCAGAATAAAGATCAAAGCATTACAAACATTGTATTGATAATTAAATATTTACATTGAGTTCGAATCATTGTTTGTTTGACTCTAAAAACATATAGAAAAATATAAGACGTAGCACTGCTATGCTCCATCTTCACAAAAACCTGTATGGGTACATGTCTATTGATTTCATGAGAATACAATTGGTTTTGAAAAAGTGTCAACATTTAAGTTGGTGAGTTCATAAGCATTTTGTATGATAAAGGTATGTCTTTGTTCTTTGAAAATGTTAATATGTTCTTCCAGAAAATCCAATATTTTCTTTTATATGTAATGTAGTCTTAAACACACTAAGACTGCGAAATGTATAAGTATTATTGTACTCTAAAGTACTATAATGGAGTTTTATATCTTTATAAAACTATTCGGATGCATCTTTCCAGAAATGTAAATTGTATTGTACTGAAAAAAAATGTTATGTAGTTTTATATAAATAAAACCATTTGAAGACATGTATGTATTCGTAAACCAAACGTATTGTTAATACCCCTTGTGAGTTATTATAACCATACTAATGCGACTAGTTGGCCTGAACGGCGTTCTTCAGGCATCAGAACGGTAACGACATTTGTCTTCCCAGACCTGTCGGTCCAACTGTAGCTAACAGTTTATGTGCAAGATTGTCAGTCCCGTATAGATCTATACACAATTTTCTTGCTCTCTTACGGGAGATTCTGGTTATAATTCAGGACTTTTGTTGGTATTTAGATAAGTACTTGAAGACATGTCTCACAAAGTCATATTGACTGTTTATGTGTAGTATGATGAAAACTCCTTTTCTTGTAATTGTATGCATCATCCGTTTACATGGTATAAAATAATTATGCATTTAAATAATTATATTTGATATTGTATTTTGAAATGGTAAATTAGTGTATATGTCTCATAAACTATACCTATTATATTTTATAAAAATGTTTCGCTGAAATGATGAATCTCTTGTACGTACATTATCTTTTGTACTATGATAATAAAAATGAATGGAAATAATTATATATTTATAATTATACCCATTTACTCAACATGTTACAAAAGGGTTAAAGACTTATAAACTATTTTAACTATAGTTTATTTATTGAAATCTAATTGTATGTTTCATATATATATATATATATATATATATATATATATATATATATATATATATATATATATATTAAGAAAATTATAGCTTATTTGTACGAAAGTCTTATATTTATACGTTCCTGAATTTGGAGATAATGTTATTTCATGGATTTTAGCCTTTTCGAATAAAATATAGAAAGCATATAAATAACTATTTGTATTTTAACACACGTGTTTCTTGTATTTTAGTTGTATCCCCCCCCCCCCCCCCCCTAAAACATATAAAAATCATGAAAATTGTAGGGGTATGAACTCACCTCGAGTGTGTTCTTGGTTGGGTAACGAAGCGAAAGTGATAATCTTCAGGTTGGAATACTTGAAAGTGGTCGTAATCCTAATAGTATTTAACACACAATATTGTATGTAAATTAGTTAAATTATCAAGAACATGTTATAAGAACACTAGATAATTTAAGGGACTTACCAATAACTCCTAAGAATTATTTTCAAAAATGTTTCCTGGGAATTTTTCTTATGATGATCTTGGTAAATATGTTGAAGATTTGAAGGTGTTCATGAATGTGGTTTGAAGATTGGAAGATGCAGTATGAGTTTTAAGAGAAAAGTGGGAAGAATTGAAATTGGAATTGAGACTTATGCGGGAAGTTCTCGGCCCAATATATTTATATGGGGTAAAAGGTAATGGGATGTTTGCATTGGAATG